>NC_046154.1:93553859-94153859 GCF_011064425.1 Rattus rattus
CACGGGAGCCCAGAGGCCTTATACAGTTTCCTCTTGGGCCAGGGATGTGGGCAGGGGTGGGCAGTGTTGGTGGTCTCTTCTGCTCTGCAGCCTCAGGAGTGCCCACCTGACCAGGCGGTAAGGTATCTCTCCCACGGGATCTGGGAGCAGAGAGCTGCTGCAGTTTATCATACTCTTGCTGAGCATTTAGTAAATGTCTTACAACTGCAAGCTAGAGCAAGGTCAGAGCCACAGTGATGCTGACAGCCATTTTCCTCAGTTAGATCATGGGTTATTGTTTCATTGATTTTAATTTTTCTTATTTAAATATACATTTCTAAAAATATGGGTGCATGTGTGTGCACACACATAATTTTAATTCAAACGATAGAATACATATTTTTACAAGCATTTTTTGTGAGATGTCTGGAGAAAAGTAAGCCCTTTAACTTCTCGTTTTCATTCTAAGACAATCTGCTTTTCCTGTTATTGCAAGTTTTCTTAGGATGGAGTCTCCCAGCCTCCTGATTGGTACATAAGTCATTACAAGAGGCTGCTAGGAAAAATTGGAAGTACAACTGACCTATCCCAGTCTCGTTTGTAAACTACAATTTCTTGCTTCCTTCTCTTTTCTTCCCTCCCTTAGAATGAGTTTATAACCAGGTACCTTGGTGGTGCAGGTCTTTAGTCCCAGCGTGTGGGAGGCCGAGCTAAAGGAACCTCCACTAATTCCAGGCCAGCCTAGTTCACAAACTGAGTTTCAGGACCGGCTAGGACTTCATAGAGAGACTCTGTCTTAGGAAGAAAGAAAGAAAGAAAGAAAGAAAGAAAGAAAGAAAGAAAGAAAGAAAGAAAGAAAGGAAGGAAGGAAGGAAGAAAGAAAGAAAGAAAGAAAGAAAGAAAGAAAGAAGAGAGAGAGAAAAAAGAGAGAGAGAGAAAGAGAGAGAGAGGAAGGAAGGAAGGAAGGAAGGAAGGAAGAAAGAAAGAAAGAAAGAAAGAAAGAAAGAAAGAAAGAAGAGAGAGAGAAAGAGAGAGAGAGGAAGAGAGAGAGAGGAAGAAAGAGAAGGAAAGAAAGAAAGAAAGAAAGAAGAAAGAAAGAGAGAGAGAGAGAAGGAAAGAAGGAAGGAGAGAAGGACAGAGAGAGGGAGGGAGAGAGAAAAGGGGAGAAAGAGGGAGAGAGAGAGGGAGAGAGAGAGAGGGAGGGAGGAAGGGAGGGAGGGAGGGAGGAAGGGAGGGAGGAGGGAAGGGAGGAGGGAGGGGAGGAAGGGGGGGGGGGGGGGGGGAGGGAAGGGGGGGGGGGGGGGAGGAGGGGGGGGAAGGGGGGGGAGGGGGGGGGAGGGGGGGGGGAGGAAGGGAGGGAGGGGGGGAGGGGGGGGGGAGGGAGGGAAGGGAGGGAGGGAAGGGAGGGGGGGGGGAGGGGGAGGGAGGAAGGGAGGGAGGGAGGGAGGGAAGGGGGAAGGGAGGGAGGAAGGGAGGAAGGAAGGAGAAGGGAGGGAGGGAGGGAGGAGGGGAGGGAGGGAGGGAGGGAGGAAGGGAGGGAGGGAAGGAAGGAAGGAAGGGAGGGAGGGAGAGGAAGGGAGGAAGGGAGGGAAGGGAGGGAGGAAGGGAGGGAGGGGGGGAGGGAAGGAGGAAGGGAGGAAGGGAGGGAGGGAGGAGGGAGGGAGGAAGGGGGGAGGGAGGGAGGGAGGGAGGGGGGAGGGAGGAGGGAGGGAGGGAGGGAGGGAGGGAGGGGGGGGAGGGGGAGGGGGAGGGAGGGAGGGAGGGAGGGAAGGGAAGGGAGGGAGGGAGGGAGGGAGGGAGGAAGGGAGGGAGGGAGGGAGAGGGAGGGAGGGAAGAGGGAGGGAGGGAGAGGGAAGGAGGAAGGGAGGAAGGAGGGAGGAGGAAGGAGGAAGGAGGAGGAAGGAAGGAGGGAAGGAGGAAGGAGGGAAGGAGGAAGGGGGGAGGGAGGAAGGAGGGAGGGAGGGAGGGAGGAAGGGAGGGAGGGAGGGATGCTGGAGAAATGGATCAGTGGTTAGGAGCACCCACTGCTCTTCCAGTGAACCAGGTTTACATTCCCAGCACCCACATGGCAGCTCACAACTGTCTGGTCCTTCAGTTCCAGGGACCCAGTTCCCTCTTGTGATTTCCTTGGGCACCAGGCAAGCATATGGGGCACATATATACATGTAGGCAAACACTTAAACACATAAAATAAAATCAATTGTTTTTAAAACGAAAATATGCTGATTTAGCACTAACTTTATCTCAGTTTGTTCATAAAAAAGAATAAATGCCCTCAACATGAACCTCCTCATTGCAACAATTAATGTCTTCCCTCCCCTGCTTGCCTAAAGTTGGGAACATTGGGTCTCTTCCATACCTAGAACGTTTAATCACATGACCAAAGTGTGACAACTAGACTGGTGACTTCTGTCATATTTTAGCACAGTAACCTCCAATTTTTAAAGTATGAAGCTATATATTCCAGTTCCACACACTTTTATCTCACATGAACTTTTATCATTAAGAAAATGTTTTTCCTTTGTGTATACATGTTGGGGGTGTACACATATGTATATATGTTATATGGATACACTCACCTGTGTGATCACATATCGGGGACTGAGGTTACACCTGGGTGTATTTCTTCATTTACTTCTCCACTTATTTATTTCTCTACTTGAGCTTGGGTCTCCCCTTCAGTTAGACTTCTTGAGACCAGCAGGCCCTCCAGAGCTGAGGTCACAGGCCTGTCCAAACTCAGGTCCTCATGGTCTGCCCACTGAGCCATCGTCCCAGCGCCTTGTGTTCATTGTGCATTAATGATTCTTCTACAGTAGCCTTATAAATTCTATCTATAAGCAATACACATTTATGGACCCTTCTAGCAACTACTCGTGCTTCCTGTTCCTCTTCAGCCCCAGACAGCTCCCATCAGGCCTTCTGCATAACCTACCACAGTGACTCTTTCTTGCCATACTTCAAAACTGTCAGGACCTCTTTTTTTTTTTAAAGATTTATTCATTTATTATATATAAGTACACTGTAGCTGTCTTCAGATACACCAGAAGAGGGCATCAGATCTCTTTACAGATGGTTGTGAGCCACCATGTGGTTGCTGGGAATTGAACTCAGGACCTCTGGAAGAGAAGTTGGTGCTCTTAACTGCTGAGCCATCTCTCCAGCCCCTGTGAGGACCTCTTAAGGAGAATCTATGCCTCTCGTTTTACAAATAAGAAAACCTTGGAGCTCTGAACAATTTTGAATTTGGGGGTAACCCCAAAGTAAGAAATCAAAGAGGCAAAGTAAGTTTATGTCAGTATCTACACTCTAGTGATCTGGGTGGTACCATCCTTGACAGCTTTGCTCCAAGATCAAAAGGGTATGTAGGAGAAATCTGGTCCCTTTCCTCCCATTGCACAGCAGATGACAGAGACCTTGGGTGTGAATCAGGGATCAGGTTGGATCTCCTCCTTCCTACGACCCATGGGGCGGGGAGGGGGATCACAGTCAGACCACCTATACAGAAAAAGTAATGAGCGATAACCGCCTTTGGACTCCTCATCCAAGCATGGACAGACCAGAGCTATGGGAGCATATAAATCCCACCTTGGGAGCTTTGGAGAGATGATGACGAAGGCAGCATTTCTTGAGGCTTAATTTTGAAAAGAGGTATGTGACAGTCCACGTTCCCATTTTGATCAGTGACCATCTTTGCAAGACTGACAACGGTGGAGATCTCTGGCCCTCTTGTGTTCTTTAAAGACATAGAAAGTTGATAAATATTTGCAGTCAATACTGTCATTTCTACCTTAGCAGTGCAGAGTCTTTATGTTCTAGGAAAATTGTTCACTCTACCAAAGTTCTGCAGCTCCCATCAGGCCTCTCTGGATCTGAGAGCTCTCCTTTTAGCCTGTTCTACCTCATCAACTTACCCTTTGTATTAGTCAGGGCTCTCTAGAGTCACAGAGCATATGGAATGTCTTTCTATATTGAGGGAATTTATTATGATGACTGACAGTCCAACCCCCCAACAATGGGCAGCTGTGGATGGGAAGTCCAAGGATCTAGTAGTTGCTCAGTCCCACAAGGCTGGCTGCTTCAGCTGCTCTTGTGTAGAAGTAGACTCCAACAGATGTGCTGGCAAGTCAGTGCAAGCAGTGAAGAAGAGTGAATCTTCCTTCTTCAATGTCCATATGTAGGTCTCTAACAGAAGATAATAAAGTCCATGTTGAAGTTGGTGGGCCAGGAAGAGCCAGCCCCAACCCTCCCTGGCAGCTGAATGGCTCTCCTCAATTGATGGCTTCCAGCATGAATGCAGATAGAGAAAGACTCATCCTCCCTTGGGGGCCTGGCCACTAGGAATTTGACCATGATCCAGTGACTATATAAACTTTTTCCTCCTTCTTCTTTCTTTGAGGGGAAGATAGGTCACAGGAGTTGGGCAGGTGTGGACATGGGAGGATTAAAGGTGTGTGCTACCACACCTGGATCTGGAACTTGTTTTGTCCCAGGCTGACCTTGAACTCAGAGATCTCCTTGTCTTAGAATCTTGGAATTAAAGGTGTATACTACCTTGTCTGGGCCTAAGATTTCATAGCCACTGTGCCTCAAGATCTCCATGGCAAGATCCAGATCAGAGACTTGTATCTTCCAGCCTAAAGATCTGGATCACAGGTGTGCCCTCCAATTCTGGATTGTAGTTCATTCCCAAAATCGTCAAGTTGACAACCAGGAATAGCCATTACATCCTTTCTAAAGCATGACACAGGCTGCCTCACTTTCCCTGGAACACTCAAAGACCCTTCTTTGTTGCTTACCAACTTCAAAGTTCTCTCTATGAGTCCCTCTGTAACCTAACCCTGGCCTCTTCGTCTCTCCTGGTTTTCTTATACTTTAGCTCAAACATGCCCTACATAGAGGGACCTCAGTTTTCAGCCATTTGTCTTCCATAGAATTCACGTTTCTTTGTGTCACATGTTAACATAATTGTCTTGGGGGAAAAGTTCATATGGTCACTGGAGCATGGTCAAATTCCTAGTGGCCAGGCCCCCAAGGGAGGATGAGTCTTTCTCCATCTGCATTCATGCTAGAAGCCATCAACTGAGGAGAGCCATTCAGCTGCCAAGGAGGATTGGGGCCAGCTCTCCCCAGCCCACCGACTTCAACATGGATTTAGGTAGCCCAGACCACAGACATCTGCATGGGCTTCAGTGGTAAGTAACATCAGCCACTGGCATCATGGACCACGTTAGTCCTTCAAAAAGATCCAATCCAGAAAATGACACTTTCTTCATCTCAGGCCTCCATCATTGCCTGGACACAGAGATCAGCAGGTCAGGGTCTGAGTCTGTATCTGCATAAGCTCCAGGTTAATACACCCCACCCCACCAACCCTACTGGGCAATGACAGTATGCCAACTTCAGCCCCTCTCACCTGTCACGTCTCCACTTCTGCCTCTGTCCATAGCTCTCGACTTTTCCTATCATTTCCACTCCCTTGTTCATCATGGTGGCATGGTGGCCATCTCACACCTCAAGAAAAGGGCAGCACTAAGTGTCCAGCTTTTAGTTGACTATGTAATAAAAAAGTATGGGTCTGAGGTAGGAATAGACATATACATCACTTGGAAATGCCTTGTAATTGTGTTACCACTCATGACTCCTGGTAGTTTCTATGAGAAATACCTTAAAGTAAGGGAGAGAAATTGGTGCTAAATTGCCTAGAGGAAACTATTTTCTTCTCACTTCTTTCTTCACCCACACGAAAAAAAAGAGAAATACTAAAGAGTCTTTTTGGGTAGCTGACCTCAAACTCAATGTCCTCCTGTCTCAAGTTCTGAAGTGGCACCATGCCTGAGCAGCATTTTAATTATTGATTGGCTAGGGACATCTTTATTTTTTATGTATTTTTATGTTAGATTTGTCCTAAAAGATATTTAGATCATTATTCACAGAAGGTCAGTTGGGAAACTAAAGCTACCATTTGATACCAGGGAAAATATAAGAATATGTAAAGAACCACAAAATAATCACATTTTTTAAAACATGCAATGGAAAAATGACTTTGTGCCAAAATTGTAAAGAATTCACATTTAGCAACTTTGCCCTTGGCACTGCTTTTCACTGAGGTGAGTAAGGCTTCTCACTTCCCCACGTGCACAGAGCAGGGCCTGAGTGAGGCAGGAGAGTGGTCATTTGTACCTTGGTCTTTCTCTGAGTCCTTTTTTGCTTTTCCTTTTTTCCACGCTACCCAAACAGGCATTATTTCCAGACGACCCTGCCATCTTGGTTCATTTAGCCTGTGCCAGTGAATACAGCCCCTGCCCTGGCCTTGGCTCAGAGACTTTGGTTCCTGACAGTAACAAATTCCATGGAGATGCCTATTTCATTGCTAAATCTCCAGACGAATACAGTTTTAAAATAAACATTTCCCTTTAAAAGGCATATTTTTGTATGTATTTGATTTTTTGCCTGCGTGTATGCATGTGTATCACATCTGTGCTTGGTACAGGAGGAGGTGAAAAAGAGCCAGTTCCACGGAGCTAGAATTACAGAAGGTTATAAGCTACCATGTGGGTGCTGGGAACTGAACCAGGGTCCTTTACCAGAGCAACAAGTGCTCTTAACTGCCCCACAAGCATGCATTCTCTAACGGACAAGCTTCTTGAGTACTGATACTGAAAACTTGGTGTCAGTCAGGGTTAGTGGTGCACATCTTTAAGCTCAGCAGGTGGAGCTCTGTGAGTTTGAGGCCAGCCTGGTCTACAAAGTGACTTCCTGTACAGCCAAGACTATTATTACACAAAGAAACCCTGTCTCGAAAAAATAAAATGGAAAACTTGGTGACTAAAGAGAGCAGCTGTCTATTACATTCATTATCAGTATCACAAGACATTGGTCTGCAAAGACAGCCACACCAGGTTACAAATTATTAAAATGTGTGGTGGAAAAGTAGGGGAGGGGTAATAATAGGTCAGTGGTAGAGCACTTGTCCATCAATGTCCAACACTCTGGGTTTGATCCATAGTTAAGTGTGTGTGTGTGTCCACATACATACATACATATACACACACACACACACAATGATGGTTAATAGCTTTGGATGTCATGACCTCATTGAAGTTGAACAAGGTCCTGCTTGAGAATACTCTGGATCTCCCCCAAATCCAACAATCCAAAGGGTTGATACCTGTCAGGAACTGAGCAGATATGCAGCAGATGGTTTCTATCCTGGTGGATTAGTACCAAGCCACAAAGGGGTTAAATATACTGAACGTTACCCCACACCTTTGAGGTCATGCAGCTGCTTACCACCTGACCACCCTAAGTCAATCCAGTTGTGTTTTGTTAGGTTCTGTTTAAATCTACAGCGGGCAACACATCCCCAGAGGACTTGTTAAAACATGCTGTGCAGGCCTCACCCTCTGAGGTTCTGAGTCAGTAAGTCCGGGGTGGGGTCTGGGAATGTGTGCAGTTCCCAGGCCATGCCGGGGTAGCTTGTTCACTGCTCTAGAGAGAGCCTCAGATAGACTTTTTAAACATCGGCATGCACAGGAGTAACAGAGGATCTCAGAAAGCAGGTTCTTTCTCAATCAGTGGATTTGATGCAAAGCCTTGCACTTCTTCCAGGCTCCCACGTGATGCTGATAAGGTCTTCACCTTGGATCAAGGTCTACGTGGAATTTGAGTTGCCAAGGCTGGGGCATTAATGAGAACCCACTCTTCATTTCCACACAATGGAAGTCTTGATTCCAAGTCCTTATTTCTCTCTGTCTACAATTCCCTCCTGGCCCTCCTCCGCTGGTCATATTTTAACTCTTATCTTCTTTTGTTCTTTTTCTTTTTACCTGCTTCCTTTTCTTCCTTCCTCTCACTACTTATTCCCTTCGTACTCACTGGTTTCCTTGGCCTCTTTTGAAGTTTTAAAAGTCCTGGCCTTCACTCAGGACTGTGTTAAAAAAATTTTTAAATAGCAAACAAAATTTAAAAAACAACAACAAAAGAAAAATCTGACTTCTCATAAGGAATCTCTCCCCAGACTGTCTCAGACTTTCATGATTCCAGTGATGATGTCAGGAAAGAGTCTTGAAAAACACATGTGAGCACATGTTAGGGAACAATGCAGTCAGTCAGGTAGGTCCAGAGGCAATGTTCAGACCTCTTATTCTAGAAAGTTCTTAGCTTGATCACTTTCCTGAGACTAGAAATTTTCCCTGTTTATGAACTAACATAGCAAACATTTTTCTTTAGAAAGGTACTACTTTTTGTAAAAACTGGACTATTTTCTGGATATTAATGCTGCTTAAATCCTAACTGAGAATAAACAGGCTTCTGTATGCCTTCCCATGGCCCTCCTTGTCCTGAGGCTGCGTGAGATGCTTGGCAGCAAACGCTGTGAAAGTCTGTAAGTCTTAGCACTGGAGAACAGAAGTATGGCCCAGCCTCACGTCCATTCAGAAACCAGAGCGTGAGACAGTTGTTTGTCCTTAATTATCTGTGTCTGAACGTCTGCTTTGTCTCTCTATGTGACAAGCGACCCAGACTTCAAGTCTAAATCAATTCTAGCAACATAAAACCTCTGAACCTGCGGTATCAATCAGCTCGCCTTAGACGAGTAGACAAAATTACCTGGGAACTTGCAAGGTAAACCATGTGCAAGAGAAGCCTGGAAGCCAGCCCTCCCTTTGAAGCAGTAGTTGCTGAAGGTGGGTGTGAGTTGGTGACCCCAGAAGTCATTTATGGTGGCCACCACTCAGAGATGCTAGTGACAACTGTAGGTAGAGCCCCGATGTCCTCATGCTACTGAATATCGTACTGTGCAGACAGGGTCCCCCTATCCACCATGATAGCAAAAACCGTAGCCCAAAACATCAGTAGGGCTTCTGCTGAAGGGCCTTGTTCAGAGGATGCTCAATCTGTGTTGTCACATCTGTCTTCCCTTCTTGACTAAAAGCCGAGAGAGACAAAGGAAGATTCCATGAGGCTTAAACCTTTGATCTGTAATTGTGAAGTGTGGATTCTGTTGTTATTGTTGTTGTTGTTGTTGGTGGTGGTGGTGGTGGTGGTGGTGGTGGTGGTGGTGGTGGTGATGGTGGTTTGGTTTGGTTTGGTTGGTTGGCTGCAGTTTGCCAAGCCCTGAGTGAGATGATAGAAGGATCAAGCAGAGGAAAACTGAATTCTAATGCCAACAGGGTCTATATAGCAATATAGGCAAAGCACTTCAGGAGGCAAAATATGTGGGAGGGGGATATTGGACAAAGACACGGGAAATACTCTCTCTTATTGTTGTAGGAGAAAATAGCAGTGTGTACACAAGGAAAAAAAGCATCTTACTGTTGGACCACTTTCGGTTCAGTCTTGCCAGCAAAAGCAGACCAAGGTCCAGTTAGCCATGGGCGTGCATCCCCTCCAGGCCCAAACACTTGTCTCTCTATCAACACAGGTCTGGGGGTTGGCGGGGAATGGCAAACAAAGAATTTTCCTCATTTTTATTTTATTGTAGAACCAACTACTTTTCATATTTTTCTTGTCCTTGTTGCCATGAGGAACAGAAGTCATAGCCAGATTATTTTGTTTTGATTCTGAAAAACCTTAAATTTTTGCTGTGTGTATGTGCGCATGCACACACGTGCGTGTACGTGCACAGATTGTTAACAAAGATTTTTTTTTCTTTTACAGTTTTTAAAAGTTGGTACTAGGAAAACCATATATTTCTGCCCCTTGTGGAGGAGAGTTTGCCAACCTCTGATTGTGTCAAAATGAAGTGTCCTTGTTATCTAATAGAACAGAAAGGCTAAGTTCGTGGAATCTGTGAGTCATAAAATGAACTTACAGAAAGCCCATTATAAGATTAAGGTGTTGGTAGTTTTTCTTTCTACCGCACATTTTCTTAAAATCCTAAATGGAGTTAGCTTTGAGCCACTTAATGTGCATGCTTTCTGATGAGATGGGTGAGGGCAGAGAATAAAGAAAAGTGTAGGAATCGATGGCAAAGGGGTGAGAGCAAGATGAGAGCACCCAGAGCTTGGCTTCTGTATCCAAAACCCTCGGTGTTCAGGGGCTTGGCTAGCCAACTAGTCACCTAGCCACAGCCTAAAAGGTGAAACTGTTCAGAGTCCCAAAGTTCTAGGTTCTGAGATGACCCATGCAATGAGGTCATAGAAAAGTTACCTCTCTATTCCACGCAGAATGCCGTAATTAATGGGACAGCTACCGTGATCCACCTGATCCAACAGGAGAGGGTCAGCAGCAAGTCCCAGGTGATAATCATGGTGCAGAAGATTAAAAGCATGGCAAGTATTTGTTGGCTTCATGGAGTGCTTCAAAAGCAGGATCCAATGAGACCTGATAGACATTCATTGTGTTCTCCACCCAGTACTCCTTCATTGCTCTACGTCAAGGGAGACCTTTCAAGTCTTGTCTTGGTTTTGTGTCTCTTGCCATAGTGTCTCACTAAAAGACGAGACCATGTGACTCTGGCTGACTTGAATCTCATAGTGTACACGAAACTCAAAAGCACCTGAGAAGCCAGGTTTGGTGGTGCAGGCTGGCACTTCCAGCTACTCAAGAGACAGTGGCAGAATTACAAGTTAAAGGCTAACCTGGGGTATTTAGTGAATGAAGGTCCAGCCAAGGCAAGTAATGAAACTCTATCTCAAAATTAAAAAAAAAAATTAGCTTTAGAGCTAAAGATAGGCCTTGTCTAGCTTGTGCTGTGCGCTGGGTTTAATCTCTAATGTCACGGGAAATAGAGCTACCACTGAGAGACAGAGACCTGTCTTGGCTGTGTGAGAATTCAGTCATCCATTCTGCAGAAATAACAGGCCCAGGAAGTGGGTGTATCTTCTCAGAATTGTCACCTGCCCAGAACTAAGTCAAATGGGAACTTATCAGGTTCCCTTGCTGAAGGGCACGCATGCCTTCTGTATGACATTAACTCCACCCTTAATGGGGATAGGCCCTGCTCGACTTAATCCAATTATGAACTATCCTGATCAGCATCCAGTCCATGGGCTCTTTCAACCACAGCTCATCCCCGAGAGAAATCAGTAATGGTTGAAGAAATAGGCTCTGGGAGTCAAGCTGCCTGAATGAACAGTCTGCGCCATCAGCCTCTGGTTGGCCATGAGAAAGTTGGTGACCATCCATGGCCTTAGCTATGAAATCAATAGGATGGGGATATATATTCAATGGGGTGAGAATGAGGATTACAGCTCCGAACATCAGGGTGGGGGAGGTCATCTCAATTCCAGTGAGCAGTGAGAAGATACATTGTAAAGAACACTCCCTATAGCTGTCATTCTTTCACCCGATAAGCGTTCCTTCCCATCTGCAAATGAGGAGCTGGGAGAGAAGGGGGGGGGTAAACTACAATAGACTGCAATAGGGAAAAAACAGGCCCCAAGTAGGTAATATAGAACAGTCACAACCAAAAACACACATACAGCGATCTGAGACCCCAGGATGGAAGACTTTAATTAGGTGACATCAACAATTATTAAGATTTTACTTAGGATGTTTAGCAATGATGAAATAAATTGCTAAATGGATAGTATTGATTTTATGAGTGGTCAATCCCACAAGGCAAGAAATTCGACCCTGATGCATTCACACCTGTTTTAAAATTATTAAACAGACGATCAGCTTGAACACTTGTTCTGCTTTCTCCTTAATACTTCCGTTTCTCCCGGGCTGACCTGCTTCTACCCAAAGGTAGCCACCATACCACCTCATTTAGTAAGCAAACTTCTAACTTGTTTGGGGATGTATCAATTCACTCACGGGTACTCACAGGGAAAACTATGTCTAACCTCAGACTCACTTAGAAAAGGTTGGAGCAGGGGTTGGGGATTTAGCTCAGTGGTAGAGCGCTTGCAAGCGCAAGGCCCTGGGTTCGGTCCTCAGCTCTGAAAAAAGAAAGAAAGAAAGAAAGAAAAGATTGGAGCATCTGTAAGACAGTAAGGTAAGGTTCCCCTGTCATTGTAGCCTTTGCAAGATTTCCCTTTTATTTCTGCAAGAGTTTGTGAGATTCTGTGACTGTACGCACTTCTTCCTGTGCTCTGGTTTCAGAGGGAATTTAAAGAATTGCTTGGCGCTGCTGGAAATAGGCTTGTGGTGGTAGAATTTTCAGCACAGTGGTGTGGCCCCTGCAAAATGATTGCTCCTGCTTTCCAGGTAAGGATTTCCAGTGTCTTATCTTACAGCTGCCAAAGGAATTTAGGTCCCCAAAAGTTTTTCCAGCCTTTCTTAAGTTTTCCCACTTCTGAACTATTAGGAGTTCTGTTGTTGTTTTTGTTCATTGTCGTTTAAGCATCCCAGTGAACCTGAAGCTAATATTCTGGAATGTCATGAGGTGATACCAGAAGACTGGGATGTTTTACTGTGGGGCGTTCACTAAGGAACACCAGGGTATGCAGAAGGATTACACGTGGGAAGAGGAAATCATATCATTACCTCTTTCCAAAGTTGGAACCCAGAACTTACTAAATGAGATCCTAGATAGACACAACATTTATGTTTAGCCATGAAATACGTTTGTGTACCATTTGGTACCTATAGAGGCCACAAGACAGCATCAGATTCCCTGGAGCTAAAGTCATAGACAGTTGTGAGTTGCCACTGGACCCTGATCCTCTGGAAGAGCAATCAGTGCTCTTAACCACTGAGATATAAACTCTCTGTCCCCCACCCCATCTCAGGGAATTTTAGTTTTCTTTCTGCTGATTGTACAAAGTCTCCTGGTTATCTGTGGTCACCTTTGTGACATGTACAAAATCATAATTATGCAATATATATTATATACATATATATTCTTTAATTTGAATATAAAGAAGGTCCTTTGATAATACAACTAAAAATGTTCTACTCTGTTTTCAGCGAGGTTTTTAAGCATCTTGGATTTTCTCACTTGACCTCTTGAATCTGCCAAAGCTAACTCTAACAACAGTCACAGCCATCAATATTCAGTCATAAATGAACTTGTAGCAGACGGACGAGCTACAAGACATTTCTCCTTTGGCACCTGTATGTGTGTGCTTTGTGTGACGTCAGATGTCTTCCTCAGTTGCTCTCCTCACAGACTGGAGCAAGTTCTCCTGCAGAACTAAGAGCTCATCTCCAGGCTAAGCTGACTGGCCAGATGGCTCAAGGGACCCACTGTCTCTGCTTCCCTCATGCTGGGGTCACAGGCAGGTGACCATACCCAAAGGCTTTTACATGGGTCCCAGAATCGCATCCTCAGTCTTTACACTTGCATGGCAAGTGCTTTAACCACTGGGCTATCCCCCCTCCTTCGATGTGACTCTTCAGGATCCCTGCTCTGCCCAAAATTCTTGTACTATCCAGAAGGAACGTGCTAGTGTTAGACAGACCATTCTGTGACTCAAAACTAAGGAGGGAGGTTCTCTCACTGTGCCACAGAAATAGCCAGTGCTTGGGTGCAAAAGTGTGAATCCACTCAAATGCCATATGCCATTTGAGTGTATGTTTGTGTATGTGTGTGTGTGTGTGTGCGTGCCTGTACGTGTGTGGACGTCTAAAGCCAACCACAACTGCTGTTGTTCCTCAGACGCCATCTATCCTTTGTAAGTGATGGTGACTTGTTTGGTTTGCTTTGCTTTGGTTGGGTTAGGTTGTTTGTTTGTTGTTTGTTTGTTTTTGAGGCTAGTTTTCTAACTGGGCTGGAACTCACTAAGTAGGGTAACCTGGCCAGAGATCCACCCGTCTCTACCTACCCAGAGCTGGGAATGCAAGTACATACCACCGTAGTGTCTATTTTTCTCACGGGTTCTGAGAAACCATCTGTTCACGGTGTCAGACTTAGGTCTTCATGACTGAATGGCAAGCACTCTACGGAGAGCTATTTCGCCAGCCTTAAAACCCAAGTCTTAGTTTTTGCTTCCGTGTTCCTGTTGTTGTTTGTTAAACTAGTGATGATGTGGAGAAATGTATTGTTATCTCTTAGCCGGTAGAATGGTAAAATGATAAAGTTACTCTAAAAATAATTTACCAATTTCTTATAAGGTATATAAATTATACATATATATGATAGGATGTTAGAAGAAAAATATAGGCCTATAAATAACTTAGTATAGCATGTTAAGTGATTAATTAGCCCATGACCTAAAAAATTAAGATTGAATAAATCTGTGACTCTTGATCAAATAAAATGAACGTTCATTTAATATCCTGTAATAGTTAAAATCTAAAAGAAAAGCTCGTGTCTGTTAACAGATCATCTTATACTAGAATTAAAAGGAATTATGTAAACATTACTCACTATATATGCAGATAAGACAGAGCAGGGGGACACCTGTCAAACGAGGGTTTGTTTTTCTGTGAATAAGTGAGAGTTGAGGGAGACGTAGCTGGAAAATGTTCGCCTTTGCTGTACCTGTAACTCTTGGCCCTTTGTAAGGGAGAGTATTTGTGTAATTTATGTGATTTTTGTTAAACTCCTTGTCCATGAGGGCTTAGGAGGAAGGCTCTTTCTCCTCTAGTCACTGTACCCGGCAAAGAGCAAATCAGAAACATAAATAAAGTTAAACAAGAATTTTAACACCACGAATTAAATGCTTATTAAGTCACTGGAAGGCAGGGTGAGAAGGTGCTGCATGGGGCCACACTCTGTGGTATGTAGCACAGGCTACTCCCTATAACCCAGTTAGACCTCAGGCTTATGATTCTCCTCCCTCAGTCTCCCAGGTACTGGCACTAGCACTGTGCCACCACCCCCAGCTCAGAATCATCTTATTAATCTGAAAAATATTACCAAACCCCAAGGGTCTTTGTGTTTATTATAATAACTGTCTCCCATTTCGCTATCTCAGGGGACCACTGTCAAAGTGTCTTTTATTCTCCTGAAATACTTGTTATCTCGGAGGTTCACTGCCTCCATCTGCCAACCTAGGCCTAGTCCTGGAAGCTTCTAGCCTCTGTGTAATCTTATCTAGGCCTAGAATGTTTCGGTCTCTGAGACTTACAGCTGAATAAGCGCACCCCTTGTTAGTTCTTTCTGAGCTCTGACTGGCTGGTTCAACTCAGCTTTTCTGGCTTGAAACCCCTCCCCTGTGATAACTAATTTAATCTGGCTTCTTTCTTCCAGCCTCTCCTGAATTGCTCTGCTTGGCCTCGTATTAACTCTCATCAACCTGTTCTGACCTTCCGGCTTCCTCTCAGTCTCTGGCTTGTTCTCTCTTCAACCTGTCTCTGTAAAGCTCTCCCAGTAAAACTGCCTCTCTCCTGCTCTGCAGTGCTCTCCCTCAAGTAGCTTCCCTTTCCTCTCTCTTCTTGTGAGAGTTGGGCGTATTCTAGTCTGTCAAATCTTTCTCTGATTCGTCACTTTGTCTGCCACTCCATTAGACACCACCTTGAGACACCACTGCTTCCCTCTACAAACTAACTTTACCTTTATTTGGGGGGATTAAAGGTGTGTGCCGAGGGCAGAGCCACAGCACAACTAGAAACAGCCTTTTTCAGTAAACACAATCTCAAGCCCCACAGTAGAGACCAGAGAAGAAAGAGCCCCTATAGAAGTCACAGTTCACACAAGCAATTACAGGGGGCGGGGATTGCCGGCAACAGGGCTTCTCACCAAGCATTCTCATGCCTTGCATCTTCCTGCTTCTCCCTCCCCAGGGACTGCACTCTCTGGCATTGACTCCACTTGGCCAAGCTTTGGACACTTTGTATGTCACCTTCCAGGAGTAGTCTCGTTTGATCGAGGCGACTAGAGATGCTTGTGACGTGATTTTTTAAACAAATCAAGATACTCTAAAATGCCCACCAATTTGGACATAACTCTGGGCCCACATAAGTGTTTACTGCCCTTTACCTCCTGAACCAGGTCCTTGTTTTCAAAGACATTTCAAAAACAAAATAGAAGCAGAAGACAGCCCCGTCTTCTAACGCCTTTCATTTCTTGCACGGTTTCCCATTGGCTAGCTGAAGTCAGCTGACAAGGGAGTCTGGGAAAAAAAAAATCTAGTTTCAATAGAGGATAGATGATAGAGGGTGTGTGTTGGGCGGGGAGAGCTAGGCTGGTAGTCACCACGGACCCCTTCTACTGACAGCAGCCTCCCAAACCCTGTCAGAAATGAGGAGGTAAAAAGTACCAAGTACATATCTGGTTCAGAGAACTGCACCTTTTTCTGGGACACCAGCACCACAGCATGGTTTCTAACACTGATCTAAGCCCACCCCCATCACCCCAGACAGATTTTGAAAATTCTTACAGGTAATCCCTTGATACTGTCAGGAACATCCTGTTTTGTCCCCCCACCCCAGACTGGGTAGGCCTGGCCTCCACTGCACACAGCCAAATTGCTCTCCTTTTTGTCCTTGAATCTTGAAGCACACATCCGCACTTTTGTTCTTAGACCCTGCAGGGGATCCTTGCTTGAGGGGTTCCACGTTCTAAGTGGTAATGAACACTCAGAATGACGATGCTTAGATCTCTTTAGCAAGCAGGTCATACATTTCTTCTTTTACAGAACAACACTTTATGGTGCAAATGTTAATGTTTATACTGTTTTATTCTTTTGTCTTGAAGGCAATGTCTTTACAATACCGAAATGTCATGTTTGCTCAGGTGGATGTGGATTCATCTCAGGTAAAACTCCTAAATCCTCTGTGTGGACCATAAAACCCCAAACACTGTGGAGTTCTGTGAATGTGACGGATGATATCACCTGGCTTAAAAAACAAGGGGGATTCCACATCTTTGTTTTCACAATAAATGTAGTAAACTGTTTTATGAAACTCTTTAAATATTAGCAACTATATGGTACCTACCCCTGCTGTAGCAGACATCACCAATCAATCCAATAGTCTTCATATCTAGGCAGACATCATAATGAAGGCATGGTGAAAACTACTTTTAGGTTTTGTCAAGTTATTAATCACTTTCTAAAACCTAGCCCAATGATTACAGACATTTTGCCATATCTCGCTTTGGTATCCTGTGTTTGTTTTGTGTTTATATAGCATAAAGAGTTCCAGGAAATCCTCCATCTTTTTCCTAGCTCCATCCTTCCCACTTCTCCTCTCCCAACATAAAAAGCCTCAGAGTCTCAAGCCAAATATGTCTTATTACTATAGAAAATATCTCTACAGAATTATTCTTCCTTGGCTTTGTTAATTTATAATAAGGAGAGGCGACAACATTAATTCCATATTAATTAGCTTTCTGTCACCCTAGCAAAATGCCTAAGAGAAAGAGAAACAGAAAGGTTTGTTTTGTCTCACCATTTTGAAAATTGTAGTCTTTGGTGAAAGCTCAGTTGCTTTGGGCCTGCAGGAGGAACACACGTTTAGACAGGAGTGCTCGGCAGAACAAAGAAATGACATCAGCAGCAGAAAGACAAAGAGAGGAAGAAGGGGCCATCATCCCACAGTTCCCTTTAAAGGCATGATCCCTTCCCCCCAACAAACTAAAGGCCCCTGGTAGGCCTCACCTCTTCATCCCAAAAGCTCCATGCTGGAGCCCCAGGTTACTGAGAGGCGTGTGCTTTCAAACTATAGCAGAAAAAAATAACAAGTGACCTACCCAATCATTGGGTCAAAGGTGAGCTTTAAAATGATCAGCAAATCACAAATTAGTTCTCTTCTGTGTCATACTTCTTCATCGTTTTGTCAACTTGACACAACTTAGCATACCTGGGAGGACATGGGTTACTGTGATAATATTTGTCTAAATTTTGCTGCACAAATTTCTGTGTGAGCATAAGTCTTTATTTCACATAGATATAAGGGGCTATATCTATGTGTGTGGTTGTTGCTACTGCACTTTAGTAGCATAGAGAGGAACTGAAAACCTTTTTCCAAAGGAACTCCATCATTTTACATTTTGACAGCTACAGTAAGAGAGCTCTGACTTCACCACATTCGCACCAACACAAGTTACTCTCAGCTTTTTTTTATTGTAGCTCTCTGTCACTTAAGATGAAGCAAAAGTCACACTTTTCTAATAATAACTTAAAGGTTAGTTGCTTCCATGGCAATTATAATTAAAAATACAATTTGGTGTTTGCATTTATTGTGGGAAAGAGATTTAAAGCCAATCAAACAGCAGAAATATCAATGAGAGGTGTTCAGTTCTGTTGTCCATGGGCATCTAATTTTATTCAACTTCTAAACAAGAGAAACAAAAACGCACCACTTGGAGGCAGTTTGATTGGGTTAAGATTGTGGAATTCTGGCCCCTTCTCTTGTCTTTGAGCTCCGAATGTTTCAGTAAAGATTAGTAGTGAGGGAAAGAGAGTAATAAGGCTTTACAAAAAGACCGTGTATGCCTTAGATAACGCCATTCCTGTCTTCAGGCCTTTCCCATCCTCTTTCACTGATGGCGTTCCCAGAACTTCCAGGGGCTCTCGGCCATCATGCAAAGTTATTAAACCCAGCTCATTCAGCCAGCCAGCATCCATTTTACCTGATCTTCATCCCATCCCTCTCCTAGAGCCCTGAAATGAGGCGCCCTATTTGTGCCAGAGTGGTCCTCTTTACACAAGGTTTCCCTGGAGACTTTGAAGGTATGCTGTTAAGTATCAGGTGCCCCTAGGCTTTGAGACACAGCTTCTTAGAAGTCACCAAGTAAGCACACTTGGTACAGAACTCTGACTTCTTCACCACTTCTTTTCTTTCCCAGGAATTGACTGAACATTGTAGCATCCAAGTAGTGCCCACATTCCAGATGTTCAAGCACTCCCGAAAGGTATGTTTTCATGGAAGCCATCAAGGGAGCTAAAATAAAAACCTAACCAAGAGTACACACACACACACACACACACACACACACACACACACACACACAGAGAGAGAGAGAGAGAGAGAGAGAGAGAGAGACAAATACACACACAGACACAGACATAATACACACAAAGACACACACATAACACACAGACATATACACATATACATACACACACAGACACATACACACACATAGACACATACACACAGAAACATACACAGAGACACATACATACAGACATACACACAGACACACACACAAAAAAACACACACAGACACACACATAAACAGACAGACATACACATAGAGAGATACAAACTGACACACGCACACACATTCACACACACACATATACACACACACAAACACACACACACACAAACACACACACACACACACATATACACACACACAAACACACACACACACACACACGTTTCAAACACTGCCCAATCGTGAGAAGTAAAGAAAATGCAAGACTTTTACTAAGTCACCCTCCTTCTGAGGCATCCAGATCATGAAATCCCACTATTCCCCCTACTCTGGGGGCAGAGCCTGTTGTAAGGGCATGATAGAATTCTCACATATAAGCACAGAGTCATTAACAGGATGTGGGGAAGCAGTCACCAAAGAGTATACAAAGCAATCCAGCCTCGTGACATTGTGCACAGCCTGGGTTTAATGTTCCAAACCCTGGTTCTATGGGAGCCTCAGTGGCTTGCTTAGTCTCTGTAGATCTTTGTTTCCCTAGTTGTAAGATAGAGAATATTCTAACGTTCCCTCACGGGGTTGTTACAAACATTAAATATGTCACTATGACTACAGAACAAGACCCGTCCTGGCGTTCGTGGTTTAGTATGTTTACTAGCTGTTCTTCTGAAGTATTATAAAATGTAGTATAAAATGCCTAACATGCTCGGCGTGTGATGAGGTTAGTGTTTGCAGAATGACTGGGGGCATTGATAGTTAGTCACATGAGCTTCATGAAATAGCATTTTGCAACAAAGTTAGGAGGCACAAAATATGCCTTGTCTTTCACACCAATATCTCATCCCTGGAACACATGCCGTAGGAACACCTCAAGGGAAGACAATAACTGGATATGTAATAATTCTAGCATTATTTCTAACTCAACAATAGAAGCAATTCTGTTGCCACTTTCAGCAGAACGTCTCAGCGCAGTGTAGGCTGTCTATTCTGTGGAATAGTGTGCAACTAAAATGTTATGACCAATACTGCAAAGTTTAAAAATCACGTTAGGTTTTATAAAGACCATGTCGAACGGGGGAAATGAAGGTATCTACTTGACCTAGCAGCTGTTAATTTTTTTTTTATCTATCTCTTGGTGTTTGCTGTAATATAATTTGTGCAATAGATTTAAGGTATCTTTTGAAACGCTACCTACTCCTTCCCGTGGCTTTCGGTTGAAAATGAAACTATTTAGCATGTTTCACCTCAACTTGCCCCACCTAGGTGTCTAATTGCCTGTCTATGTCATCTCTGCTGCCAACTCAAAGATAAGAGCATGGTCTTGCAAAACCAGTCCTATCCATATACCTTGACTATGTCACCTCCATTAGGTACCTATCTTCCTCAGGCTCGGTGGTCTTCCCCCCAGCATCCATACTCTATTGTCTATCAGGAGCCTTATTTCCTATCTTCAGTCTCAAAGCTCCATCTCTGGGTTTTAACCGATCAACTCTACCCCCATCGGATATAGACCCTTTAATCAAGTCTATCAAACCAGAACCAATGCCAAAATTTGGTTTAAGGACCTAAGTCAACATATTTTCTATTGAGGCTGTTAGTTTTAAACTTCAGAAATACAGGACAGCATCTACTATAGCAGTTTATCGCCACGTGGAACCTGATAATGAAGCCACCATGCAGAAGAAAGCAGAATCCAGCCAAGAACACTAGTGTCTTTAAACTCTGAGTTTATTGGAGATGTAGGGAAGGCCCAAAGGTTTAGAGCACTAGCTGCTCTTACACAGACTGTGGATTTAGTTTCCAGTACATATGGTGACTTGCAGACATGTGCAACCCCAGTTCTAGGGAGTCTGACACCCTCTTCTGGCCCTCCCAGACACTAAGCATGCACAACGGTACACAAGCATACGTGCACACAAACACAAATGCACATAATAAATAAATAGATAAACTCTGATTGTATCCACTACTTAAGCCTCAATGATTCCCATAGACTCTTCATTCTCAGAAAGTGGGTGTGTTTTAGCAGCAATTACAACCTCCCCCCCCCAAAAAAAACCTAATAAATCGAGACAGAGGAAGAGAAAGGGAGCCTATGATTCTCTTCTAGAATATACCCCCAATGACCTGAAGACGTCCTACTAGACCCCACCTCCTAATGGCTTCATCATCTCCCAACAGTGGCTTGGAGAACGAGAGTTGCCCTGTGCACTTCTAGTGGGCATATGACATGTGAGGAAATCAACTAAAAGACGTATTTAAAGTGGCTGATAGGCAGCTATCAGAAGACAAAATTAACTGAGTTGATGATATTACTAACTCCCTAACTTCTAATTCCAGGGCCACCTGATAAGCCTGATTATAATATACATAGGCATGTCCCAAGAAGTTTCCTTAAGAATCGATGTTTTCATTGAATATTATTAGCATAGCATTCTGATTATGGAGTTTAAAAACGAAACAGTTGGGATAGAGAGATGACTCGGCTGTTTAGAATTCAGCTCCTAGCACTCGTGTTCTGTGGCTCACAACTGCCCACAGCCCTGTCTCCAACGCCTTCCTCTGGCCTCTGAAGACGCCTGTACGATCACACAAATACACAGAGACACACAGACACATAAATAAAAACTAAAATCTCTTTTGAAACCTAGACAATTTGAAACCATCTCTACCACAATGTGTGACTGCATCTATTTCTACCCTTTTAGTATATGTAATCATATTAAAACAACCAAAAATAGCAACAAAAACAAAATGGAAAAAAAAAACCTCTATGCCAAAAGCAAGAGCTAAGAAAGGATGCAGAGACCCTAAAAGGAATAACACAAAATCCTCTACTTCTTCTGACTCAGATCTCAGGGTCTGAGCAGATCTTCAGAGTTCCATGGGACGCCACTTCTCCCATTGCATCTAGAGTTACACGATGAACCTTCTGAAGTTTTCTCCCCAAGTTTCTGTCTCACGGTGGTCTATAGAGTCACTGCAAAGAGGGGGGATTGGGATGGCGAGGCAGAAAAACGCATTCATTTAAATTTTTCTATGAGGAGAAACAAGCAGGAAGGCCTTCCATTGGCATCAACTGTTTTTTTTTTTTTTTTCTTTTTTTTCGAGCTGGGGACCGAACCCAGGGCCTTACGCTTTCCTAGGCAAGCCTCTATCACTGAGCTAAACCCCAACCCCAACTGTTTTCTTGAGAGTAGAGAAAAATTAAATTCATGTCCTTAAAACCACGTCCAGAATCTGGGACATGTAATTGTAAACTGACTTATTGAAGAAATTAAGTACCATTTATCCTTTTTTTTTTTTTTAAACTAAAGTACAATTTCGAGAAGTGTCTTTATGTTTCCAGTAAGACATCTGGCAAACAGCCACTGTGCACTGTGCCTTTTGAAGGTTCTCAGTATAAAGGATAAAGTCATATAAACTACCCTAAAACACAGGAGGTTTGCTTCCTTTGAGAACACAGTGTGGGTCTTTGCATCAAACGGAAAGAGCTTGGGTTCTCCTTTTGTTCTATAGTTGTCAAACATCTCAGACTTACCTCTACTGCTCAAATTCTATGCCCCCCGCCTTACCACGGTGTAACATTTTCAAATAGACATTCCCACACTACGTCATCCTTAGGCTTTACTCTTTTCCTTGGCCTTCATTCTTGCTCAGGCCATTTGTAGCACATAAACATGGTAAATAACACAAAACTTAAAAAATAAAAAAGAAATAAAACACATGAAGCCATATTTAGTGCCTTGGGGCTGTGGAACTTAGTAATCCTTCCCCGGCTGCTGGAAGCTTTCATATGAGAAGTTTGTTGGCAAAGATTACACATGGGCTGAGCCTAGGCCTCCCACACATATGTAGCAGATGTGCAGTTTGGTTTCCATGTGGGTCCCAAACAAATGGAGCGATGGCTGTCCCAAAAGCTGTTGCCTGTCCATGGGATATGTTCTACCAACTGGGCTGCTTTGTGTGGCCTCAGTGGGAGAGGATGCACCTAGTCTCACAGAGACTTGATGTGCCAGGGTAAGAGGATTCCCAGGGGGGCCCGACTGCTTAGAGGAGAAAGGGAGGAGTAGATGGGGAAAAGGATTTTGGGAGGTGGGGACAGTGAATGGGATGTAAAGTGAATAATTAACTGAGATGGGAGTGTGGAGAGTTGGTTGACAGGGATGCTATAAGAAATGGATGTCATGGAGTGGAGAGATGGCTCAGTCAGAAAATTCATCACACAAGCATATAGACCTGAATTTGGACCCCAAAAAGTCACATATGAAAAGCCAGATGTGACAGTGTGTGTTTGAAATACCAGGGCTGGAGAGAAAGAGGCAGGAGGATCTTGAGGATTGCTGCCAACAAGGATAGCCCAATGCGTGTGTCCCAACCTTGTAAGAGATGCTAGCTCAAAAGGGGGTGGTAGCATGAGGAGTGACTTCTAACCTCTACCTACACCTGTACAAATGTGTATACACACGCACACCATGCACACACACACACACACACACACACACACACACACACACACACACGCACCTTGCATGTGTGCACACACAAGTACAGCAAACTCCAGGTAACATGTTGGGTTGTTGTTCTTTTCTGCTATAATCCTTAGTGTTTGCATCCAAGTTTTAGATTCTAAGAACATCATGTTCTGGGAAGATTAGCTTTGGTAAATACGCTCCTCCTTGTGATAATTTGTGGGTGGAGCAGCGAAGACCTTTTCTAGTTTCTGTAACCAGAATATCATGACTGTAGTACTCTATTGTACATGCACTGGTCACCCTTTATCCAAAAAGAATTCATTCTAAGACCACCAGTTGGTGCTCGAAACTACAGACACTAATGAGCAACCCCATGTATAACCTTGAGGGGCTGCTCTACTCCTCCTTACTGTAGTAGATCTTGGAAACTTATACAATATTTTCATTCCTTATTAGTAAAGAATTTTTATCTTTTCATGTAAAATAAGTCTTTTATAGCTTCTCTTTGGCCACCAATCATTACTCTTACAGTTTGGGGTTATTATTAAGTTAAAACAAGGGTTACTTGAACATTGGTCTGATGATGAGACAACTAAATGCTTAATGGGTGGGCAGAAGGAACTACCCACTCCTTAAGCACGAGGCGTCATCATGCTTCCCAAAGTGGCTTGTAATTTCAGGCCTTTTGTTTAGTTCAGGAATTCCATGTAACTTTTTCAGATCATGGTTACCTAGGAAACTAAGATCGTAGAAAGTAAAACTATACACCATCATATATTTTGAATATATGTGTATATATATGCATGTGTGTATATATGTAAATCATAAAGTTTGATGTGTGGACCATCCTAAAAACCCACTAAAGGCTATAAACTCTCTTTAGAAAAAATGAACATACATACATACATACATACATACATACATACATACATACATGTATCACTTATGCAGATGATATTAAGGGACTTCATGCCTCTAAGATTGAGCAGTTGTGGGCTTCCATGTGGGTGCTGGGAATTGAACTTAGGACCTTCAGAAGAGCAGTCAGTGTTCTTAACCACTGAGCCATCTCTCCAGCCCTTGTATTTTGAATAGTTAATTTTCATTTATAGTGAGTTCATAAATGTCCTTCATCTTGATTGCTGAGGGTTTCCCACTCTGTACATTTTTAAACCCAGCCCTGTTCATCTCCTCTGAATTTTGCTATTGGGCTACTATGTTTCATTTGGTGGTTTATGAGAAATGAGAAGTCTCAGGAACAAGTTGTACTCAGTTAAGATTTACTGCATCAAAGAATATACAATAAAAGCAACTGGGAAACAAAATTCCCATCAGTGTGCTCCAGAAAGACCTTTGGATGGCCTCTCTTGTTAGAGGACACAGATGTGTGAACTCTGTTTCCAAAAGTGATCTTCACACATATGTGCTGAGGGATTCTGTTTAGTGATAACCCTTTTAAGCCTCAGGGATTAAGGCGGGCTCGATAGGAGTGAGAATGCTTATCACATACACATCTTACTACAATGCTTTCATTGCTATCTAAACTGGATTCATACTCCCAGTTTGCGTGTTTAGACAAAGCAACTCAACACGAAGTGTGATCGCATCCATTTCCCAGTCCAAAGCAATCAATCACTGACATCATACTGGGAGATCCACAATCCTGGGAGTTGATGAAGCACTTAAAGGTTGTTGATTTGTGAGAAATAAGAAGACTTGGGAACAAGTTGTACTCAGAGTCAAGATTTATTGCATCAAAGAATATGAAACAAAATATTCATTAGTGGACTCTGGAAAGATCTGTTGATGGCCTCTCTTGTTAGGGAATACAGATTGCCCCAGAGCCGTGCAAGACTCAAGCAACCAGACATTAGATCTTTTCTCACAAGGAGTCACTTATATAACCAAAGTAGGACCCTTATCATGAGTACTTCTGGTGCCAAGTGGCACTCATAAAAGTTCATGGCTGGGACCCCAGGCACAACAATTCTTGAAATCTAGACATTGAAATGGCCCACCCGAGAAAGGATCTAGGACTGCACAGGTGAAGAGGACCTGCCCAGATTTTCAAAAGACCTCAAAGTGAGGTCAGGGTAGTGGTGGCTTTTCACCTGTCTGAGGAAGGGAAAGGAGGCTCACTTTCCCACGATGTCTACAAGGACTGAGGGGAAAGTATTGGGTGTGCCCTTGATCAGTGCCCCCCAAAAAAGAGAGGATAGACAGAAGCTTATTCCTTCATCTAGGCTTAAGAGACACTCACTATGCACTTGGGTGGGTAAGAGTGTGAATGGAGATAAGCCAAAGGTTGTAGAAAACCAACACTGGGCATCCGAACATGCTTTCCCAGTGGAAACTTGAGGGTGGGTCTATGCCATTGAAGAGAATAACCCTGGAAGCTAAGTTTACCCCACAGAACAAAGTCCCATTACCCAATTCCCGGTGATGGGAAGAAGTTCATCTCTGGTAGCCACAGTTCCTCTCCTATTCTCAGTGTGGCCTGAGATGGATTCTGACATCACACCACATCCCCTTCAGTGGTAAGCCACAATGTATTAAGGGCCTGATCCTGCAGCAGCTGCATCTGCTTGATGGCATAGACTAAGAATTCATATGCTCCAGCTAAAGGTGACTGCGTATGATTCATAGTTATCATACACAGTCACTCATAGATAAGCTCACACCAGAGCAGAGCCATGCCCACCTCGTTTATGTAACTCAGCGTCTGCTTTAGCATTTCCACAGCAAATCTGACACTCCTACCAAGCTCCAAAGGAGCGCTGTTTGAAAAAAAAGTTGACGTAGGGCAGGGAAGCAGCTTCAGGAAGAAACAGAAGTAAATCAGTGTTTTGTTGTTGTCTCGCTGTCAGAACAAGTTCAAGGATGCCATCCGATAAAGCTAAGTGTCGAGGGACATGAGCCAGCTCGTCACCCTTATCTTGCATTCGAGTGTGTTTCTTCCAGGCGCCTTCTGGATGTATCAATTCAACTCCAAAGATCTTAATTGGACTACGTCCATTGCCAAGGTCTGCCTAGGGCAGAGGAAAGTCATCAAGGTTCAAATCTGTGCTCATGATGTAAGTGGTTCTGGAGAGATAAGTGGAATGGGGTCAGAGGAAGGTGGCGTCAAGGTAGAATCAACAGCATCTACTGTTGCCCCCACCTCTCAGGTGGGGCAGCTTTTAAAGCTGCTATGGTTAAACTTTCCTCTTCTGTCCTACCTGAGCCACCTTTAAAGTGAGGATGTGTCCCCCTTTATTCCTGCTGTTATAAACGAGGAGATTGTATCACAAACAACTCTACAGTCATCCTCCAAGGAGGTCTTGTGTGGTTGGTGCTGTTTGCTTATGGCTGTGCTGATGCTGGCACTTTGGGGATTGCTATTGTTCTAAGTACAAACGTCTGGGAAATTGATGCGCTTGGTCTGAATCGTGCAGCTGGTCCAAACACAACTTCGGTGTTCACTCAACCAAAACTGTACCTCAACTGGCTAGGGCCAATTTATTATAATCATCCTATGCATGTATCATTAATCTAATTTTGACTCTCAGAAGTCCATTGTCAGAAGGAGACCACCATCTCCAAGCACATTGCATTTTCCTAGTAGCAGCAATAGACTTAATGTAAATGTCAGAATGTCTTCAACACAGAAAAAACACTGCCTCTGGTTAGACCTATTGATAGATGAGTCAGAAATGAGTCACTTTAATATTCTATTTTTTGTGTGTTTCAAAATGTCCATAAGGAAAGTTTGGACATTTTTTAAATAATGTTGAGCTTGGGACGTTCTTTAGTCCTGCATAGCCTCCCTCTTCCCATTGGCTTCAAAAATACAGAATCTTCTCTCTTTTTTTGCTGTAATTATTTCCAGTGTGCAGCAGCAATGCACAAAGAATGACCTAGCTAGGTGTGGTGACAGACCTGTAGTTCTATTACTTGGTTGACAGTAGAAGGAGAATTGCAAGTTCAAGGCTAGCCTGGAATGCACAGCAAGACTCTATCTCAAAGCAGAGGAGTGAGGGATGCAGAAAACTTTAAAATAAAGGCAGTATTAAGAGACCTGTAAATTCATTCCCTGATGCTTTTGATTGAAAGCCTTTGAGATACAACACAGCAACACAACACCACGGCACACGATTAAAAAGGAGTTTACTCAGAATTCACAAGCCATTAATAGCTGAATTTACATATTTGTGGATTCCACATTCTTGCATGCAACCAACATCAGACCAGAAATATGTGTTATACTGAAAATGTACAAACTTCCCTATTTTATTGCTATTCCTAAAGATACAGGGTAACAGCTCTTTATACAGCATTTATATTGAACTGGTTGTTATAAAGACTCTAGAGAAGATTAAAGGTTTATGAGACAACAGGCCTGGGTTCTAGGCAAGCACTGTTTGTCCCCCAATCCCCAGGAATATTCCAGGACAATTGCACAGCTCTCATTAGCAAGGCCACTTGTGGCATAAGCTCTGATCAGTGGCCTTTCCCCATATATTCAATCTGCTTACTAAGTTCCCAGGTGCAAAGTCCACTACACGGGGATACACAAATGTAGTGTCTGTCTTTGGTCAACTAAACAACGAAAGATGGTGCTGAGGATGCAGCTTGATGGTAGAGGTCCAGCCTTCCATGTGTGAGGGCCCTGGGTTCAGTTCTCTAGCATAACAAAGAAGGGAGGGAGGGAGGGAAGGAGGGAGGGAGGGAGGGAAGGAAGGAAGGAAGGAAGGAAGGAAGGAAGGAAGGAAGGAAGGAAGGAAGGAAAGGCTGGCAAGAAAGTAAGAAGGAGGATGCCTAGTTTCTTCCCTGATGTTGTGATGAAGGACCCTGACAAAATCTACTTAGGAGAGAATTCATTTCCGCTTACAATTCAAGGTATAGCCCATAATGGCAGGGAGATCAAAGCAGCAACAGCAATTGGCCCCACTCCATCTGCACCCAGAACGAGAGAAAAGTGGGCGACTGCATGCTGCTCATGTCTCTTTCTTCACTTACACAGTCCAGGAGCCCAGCAAACGGTGCCATGTCCAGTGAATGGGTCTTCCTACCCCAACTGATGTAATCAAGATAATCCTCACAAACATGGTCACAAGCCCATCTCCAAGTGATTCTAAACTCTATCAAGTTGACAGTTAGTACTAATCATCAGAGAGAGAGGGGCGGGGAAGAACTTAATTCCTGAAATTTAATACTACCCAGAGTCTTGAATTTATATTTCAATGACCAAAAATAACCTCTAATAAAAGCTAATTCATGTGATAGCTCCAAACTGGTCACTAAAATTATGAAGAAAACTAGAGTCTCTGTTCTCGAGCGTAGTGGGCAGACTGATGACAAAATCAATTACATCATAATGGAAAGTTCATAATGCTATAGGACAGTGAAGATAATGTCTCAGAAGGCTACAAGAAATGACCATTGGGGAGGGATGGGGCTAGATAGCGAGAAGCAGAGAGTTCTAGCACAGCATGGGTGTGCATCTGGAATCATTTCCATGATTATACAGCAATAGCATGGAATTATTATTAGCCCATTAGCTCCTGAGGGATTTTGTCTATTTTGTTCACAATGGTCTAGCTCACTGTAGATACTCAGTAAGTGCAGGTGCTAAAAGAACACCACGTGGGTGTCTCTTACCCAAACATCCAAAGTTAGAAATGTTCCAAAACCTGATACTTTGTACCAGCATAATGCTGTAAGACTGGTGTTTCAACAAACACAGACTTTTACAAAAAAAATTAGGAAACATTGCATAAAATTCCTGCCTTAGTTACCTTTAATTGTCAACTTGACACAGGCTAGAGTCAACTTTGACTCAATTGAGTCAATCTGAGGAACTGCCTAAGTCAGGTTGGTCTGTGTGGGCATGGCTATGAGGAACTGTTGTGATTCCTAATTGATGTGGGAGTAACCAGTCCTCCATTGGTGACATCATCCCTCAGTCAGTGGTCCTCAGCTGCTTAAAGCTAAGCATGAACCAGGGAGTGATCCAGAGATTGAGCCAAGAAGCATCATTCCTCCATGGTTCCTGATTCCAGGTTCTTGTCTTGAGTTCCTGCCTGACTCCTCAGTGACATGTTGTGACCTGGAAGTAATGAGGTGATATGAACCCTAACATCCTCTAAGTTGCCTTTGGTAGGAGTGTTTTACCATAGCACCACAAAAGAGACAAGAGCAGATGTCAACTATGAATAGATGATACATGTGAAACACAAGCAAACTCCAAGCTAGATTTGAGTCTCATTCCCAAGATAACTCCTTATTTACTTTCAAATATTTCAAGATCTGAAGTGCTTGTGGTCAAGTGCTTCAGACAAGAGGTCCTCAATCTGTGTGTCTTAAGTAAGCGAGTGAATTCTCTCTGGGTCCCTAGAGTTCAGAGTTCATGTGAGGAATGGTGGTGAGGTGGAGGAGACAAAACTGAGACATCATTAGAAGACTGGATCTTTGGTGAGGAAGAAAACACTGAAGAAGCTTGGAAAGGATCTCATAAGTACATTTGTGGCTTTGGATTCATGGGAGTAGCAGGAGCATAAAAGGCACAAAACTGAATTCAGAGAAAGTTATGTGATTGTAGTCCACGTTAAAGGTGACCAATTGGGGAGCAATGGTAATGTCACTTAAAGCCACCAGAATGGTGATACAAAGTATTGTCAGGACATGGAGCAACTGGAATGTTCATCCTTCGCAGTGACAGTTAGTTTCTGGGGTTGCTGATGTAGATCAGTTGGTAGAAAGCTTACCTAGTCAGCTCTGCATTAGTCCCTGGCATAATGTAGACTGAGTGTGGTTGTGCATAAAGCAATTCACATTTGTAATAGTCCCCAGCATGTTAGACTGAGTATGGTGTGCATAGAGCAGTTCGCAGTCATCCTGGGTATATTGTATCATGAAGACCACCCTGGGTTATGAGATCCTTTCTTGGGGGACAGAGAGAGACAGTTGACCCACCCCCACAAATGCATAGACAAGAATGTTCCCAGCAGCATCATTCCCCATAGCCCAAGTGAACAAACTATGTTATACTCATCCAAAGGGACACTGGAACACTTACAGAATGGGGTTCAGCAAACCATGATTATGGAAGTGAGCAAAGGAAGTCAGACATAGAATAGAGTCAGACAAATTCCATTTGTAAAGTTAAAAATATGCAAAGGCAATTCATTGTGAAGAACTCAGAATTGAAGTTGCCTTTGAGCATAGATAGGGTAACAATGTGAGAGAGTGGGCATGGTGTCTGGGTGTGGTTATACAATATGATCCCCACATAATCGTTCTCTAAGCTTTTTACTTAGAAGTTTTTTTTTTTTTTAAATTCTACCTCATGGGGTTGGGGATTTAGCTCAGTGGTAGAGCGCTTGCCTAGGAAGCGCAAGGCCCTGGGTTCGGTCCCCAGCTCCGGAAAAAAAAAAAAAAAGAACCAAAAAAAAAAATTCTACCTCATGTGGTACAGTGGGTGACAGTCCCCTGTGGTAGATTCAGTGTATCTCTAGAAAGATGGCAGACTCTACAGTAGCCATGGTTCTTTTTTTTTTTTTTTCATCTTTATTAACTTGAGTATTTCTTATTTACATTTCGATGGTTATTCCCCTTCCCGGTTTCCGGGCCAACATCCCCTAACCCTTCTCCCTCCCCTTCTCTATGGGTGTTCCCCTCCCCATCCTCCCCCCATTACCACCCTCCCCACAACAATCACATTCACTGAGGATTCAGTCTTGGCAGGACCAAGGGCTTCCCCTTCCACTGGTGCCCTTACTAGGCTATTCGTTGCTACCTATGAGGTTGGAGCCCAGGGTCAGTCCATGTTTAGTCTTTAGTAGCCATGGTTCTTAGTGCTCCTGGCTTTTTTTGGTAGTTGTAGAGTGGGAACCTCACAACCCCATAATCATGCAATTGACCTGTCTCCAGAGCTGTGCCCCATTTTTTGTGCCCCATAACTTGTACCATTCCACTATGAGACAGCTTTTCCCAGTAAGAAAATTCTCTCTAGAGGGGCCCCCAACCTTTCTTTTTGAGTTCTCCCTGTCCTCTGAAGTAGGAAGTGGGCTGACATAAGCAGACACAGCATGATCCACTGAAGACATCTCCAAAAAGATAAGAGAAATATCTCCTAATGGAGTCCAGAGGATCACCTAGAATTACAGGGTGATGGTCATGACAGCAGACACCATCTCTTGTCTGTGGATGCTCAGATGGTCTCACTCTTACCTCCAATTGTATTTGGCTCCACTGTAGCAAAAGAAAAGATAAAGGCTTAGGAGGACCTTGGACATAAAAGTCCAAAAGAAGGTTAAGTGGGAGCCACTGCTCTTGTATGGCTTACCCTTCCAGCTCCCATGGGAAAAACAGAGACTAAAGTGGAATTCAACACCTCCCACACCCTACGTTCCCAATTGTGAAACTCCTTTCATGCCCCAGAGCCACCCTCCAGTCCATTAGGAAGAAAAAGATCTAGTGTAGCCTAGACTGACCTCAAACGCTCTGTGAAGGTCATGATGAGCTTGAACTTCTGATCCTCCCACCTTCTTTACCTCCTGGATGCTGGGATTACAGGTACACACCTCCATAGTTGGTTTACGGGGTGCTGGGGATCAAGCCTAGAACTTTGTGTATGCTAGGCAAACATTTTGCAAACTGAGATGTTCCCCAGTCCTGAAAAGGAGACCCATCGGCAGATTCCTTCTGCTATCTTCCTTCCAGAAGCCGGGGAGTTATTTATAGGGAAATGAAAACATGCCGGTAACTCAGATAAATCATGAAATTCTGCACCCACACCTAGGTCACTCCATTCTCAAGACTCAAAAGAATACTGTGCTGTTTCAGAAGTGGACCAGGGAGCAAGAAGGTGAGTGAAATGAGACCAAGAGGGAAAGTGGTCCACACCCAGGGCTGGCATTCAAGGGGTTAACAAAATGGCAGGCGCAGAAGGGATGCTGCTGAGTGGGGAAGCCCAAACATGAGGTGTGAGCACAGTTACTTTTCCACAGCACACTGAGCACAGAGATTTGTTCTGGAATTTCCCAGCCCCTACGTCAAAGTCCTAACACATTCCTGGCTTCGAGACCTGCTTCCCAGAAGCTTTGCCTGATCTTGTCTCAGTTTACCCAAATGACTAACAAATACACTTAGGATTGGCACGATAGTGGTTCCAAAGTGTGGGCTGACATCCTTGTTTTATTAAGGGTAATGTGCTTACTTGTATGTGTCCATGTGAGTGTACGTGGGTACCTGTGAAGCCAGAGAACAACCCCAGCATGGTTCCACAGGAACCATCCATCTCAGTGGTTTAGGGCCTCTCATTGGCTTGGAGATCACCAAGTAATCTAGGTTGGCTGTCCATCCAGACCCAGTGATCCACCCGTCTCTACCTCCCCAGCACAAGGATTGTGATCACACGAAGTCCACTGTGTCTCATTGTTTTAGTTCTAGGGAATCAAATGTAAATCATTTATGCTTGTGCATCAAGCACTTCAGCTGAGCTATCTCCCCAAACCTATTGTAAGAGAGCTATTGAAGAGATGTTCCAACGGGGCCTGTTTGCTATATGCCCGTAATCCTAGCACTTCGTGGTAGGAGGCAGGGGAACCAGGACTTTACAGTCAGACTTGACTAACCAAAACCTGTCTCAAAAAGAGAAAGATAGTTTATTATTTCATATACTATTAAAAAAGCACCACAATTAAAATATACCATCCACTATAAAATATACCCTGAGTTGGGGTTGTAAAAACCTGTGTAAAAAATGCACCTGTTAGAATCTGGCTAGAAGTCACAAAAAGATTTTTAGTTTTGGAAAATTTGTGTTTATAATCAAACTAGCCCTTGATGCATATATAATGAGCTTTAATTTCAAGGGCTGGGCTTTTTCCTCTCCAGCATTGTTGTATGTTTTCTGTTATACATTAAGAAGTATAGAGACCCTGGAGAAATAGTCACATCACCCATTTGAAAGAGTAGCACTTTGTCTGTGGCCACACCACCTGAGTGCGCTTGATCATGCTACAAACAATAAAGGTCATGAATTCAAACTGCTTAATGTGTATTGATACTTGAAAATTATCAATTTTCCTCTTAAAAATTATGGAAATGAGAAACAATTTTTACAACCAGCACAAAACTCTTTGATGCTTGAGTCAATAAATATTTTTGTGCTTTTGTGTATTTGAAACAGATTTTTGAATTTCAAGGCGCTGATATTGAAAAACTGGAAGAGAAGATTCAAGAGCTAATGTAAACTGACACCCAAATATACCTGCAACCTTTTCTAAAGCAGCAGCAAATGCTGTGTGTCTTAATTATCAGCATGCCCTATGTCTCTCAGTCTCTCTCCGGATGTCCGGAAGGAAGAAGGTAGCATAATGATCCTCACAAGACCTTGCTTGAAACCCTTGCAGTAGCAGAATTGTATTAGTTCCATTCTTTTAGTCAGCCTTGCTCTGGGCATGTCCTTGGGTGTTTTTTTGTGACCTTCACAGCAGAGCCCATTTGAAGCTAAGTTACCAGCAGGTCATCAAGATTTCCCAGAGATAGGCAAAAACTCGTGATCAAACCACATGATCAAAGAACTTAGGTATGTCACTGTTGGGGAGGGGAGTGCTTTGTTTTGTCCTGTTTTGTTTGGTTTGGGGTCTGTTTTAGCTAGGTTTTCCATTACTTGGTGACGAGGACACCATCACCAAGGCAACTCTTAAAAGGACGCCATTTATCTGGGGCTGGTCAGAGGTTCAGTCCATTATCGTCATAGCTGGAAGCATGGCGGTGTGCAGACATGCATGGTGCTGGGGAAGGAGCTGGGGGTTCTTCAGCAGAAGACTGTCTCACTGGCCGCTAGGAGGAGGGTCTCAAAGCCCACCCCCACAGTGACACACTTCCTCCAACAAGGCCACACCTTCTATTAGTGCCACTCCCCCATGGCCAAGTGTCTTCAAACCACCATAGGGTCCAAGAATCAAGGCCAAGCCCTCTTAAACCATTGAACTGTATCCACTATTTGTCCCAGTTTGCTTTCTATTCTGTGATAAAAACACCCAGACAACTTTGGAGCACAGGGTCCTAAATGGGATATCCTCATCAAACCCTTCCCTGGGGACCTATGTGGAAGATGGGCATCTCCAAGGAACAGACCAGACACAGTAGGACTGACTGGTGAACCTACAAACCCTACAGACCCCATAGCAGCACACTTAAGACCTGCACGTGTTCAAGCCGGACAAGATCCCACTGGCAAGGGAAAAATTGGTTTTTGTCTGTGGGCATTTTAACCATACTTCAGGGCAGGATCCATGCTCAGGAGTAGTTGACCAATGAGAAATTAACCCAATGGTATTTGTGTAGGGTTTTTTTTGTTTTTTTTTTGTATTGTTTCACTTTGTTTTGGCCTTGCTTTTTGTTTTATTTTGTTTTGTCTCATTGGTCTTTTGATTGCTATTTTGATTTCCACCCTTTGTGTTTTTGTGGAGGGGGACAGTGTTGTGTGTGTTTCTTGTGGAGTTTGGGGGAGTTGTTTGTGTATTTGTTTTAAAGAGAGAAAGAAAGAAAATGTAGAGAACAAAAAGGGAATTGGGAGGGCCTGGGAGGAAAGGGAGAGGGAAGAACATGATCAAGATATACCGTATGAACTTCCTCAACCCCCGCTTTAATAAATAAATAAATAAATAAATAAATAAATAAATAAATAAAAACACTGAGAAGAAAAAAAAATACTAAGACCAAAATCAACTTAGGAAAGAATGGGTTCATTTGGCTTAATGAACCTCAGCCCATCATTGAGAGAAGCCAAGGCAGGATATCAAGGTCAAGCAGGGACCAGAAGGCAGGAACTAAAACAGAGACCATGGAGGAGTGCTGCTTACTGGCTTGCTGCCCCTGGCCGCCTCAGTTTGCTTATTCCTACAACCCAGAAGTGCCTTCCCAAGGGTGGCATCTCAGAGCCTTCCAACATCAATCATTAATCAAAAAATCTCCAAAGACTTGCCTATAGGCCAATCTGATGAAAGAAATCTCTACTCGATGAGTTATTCCCCCTCCCAAGTTGATTCTAGCTTGTGTCAAGTTAACATGTATTACTCTCATCTGTATTTCCTTACTCAAGAGTAAGAAGACAGGAAGTAATTCAGTGACTTCCTCAGTGTTTTCCCAGGAGACTCTGTTAGGTCCCTAGCTGTGGGATGCCTAAGTTGAAAACCATAGTTGAGCATTTACAACAGTGTCAGACTCTCTGTAACTGTACTTACTAGCCACACTCCCTGCTTAATAAAAGGGTCAAAAACTTTTCAGATCTTGCCTGCTGTGTTCGTTTTATTGAGCCAGTCACTTATAGAGCTTAAGGTATTGCTCAGGAGTAGGACACTTGCTTAGAATTATGAAGGCCTTGGGGCCAGTCCCTAAATCTTCACTAAAAATGAAGGAATGGAGAAGGAAGAACTGGGGAGGAGAGGCAAAAGGAGAGGGATTGAGATATGTATGAAACTGCAGCTATCAAATCAGACAGAGTGAATGTGCTTTTTGCCTCTTTCTGCTTTTAAATACGAATCATATTTTTCATGATGTTTGCACTTTTTAAGTCCATGTCCCGCCACTAGGGGTACAGACAGCAACCTTTGTAGGCTAAAGAGACTGAACATGGTTTCCGAGGGCTACAAGTCCTTGTCTCAAGTCTGACACTCCCTTCCCACTGTCTAGCCTTACCACAGGACAGCCAGCTCCATAGCGAGACCCTACCTCCAATAATAACATAATCCACTAGTCATTTCTTAAATACCCTGCATCTCATACTGGTGCATGGGGTGGGGAGCGTATGTTTCCAACACATTTACACTCATGGAACACAAACTCTTAACCAGCATTGTTTGCAAGGCAGGCAGGCCTAAGTCAAGAACTTTCAAAGCCCAAGCTCAAAAGCCACTGGTCCTTTGAAAAGAGAAGCCTTGAAAATGTCTTTGAATAGACACAGGGAGGTAGGAAATGAGCCATGCCTGGATATGGTACATGACACATGAGTGTCCCTGGTCTCCTAGGCATCTCACAGTCTCTACATGCCTACGGGAACAGGCAAGGGCCTAGTTTCCTGCCTTGCTTTTCCAGCCTGGCCTTTAGCAGTAGAGCAGAACACATCCCAGAACCCAAAAGTTATTATCGCTACAGACTAAGGGCTGCCCCCTCTCACCCTTAGAAGTCAAGGTCTTGGTGTGACTTTTCTTGCTTAAAAGCAGGAGGTAGTGTGCCTTTCTACTGCAAACGAGAAAGGGAAAAAAGATGAAACTTGATGTTTGCCTTACTATCCATTGCCAAACTGTGAGTTTACTCTTTGTAAATTATTTTTTACTTACCAACACTATTCATCTTCCAAAATTACAATTCAATCTGAGGGCCAGCATTTTCTTGAGAAGGAAAGGATCAAGAACTGTCTACTGTTGTGCTGTGAACATTTCAGGAAGCCAGCTTAGTCGTTGGTAAGCAACACCACCAAATCTATTTCTCATTGTGAAGTCAGGCCTGACAAGCTGAGTCAAGAAGGCAATGGAAGAGAGCCTCATCTGTGACTCGTGGTGGCCAGGTATGAGCAATCTCAAAGTGAGGATCTGGAACCAGAAGCCTCAGCATGGTTTGTGAACTTGTTAGAAAGGCACATTTAGCCCTATCTGAGTGCCCCAGCTCAGAATCTATGGGTACAAGAATGGGACATATGGAGAGTCCGGGGGTTCTGAAGTAAACATTCTCCTGAACATGGGGCAGGGAGGGGCTGGAAATGGTTCCAAGGTTGAGAGTACTTAGTGTTCTCGAAAGGGTCCTGGGCTGATGTCCCAGAACACACATCAGTCAGCTTACAACTACCTGCAATTCCAGTTCCTGGAATCTGATGCCCTCTGGCCTCCTCCTCAAGCAGCTATATGCAAATGGTGCACATAAACACACAGACACATAGACACACACACACACACACACACACACACACACACAGAGAGAGAGAGAGAGAGAGAGTGAGAGAGAGACAGAGACAGAGACACAGAGAGACAGAGACAGAGAATGAGAGAGAATAAAAGAGAGAATGAGAGAGAGAGAGAGAGAGAGAGAGAGAGAGAGAGAGAGAGAGAGAGAGAGAGAAATCCAACGATCCAACCTGGGAAGAAGTGACAGCAGATAGGAACCAAGACTGAAGCTGTGTCTTTTCATCTGTATAAGCCCAGACCTAAGACATTATCATGTACTTAGTAGAGTCTTGTAAATGTTGGTCATGTGACTATACACATGATTTCCCATAGGATGGCATGGAATTTGTTTCTACTTCTACCTGGGGAGGTAGAGGGGGCAGTCAGAGATGGAGAGTGAGAAGATAATGTGCTCAGATCTAACATATTCCACTCTACGCCCTGCCCTGTGGGACGGCTCAGTATTGTTTGCATTATTCTCTAGCTCAGTGCTTCTCAACCTTCCTAGTGCTACGACCCTTTAATGCAGTTCCTCGTGTTGTGCTGACCCCCCAACTATAAAATTATTTTTGTTACTACTGTAATTTTGCCACTGTTATGAATCATAATGTAAATATCTGGTATGTAGACTATCTGATATTCAAGCCCCATGCAACGGTCATTGAATCCCCAAAAGGGTCACGACCCCATTGGTCGAGAACAACTGCTCTAGTTCATCAGTGATGATGCAGTGACAGCACACACACTGCATGGTTTCTAGACAGACATGTATACAAACTGCTCCTGTACAGACCACATTATGAGCATGAGAATTATACCCAGTACAAATCAGACGCAATAAATGGCGACAGCGGTCCCGGTGGAATCTGCTGGTGGAATCTGCTCCATGCTGTGACTGATTCTGTCTCTATTTATTTAGCTGGCAACCTGTCACTGTTTGACTTTAAACCTTTGCCATGGAGGCCATGTGCAACCGTGGAAGAGTCATATGCTCTGAAACTGGACAGACCTCAGTGTGCAGCTATGACTGCACCACTGCCAATCAGGGGGCCTCCATGGAGACCAGTCTTCTCAACTGTAAGCCAGACTCCTATGGATACCTCTACACAGTGTTGAATAGTCTAAAGCACATGAAGTGTTTAGGGTGGCACTTGCCCAAAACAAGGTTCGTGAGCTACTCTGAGAGGATGGTGAAGCCTGACTATCATGCCTTCATCTCTGTCTGTATAGCCATATGATAACATCTTGGGCATATTCACTTTCTTCCTTTTCTGGTAGTCTTTCTCCCTCTCTCCCTCCCTGTGTCCTCCCTTCTTCTCTCCCCCAAATCTTCTGTATTCTTCAACAGCCTAAAAAAAAAAACAAAAACCAGTCATTGTATAGACACCAGGGAAGTTGAAGTTTTAAAAAAAAAATTCCCAGTAGTGTAGGGATTTTCATAGTCGACAATGTTTAACCACAGAATGGTAAGGTATAAGGAAGATAATTAACGTGTGTAAATGACTACTGTCTCTTATGAGTCATTAACAGATTGTGTTTAGGCAGATAAGAGATTCTAGAGAAATGACACAGTTCTAACACTCCTGGGTAACCGTCTGAAGGACTCCTGGTCAGGACACTACCGAGACATTACTAGTTGTGTGTTTGTAACACTCTTCACAACACTAAGGCACGGGTTTGAATGGCACGGGTTTGAATGAGAATGGCCCTGTAGGTTCATACGTTTCAATGCTTGGTTGCCAGGGGCTGGAACTGTTTGGGAAGGGTTAGGAGATGTGGCATTGTTGGAGGAAGTGTGAACTCATTGGAGGAGGTATGTCCCTCCGTCCCTCCCTCCGAATCTCCCTCTGCCTCGTGACTGTTGTGTCAATGTGTAAAGCTCTCAGCTCCTGCTCCAGCCCCATGCCTGCAGGGCTGCCGTCAGGCTCCCTGCCATCAAGGTCACAGACTCTAACCATCTGAATGGTTAGCTCCAAACAAACCCTTTCCTCTCTAAGTTCCCTCAGTCACAGTGGTAGAAAAATAACTAAGACGTCTACTGGGCTGGTGAGATGGCTCAGCGGTTAAGAGCACTGACTGCTCTTCCAGAGGTCCTGAGTTCAATGCATGGTGGCTCACAACCATCTGTAATGGGATCTGATGCCCTCTACTGCTGTGTCTGAAGACAGTGACAGTGTACTCACATACATTAAATAAATAAATAATAAATAAATCTTTTTTAGAAAAAAAGGCATTATTAACAAATGAATGGATAAAGAAAATATTGGTATGTGTGCACAATGGAATTTTATTGCAGGAAAATGGATGCAACTGGAGATTATCCTGTTAAATGAAATGAGTCAGAGTCAGAGAGACAAACAGCATATGCTTTTCCTCATTTGTGGATCCTGGATTTTATGGGGATATGTGATTCATAAATGGGTGGGTATGGAACAAGAAGGTGGGAGAAGGTTTATGAGGGAATGGATTAGAACTGCAGAAGAGCAGGAACAGGAAGGTGGGTCCTGAATGCAAAGTCATGACGTATATGGAAGCCATCACTGTGTGCTGTGAGCATACACCGATATGAACTGTCTATCATGAAAGAAATGCCAGAAAAGGGAAATAGTCACTCAGATTGCACAAAATAGTTTGATGTAAAAACAGCTCTTCTCACATTTCTCAGGAGATACTCTGTGGGGCATGAGTCCTCATCATGGGCGCCGACCTGAGCAGCCCCACAGAGCTACCCTGGTGAAGAGCTCCATGTGCCCATTAGCCCACTGTCAGCTAATGAGCAGTCCGTGTGTCCAAGGCCTCACTCGTTTCTAGTCTAATTCAGCAGCAGCTGTCACTCAACTTTTCCTTCCATAGTAGATTACCATGACTCAAAACTATCCGAGTCCTCACTGGTGCTTGCCTTTCTAACCATGTTGCCCCTGCTCCAAAGCCTCTCTCCCTGTGACTCTGTAGCTCTTGACAGTTACCTACAATCATCTCACACTGAGCCAAGGTCTCCTTAACACCCACTACAACTCTATGAAAGTGTGCTTGGTCAACTTGTCTCTTGAACCACGTTAGCATTTATTCTAGGTCAGCACAAATGTGGAATCAAGCTCATCTGGGTAAGAAGAATACAAAGACTGAGATTTACTTTATTAACTAGCAATGCCACTCCATCTTCCCTTTACAAAGTCAGCAACTGAAAGGGGCCAGACAGACTTTGGTGATTGTTGGACATATTCATTGTTCTTAGCGCAGTGGGGAAAATACAAATACTATAATTACTGCATTCTGGTCTAGATCATTGGCAGGGCTGAGAAGGTCATCCACCTAGGTCCTGTCTTTTTGCTAAAAAGTTTCCAAATAGAGTTTGTGAGATGGTTCATCAGATAAAGGCACTCGCCACCAAGTTCAACTCAAACTCAACTGGTAGGAGAGAACTGACTTTTATGAGTTGTCCTGTGATACTCATAAACACACCATCACTACCACAAGTAAATAAAGGTTAACAAGAAGAAAAGGGAGGAGGAGGAGTGGGGGAGGAGGAAGAAAAGGAGGAAGAGGAGGAGAAGAAGGAAGGAAGGAAGGAAGGAAGGAAGGAAGGAAGGAAGGAAGGAAGGAAGGAAGGAAGGAAGGAAGGAAGGAAGTTCTAAAATCAGAGGATAAAGCATTACCAAGAGTGCTGCACAGGTGGGTCTGTCAGCAGGGTGAGCCAAGTTGGACCTTCCCAACATGTTTCTACTGTTTCCTTATTTGACCATTGGCCATACAGCTTTTATGAGAATTGTATCCATATGACACCATTTGAAGAAAGGTTTTCAAAAGTTCCAAGGGCATGAGTATCCATTTCCTCATGGTCAGCACCTGCTTCTCCCAGGAGTCTGTAAAAGGCAAATCCATGTGCCATAGTAAATCTCCAAGTTTTCTTTAATGTAAAGTTCCTTGAGGGGAAACAAAAAGAAACGGTTACTTGAAATCAGATAAAAGAAGGATGCAGGGGGAGGGAATGGGTGCTAAGGGGGAGGATAAGATGCCATAAATGTCAGGCAGGGGACAGAGTGTGGACCTCTGTACCATGCCTTGAATGGAATGTAGAACTGTGGCTGCTTCTAGGAACCAGATCTGCCACATTCCTATCAGAATAGCTCTTGGCCCTGGGTAAATGCGGCTTCTCACAGGTTCTGATTTCCCTTCATTGGTGGCAGCCTGAGAACACTCAACTTGCAATCACATGGCATCAGGACATAGTCGCTCCTCTGAGCTTCCCATAAGCAATGGCCCTGTTTCCTCCAAGCAGCTGCATTTTGTGGACACTGTGAACATGAAGCTGAACCTCGTTTCCTCAAAGTTGGTCTCCTCTCGCCATGGGGCCTCTCCCTCCTGCACGTGTTCTTGCCATTGTGAGGATATTCATCATGAAGCCTTTACCAGAACCCAGCAGAAGCTGCTGAACTGTGAGCTAAGTAAACCTCTCTTCTTAATAAAGTACCTAGCCTTGGGCATCTCATTATTGTCGTAGAAACTCAATATATATAAAACAAATAAGATATGTATATACATATATATCTTATATGTACACACACACACACACACACACACACACACGTATGTCTCTTAGCCTCACCTTCTAAAACTGTGGCTCCTTTTATTCTACGATCACTGTATTTAGAACACTACCAGCTCTAAAGTCGTCCACACATATTAACGAGAAAGATGCTGCCAAAGAAAGGCTGCCAGGCCTCTCAGTAGAGAAATCCTATCTTAGGAGAGTAAGATAGAAGGAAATGAACGCCTTTGAACTTACTAAATCTGAGGTGTAAATACAAAGACTATCTTGCTACTTTGCATGCATCAAGAGAGATCCTGAGTTCGCAACCAGCCTCGACTGCATAAAGTGCTTAGGGAAGTAGGCTTGTTCCAGATATGCCTTTGTGCATAGTAGTTTACAAACCTGAGACTCGGGTTTGAATGGAGTTTTAAGGTATCTAACCTGGGGGAAAATTTTGTTGTTATTTCAAGATAGACATGGTAGCAAGATGGGGAGCTAACTGTACCTTATAAATAAATGCCTATCGGAGTCTTTCCACAAAAATGATTGCTGACCATTGAGTATGAATTAGCCTTTGGGGACCGTTTCAGACAGGGGCAATAGAAAGGGTAATTAAACTTCAGGGACACATCATTCTTCAGGATGAAGGCAACAGTTTTTAGCATGATCACAGTGCTGTATGTGATTGTACTCCTAGCTACCTCCTCACTCTCCCTCTCCCCCCCACACACACACATACCCACACACACGCACACACACGGCATATGACGCTGGCATTTCATTCTGAAAAATGGTCTTAGCAGCAGATGTCAACAGACAAGTATCAGGAAAACATCACAATCAACAAACAAACCAGCAATGCAGTGCCAACATGTTTGTAATTCAACTGAAATATGAGCAGGAGCGGGAAGGCGGCTCTGCGGTACAGCACCTGCCTAACGTACGTGGTCCCGGGGTTCCTCCAGCACTGGAGCAGGGTACGCATATACGCAAACAGCTATGATCAAGTACGATGTCATCAGGCAGCCACACGAGCACCGACACTTCCAGGCTCACAACAATTATAAAAGAGCAGGTTTATAAGACACATCTCAACCTCAGAGAAGATAGGATGGGGTCATCCTCAGCTTTCTGGAATATGACATATCACATTTTGTTGTGAGAACAAGTACTTTAGCGTATATGGAGTGAACGGGTTGTTCCTCTGAAATCTGGGACATGTAAAAACAGATCTTTGTTGTCTCCAGGAAGATATTGTCACCTTGGGCAGGCAGTGTCTGACCACAGTGTCCTTCTCTTTGGGGGGTGTCTATAGACATCTTCCCGGGAGAGTGTAAACAGTCCTCAGACAAAGCCACTCTCTAGAGTGAGGGAAGCAGTCAGGAATCTGGAGAGTTCCAGGCCTTGCCAACTGTGCAGTGGTGACAGAAGCTATGATGATCTCCTTCAAGTCGCCACATCTAAAGAGGGAGGGGATAAAATACGAGAGAGCGAATGAGTGAGTGTCACTCTGGAGCTGTGCCTTTCATGAGTAAGCCTTGTTGTTTCTGGCTGTGGGATTTGGGGCAAGTTATTCCATACTGCTGTGCCTCCATTTTCTTATCTATGCAGTGCCATATCTGTATTTCATGGAATCAATGGTGTTCTTGATCATAACACATATTGTATACCATAAAATATTAACCACCTGACCAAACTAAGGCACAACTGCCCTACCCTAATGAACTACAATATCAGCATCGTGAAGGCAAAGGGCTTTATCTCCCTGGGGACAAGAATGTCCCCAGAGCCCAGAACACTGCTTGACACCAACTGGGAGCTCAATACTTGGAGCCAAATGACCAAATATATTTAATAGAGTTGATTATAATGGTGAGAGACGTCACACTGTGGAAGACATGATTCATAGAAGACGCGACTATAAAGGCAGCTATAATTGCCTACTGGTCCCTTCTCCCTCTCGGCCTTTTAAATACCCCCAGCACGATGAGGCAATTTTAAATGGAAATAAGTTCAAGAAGCTGGAATTATATGATTAATTATGCTCCGCATAAATTTCAATAGTTTATTGGTCTAAGGATGCTCACAGATCACTTAGCAACCAGGAAAGGAAAACAGCGGTGTTCAGGCTCAGTTCATACCTGTTAGCTAATAAGATGAGCATTTTCCCATTGGAAATTCTAAGTAGTTTTCATTGGACTCAAAAAACAAAAAACAAAACAAAACAAAGCAAAAAGATAGCTGGGAACCAGGGGTGGGGTTGGCCACCCTTGTCCACTGTCCTTGCTCCTGGCACTCAGTTCTGCTTGCACCTGTTTCGTCTTTTTCAGAGAATAACAGTCTGTGTCAAGACTCTGTTGCTCACCAGCCTTGTGACTGAGAACCAGAGAGGTGGCTCGGGGGTTAAGAGCACTTGTTCTTGCTGAAGACCCACAGGGTAGCTCACAACTATGTCTAGCCATTCCCGAGGAATCGGCCTCCTCTTCTGGTCTCCACCAGCACCAGCTTACACATACCTGCAGACGAAATGTACCCACAAATCAATAAAGAGATAGACGCATAACAAAAACCAGAGGAAGGACACCAGTACATGGCAATGAGGGGTAATCAAGCAACACCCTGTAAGCAATAAATGCTATATATGTACTGAACGTTTAGCACACCATGTTTTCGTTCCCAATAAACTTTTTCTAATTGATTATATGGTAGCTTAGGGCCATCAGCTAATTTATATCACTCTTATGGTCACGTATGCCTCCTCCCAACACTACACAGAGAACCAAGCTTGCATTCCCTGTACACCTAAGCCATAATAGCCGGAACAGAGCACTACCCTGAGCGAAGCCGCTGCAGACCCCACCCCCCGCCAGCCAAGCTTCAGAAAGACAATCTCTGGGTCCCTCAAGTGACCCATGAAGGGTCCCTTTAAGAATGACTCCAAGAAGAGCATCTCTCTTGCATCATTCCCCGAGAGATCTGAGGTCTTGTGAGAGCTGGAGTAGCTTCAAGACACATTCCCACCTTGGGGGCTTAGTGTCAGCGATGGGAGCAGGTGTGGCTGGCTCTCACAGGATCACAGAGCACAGGGGAGGGGGAGGGCGACACAGAGAAACAGGATGCTAGTTCCACACCCCACCTCTGCTCTCCCCCCCCCAAAAAAAAAAAACAGGCTCCCAGGCAGGCTAATGCAGCAGCTGTCTACCGCATGAAGAAATGTTTTCTAAAATATTGCTTATGTTCATGCTGCAAGCCTGCCCAGAAATGTAAATATCCTTCTCCCCTCAGAGAATACTTACATCCTTAGTAACTGTTTCATCCACCCGGCATCCATACAAAAAGAACAAGACTCTGGAAATAATCATAAACCTTTTCTTCCTCTGGCCTAATGAAACAGCTCACTGCTTGTTTGTGTTGCATTCATTTAAACAATAATCTTCACCTCATAATTTTATAATCACAAATAATTTCTAGTTCAACTGACACGCTGGTGTTTAACATCCTCATGAGCCCTTCTCGCAGCTGGGCTGGTTTTGACTGTCACTATCAGAACACCCAGCTTGAACCTGTAGAAGCCAAACATAAATCTGAGTCTAGGCATAAGATGGGCTTCTGAGAACCTCGTCAGTGGTCCAGCTCCATCTTCAGTGACATCCAAGGTGTCTTCTGCCCTTGCTTTCTGTGTTTATCTGAGGCTGGAAGCAAGTTGTCTGAAGGGTCTCCTGGAGTTCACCAGTATACACAAAGAAATCTGGAGGTGTGTGTGCATGTGCTCATGTGTGTACGCACACGTGTGTGTGTGTGTGTGTGTGTGTGTGTGTGTGCATGTGCTAGGTGTCAAACACAGACCCTTGACAATGCTAAACAAGTACCCTACCACCAAGCTACACTCCCACCCCGAGATCAGTTTTTTTAATTTATTGATTTATATTTTAGAGTTATTTTTATTTATGTATTCGTGTCTGTATCTGTGCATGCCATATGGACAAAGACACCTATAGAGGCCCAAAAAGGTGAAGCCGGAGTTACAGACAATTGTGAGAAGACACAAAATGTGGGTATAGGAACCCCAACTTGGGTTCTCTGGAAGAGCAGGAAGTGCGTGCGTGTGTGTGTGTGTGTGTGTGTGTGTGTGTGTGTGTACAGTCATGCCGTGGTGCAAGGGTAGAAGACAAAAGACTTGCAGGAATTGGTTCTCTCCACCATGTGGTTTCCCAGGGATTTGACTCAGTAATCAGGATTGAGAGCACTGAGCCCTTACCCGCTGAGCCATCTCGTTGCTTCCCAAGGTGGCTGTTTTAGGTAGGTCTCAGGGATAGCGTAAACTTTTCCAGACCCTTGAAGCAAACGTTCCTCTCATCTCATTGGCCCAGATGGAGTCACGTGCTTAATCCTGGACTAACCTCACTGGAATCTGTACAGTTGCCAGTAAGGAGATTCTGTAAACCACACCGGTTCCCCAACTCACCAGCCTCCACACAACAGCAAAGATGAGGGACAGAAGCCGAGGAGGCAGTGAGATAAGCCCTGGTGCCCTGCCGCCGCTGCTGCCGCCGCAGGTGCCTGAACCCCATGATTCCGTGTTTGAGAACCTTAAACTCTTGATGGAAGACAACAGCTATTACCCTCCAGCTATGCTGAAGCTACTACCGGGAGCCTTCTTGTCTCCACCATACCTGGGGCAACGGCTTTGGACGGAGGCAGCTCTCGTCTCATGCTCCTGTGTTAATTGTCGGTAGTTTGGAATCTATTTTTCTAGAGAACTAGGAAACACCTGAGTGGCAAGGACTGGCTAGTCTCCAAGAGCAGTAGTACTGATAGCGACAGGACACCCAGGCATGGAGTTCACAAAGTACAGGAAGCTTGGGTTATTTGAGTTTCAGGTAACTAATAAATAAATTCAGTATACGTGCTCTTTGCTCCCAAACTAGGACAGTTTCCAAGCCTACTTCTAAGGAATTCTGGGAGAACACACCACGCAATGTAAGCTGCTGTCACTCACAGTTGGGACCTTTGATCATGAAGAGCTCAGCACCCACTCGAAAGACCTGAGTGTGTCCTCCAGCAAGGAGACTGTCACAGAGCAAGCACGGAAAAGCAAGCGGTACCACCTCCCAAAGTCGAGGTCTGACAATAGGGTTTCGGAGAGTTTCTGTCTGGTCCCTGGTGGAAGGAAAATCACGGTCTTTCCTGCCTCAACCGAGCTCCATTTAAAATAAAAGCAACTCTGGAATTGTATGTGACTTCAGGATTGATTACAGAGCTAACAGGAGGGTTAAGAAGGTAAAAATGCTACACAAGCCTAAGAACTTGAATCCAGGTCACAAACTCAGTGGTGGAAGGACAGAACTATCTCCCAAAAGTTATCCTCTGACCTCCATGTGCGCACTGACACAGGCATATGTGCACACACGTGTACACAAGGCCACACACATACAATAATAGTAACAAATAAAATAATAACATTAAATATTACACAATTCTGACATAGACAAAGCCCTCTGCTGGTAGGATTTTTCCTGTCCTTTGATCTGTTCTGATAAATAAAACCAAATTCCTCTCCTATGAAATAATCTTACTATTGTTAAATGTAAGAATGCTGAATTATAAAGTCATTATCAACATTTACTAATATTGTTCACTTCTACATTAGACTGTATTGTTATTAACTGTCTTATTTCCCAAGAATGATATATCTCCATGTCGAATGGAAGGCCAGTGCTAATTCACCAGTTGCCACGCAATGTGATGAGGCAGCTTAGTTTTCTGAGTGGCTGTAGACGGCAAATGCTGTTCCGTCTGCTCTCCCTAGATAATGAAGGAGGCAGATTGCAACATGAAATCCCTACCTTGGTGTGGATGCCAGAGACTGGTGGGTGGGGATTTGGGACTGTCACCTATTTTGGCCTTTTGAATCGGAGTTCTCACCATATAGTCTAGGATGACTTTACACTCACGATCCTCCTGCCACTGCTTCAAAATGTTAGAAATGTAGGCATAGAACTATGCCTAGCATCCAGAAGCTTCTTGACCAATATTTTCGGTAGTTTGATGAGGTTGAAGGTGGTGTTTTTTAAGAGGACTTGGCCTCTGCAGACTCTCCAGCTTTCCCCTGATAGCCAGAGCTTTGCCCATTGCTCTGGAATAGAACATGAAGCAACAATTCCTATAGCAGTTAAGAATTCCAAACACGAGAGCTCAGCTGTACATTGGTAAAGCGCTCGCCATCATGGCATGAGGACCTGAACTGGAACCCTGGGGCCCACATGGAAAAGCTGAGCATGGTGCTTGTGCATGTATTACTAGGGCCAGGGAAGGCAGAGACAGGTAAAGACAGGAAAATCCCTGAGGCTTGCTGTCCAGCTAATGTAACCACTAGCAAAGTCTTGGCCAGTGAGAGACCTTGTCTCAACATATGTGGTAGACAGCTTCTGAGGAATGTCTGAGGTTGACCTCTGGCCTGTGCATGCACACAGGTGTACACACACACACACACACACACACACACACACACACACACACACACACACACACACACACACACTTACATCAAAAAAAAATACTTTTAAACAAACCAAAAGAGTTCTTATAGTTTTTAATGTAAAGCTAATTCTTTTAAATCAAAATTAAAACCAAATAAATCAGGGCTGAACCTGGATAGGAATTGTTGGCATTTTTATCTTACTTTAAACACTTCGTCTTTAAACTGTTATCTATTGTTTGACTACAGCCATTTTATCATAATCTCTTCTATCCTTGAGATTATGATTACATCATTGTCCTCTTCCCTTTTCTCTCTCCAGTTCCTCCCATGTGTCCCCTGCACTGTTTTAAATTGATGACCTCTTTTAATTGCTGTGTGTGTTGTGTGTGTGTGTGTGTCTCTGTGTGTGTCTGTCTGTATGTGTCTGTGTGTCTGTCTGTCTGTGTGTGTGTGTGTGTGTGTGTGTGTGTGTGTGTGTGTATTCCTAAACACACAAACACAAACTGCTCAGTCTGTATAACTTTACTTGGACATTTATGCTTTCAGAGCTGACCATTTGGTATTAGATAACCAACACAAGGCTCTTTTCTGGAGAAGACTATTTCTCCCACTCTCGGCATGCCTTCTGTAGTAGTCTAGGTCTGAGGAGGCATCGTGGGCTTTTCCCTTCCACATTAGCATGTCCGTTAGTGTCTTTATACTCAGTTTGGTCAGCACAGAAAGGAAGCCATGAGGAAAGACAAATTGGTGGGTGATATTAACATAATTTAAGTTTTACTGTATTCCCTATTGCTGGTTGAGTCAGAATACTTTCATTCAACTAAACCTTCTTTTTCTTTTCTGTTTCTAACCACTTAGGGTTTTGCTTTGTTTTGGGGCATCAAGGATGGAGCTCTGACTCCCATCCTGGTCAAGTGCTCTACTACAGAGCTAGTTCCCTGATCCGTGGCATGGTCCTGTTGCTGTTGTTGTTGTTGCTGCTGCTGCTGCTGTTGTTGTTTGCTTCTTTACCACAGGGTCTCGTGGAGGTAAGGTTAGTCTTTAACTCAGTAGGTCCTGGAGGATAACCTTGAACCTCTGATCTTCTTGCTTCAGAACAGAGAAACAGCTGTTTTGTGTTCCCCTCTGTGGCTCCCAACCCGAACAGCAGAGATGCGCGTTACAACTATAGACTGGCCTACTCTACCACTCCCTATACACAGCTATTAAAAGCTTCACGTATCTTCCACTCCACATCATCTCTGCTTGTGTTCGTAAGCAGCAACTCCCTCCTTTTTGTTGTTAGGTACTCAACCCTATGGGCACATCAGCTTTATTACTGTTTCATCTCATGATGGACATTTGAGTCGTTTGGGACTCTGATGAGCAACGTAGTAGGAATATTCATAGGCAGTTCTGTGTGTGGCTGCATTCCAAGTTCTTTGAGGTAAAACCTAGAATTAGGATTACCATGTTACGTGGCAAATGTGTGTTTTGCTTCATTTGAAAACAAAAACAAATGTATATGGAAAACTGTTTCCCAACATAGTTATGAAATTTTGCATTCCTATCAGGATTGTGTGATTTCCAGCTAGTCTGCAATTATAGTGGGGTTTTTTTTTCTCTCTCTCTCTATCTAAAATTTAACCTAGCCTACTAAATGCATATGAAATCTCAATACAGATTTAATTTGAAATCACTTGATGGCTAGTGATGTTGAGCGGTTTTCTGACCTTATGCATATTAGTTATACATACACACTCACACATACTCTACACACACACACTCACAGAACACATACTCACACATGCACACATACACACACACACAGAACACATACACAGGCACACATACACATACTCTACACACACACAGAGACGCATACACATGCACACATATATACACACACTCACACATACTCTACACACACACACTCACAGAGACACATACTCACACATGCACACATACACACACAGAGAGAGATACATACACATGCACACATACACACACACACTCACACATACTCTACACACACACTCACAGAGACACATACTCACATATGCACACACACACACATACTCTACACACACACTCACAGAGACACATACTCACACATACACACATACACATACATACATCCCCCCCGACACACACCAAAAATGTGTGTCAAGCTTTTACATGCTGCTTGTCTTATTGAGTTATGAGGTCATTATATATTCTGCATTAAAGTCTTGTTAGATGCATTAAGCAGTCTTTCCTACTCTGTGATCTGCCTTGTCACTTGTTCGTAGACAAGGATCAACAGTTATTAGTTTAAATGATTTATGTTAGTTTCATTTTCTTGATATGACAATTTTCCAGTGGAACATATATTCTTCACAACTCTCTGTTAGACAGAAAGTGTGCTCGCTCTCTCTCTCTCTCTCTCTCTCTTTCTCTCTCTCTCTCTCTCTCTCTGTGTGTGTGTGTGTGTGTGTGTGTGTGTGTGTGTGTGCGTGTGCGTGTGCACATTTCTGTGATGGTCCAAGTTCATACAGTTTTCACCTTAAAATACATAATGTTACTGGGAATATTAGCATGAGTCTTTAATCCCAGCACTCAGGAGGCAGAAGTAGGCAGATCTCTGTAAATTTGAGGCCAGCATGGTCTACATAGCTAACCAGGGCTGCATAGTAAGACTATGTCTCAAGAAAAAGAAAGAGGAAAGAAAGAAAGAAAGAAAGAAAGAAAGAAAGAAAGAAAGAAAGAAAGAAAGAAAGAAAGAGAACACTTAGCCCTGCAAGTATGCCCCCTTATGTGCAAATTAGTTTTAACATCTAAAGAGTTAACATTTAAAGTACCGACAATGGAGTTATAACCTAGCATATCAGGTTTGTTTTCTGTTTTGACTGGTGATCTGAGAAGTGTGAAGGATCCAGGAATGGGCTCGACAGTGGTGCTGGTGTCCTTCTCGAACAGAGCCTATGAATCACCTCCTTGAACTTTAACCCCCACCCTGTTAAGCAGGAAGGATAATATCTGCAGCCTCAGGGTCACTAACAGGAACAGGGAGGCACACCCAGCTCCTTCTGGTAGCAGCAATTGTCTTCACATGCCTGTTCCTTTTCCTTGTACCCCATTCAGTGTTACTTTCGGATTCAGTTCATGTCACTTCACATTTGCCTTCTACCCAACTGTCCTGCTGAACAAGTTTTTAAATTTCTTGTATGCTGGATTCTTCCTGAAAACCTCAAGGTCAGGGTTGATCCAACTGTAATGAACTCGATGAGCCGTTTGGTCAAACGCAGATTCCAAGGCCCTGTCTTAACAGGCCATGCTTCTCCCGAGTCTGTCTCAGAGTGGCTGAGGACTCACCTAGCTTCCTCGCTATGCCGTCAAACATGAGAATCACGAGAGGAAGACCAGTTTCATAATTTTTGAGCCAAATTTGAAGCAAGCTTTAATTAAATACTGGCCAGGATGATGGAGTATAGCCAGGAAGTTCCCAGAATATGGCAAGGAGTCACATTTACAGAGGCATATAGAAGCAAACCCATAAGGCCGCCATATTTCCCAACAGGTGCAATCTGGAGCAAGCCTATTTCCTGCAGAGAAACTGGGCTAGAGAATTCCAAGCCTGGACCACCTTTTGGTGAGGGAGACATCCCATCAGACACAATTGAGATGGCACTTCTGGAACAGACAGCTTTAAGACTGGGCAATGCATTCCTACTTGGATTTAAGTCAGTTTGCGCTAGATCTCCTTGCAAAGAGGAATACTGCTCAGTCCGTGGAGCCAATTCCTCCAAGGAAAGTCTTTCCATCCTCCTTCCCTCTTGCCCCACACTGCTCTGAACAAATGAATCCTCCATTCCTGGACTCACGAAATTCCTCTGACGTCACTGTCCAAACAGAATTATCACTTCCTAACAACTAAATTTAAGGACCATTTTCCATGCCCCTGTACACAGGGATCTTACTGAAGGACAGGTCCAGCTCACTGTTTTCCCACCCCTTAGGAAAAAAAACAGCGCCTTTCCTCTGAGATTCATGTTACAGCACCTGTGGTTTTTAGTTTGGTTTTGTTTTCTTTTTTCTTTTCTTTTTTTTTTTTTACAAACTTCCTGATTACTCAGGACTAACACCTGTTTTACAGTTTCCCCATCCATCCACCCCAGCCCTCTACCCTCATCTCAGACAGATGTCATTCAGTATAACAGCCTGTCATCAGTTCCCATAGTGCTAAGCGGCAAGCACGTATCTCAGCTCGTTATACAAACAGTATTGTAGCTCGAACCTTCAGTGAAAGGTGGTATTATCCTCATTCCACAGGGGAAACTGGGGCACCGGAAAGCTAAATAAACTGCCCTAGAATAGCACAGCTACTTGAGTGGGGGTGCAGACAGGAGAGATAGCAGAGTGGTGAATCTTAACACACACTCTGATCTCCCAGTTCCTCATTCTCGTATTTGCAATGTCCTCCACATTTACCCCATGTGTGTTAGCACCGTACAGGTGCCAGGGGAGTCAGGACTTCCCTAAACAGAATCAATGGACATCTGAAGGTCTGTGGAGATGTGTCAGCTGAGGGAGGGACCCTTCCAAGTCCTACAGGTCAGTGTTCGGTGTCCTTGCTACACTGATTACCAACTACCAAGAAGCCAGGAATCTGAAAAGTAGCTGGACTGAAAAGACCGGTAGCTGCAAAGAAAGTTAATAGACTCTGCTCATCTGCCTGGGGTTCCTGTCTGTCTCAGTTGCCCTCTTAGGGAAGGCTAAGCATCCTCAGGGCAGCATCCACCCTCCGTCTACGGCTATGTTCAGAATGCTCCCTCCTGTCAACATCCTCACTCATTCATTACTCACGTTCCTAAGCCCTTTAAAAACATCCCACAACTGGTTCAAAGGTTCTGGCTTTCTTGTTTTGAACCAAGGAAGCCAGTGGGTAGGGGTAGGGTGGCTGGAAAACAATTTCACCACCTCCAGTACTTCATCTCTGGATGCAGATTTAGCTAGGTTAGCTTTGCTCCACAAACTCAGGCTCAGCAAGTTCCTCCCAGCATGCTGGCTCTGTCCAGTCTCCACCTCAGCTCCTTCAGCAGAGGGGCACTCAAGGCTGCACAAAGACACCTTAACAATGTCTTAGCTTCCACCATGCTGCCCCGTCCTCCTGCACACCACCCCAGTAATCATTGACAAACACACTTCCTGGGGTCTCCCAGGCAGAAAATTCTCAATGCTTATATACTGTCATTGTAAATACAAGGCAGGCAAACTCAGCAAGGCCCCACATGGCACCGCGCAAGCTTAATTAGCGCTCACGATGACTATAATTACAATAATTTATTGAGTGCTTCCTTATGGGCCAAGCCCTGTCTGGTCCATTTTCAAGCTCTTTAAATCCTTCAAGACAACGCTGGGAGCTGGACCATCCGATCTCTATCATGCCTGCATATGCATGGGGCACAAAACAGGGGCTCTAAATGGCTCTGTGCCTCTCCGGTAGCAGGTTCACTTGTTAAAGTTAAGAAATAGGAAGGAGAGGCGAAAGAAGTGGCAAAGAACTACCCAGAAAGTTGGCGAGGGCGCTCACTGAGACACTTCCTGGTCATCGTTACTCAGCACTTTGAGGCAAACCGCAGCATGGCCGCCCTAGTCGAAAGATACACCTCTGCCTGGGCAGTCCTAGGGCTGTCCCCAGCCCCAGTCTGGAAGTATCTGACTTAGATTTGTTTGGGGCATGGTCAACGTGATTCCAGAGGGGCTCTACGGTGTGAAAGGGAGCCGCGATCTACCTCCGGGCGCCGTGCGCAGTGAAAGTGTCCTTGGGGTAGCTGGACACACGGTTTCCAAGGGGTGAGAGCAGGACAGCGTCTGGAGCCTGAAGAGCCCGAAGCTGCTTCAGGCGCCTGCGCTAGCTCCGCCCCTGGAAACCAAGGTTCTGGTTCGGCGGCTTAGAGCACGGCAGCCAGGAGCGAGGCCAGCACTAGGACAGTCCCTGAGCTGCTCAAGTGGCCTGTTCTGGCCCCGCCCCTTGGAAACCGCCCCACCTTTTGGGGGCGTGGTCTGGGCGCGGCCTGCCGGGGCGCCTTGGCGGGCGCGGGAGGCGAGGGAGCGCGTCCCCGCCGCGCGTGCCCGTCCGCCCCGCCCCGCCGCGCTCCGCCCTGTCTCTATAAAGAGAAGGCGGGCGCCGCACTCGGCTGCAAGCTCCGTTGGGTGCCTAGGATCCATTTCCATCGGGTTCTGCCGAAACTCGTGTGGCTCCCTCCCCGCAACAGCCAAAATGGTGAAGCTGATCGAGAGCAAGGTATGCGTGCCCCGGCCCCGCGCTCACCCCGCGGTGCTCAGTAGACACCCTCGGTATCCCTGCCGGCTGAGCGGCCCAGGGCCTGTGTGCGCTCTGGGCTGTGGAGCACGCCCTGGGGGAGGGGACAGAGAGACCCTGGAACGCCTGGTACCGAAGGTGCACGCTTAGGCAGCACCTGAGCTGCACTCCCTACTGCCACCCTAAATCTGGCGGAGGTGAAGTGATGGACGGGGGTCCTCCAGTGACAGCTCGCCCTATGCCCCAACTGAATCAGGATTCGGGGTCTGGGAGAAGATGGAGAGTCGCCACTCCTCGCGTACGGGGTTCTATACACCGCGCGGGTGTGCTGTACCTCAGGGCTCGGCCATAGTTTTCCTCTATCAGTGGCCCGCCGCCTAGAGGACGCTGGCCGGGTCGGTGTATGGGTGTGGGTCCCGGATCCCAGTTAGAAACCATCGGACGGGGTACCTAGGTGACTGCTAGGGAGAAAGGTCCAGGCCGCGCCCGAGAGACTCCTCCTCCTGCGGCGCAGGGCGTGTTTCCGGCAGCTGTGGCTTTGGAATGACTCAGTCCCCTATGGCTGGGCCCAGGGGCCTCGCAGCCTTAAGAATTCGGTGATTGACCCTCCCGTAAGCTTTGCTGGAACCAGGGCTCTTCTTCCCCTGGCAGGAGTCCAGTACAAAGTCCTGGTGGTTCTGCCCTTTGGGAAAAGAAAAAAAAAAATACCCAAGGGAAAAACTGTTACCATATTCGAAAGTTACTGAGAACCAAAATATCCTCCAGATTGGGAAACCCAGAGCCTGTTACACTGTAACTACTCGGGGACTATTTATTAAATGGAAAGTGAAAGGGGATTGGGGGTGGGAATTGATGTGTGGAAGACTGTCTCACAAGTTCAACCTTAAACTAGGAAGTCCGTGGAAGGCAGGTCAGCGCCCTCCAGTTTTGAGCATCTGGTTTGGTCTCAGTACAGAAGTTTGCTCAGAAGCCATCCACTACCAGTTGTATTAGTCCCAGCAGCCAGTTGGGTCCTTATCTGTTTAAACTGCCCTACTTATGAAACCTTTGCCATTCCAGTAGGAGAGGTGTGTGTACATTGGTGACAGGAAACCAGTTATTCATAAAAAGCTTGGGCTCCAAAAAGCTATTACCAAGACTTTAAGAGTTGCCCCAGAGTCAGAAGTTAACTGAATACACATGAATTTCATCTGATGGGCTTAGGTTGATTGATTTAGCCATGCAGAATAGCCGTGTTTCTGAGGACTGTGTGGGTAGTTAAAGGCCCTTGGGGTCTGTCACCACACAGGAGTGGAATAATAGGCTATGATATAATGGAGCAGAAATCAGCAGATGTTTGCTTGTTAATTTATTTTTATGAATAAAACTATTTGTTGAACTACACACAAGGCACTTTGCTCAGTGCTTCACAGAACACATGTTAGACCAGGGTGTTGGTCATGTCTCTAGTCACTAGCACTCAAGAGACTGGACTGTCTCAAAAAAGCAAAGAACACTTTGTATTGTCCTTTGGGCTGATTATGGTTTTGTTGTTGTTGGGGACTTTCTGTTTTGGTTCACATTCACGTATGGGGTGGGGCATCCATTTTCGGAGGACAGAGGACAATTTGAGAGGGTTGACTTGCTTCTACCTTGTGGGTCATGGGTATTGAACTCGGTTCCTTGGTCGTGGTGGCAAGCACTTTAATCTGCTGAGCCATCTTGCCAGCCCCTGAGCTGGGTATATTTGAGACGAGAGATAGTAGCATCTGCTCCAGTCTACTCCAGGTGTGTTTTGTCTCCAGGTTATTGGTGTAAGTGACAGAGACACTTGCCAACTGTGGTTATTGATTTCTGGAGCTAGAAATTGTGACTTGCAATTTTGAATGTTGTATGAATAGTCTTCAAGCCAATTCTTCAGGCAAGCTTACACATCTGCAAAAGAAAACTTGTTGGTGAAGTTCGCACATCCCTGCCTCTGTACTTTGTGTTCCCTGAAGCCAAAGATTAGGATTGTGAGCCACTTTTTCAGTATTTTGAGTAGTTTTGCCTGGTTTGGACTCATAACTTTTGGGGGGACCCCTTGAGAGTGTTTGAAATGCAGCTTGTCCTGTTTTTCATGTAATCTCACCAAGTTCTTACTATCGAGGATTAGCCATGGTCCAGGTGCCATCAGAGCAGCCTGCCACACCATTTTGCCCTGTGTCTTACAATAAAGAATAGGCAGTGTGGCCTCCTCTGATGGCTATGTTAAGGGAGGTTTTATATGACATTCATCTGCAACAACCAGTGGTGGTTTGAACTGTGGCTTCCATTGCTCTCCACTGCATTCCCACCTCCTGACCCCTAACACTTGGGCGCTGTTCATACCCAGATGTGGACCAACGGATGGAGGGGGAGGGGGGGGCGGTCTGACTAGACAGCTCCTAAGGTTGTCATAGCCATTCTGTAGGGTCCTCAGAAATGACATGGGATTATTTTTACTGAAAAAAAAAATGTGAGATAGAAATTAAAAACTGTACCTAGGGCCAAAGAGATAGCTCAGCAGATAAGAGGACTGGGTGTTCTTTCATAAGATAAGGGTGGGGTTCAATTCCCAACACCCGCGTGGTAACTGTAACTCCAGTTCCAAAGCATCTAATAATGCCCTCTTCTGGCCTCTGAAGGCACCAGGCACACAAGTCAGGTACGTAATTACATGCAGACAAAAACATAGATGTTCATAAATAAATAAAATGAATAAATAAATAGAAATTAAAATAAGTATACATGAAAACACATTATGCTTTAATTTAATTAGGGGTGGGGGTGAGTAGATACTTACTTTCCTTGGACCTGATCTACTACGATTGTTACTTGTTTTAGTTTTTGCTGACTGACTGACCAGCATCTTCCCCTGAAGGAAGTGTTGGCTTCAGACACAACTGCGTGTGTTGCTCTGATTCACCTCTGTTGCTCCAGTTTGGGTTTTGGTCATGACCACGTGACTGACGGTGGTTTGAATGAGCCCCTGGTGACCAGACTGTTAGGTGCCTAGGGTTACAGTATCATGGCTTTTAGTAAATAATTCAGAGAGATTGGCAGTGAGGGATTTTTTTTTTTAATCATTTTTGCTGGGGATTTCATGTGACGGGTGTTACTTAAGAATAATTCCTTCTTGAGAAACTAGAACTTGGATTTATCTAAAGAACAGTGAGTTTTGATCCATAGGGCAAAAGCCAACGGTTGATTAAACTAGGACGATCCCAACTCTAGAGACCCTGTTCAAAGCACAGGGAAGGTGCTGGAATGTCGGTTAAGAGTGTTCCTACTCCGCCAGAGGACCCTCACTCAGTACCCACTACCCATGGCTCCAGCTCTAGGGGGGTCTCATGCCCTCTCTGCCCCAGCAGATGCTCACACAAATGAGATCCTAAAACAGCAGAGGCACACAGAATGCTATGCTAATGGCGACCTCCTGAGTAGGAGGTGGCTCTCCTGGACTCTGCCATGGGGTCAGAGATTTTCTCGCGTTTCACTCTAGACAAACTAATTAAGTGTTGCCTTCATTTGCCCTTGGTTAGGTAACTTGTGACTTCCCCATTGCTTAACTGCGTCCTGTGAAGCTCCTTCAATTTTTGAGGCTCCTTTCACCAACCCCTAAGAATCAACTGTCTATCACAGAACTGTTTTTGAAGTGAAAACATTTTTACTACAAATACTATTTCCCTTTCTTTGATTTAGTGTAAATATGTTAGTTGTGTGCTAAGGATGTAACTCAGAGGCCCTGGGTCCACGCGCCACCACTACCCTCAGATTAGGCAGTCAACAATATTTTATATAATATTCTTGAAGACGTGAAGACCAATGCACTCTCTTTCCATCTCATGTCATCGATCGAGTATAATGCCTACTGTGTGCAAGATTCCTTTCAAGCCACTTTATTTGCTTCCTTTGATTAAAAAGTAGGCCCTAAGAGCCTAACCCCCTATTTTGTACTTAATATCTCTTTGTTTCTCATTTGCATGTTTGCTTGGGTCTTTTTGGACAGTGGGGGCTCTCACTGACTGGCCTGGAACTGACTGCCACCATCCAGAGGTCTGCTTACCTCTGCCTCCAGAGCGAGTGCTGGGTTAAAGACATGATGGCACCTGGCCATGTGCTATGGAAAGCAGAAGTATATGATATGTAACACGATGCTTCTTTCTCCCTCCTCAGGAAGCTTTTCAGGAGGCCCTGGCCGCTGCGGGAGACAAGCTTGTGGTAGTGGACTTCTCTGCCACGTGGTGTGGACCTTGCAAAATGATCAAGCCCTTCTTTCATGTGAGTGTGGGGGCAGAGGGCTTTGAAGCTGGCTCCTGGGCACAAGACAGGAGGAAAGGGTTGAAAATAATGGGTGCGAGGGGTTCGCTTTATTCTCCTGTGTCACTGACCTAAAAGTAGGAGCAGGACAGCTTATGTAATATGGTTCATTGAGGACAGCTTTCAGAAGTTTTGTTGTCCTAAGTAATTTTTTTCCTTCGCATTTGATACCTGGGCCCAGTGTGCAATTTGGGCTTCAAAGTTACAGTGCCAAATTATTTTACTCTTGGGAAAACTTGACTGAGACACAGCTGAGTCCCTAATGTTTACCTAGTCTCTAGGCTGAAGTTTTAGACCTGGCTGCTGAGATTGCTCAGTGAAGGGGAAAAAAAGACACTTATGGTTTGCCCTGCAAACCCGAGGACCTGAGTTTGATCCCTGGAATCCACACTGGAAGGAGAACCAAGTCCCTGAGGCTGCCCACGGACTTCCACACACATCTGTACACACTTACATGAATAATAGTGCAGTAACAAATAAAATAAGGGCTTTTAAAATAAATCTTTAATTAGTATATGGAGCTGGAGAGATGGCTCAGTGGTTAAGAGCACTGGCTGCTCTTCCAGGGGACCTTGGGTTGGTTCCCAGCACCCACATGGGAGAGTCACAACATTTTATAACTTCCAGGGCATTCAGCCCTCTTTGGCCTTTGCAGGCACCAGACACACAGTGTCTGTGACGTACAGACATCCGTGTAGCCAAAACACCCATGTACATAAGCTAAAATTAAATAAATCTTTATTTAATCTCTACGGTGTCTCTCTTGAAGAAGCTTAACTATGTTGAATGCGATTATCCAGTTCTAACGCTTGGTTTATTTTAAAATTTCTAGTCCCTCTGTGACAAGTATTCCAATGTGGTGTTCCTTGAAGTAGACGTGGACGACTGCCAGGTACGTAGTATGAAATTGGATGCTGCCAGGCACCTCCCAGTGGCCTGTCCTCTGGAGGAGTCTACCCTGTTCTTTAAAGTAAAAAATGTCCAGTAATTCTAGAAGTGGGACTCTGTCTAAGAAGTTCTATTTCAGAAGGGTTGGGCCTGTGCCAGTTATGGGCGTGACCCTAGCTATTCAAGCTGTGTTCAGCACATCCTACAGCAAGCATCTGACCGCTTCCAGGCTATGGGGCCTTTGTGCTGCATAGATCTGTATTCTACCCCCCAACTCCGAGATGATCATCGGAAATAAGTCAGCTTTGGCTCTAAGAGATGGTAGATTGGGTGGCACTGTGGAATTGTGGGGAGCTCTGAACTTCTCGTGTGTGGGGACTGTATCCACAGGGTTATTATAAGAATATTCTTACTCATATGCTTGGTTTGAATCAGTGAGAAAGCCCTGGTATTACAAGAAGCATGGGAGAGCCCTAGTGCCTTAGAGAGCTGGGAGAACTTAGAGGGAAATTCACAGCCTGGTTTTATTTAGGAATTCTGTGCCTGCTGTACACTCAGCTCTGTTCTGTGTACTTTCCACATATTGATAAACCCCCACCACCACCCCGCCCCTAGTACTACTATTGACCCTGTTTTAGCGATGGGGAAGCTGAAACGGAAGACCTGGTGTTCTTGCAGTTGCAGAGTCCCTGGCAGAGCCAGTGTTTAAAATGAGGACGTGTGGCTGTTCTGCCCTTGCCCCTTACCTTCCCCAGGTTCTTAGCATAAGCCCTCTCCCCTCACCCAGGCCACTGAAGGAAGGATGCATGAGTATATTGGACTCACTGGATTCTGCTTCAAGCTAATCTCCCCTCTTCTTCAACCCCAGTTCTCAATCTATAATCAGATCTCCATACCTAGCCATCAGCTTGGCCAAGGTTCAGGAGGGTCTCATGAGGTGTTCAGTGGTCCTCTCCGAACATCCAGCTCCCACCATCCCCCAAGTGGTTTTTCTCAGCATACTTTCTGACCCATCTCTGCTTGTGCTGTCTCCCTTCCCTGGCCTGTCCTTTCCTACCTGACTGAACCAGTCACAAGCTTCGCTTCTTTTTCGTGACCCTGGCTTCATTTACCCCTTCACACTACACTCTTAGTCTGCTTTCCTTCCGAGCCTACAGTGGTATGGAGAGGAAGTGGACCCTGGGCCCGTGCTGCTGGTCGCCTGCACCTTATTAACAGTGAGGGCTTGCTCAGCTTGCTTTTCTGTGATGTACTTTCATGCTCTAAATGGCCATGTGGTCCAGCATCACAAGTGAGGTGGCTATCCAGATTGAGCAGGACCGTAATTATGAAGCCTATGGAGTGCCTGGCTCCTAAAGAGTGAGATGTGACTGCTTTCACAGGAAGTGAGCATCCGACATCCTAAGTGGTCTGAAACCCAAAACAGTTTTGAACGTCAGGCATCATAGACAAAACAGAAAAGTCTGTGCAAATATGAAATCTAGAAACCCTGAAACATACCTGGTCCTAAGCATTTGACTAAGGGATACTCAAGTTGTGATACCTCTGTCACTAGTCTTAGTCAAATGACTAAGGAAGTTACTCCCTAGTAGAGTTAGAAAAATGAGAGTATAACCTGCTATCGGAGGAAGAAAGTTCTTGTTCTCTGTTTTCACAAACTCAATCTGTCCTTTGCACCCTATCCCCAGCCTCTTTATGACAACAGTTCTGAGTCATGGGCCACCTAAGACTATCAGAAAACACTTATTGCAAGTCTGTACAGTAGCTAAATTAGTTAAGAAAGCAGCAGTTTTATGATTGGGGTCACCTCACCATGAGGAACTATATCAAAGAGTTGCAGCAATAGGGAAGTTGTTAACCACTGCTATATGGTTACTGAGCCAGGAGAAATTCACTCGTGGTTTAGCTCAGTTGACCCTGTCTGATAATTCCAGTCACTGAAGTCTCCTGGGCACCTCTGCGTGTGTTTTTACCTTGAGCTGCCCACAGTCACTGAGTAGCACAGGCAGTGACAGAGGCAAAGAAAGGACAGGTCCTTCTGCCTCAGTCCTGACCCCTACAAAGACATGTAAAACAGCTGGGGACATGGAATGACAGCACCTTCAAGTCTGCTTGGGTGTCTTTCGAAACTTGAAGTGACCCTGTGACCAAATGGAAGCCTTTAACTTTGGTTCCATACTCTACAGACCTAAGCATAGAGAACCTTAACAGAAGTTCCCCAAACACCTGAGTGGAGGGAGTCCTGTAAGCAGCTCAGATGGACAATTGGGCCTGTACCCATAGCACATAGGAAAACAAGGAAATGGCTACCACACAGAAAGTAACATGGAGGCCCTTTTGACATGACACCACCGATCATTAAGTGTAGGTGTTGCAACCCTTGGAGCAGTAACTGGGCAGAGTCAAGACTTAGAATGATGACGAGACTGTCATCCGGCATTACTGAAGTCCTGGGTATTGGCTTGGCATAGGTAAAACGTCAGTATTCCCAAATTTAAATTTAACTCAGTCTGAAGCTAATGTATTTAGAGAATTTATGGTGATGCTTTGAAATAGTACAGGCATGAAAATCTGGACTGTGTTTTTAGAAACAAAGGAGGAATGGGGAGAGAAACATTAGTAAAAGTTGTGCAAATATATATTAGCCACATTGATTAAAACATTGTTTTAAGCCAAGACTATTTAACTATATGTTAATAATTTACTTTTTAGAGTTAAGCTGTTGCTGGTCTATCTTATTCTCTATTCTACATAAATCCAGAAGATAAAATTTGTAGGGCAGACATAGGCACTGTAAAACAGCTTTCTCTTGATGCTGAGCAAAGAGACTGCAGTCCTGAGTGGGGCCTTGTTAGGTGGGGTATATGAAGTCTGTCCTGAGTGGGCAGGGCTGGTGGGTTTGAGGGCATAAAAGTCATGAGACCAAAGCACAGTCAGGAGTTCTGCTTATAGGATTGGTGAATGGGAGGAACAGATCAGTGTGTGGGGACATTCATTCATGAGGACTGAAAGTGCATTAGGAAATACCACTATTCTAGGTCAAATTGAATTCTTGGAGTTTGGTTCACTTGGGGCTGAAGAGATGGCTCTGCAGTTAAGAGCACTTACACGGAGGACCCAGGTTTTATTCCAGCACCCGTATCAGATAGCTCACTGAAACTCAGGTTCTAGGGAATCTGACACCCCGTAGGTATAGACGCATTGCCCTAGTGTGGGTTTTTTGATCTGTGATGAAACACATGACCGAAAAGGTTTATTTTGGTTACATTTTGAGGTCACATTCCATCACAGGGAAGTCAGGCGGGAAGCTGGAGGGGATGCTAGAGCACTGCTTCCTGCCTGGCTTAGCCAGCTTTCTTCTGGCACCCAGGACCCCCTGCCTGGGTGTGCTATGGCCCTCCCACATCAACCACTAAGACAAGGCCCTACAGGCTCCTACAGCAACAGAAGCAATTCCTTAACTGAGGTCCCCTCTCCTCAGTTAAAGGACTCTAGCTCGTGCTGAGTTGACATAAAACTAGCCAGAACACACAGAAGGGAATATAGAAGACCTTTAACAAATAGAGCATTGCCATTCACACAGTAGTTGCTGAGGGGTGGTAAAAAGGTGGGTACAAAGTCCATATCTGAGGGTGTAGGTATATGTGCGGGCGGGGCTACAGTGCCTGTAGCACACGCTTTGTAAAGAAGGATGTGTGGTAGGTCATGAGTTGATAAGATTAGTAAAGAATGGGCTGCCCCCAGCTATTCCTCATGAGGCAGATTGTAGAATTTTCTGCAGCCTAGTTCCATTTTGTGTTTTAAAACCCCAGAGTATGTATTTATTCATAAGTATACGTACATAAATTGGAAATGATCTAAAAGTCCAGTAAGAGGAATTAATTATATTGTGAAATAAAATACCATGCCACCTTTAAAGAAAATTGCTTTGACACAGAAAAATGGAGGGGGGGGCATTTTTAAGGTACATTCCTTTTGTGTGTAAGTGTTTTGTTTACAAGCATCCGTATGCACTGATGTATGTGCAGTGTCTGTGGAGGGCAGAAGAGGGCATCAGATCCCCTGGGACTAGAGCGGCAGATGGTTATGACCACTGTCAGACCCAGGGCCTCTGCAAGAGCAGCCAGTACTTCTGACTGCTGAGCCTTCTCTCCAGACTCTATTAGAAAGTTGTTGATGCTTTAATTAAAAATGTACTGTATGGGGCTGTTATACAAAATGTAGGAGTATAAACACGTAGAAGTTATCATTAAGATTCCTTTTCCAGTGTCTGATTTATTATTTGTTTGTTTGGAAGACAGGGTCTTGGAGCCCAGGCTGGCCTTTAAGTGGCTATGTAACTGAGGATGGCCTTGAACTCCTCATGCCCCTGCCCCCCCCCCCCTAGTGCTGAGATTACAAGGGTGTGCCATCATGCTTGGCTAAGGGTAATTTTTAGGCTGTAATTCAAGGTGTGGCCCTGAGCCCAGCTTCATGCTGTGCACCTATCATCCCAGCACTCAGGAAGCTGAGGCAGGAGAATCTTGAATTGAGGCAGTTAGGTCTCATACCTAACAACAGGACAACTGGCTAACTATGGTGCCTATCAACCCACACCTACCTGATGGATCCTCCCAGCATCCCTTAGTCCCTATGTATTATAGGGTATGACTGGCATACCCCACACCCTATCCTAAACTTCTCCAGCCCAGGGGCTAGGCTGTTCTTCCCCCCAGCTGTCCTTCCTTATTTAATCCAGCCATTTTGGTTACCTGGTACTTTTTGTTAACTCTTTACTCTCCTGGCTCACCATTCCTCCTCCTTTCAGATGTCTCTGTCTCTGGCTGTGTTCACCTTTTATATACTATCAACCTCCTGCACCATACCTCGGAGCAGTCAAGTTCTCCTTGTTTATTTCTTTCTTTTTTTCTTTTTTCATCACTGGCCAGCCTTGGCAATGTGACAAGATCCTATCCAGAGAGTTAGGAATGTCGCGTGGTTATAGTGTTTGCCTAGAATGTGCAAAGCACTAGCTTCCAGCCCCAGAAACAACAAATAAAAATTAACCAGCTCTTACAGTCATCATTTCTATATACTCTGCCCCATAATAAAATTAGAAAAACTTATTCAAGAACTTAGTCGAGCTAAACAGTGCAGTGAATGGCTTAGCACTAGCATTCCGTTTATTAATGCCTGTTAATGGAGGTAGATATTAGTAAAATGTTGTCATTAAGAATGCAACGTGGTGGGCTTTTATCTGCTGTTGTGTTGATGTGCTTAAAAGGTTCTGAGGCTGAGGTTTGGGATATATAATGAAAAAGAGGACGTTTTCAGAATTTTCTACCTGTTTAATGTTCCAATTCTTGATTTCATCCTCTCTGCCGACCACCTTCCCCTGTGTCCCAGGATGTTGCTGCAGACTGTGAAGTCAAATGCATGCCGACCTTCCAGTTCTATAAAAAGGGTCAAAAGGTATGTATACCTGGATTTAAAAACACCGACTGTACCTGGGCATAGTGGTGCACGCCTTAATCCCAGCACTAGGGAGGCAAAGGCAGATACAGGTAGATCTTGGGAGTTGCAGGACAGGACAGCCTGGGCTTCCCAGAGGAGCCACATCTTTAAAACAAACAAACAAACAACCTGGGACTGGGTGTGGTGCAGACACACTGGTGATCCCCGCCCTTTGGGAGTAACCTGGGAGAGTGCAGAGGGGTCAGGTCAGGATGTGCTGCAGAGCAGTCAGGCCCTGTTTCAGAGAACCAGCGGTGGCTGGGGTGGCTCCTGCCCTCCATCTTAGCACTCAGGAGGCAGAGGCTGGTGTGTCTCTCTGAGGCTGGCCCAGTCAGTCTACAGAGTGAGTTCAGGACAGCCAGGGCTGTTAAACAGAGAAAGCGCTTCAGCAACACCCAGGAAAAGAAAGAAAAGAAGTCAAGTGGGCCAAAGACTGTGTAGACACAGAAGTAGCCGAAGTGAGTCATTCAGGAGACGGCGCTGCCATCTTGTTTCATGTCGTATAGAGCCTGGTGTGCTGTTGCATGCTTATACTTCAGAGCTTAGGAGGCCAAGGCAGGAGGCTTGCCACAAGTCCGAGGTTAGCCTAGGGTATATAGTAACTTACTAGCTAACCTGGGTTTACAAAGAAAGACCCCTCTAAAACAAAACCAGAAATAATACTTCAGCCAAGGCACATAATGCATGCAGAAAGCACTGAGGCGACGTCCACACAACAAGGGCGGTCTCCACTGCCTGCATCCAGGACAGTAGGGGTGGGTACGGTGCTGTAATCTCAGCACTTGGGAGGATGAACCCAAGAAACACCTTGGGTTGAGACCAGCCTGAGCACTGGAAAAGGCTTTGTTTTAAAAAGGAAAAGACAGTGTCTTTCTTCCTGAACCTAAGTACATAATATGCAGCGACAAATTGAAAATTAGTCTCTGTTAAAGAGCAGTAGCAAAATCTCCACAGCTGGTTCATATTCATACCACGGAGCACACATTCCTAGCCCTCGGCAGGTCGTCTCATCTTACAAAGAAAGAGGGCTTTATGTTTTGGGGGAAATTGCACTGAAGCCCTTTGGCTTCTCTCCTGGTTCCTTCATTTTTGCTATTAGTTTTGCCTTTTGTTTTAACTTTGGTTTGTTGTTTAGAAACTGTTACTTAAGAGAGCTTAAGTAAAACCTCCCCCTTCTACGTCTCCCCCTGCGATTACAGCCTCTTACGGAGTAGGTGGGATAGGCGCTGCTCTGGCTAATCACCCTTTCCTCTCAACAGGTTGGGGAGTTCTCTGGTGCTAACAAGGAAAAGCTCGAAGCCACTATTACGGAGTTTGCCTAATCATGCTCTGAAAAGTGTGACCAGCTCCAGCAGGTTAAAACCTGTACCTTTTTTAATTTGCAAAAAAAACCTATGAAGTGTGGAGAGTCTATACCCAACTGCCATCTGATTATAAATGACAATAAAATATTAATTCTACCCTTTTTAAAACTGTCTGGTGTCTTTTAGTATAAGTGAGAAAGGGCCCGATTTAGTCCCCTTGATCTTCAGTAACATTTAGCCACTTGCTAAAAGCTTTAAGACTAAAAGGCGGGCTGGAGAAATGACTCAGTAGTTGGGAACATTGGCCGGACTTGCAGAGGACCTGAGTTTACTCCCCAGCACCCATATGGCAGCTACCTGTTTCTCGAGTTCCAGGGGATCTGATGTCCCCTACTGGGCTCCATGGGAACCAAGTGTGTCTGAAGCACATGTACATTACATGTGGCTAAAACATTACAGAAACTTAAATCCTATAAACCTAAATATTTAGTTGTAGAAAATCTCTTGTTTATTCGGTTACATTAAAAGTCTGGGGGGGGGGTGTTATTTTACCTCAGTAAACATGCTCTGCGTGCTCCAGACTATGAGCGTGACTGGTGGTTCACGTGTGATGAAACTGTTGGTCTGATATGAGATGTCTATGCCAAAGATTACAGTTAGCTGCTAGTACCCTGACAGTGAGAGCTAGTTCTCCGTGAGCTTGGCTGCGGTAGTGTATGCTGATAATCCCAGCAGAGGCAGGCCGCTCTCTGTGAGTTCAAGGCCAACCTGCTCTACAGAGTGAGTTCTAGGACATCCAAAGCTAAAACAGAAACCCTATCTTGAAATACAAATTCTCCATGTTCCACTCCAGGGCTGCAAGCATTACCGTGGAGACTGGTTTTAAAAGCCTGGTGTGGCATGGTCCATGCACTTGGGAAGGTGGTATCAGAAAGGACAGGAGTACAAGATCCACAGCTACATAGCAAGTTCCAGGCTGATCTGGGCATCCTGAAACTAAACAGCAGGGGAATGGGACCTCCTGAAGGAACAGCTTTCAGGTTAAATTAATACTGAGAGTCAGAATTCTGTCATAAGCTGGACATCCCGTTCATCTTTGCAGTAACCGTTTCTGGTACACATGCTAGAATCCCCACTCACCAAATGAAGGCAAGCCTACAAGGAATGCTCCCAGCATCCCAGCTGCTCAGTGGGTTGGCTGGGATTTGAACCTGAGAGGAGTAGCCCCAGAATGTAATTAGCAGGAGCCCACGTATTGTGTGGCAATGCTTGGGTCTGGGCTTCTTGCCTCTTATAAAATTGGGAAATTGGAGTCAATGATTGGAGGGACATGCTATGTCAAGGCACTAAGGGCTTGGCATAGAGCTGTAAATAAGACTTTGAGCACACTCCGTACACAGCAGAGAAGGCAAGTGTGTGTGTGTCTGTATACATGTATAATTGTGTACACACACACACACCAGCTACCAGCTATATGAGGTACATTTTGTGAGGCAAAAAGAACGAGGAGACTGGCCACAGTAATAGAACAGGGAGACCTGCTCCCGATCAGGTGGTTGGGTAGGGTTCTGGGAGAAGACCGAGCTGAAACTTGATAGGTGAAAAGGACTCCAATTGCCAAATGCCAGGGAGTCAGCTTTCCAGAGGAGAAACCAGGCACAAAGGGTCCGAGGTGAAGAGGCTGGTGCAGAATCCATCCAAGCATGAAAGAAAGATGGATGGAGTAGCGTGGCCCAGTCATCCCAGGCTTCACTGGCATGGGTAACGGGAAGCCATTGGAGGGTAAAAGGTGACGGTAAAGGGTCTCATTTCAGCATGAGAAATGTAGATTAAAAATGAAAGCCAGGCGGATCCCTGCAGATACCTAGGGCAGATACGAGGACAGTGGGGAGAGATACAAGGAGACGGTAGGGACGGAACAAGCAGCGGAAGAAAACAGGACCCAAAAAGGTATCCCGAGGTTCTGAACTAAAAACCTGGGGTACTGAGTCTCGAGAGGGGGGTCAGAGGAAGCAGGTGAAGGTAACGAAGTCTCTCTAGGCATGACAGACGCTTTCAGAACGGACATTCAAATGAAAAGGCTGTGACGGTGGCTGGGTACTTACATTGCACTTACTGTGCCCTGCAGCACTAGGCGCAGAGCTAGATCCCTACGCCAGCACTCGAGAAAAGTTCCACAGGGCTGGACGGGAACAGGAACTGAAGACGTTATTATTTAGATGCCCTTTAGAAACATTTGGGAAAATCAAAGAGAATCCAGAGTGAAGGGCTCCAGATAGAGCCTAAAGAACGCCAACGTTTGGAGAGGGGGAGGGGCGGACACACACAGAATAGGGAGAAACAACGGAGATTATCAGTCGGCCAGAGCGGAAATGGGGGCCAAAGGGTGCTGAGGGATTTGGGGAGGTGAGGAGCAGGAGGAATCTTAATGGGCATCGGCTGGGGTGGGAGGAGCAGAGAGGGAAATGGACTGACGCTAAGCAAGTGCTGCATGTACAGAAGGCTGACGTTAGAGCTTTATCTCGCCCTATATAAAAATCAACTCAACACGGATCAAAGACTTTACTGTAAGACCAGAAACAAGCCATGTTTGGTCGTGCGCACCTATCCTGGTAAACTATCCTGGGCTACCTAAGAGCCCCTCTCAGAAGAAAAAAAAATCAATAATGAAAGAGCAAAGTGGGAACTGATAACGAATGCAACAGAAACTCCTATAGGGTGATGGGAACAGAAGCGAGATTGCTGGGGACAGACATCATTATCCTACAAGAAGTCACCCTTGTTTGTGCAGAAACATGTCCAGAGCAGCACACATGATAAGCATGAACAAAGGCACGCACTCATCAGTCCACTGTGCTGTGCTCTTTCTCAACTGGTTGTGATAGGACCAGTTCCTTCAAGCTCTTGTCACCTCGACGCCAGCAGTGATGGACAGTGATGTCACAGTGACCCCAGCAGGATTGTGACCTGCTAAACAAACCCATTCTCCTTTATATTGCTTTTGTCAGGGTATGTAGGTAAATGCTAGTCATACTGAGATAGAAAAAAGTGTCTCTAAGACCAAGTGCAGAATGATATTAAAAACAGACTAGTATGATTGTGTGTGTATGGGACACAAGGCATGCTACCTCTCCCTATAAGCAAGTGTATATGTAAATTATCAGCAAAAGCTCTCTGATTCCAGCTAAGCACAGAGGTAACCGAGGAAGGAGTGTCTCGTTTTATCTGTAAGCATTTGGGCGTTTCGTAACAGCAACAAACAATTCCAGGTCACAGTTCATCACTGCTGGAGGTCAAGGTGGCAGGAGCTTGATGCAAATGGTCACGTCACATCCACAGTCAGGAGCAGAGCACATAGGATTAATGAATGCACACCTTTGCACAGGTTACTTGCTTTCTCCACCCTTAGGCAGTTCAGGAAGCTCTGCCTAGGGAATGACGCCACCCACAGTATCAAGATAACCTCCCACAGACATGCCCAAAGGCTAGCTGGATCTTGCTGCAACTGTCTTCCCAGGTGATTCTAGGTTGTGTAGAATTGACAAATAAAACTGACCACCAGTGGATTTAAAATGTGGAAAGATGAACAGAAAGGAAAGAAGTGTTGGCAGGCCAAAGAATTTTGCTAGAACACAGAGCTGACTGGTGGAGGTCAGAGGCAGTGTGCGTGTGTGTGTGTGTGTGTGTGTGTGTGTGTGTGTGTGTGTGTGTGTGTGTGTCTGTGTCTGTGTGTGTGTGTGTGTGTGTGTGTGTGTGCGTCTGTGTGTGTGACCATTTGATGGATTTGCCATGATATGAGTGGAAAGTAAGTGAAGTGAATATTGAGTGTAAGTCAGCGAGGATTCCTGTAAACGGAAGTTTCTTTTTTAGTCAAGAAAGAATGGAAGGATGTTAAACCTAACATGGAAAGGCAAACACTATTTGATATCATCTGTGGAATCATAAATGGTCAGACTCAGGGTGTTATAGGGAAGTTGGGAGCAATGGGGAGACGTTTCTAAAAACAAAACGTCCTGCACTTACAAAATGGCGTCAGATCTCCATCCTGGTTAATTTTTAGGCTTTATCCATTCTGGATACCAGTACTTTAGTGATGTTGTTGTTGTTGTTGTTGTTGAAAATTAAGGAGAATACAGAGTTCAGCTTTTTGTTAAAGCGGATGTGACCTACACCTGTGATCTCAGCATTAATGGCTGAGGCAAGAAAATCATGAGTTCCAGGCAATACTGGGCTACTTGGTGAAACCCTGACTCAAAGTAATAATAAATTGTTAGTAAATACATTAATAATGAAACTATTATTATCACCTGACTGTGGCTACTGCATGCCTGTAATCCCAGCACTTAGGAAGTAGAAGCAGGAAGATCAGTAGTTGTAGGTCAACCTTGGCTACCCAGTAAGTATGAACACAGCCTGGGCTACTACAGACTGACCCTGTCTCAAACAAAAAACAAAGTACTGGGACAATTTTGAAAGAATTAAGTCACCATTATTCTTTTTAAGTTTCCTTTTATTATTATTTTTTTTTACATCCTGCTCACTGCCCCCCTCCCAGTCATCCCTCCCACAATCCTTCCCCCAAACTCCCTGAGCAAGTGGGGGCCCCCTGAGTATCCCTCCACCCTGGCAAATCAAGTCTCTTCAAGGCTAGGTGCTTCCTCTCCCACTGAAGCCAGACAAAGCAGCCCAGCTAGAAGAACTTATCCCATGTACAGGCAACAGCTTGTACAATAGCTTTTGGGATAACCCTGCTCTGGTTGTTTGGGACTCACATGAAGACCAAACAGCACATCTGCTACATATGAGCAGGGAGGTCTAGGTCCAGCTTGGGTATATTCTCTGGTTGGTGGTTCAGTCTCTGAGAGTCCCAAGGGTCTAGGTTAGTTGAGCCTGTTGGTCTTCCTGTGGAGTTCCTACCCACTTAGAGGCTGCAATCCTTCCTCCTGTTCTTCTCTAAGGTCCCCCAAATTCCTTCCACTGTTTGGCTGTGGGTGTCTGCATCTGTCTGAGACAGCTGGTGGGTGGAGCCTCCTGTCTGCAAGCATAACAGAGTATCATTAATAGTGTCAGGGATTGGCGCTTACCCATGGGATGGGTCTCAAGTTGGGCCAGTTATTGGTTGGCCATTCCCTCAGTACCAGCTCCATCCTCCATGCCTGCATTTCTTAGGATAAATTTTGGGTTGAAAGCTTTGTGGGTTCGTTGGTGTCCCTATTGCTCCACTGGGGTTCCCGCCTGGCTACAGGAGGTGACCCTATCCCCAGTGCTGAGTCACAGCTAAGGACACCACCCCCCATTGATTCTTGGGTGCCTCCTTTATCCCAGGTCTCTCTTTCTTCCTGGAGATGACCCCACCTCCTCACCCCGGTCAGTTGCAGATTTCCATTCATTCTCCTGGTCATGGGGCCATCTCTCCTGTCCCTCCCAACACGTATCCTGAGCCCACCTCATTCCCCTCCCCATCCTCTCTCCCACCCAGTTCCCTCCCTCCATCTGCCTCTTAGGACTAATTTATTTCTCCTTCTGAGTGAGAGTCAAGCATCCTCACTTGTGCCTTCCTTCTTTAGCTTCTTGGGGTCAGTGGAGTGTAGCAGGGGCGTCCTGTATTTTATGGCTCATATCCACTTATAAGTGAGTATGTTCCATGCATGTTCTTCTGGGTCTGGGTTACCTCACTCAGGATGATATTCTCAAGATCCATCCATTTGCTGGCAAAATTCATGGTGTCTTTGTTTTTAATAGATGAATGGTATTCCGTTGTTTAGATGTACCACATTTCCTTTATCAATTCCTCAGTTGTTAATTCCATTTTTTTTAAAAAAATTCTGTATCTACTGGGTGTGGAGCTGTCATAGGCCATGATACCATGGTGTTTTGTCTCAGGCACAGACAGGGTAGGGATGAGGTAGGGAGAGTGTTTGGCGGGGGGTGTCTCTATATATATATCCTTGACTTTCCAGAAGCTCAGTTTGTAGGACCAGGCTAGCCCCAAACTCATGATCCTCCTGTCTCTGCCTCTTGAAGTGCTTGAGATTAAGGGTGTGTGCCACCACACCCTGATGCCTTGGAGCTTTTAAGCCCTGGTTTTGATCTCCTGGGTTGCAGAGCACTCTGTGACTGACTGACGGTGATGGTATTCGATTGCTCCCCGTGTGAGAGATGGGCAGGACTTTACAGTGCAGAGAGGAATTGTGTAGAAGGTGCATTGGTTATGGCAATGAGTGAGAGCGGCTTAGTCTTAGTTTATAGTTGGATTACAAAGGAGAACCCACTCTCTGATAGGTTGCTGTGCTCCCAGTCTCAGCTGGAGCGCTCCCACTTGCATGCAGGCACACACATAGGCTAGGGAAATGTTGCAACAATTGCACAGAGAGCTGAGGGACATTTTCTAATACCACAAGTTCCACCTTACTCTCGAACGGTGGGTGCATCCACAGGCTGTGATGTAGCATGGGAAACGTGTCACTAGTTACAGTCTTTTACTTGGGCAGGTAGGTGGACATCGACACCAGAACTAAGTAGGCTTAGTTCCAATGAAAACATATAGCATATAGCAAGCAGCAGTTACGAGCACGCGCTGCTCTTCCAGAGGACCTGGGTTCAATTCTGGGCACTCACAGTAGGCAGCTCACATCTGCTATTCCAATTCCAGGGGATCTGATGGCTGCTTCTCTCCTATACTGGCACTGAGCTCACGGATGAAGCACAAACATGCAGGCAAAAACTCATATATATAAAATAAAATAATAGTAACAATTGTTTTGTTTTCGAAGAAGTGTTTCTCTTCGTAGTTCTGGCTGTTCTGGAACCTTTCAATAGACCAGGCTAGCCTCAAACTCAGAGCTCCACCTGTCTCTGCCTCCTAAGTGCTGGGATTAACCACCCAGCTTTAAAAATAAAAATTTAAATGTAGCAATATTTAGCTAATATTTCATACGTTTGAACATCCTTTATTGAATCATGTCCTTTATGGTTTTTTTCAGATAGTCTTGAATATTTTAAAGAATAATACCTTCTCCTGCCAGCTATGGGCTGGTTTATTTTAATTTTTTAAAAAGATTTACTTATTTATTATATATAAGTACACTGTAGATGTCTTCAGACACACCAGAAGAGGGCATCAGATCCCATTACAGATGATTCATGCTGTCCTCAGGACCTCTGCAAGAACAGTCACTCCATTACAAGATGGCACCCAGCATCTGGGAGAACGCACCTAGTAAAAGGGCAATACAGATGGCGCCTGGTAACTTCCCTGGCACCAAGGGACACGTAAAAGGGCATCGTTATGGTACGCATCTGGCATAATTGGCAGCGACCAGTCAGAGAGTGACACGTCCTAGGCGAGGATAGTTTCCTATATAAGGGATGGTTATTCCTCACTCGGCGTCTCCGCATTGTAAGCTTATGCTCTCCCTCTCAAGACGCAGTAAAGCTTTTTCTGTAGAAGGATCCTGTGTGTGCCGCGTCGTTCCTGCTGGCGAGACGTAGCGCGGGACATCTGGTGCCAAAAACCCGGGAAAGACCTCGCCATCGTCAGCACCTTCGGAGATCCCTTGGCGACAAGGAGGATTCAGAACTACAGGTAGATACGTTCGGAGAGGCAGCCCTCTCTTGGACTTTGGTCTGGGGTTGTCACCGCCTTGGGAAGGATTTGTTGAGGCTATAGTATTTGTCCTGGGAGCCACCCTACTCTTTATGTTCTGTTTTCACCGTTTTCGCTGTTAAAAGGACGATCACAGCAGCTGAAGGCGCGTCTCAGTCTCTCGTATATAAGTGAGCTTCGCGCAGCTCCCTTTTACCTTCGATTTTGACTGTTGAGGAGCAAGGACGCGATAAGGCCGACGTAGATAAGCGGCACCGTCCGGGGAGGCGCGTGTAAGACTCCCGTACATAAGAGAGCAGCGTGTCTGTCTCTACCCTTTCACCTCACGCCTTGTCAGACGGACGTAGATAAGCCGCCGGCGTTCCTGGCCCATCATGGGATCCTCACAGTCTGTGGTCACGGCCTTGGAAACAGTGTTAAAGCAGAGGGACATCAAAATTGGAGGAGGAACACTTAAAAACTTTGTGAAGGAGGTGGAGAGGGTGGCGCCTTGGTTTGCCTGTTCAGGCTCGTTTACGATTGCCTCATGGAACAAACTTGGAAAAGACCTTGACAGAAAATTGGCGGAAGAGGATCTGCGCCTAGGGACCAAAGCTATATGGAAGCTGGTTAAGAATTGTTTAAAGGATGAAACATGTAAGGCAGCAGTAATAGAAGGACAGGCCACTCTCGAGGTAGTCCGAGAAAGTCTGTCAGAAACCGAACGTAGTGAGAGGTTGGGCGCGCGCAAGAAAAAAGACGTCCTAAGAAAGAAAAAGTGCCCTCCCGGTAAGTCCGCAGACAAGGGAGCGTTGAAATTTTCAGATTCCAGCACTTCCTCCTCTACACATAAACCAGGAGGGGGAGCCAGCCTATACCCTGTGAAAGAGCTAGAAGCGCTGAACCTCGACAGTTCTGAAAGCTCTGAAAATAAAACCTTAGACTCAGAGGAGGAGGCTGAGCTAGATGAGGAGGAAAGATATTACCCCGATGAATGTAGGGGAAGTAATAGAAGCCTTCTAGCACGGCCGCCACCAACGGCGCCCCCTCCATATGAGACACGCTCACACGCCTTCTCACTAGTCCCCGAGAAGGTGAGAAGAAAGCTGAGTATGACATTTCCTATCTTTGAGACTCCGGAGGGAGGACGGGTCCATGCCCCTGTTGAATATAATCAGATTAAGGAATTAGCAGAATCAGTTAGAAAGTATGGAGTCACGGCCAACTTTACTCTAACACAACTCGACAGGTTGGCCATGACAGCATTGACACCAGCTGATTGGCAGATGATTGCTAAGGCAGCCCTTGCCAGCATGGGCCAATACATGGAATGGAAAGCGCTCTGGTATGAGGCAGCCCAAACACAGGCCAGAGCGAATGCTATGGCCTTAATACCTGAGCAACAAGAATGGACTTTTGAACTCTTAACAGGACAGGGCCGCTTTGCAGCTGATCAGTCTGCTTACCACTGGGGTGCCTATGCTCAGGTCTCCAGCACGGCTATTAGAGCCTGGAAGGCACTGTCCAGGAGAGGAGGGATTGATAATCAACTTACAAAAATCGTTCAGGGACCCCAGGAAAATTTCTCAGATTTTGTAGCTAGAATGACAGAGGCTGCAGGACGAATCTTTGGCGATCCTGAACAAGCAGCACCACTAATAGAACAGCTCGTTTTTGAGCAAGCCACCCAGGAGTGCCGAATAGCCATAGCCCCCCGAAGAAATAAAGGGCTACAGGATTGGCTTAGAGTTTGCAGGGAACTTGGAGGGCCCCTTACTAACTCAGGCCTGGCGGCTGCCATTCTCCAGTTCCAGCGACGCCCCATTAAAGGGACGGATAAAAGATCATGCTTTCAATGTGGGAAAACAGGCCATCTAAAAAGAGACTGCAGGATGACAAAAAGAGACAGGGGGTCTGTAACCCTCTGTGTCCGATGTGGCAAAGGCTACCATAGGGCTGACCAGTGCCGATCAGTGAGAGACATTAAAGGCAAACTACTCCCTCCTTTGGGGACTCGACCTAATGAGATGTCAAAAAAACGGGCTGGTGGGTCCCCGGTCCCAGGGCCCTCAAAGATATGGGAACCGCTTTCACAGGGCCACGACCCGCAGAGGAGGTCCCCAAGAGCCGACACAAAATTGGACCTGCGTGCCGCCTCAGACTTCTTTCTAATGCCCCAGATGGGCATTCAGCCAATTCCTGCTCAGACTGTGGGGCCTCTACCCCCAGGAACCATAGGCCTTGTCCTTGGGAGAGGATCTCTCGCCCTACAAGGACTGATAGTCCATCCAGGCCTTGTTGAAGCTCAGCGCTCTCTTGATATTCAAATTCTTTGTTCAAGTCCCGATGGGGTTTTTTCCATAAGTAAAGGAGATAGAATAGCACAGTTATTACTCCTTCCGTGCTCCCAGGCCACGATACAGGATACCAAGGGACCCATGGGGTCCACTGGTCATGATTCAGCATATTTGGTGGTTCACCTTAACAACCGCCCAAAATTGAGCTTAGAAATTAATGGAAAGAAATTCGAAGGCATACTGGATACTGGGGCTGATAAAAGTATAATTTCCTCAAAATGGTGGCCTCAATCATGGCCTACCACAAAATCTTCTCACTCACTACAAGGATTAGGCTACCAGTCATGCCCTATGATCAGCTCTGCCACTCTAACTTGGACAACTGCCGATGGCCGACAGGGACAATTTATTCCTTATGTACTTCCCCTGCCTGTTAATCTTTGGGGGAGGGATGTTATGCAGACCATGGGACTGACCTTATCTAATGAATACCCCCCACAAGTGGCCCACATGATGTCAAGGATGGGCTATAAGGAAGGGAAAGGCCTAGGGCGATTAGAACAGGGTTGTCTCACGCCCATTGAACCGATCGCCAACCCCCATAAACAAGGCCTGGGTTTCTCCTAGGCGCCATTGGAGCAGCACGACCCATACCATGGAGGACGGAGGACACGGTGTGGGTTCCCCAATGGCCATTAACCTCTGAGAAATTACAGGCAGCTACAGGACTGGTGGATGAACAATTAAGATTGGGACATTTGGAGCCCTCCACCTCTCCTTGGAACACCCCAATTTTTGTAATAAGGAAAAAATCAGGAAAATGGCGACTACTCCATGACTTGAGGGCCATTAACGATCAGATGGAATCCCTTGGACCCATTCAGCGGGGCCTTCCTATACTCTCGGCCCTACAAAAAGATTGGAATTTGGTAATAATAGATATCAAGGATTGTTTTTTCTCTATTCTGCTTTACCCCCCAGATAGGCCCAGGTTTGCTTTTACTGTCCCATCAATTAATCATACTGAACCTGATAAAAGATACCAGTGGAAGGTCCTACCTCAGGGCATGGCCAACAGCCCTACGATGTGTCAGTTATATGTTCAGGAAGCCCTCAAACCAGTCAGGGAGACCTATCCAAATTTACTGTTAATCCATTACATGGATGATATATTGATGTGTCATAAAGACTTAGAATTACTCAAACAAGCCTATTCCTTATTACAAAAAACCCTTAAACAATGGGACTTACATATTGCTACAGAAAAGGTCCAAATTGCTGACACAGGTCATTTTCTAGGATCCATTATTTTCCCTGATAAGATTATAACCCAGAAACTGGAAATCCATAGAGACCACCTCCATACTCTTAATGACTTTCAGAAGCTCTTGGGAGATATCAACTGGTTGAGACCATTTTTGAAAATCCCTTCCGCGGAATTAAAACCTTTGTTCGAAATATTGGAAGGGGACGGCCACATCACCTCCCCTCGTGTGCTAACTCCCGCTGCAACCAAGGCCTTACTAAAAGTAGAAGATGCCATAAAACAGGCCCAATTGCAACGCATTGATTGGTCTCTACCTTTTTCACTCTGTGTACTAGATACCAAGGATTTACCCACTGCAGTTTTATGGCAACAAGGTCCACTGTTATGGATCCATCCACATGCTTCCCCTGTGAAGATTATTGATTGGTATCCAGCTGCAGTAGCACATCTGGCTATTAAGGGCCTAAAAGCTGCCATCTGTCATTTTGGGACTCCACCCCAATCCTTGATTATCCCATATACACCCTACCAGGTCCAAACTCTAGCCGCTACCTCTGATGATTGGGCAGTGCTGCTCACATCCTTTACAGGGAAGATAGATAATCATTATCCTAAACACCCCCTATTGTGTTTTGCAAGATCACAACCTATTGTTTTCCCTCGCGTCATCCCACAGACCATTAAAGGAGGGATAACGGTGTATGGATGGGTCAAAAACAGGGGTGGGAGCATATGTGGTAAACTCCCAAGTATTCTCACGACAATATTTTGAAACCTCACCCCAAGTGGTAGAATGCCTAGTGGTCATGGAGGTCATTGAAAAATTCCAGGTTCCTCTAAATATTGTTTCAGATTCCTCCTATGTGGTTAATGCTGTTAGTATTCTTGAAACCGCCGGTATAATTAAAACCACTAGTAAGGTGGCAGATATTTTCCGAAAAATCCAAATTATCCTATTAAATAGAAGATTCCCTGTATACATTACTCATATACGGGCCCATTCTGGACTCCCTGGCCCAATGAGTTCAGAGAATGATTTGGCTGACAAAGCCACAAAAATGATAGCTGTGGCCCTGGCCTCTCCTTTAGAGGCCGCTAAAGCCTTTCATGGCAATTTCCATGTCACCTCAGAAACTTTACGCCGCCGCTTCTCTATAACTAGAAAAGAGGCACGTGATATAGTCACCCAATGCCAACAGTGCTGCCAGTTCCTCCCAGTTCCTCACATCGGGGTCAACCTGAGAGGAATACAGCCATTGCAAATCTGGCAAATGGATGTGACTCATAATTCTACTTTTGGAAAATTACAGTATGTGCATGTATCTATAGACACATGTTCTGGCATTCTACATGCCACCCCACTTACAGGAGAAAAAACAACACATGTCATTCAGCACTGCCTTGAAGCATGGAGTGCTTGGGGAAAGCCAAAATGTGTAAAAACTGACAATGGCCCCGCCTACACATCTCAAAAATTCCGTCAGTTTTGTGCTCAGATGCAGGTTACCCACCTGATGGGCCTGCCCTACAACCCTCAAGGACAGGGAATCATAGAGCGTGCTCATCGGACGCTCAAATCATATTTAATAAAACAAAGAAGGGGAATTATGATAGAACTCCCCCCAACACCCCGAGTGGCCACTGCTCTGGCCCTTTTTACCTTAAATTTTTTAAATCTTGATGAAGCTGGACAAACAGCGGCTGAGCGACATTGCTCAGAGCCCAAGAGGACAAAAGAATTAGTCAAATGGAAGGATGTATTAACAAATGAATGGAAAGGCCCGGATCCTGTTTTAATAAGATCCAGGGGAGCTGTCTGTGTTTTTCCACAGGACAATGAAAATCCCATATGGATCCCAGGACGACTTACTCGGAGCATCACAGCAAGTGATCAAGAAGGGACTGGGACCCCTGCACCTCCTCACTCTTCTTCCATGGATGCCAGCAACGGTGCAGGGCGAGCTACGATGGGGAATAATGTCAACCTTTCCACTCCCGATGCCGGTGATGTACCACTAACAGGGATTTAGGGTTGGCCTATTTACCTAAGGATCCACAGGTTGAACGACTAAAAGAAAATAGGACTATTCCCCTTAAGGGCAGCCTTTGTTTTGGCATATTCAACAAAACATCTTTTGATCTCCCTTGCATTATGTTATATAATCAATCTTCTGCTTGGTTAAGGGAGGCCACATGGGGAACTGGTGAGGAGGACATTGTGGCTAATGCCACAGTTCTCTATGGTGGTGGCCTTACATTGCGTTAGTGGTAGCTGCACTTACGCCCATGGTGATGCTACTTGGAGGAAAGGGAGAAAAGGGACGGTTGTCATTTTCCTGGACGGGGAACATCAAACCTGCTGCCTCTGTCTGGACAGCTACTCATATAAAATATCGCAGTAGTTACCCGCATGGCTCGCTTTAGCCCGATCCCTGTTGATGCCCCGGGGACCATGACCTTATTTAGAGGAAAAAGAGATTTTGATACTTCTGCAATTATTGCTGGCATTATTACTACGACAGCAGTCGCTGCCTCGGTTACTGCCTCGGCATTGGTCTTGTCAAATTCAGTACAGACAACCCAAACTATCAATGATTTATCGGCCACCGTCTCTGTGGCTCGGGACAGACAGGCCTCGGCCAATACTCAGATATAGGGAGGCCTTATGCTTGTCAACTAACGTATAGATGGCAATTAGACATTCTATGGCAACTGGCCCAGCTTGGCTATGAGCAAAAACTCCCAGGCCTTTGTATCACCTCCATATAATATGACAAATTTACCCGAGCTGCTAATCTGTCTAAGAGTCTTTCACAGCATCTGTTACAGAATTGGACCTCGGAGTTTGAACAGACACTTTGGGAGCTGAGAGCGACCATCATTCAAGTAAATTCTACCCGACTGGACCTGTCTTTGACGGAGGGATTGTCGTCCTGGATCACCTCAGCAGTCTCTTATTTCAAGGAATGGGTGGGAGTGGGACTTTTTGGAGTGATCCTCTGCTGTGGATTAGTATTACTCCTCTGGTTGCTTTGCAAATTGAGATCTCAAACAAGAAAGGACAAAGTAGTGATTGCCCAGGCGCTTGTAGCCCTTGAACAAGGAGCGTCAGCTGATATCTGGTTGACCATGCTCAAGCAACAGGTCGCCGGCTGGACAGCTCTTGCACTCCTAGAACCTCGGTTCATTGCACAGGATTAGAGTGTCCGGCTTGAGCAGCCCATGAGGGGTGACGAGCTTAGCATCGCACAGGGAAGTTCTACCAAATAGGCTCCCTGGAAGGCATGTCATATTACATGAGGGTTTCTGCCCCAGTTTTTTCCCTCCCTAAAAATGGCAGTCAAAGTCGACGGGTCGGGAGTGCCCTGGGTCCCAACAACAGCCTAAGGGTATCTCTCTTGTACAGGTTCGCCAACTTTGTACGAGGATATGACCTCTGTCTTCACCCTCCTATATCTGGGTGTCCTGTTTGCTTAAAAAAACAGAAAAGGGGGAGATGTGAGGAGCTGTCCGAGGAGCTGTCCTCACAGATGTGAGGAGCTGTCCGAGGAGCTGTCCTTACATAGTCCATTACAAGATGGCACCAGCATCTGGCAGAACGCACCTAGTAAAAAGGGCAATACGCAGGCGCCTGGTAACTTCCCTACTCGAAGGGACACGTACGTAATGGTACGTCATCTGGCATAATTGGCAGCGACCAGTCAGAGAGTGACACGTCCTAGGCGAGGATAGTTTCCTATATAAGGGACGGTTATTCCTCACTCGGCGTCTCCGCATTGTAAGCTTATGCTCTCCCTCTCAAGACGCAGTAAAGCTTTTTCTGTAGAAGGATCCTGTGTGTGCCGCGTCGTTCCTGCTGGCGAGACGTAGCGCGGGACACTCAAGGTATGCTCTGCCTTTTTCTACAAGTATACCATGATACCATGGCATGAATCATGAATACTCCCCCAACACACACACACACACACACACACACACACACACACACACACACATGCACCACACAAGTACAATGAGTTAATCAATGTAGTTTATTTCCTGAATGCCTCTGACCTTACCTGTGGGGCTGGTCCCGGCGTTGGGGACTGTGATGGACACCTACCTTCCAACAACAGTCATCTTTGAATCTGCAGGCCTCACACACTGTAATACCAGAACCTCTGTTCCCAAAGCGCACAAACAGAAGCCGTAGAGAGCAGCTTTTCCAGTCGAAGTCTGGGAGAAAGGTCACTCTGTACATGTTCTATACGTCTCATGGGTTGCCTCTGGCAAGTGTGGGTACCATGGCTGTCTAAGGCAGATTCTAACCTGAAGCACCACTGCAGAAAGAAGAGGAAACGTGGATGCAGTGGCCAGAGATGCAAAGGGTAAGCAAACAGCAGAGCATGTATGATACCGAACAGACAAGTCAGCGCTGACGAGGGGGCCAGGCTTGGTTTCCTTCAGAAACAGTACTATTGAGCAAAGCATCGTGCTTCCTGTTTAATCTTTGCCTGACTGTGGTGATTTGCATATGTTTGGCCCAGGGAGTGGCACTATTAGGAGGTGTGGCCTTGTTGGAGGAAGTGTGGGGTGGGCTTGGAGACCCTCCTCTTAGCTGCCTGAGGATGCTCAGTCTGTTCCTGGCTCCCTTCGGGCGAAGATGTAGAACTCAGCTCCTCCTGCACCATGCCTGCCTGGATGCTGCCATGTTCCCACCTTGATGAAAATGGATTGAACCTCTGAACCTGTCAGCCAGCCCCAATTAAATGTTGTCCTTTATAAAACTTACATTGGTCATGGTGTCTGTTCACAGCAATAAGACCCTAACTAAGACACTGACTATCTAAAGAACAATGGAAGTAGCATAAATGATCTTGAAACTTGGTGTTAGAGGGACCTAATAGATCAATACAGTAAGAAAAGTGACTATTATCCAGGATAGAAAACTTTTTTAATTTTACTAGTAGGAAGGATGCTCCCCCCAAAAAAAGATAGTTGTATTTGGTTCAATTAGATTATCAGAAGTAACAGCCATTTCAACTAACAGTTTGTATGCGTGTTGTTGAGCTACCAAAAGAACAAGAAAATTAACACAGATATATTGGTTGTTTTATGCCTTTTGTAAAAGGTGCTTTTGCAGTGATCTGGAAAGTAAATATCAAGTCCCCCTATACACCCCGCCCCCTCCCTGTGCTTACTGACTTCTTTTCTGACATTCCTTTGAAGTTTTCGGTTATTTCTGGATTGATGCATTTTTCTTATGGATTTGTAGGACTTCTTTATACAGGCTATGAAACCATTCACACACACACACACACACACACACACACACACGTGGGTCTGTGTTTCGCCTTGATGCTGGGGCCGTTTGGAAAGACAAAGCACAGAGGTGCTAGGCTATGGTCTTTCCCCACCACCATCAGATGCCGGCTTCATGCGCTGACACTCCATTCAGGGGAGGCAAAATGTAGCCTAAGACAGGGGCTCTGACATGTGTTTCTCCAGGTAAGAATTGATGCAGGCTGGGTTAAGGCTGGGGTTCTCAAACTCCTAGACACCCAGGCACCTCTGGGAACCACGAGGATTTGAGAAGAGGGGGCACAGGCCTGGATGAGCCCTGGGTGAGAGGAATCCTGCTTAGCTCAGGGTGAGTACCAGGAATACGCAAATGCCTTCTGCAGGAGACCTAGGCATGGCTCGGGACGAAGGCTCCCCGACCCCCACCCCACTCGCTCGTCCTTGAAGAAGGAGACAGTTCTTGCTTGTCCCAACTGTTTATTCATGGTAGGAAGTGGATGCAAACCACGTACTCAGGGTGGACCAGAGATTAAATACTTTTTGCGGGAGGGGATGCCCAGGAAGGGAAGCTCATTATCTAGACATCCTGCTCCTACCTAGATAACTCATTAGCATGGAGAACTCAGGGCACTATGCTGCCAGACAGGTTGTCCTGGTCCTCTTAGTGGGGTGTCATGGCCATGTGCTCCAGGACACGAGCACACGCCTACTGTTCTCAACTATGAGAACTGCGAGGGTTCCTTAATCTGCCTGACTTTACCACTTTTGCTGTCTGGTGAAACCACATGTCTGTCTGTCATGGTTTCACTTACCACCATGTGTGCATGTGTGTGTGTGTGTGTGTGTGTGTGTGTCTGTGTGTCTTGTGTCTGTGTGTCTGTGTGTCTGTGTGTGTGTGTCTGTGTGTGTGTGTGTGTGTGTGTGTGTGTACTGGGTCTCGTCTTTTTCCTCTTAGTAGTATTTTATGAGAATAGAAGGACTTCAGACTGGAGACATGGCCGAGTGGTGAAGAGCACTGGCTGATCTTCCAGAGGACCCAGATTCAATCCTCAGCACCACAATGGCAGCAGGTGACAACTGTCTGTCAGTTCTAGTCCAGGGGATCTGATAGTCTCTTCTGGCCTCCAAGGGCACCAGACGTGCAGGTGATGCATAGACACACATGCAGACAAAACGCTCACATATTTAACATGATTAATTCATTAAAAACGAAAAACACAAGGATCTCAAGTCAGTTGTAGGGGCACAGACCTGTTGTAGTCCTGACACTTGAGAGGTGAAGGCAGAAGGATCAGGAGTTCAAAGCCAGCCTGGGCTGCACGAGACTCTGTCTGGTAGGGAAAAAAGCAAGCAAGCAAACAGCCACAACAGTGGGAAAGAGAGGGGACGGGATATAAGGATTTCTTAGTTCTAATCTAAACTACTTTGTCCATCACACTCTTCCTTGTTAGTAGCTCTTATGACTCACAACAGCAACCTTTGCCTTCTTTGAGAAAACCAAATAGTCTATGGTTCCTTTTGAAGACATACTCTAATTTTACACAGCTATACCACTCTTGGACTTTCATATACCCGAAAGACTCTACGTCCTACTACAGAGATGCTTTGCTCATTGATGTTTTAGAAATTGGAAACAGCTTAGATGCCTATCAACAGGTGAATGGATAAAGAAAATGTGGTACATTTACACAGTGGACTATTATTTAGCCATTTAAAAACTTATAAAATTTGCAGGAAAATGAATGGGGCTAGAGAAAAAAATCATCCTAAGATAACCCAGATCCCCCCCAATCAAATATTGTATGTTTCCTCTTCTATGTGAATGTTAGCTTTTAAGCTTTTAGTATGTGTTCTACAATCAGAGTAACTACAGAGGTTAGACACCTAGTAAGGGGTCGGGGGAGGGTGATCACCCAAGGAAAGGGAAGTAAAATATAATGTGATGGGGAAAGAAGAGGAAACTACAGTAGGAGGACTGGATGGGGGAGGGGAGGGGAGAGAAGGATAAGGAAGGAATATGGGAGGGACAAACTAACACCAAAAGCCATTTGGAAAACCATATGGAGTCCTATTGTAGAAGCTTCTTAAAATATATACACATATGAAAGAATTCTAAGGGAATCATCAAATAATAAGGGAGGTGATTCACTGACCAGACAACTAACACCACCAAGTAAAGCCTCTAGTGCCGGGAATGGGTTCCATCTTGGGTCATTGGCCAAAGAGGCCCCATGAAAACACCCAAAGATCATGGCTAAGGTTATTGCTTATTCTCCACAAACTGAGGCTAAGTTGCTGAAGCCAGCACTTACTTATGTCATTGAACACAAGAAAAAGTCAACCTGGTGCGTCATTGGTGCTTTACCCCTACTGATGAGCTTTCACGGTGCTAAATGGTACCCGGCATGCTACCAGTGGGAGAAAGTTCATCCAGTGTCACCCAGATACAAAGCAGGAAGCCCCTAAACCACGGAGGTTTGAAAACCACCAGCCTCTGAGCTTGAAAACCCACCAATTCCTGAGCTCAAAATCCCACCCAGCCCTGGGTCACCCCAAGTTCAGCATTTGTAATCACGCCAATCACCACCCTGGAAATCTCAACCCCGGAAAACTCTGCCCCTAAGAAACTCTATGTAAACCCTGCCTTCTGCCCAGCTCTCTGTTGCTTCTCACCCAAGTAGAGGCAGCCACCCTCTTGTGTCTTTCCCAATAAATCTCTTGTGTAAGGTTTGTTGTGCAGTGGGACTTAGTGGTATTCCTGACTCTCGACTTCCAGGAAACCTTTCTCCTCAGAGCTGTGGTAACACTTAACCAAAACCACAACCTGCCTGTAAGATATATTTGTGCAATGGTGGCAAAAATGTTATGGAAGAAATCAACCACTCTGTGCATTATGCCTAGCTTCATGAGATAACCTGAAGCTGAAGTGGCCAAGATCCTGAGACTAGCTAAGTCAGGGGCCTAGGGGAAACCCACTGCTAAAGGAACAGAGCAGTAATGACCTCTTACTAGGCCATACTGCTATACCCGTAGACCACTCAGAGAAGCTTCTGGTAATGGCTGAAAACTAACACAGAGAGTGAGAGGTGTTGGAACAGTCAGTCCTAAGTGAGATATCTTCATCAACTCTTACCCTTGGGGCTCAGATGGCTATGTGGGAGAGAAGGCAGGAAGATTCTAAGAACTGGAAGTGATGGATTACTCCAAGGAAACAGTGTCTGCCAGAGACAACAGGACAGATGAACTCATACACTGAGGCAGCATGCACAAGACCTTCCCAGATTTGAGTCAGATGAAATCAGCACTCAAAGGAGGAAGTGGACACAGGCTCCCATTCCAACCAACGAATTATCTGCAATGGACATCTACTGGCAAAAGGAAAATCTATTTCCTCCAATGGAGTGTTACTGGGAACATAGACCATACTCCAGGGCAGGACCCCATGCCTACGAACAGTGGCCAAAATAAAAGAAACTCCATGTGGGTTATTGTGTGTGTGTGTGTGTGTGTGTGTGTGTGTGTGTGTGTGTGTGTGTGTGTGTGTGTGTGTTTTTTTGTTTGGGCTTTTTTTTCCCTTTTGTCTTATTAGTCTATTGCTTGTTTGTGTTAATTTTCCTTTTTGTGGGACTTAATTTTTCAGAGAGAGAGAGAGAGAGAGAGAGAGAGAGAGAAAGGGAATATAAAGTTAGATAAGTGGGGAGGATCTGGGAAAAGTTGGAGGAGGAGGAGAAACATGATCAAAATATTGCATAAATTTTAATTAAAAAATAAAATAATAAAAAAGAAGCATGTCCTTCGTGGACACAAGCAGACTGGGAAACTTGTCATGAAAGATGTGAGGACTCCAAAAGTGTACACAGATCACAGGTTAAACCCCAAAGTCAGAGACAAAGAACTGAGCAATAGATCCTTAAGTCCTTGTGCATCTGAGAGAAAGTAGAACCAGCTCATCAAGCAGGCTGTTCCCACGTCCGAAATCCCGCAGACGCCAATATGACTGAGTATTAATGGTGCTTTCTTATGGTCAGATAAAGCTACAGATCTGCACAAACCAACCTTTGGCTAGTGTTAGGACTGGGGACTTTCAATAGGTTCTCCTGGAGTTTGGTGTATACATGTAGATCTATGCACAAGTTTTCATGCCTACAGCACCAAGGGACAACAAAGCAGAGGCCTGGGACCTGGGAGGTAAATGCTTCCAGGCTAAATAAAAAGACACACACAGGTCAGAGGGAGTAAGTAAAGTGCAAGCTGACAATCTGTGCAATTGTATGACTTTGCTTCCCTGAGCCCGTGTGAGAGTCCAGAGTTCAGGGATGCGTGCATGCCGTCTGGGTCCTCTGTGAAATGGAGCCAAAGAGCCTGGGCAGAGAATTGAGGAAGATGCAGACCCAAGGGATCCCTTCTCTTTCTCTTCACCCTATCCCCCGGCCCGGAAATACCAAACAGCCAGGAGGGTAAATGAACATGTTGCTCTGAAGGAAAGCAAGCAGTGAGACAAGGAGCCATTTTGATACTTCAGCGGCCCTTGGCTTTGACTGCACCTAGTCAAGTTTCAAAAGTACTCACACTGCACTCTCCTGTGATCTGAAGTGAAGCGATGTCACGTGAACACAGCCCACATAATTTTCAGAGACACTCGGATGATTCTTTTTAGTAGGTTTTTATTTTTGTTTTTGAGACATGGCCTCTTGTGGCTTGAATGTGAAATGTTCCCCCACAGGCCGGTGGTTTGAACACATGATTCCCAGCAGCATGATGTTTAAGAAGATTGTGAAACCTTTTGGCGCGTAGGGCCTTGATGGGGGAAGTTCATCAGTGAGAACCGACTTCCTGTGATCCCTCTCTGCTACTGGAGTGCGACAAATCAGATCGGCCTCGTGCTCCTGTCACCCCGCCCTCCCAACCAAGACAGACTTATGCCCTATAAACCCCTGTTGTGGTAAATCTCCAACCCCAATAAGCCCGTGTGAAGAACACACAACTTAGTTGCAATATTTATAAGCCGTAGGTCTAAATTGGGCAGCTTCACCCCTACACTACTCTATCCCCAACTACGAGGTTCCTTGCTACTTACTCTGGGCCGGTTGGGGATTTGGCTCAGTGGAAGAGCGCTTGCCTAGGAAGCGCAAGGCCCTGGGTTCGGTCCCCAGCTCCGGAAAAAAAAAAAAAAAAAAGAAAGAAAAGGATTTCTCTGGGCCACGGGCTTCTGCTCCATCTTCCTTCCACCTCCTCTCGCTCCATCTTCCTTCCACCTCCTCCTCTGTCTTCCTCTTTCTCCTCATCTCCTCCTCCTTCCTCTCTCTCCCTCTTCTAAAACCTCCAGCCCCACCTTTCCCTCCCACACCCCAATCACAGGCTCTAGTTATCCACTCCTAGTCCAGGCAGCCCCTCTTGAGAAAACAGAATTAACATCAGAATACAAACAGCACCAGGGCAATCCACAACACCCTCTCCCAACCACCAAACCCCACCCTCCCCGCCACCCTCATCTCTCGGTTTTTGGAGACAGGGTTTCTCTGTGTAGCCCTGGCTGTCATGGAATTCACTCTGTACCTGGAATTCACTCAAGCTGGCCTTGAACTCACAGAGCTCCACCTGCCTCTGCCTCCTGAGGGCTGGTATTAAGGCATGCACCTCCACTGTCCAGCTGACCATTTCTCTCAGAAGTTGCTTTTGTTATCACAGCAGAAAAGTAGCTAAGGCTGTTGCTATTCTGTCTAAGCTTCACCACCACAGCTACCTGGGAACAGCCAGGAATGCTCTGCCCCACAGCTGCCTGGCAACAGCCACTGTGCCTGACTATAGAGAGGACTGCTTGCCCCCTCCTCTCCATCTTGTTCTCTTTGTTCTTTGCTTCTCTGCTCTCTTCCCCTCTGTCCCTGTCCCTTCTCTCCCCATATCCCCACTTTCCCTCCATGTGCCCTTGTTCCTCTCTTCCTCTCTTCTTCTCTCGGTAAACCTCTCCACGTGGAACCATGTTGGCTTTGTCCAGGCGCAGGCTAAGACTTAAATCCTAACAAAAGCAGATCTCTCCATCCTAGAACGTAATGTGGTACTTAGGTTGGCTTTAAACTCACAGCAATTCTCCCGACTCAGCCTCCCTAGAACTGGGCATGAGCCACCATCATAACTCTTTTGGTTCTTGGTTGATTGGTTCTGTTTTGGTTTTTAAGTAAACGATAGAAATTTTTCCCTCACAGCTCTAGGCGTTCCGTATGACATCTTCTCGAGGGCTTCCTTGTACGTTTGTGTTGACTGGTTTGTGTTTTGTTATGATTTAGAGACAGAGTCCCATACAGTGTAGGCTTACCTCAAATTCACTTTGTGGCTGAGTTTGATTTTCAGCTCCTGATCTTCCCACTTCCAGGGGTCAAGTGCAGGGATTACAGGTATGAGACACCAGGCCCAGCTCGAGTGGTTCTTAACGTTCAGTCCAGATAGAGAATCCTGCACTAGTGTAAGACCCTTATGACTAAAACCGTGATGCATAGACCTCAGAGTGTGGGTCTAAACTCCCAGGAAGGACTCTCAGTGATGAGAATGAGTTGACTGGAAGAAGAAAAACAGGATTCTGTAGGACTTAAATTATTCCCATCTGTTAACTGATTTTTAAAAGTTCTTTAAAGATTTATCTGTTTTATTTTATGTGTATAGGTATTTTGCATGCAGGTATGTCTGTGTACATGCGTGTATTGCCCCTGGAGGCTAGAAGAGGACATCAGATTGCCTGAGACTGAAGTTACAGACAGTTGTGATCTGCCATGTGGGTGCTGGGATTGGAACCTGGGTTCTTTGGAAGGGCAGCCAGTGCTCGTTGTGGTAAATATTAATTGGGGGTTTCTACGCTGCCTTTGATCATTTAGTCCCTAGATAAAAGACATAAAAAATTTATATTTATAGTAAGTCTTAATAGCACTAGAGTTAGGCACATATCAACCCCCCAAGCTATGCTGTCCATTTCTCTGTCAATAACCCCAAGATAAGATCTGCCATGTTCCCTCTGGGCCACTCTTACCCCAACTGGCCAGACCTCTTAGACATTTCCCCACATTCATCCACCCCACGGCGTCTTCTCCTCTCTTCACTCTCTTCTCTCTCCTCTAGTGGTCTCTGCTTCCCACCCAAGCCCAGGAACCAAAACCCTACATACCTCTTTTCTTCCACAGGCTGTGGCATCTTTATTGACCAAGAAAGATTATTAGATTTAGATTTCCCACCCCATGGGAATGCTTGGGGTGTGAAAATCTATTATTTAAAATCTATTATTTTTATTTACTTTTTTCACATTCTCTCTCTCTCTGTGTGTGTGTGTGTGTGTGTGTGTGTGTGTGTGAATGTCACTGAGTGTAAGTGGAGGTCAGAGGACACTTTTTAGGAGCTCTGTCCTACCGTGTGGATTCTGTGGATTAAACACAGATTATTAGACTTGGCAGCAAGTGCATTTACCAGCTGAGCCACCTTGCCAGCCCTAACCTATCCATTATTTAAAGAGGGTTTTGTAGAAATAATTTTTAATTAATAATCCCGTCGGTGGGTTCACTACCTGCCCCAATGGTTTAGGTTCCCAAATGAAAGACACATATGTGGCCTTTATATTTTAATATATCTTAAACAGGGCAATAGCTGGGCCACTGCCTAACCTCCACACAGTGAAGTCTGCGTTATTACTTCTATGTTCTATCTTGGCTGCCCTGGATCCAGATGAGCAGCCCGGCCACACTCTCCTGGCTCTCACCTTCACATGGTGGCTATACCTCTCTATTCTCCTCTCCTCCACACTCTCCAGTGTGGCACATCTCCTCCTCCCTCTCCCCTCCCCTCCCCCACCCTTACTCCTCTCCTCCTCCCCCTCCTCCACCCCCTCCTCCTCCTCGTCTCAAGCCCAGGAAATCTAAGATCCTGCCTCTGTCTGTCCTCCCTAGCTATTGGCTGTTGACATCTTTATTTACCAATCAGAACCAGCTGGAGGCAGGTTCCCAGAAGCTATGTGCCAATACTCTTGTATAAACAGTTTTTGGGGGGACATAACTAGCATTTAGCATTCATAATACAAACAGCTACAGGTTTTACTCTAGCAAAAGCAGAGAGAGCACCTAATCTCATAACTTGTATGTTCCAGTTCCATGTTGTAGGATTTATGAGGTAGTGGAAGAAAGCAGCTTTGAGGAAGAAGGGTGTGGACACCTCTGTAGTCAGTCATTAGTGGCAGGATCTTGGGTAGGTCTTACTCAGCATCTTGGAACTTTGAGTACCTCCTCTGTGGGACAATAATATCCATCTCTCTAGGGACTTGGAAAGATGAAATGTGAAGTCATAGGCAAAGCACTTTTATTGGTTAGACTTGAAGTTGGAAACTACTTGGGTTAACTCTGGATTAAAACCATTCAAGGAGCTGGAGAGATGGCTCAGTGGTTAAGAGTACCGACTGTTCTTCCAGAGGTCCTGAGTTCAATTCCCAGCAGCCACATAGTAGCTCACAACCATCTATAACCATCTTCTGGCCTCAAGAAAGGTGAGGGACGGCTCAGATATGTTATGAGCCGTGCTAGCACTTCTGTGGTGGTCTGAATAAGAATGGCACCCATAGGCTCATATAATTGAATGCTCGACCCTAGTTGGTAGAACTGTTTGGGAAAGATTAAGGGGTGTGGCCTTGTGGGAGGAGGTGTGTTACTTGGGGGTGGGTTTTGAGCTTTCAAAAGCCCACAGTATTCTTAGCTCATTCATATGTGAGTTCTCAGCAACTGCTCCAGTGCTGCCCGCTTGCCTGCATGCTGCCATGCTCCCCACCATGACGTCATGAACTCACCTTCTGAACCGGTTACCCGTAAATATACCCTTCTACAAGATGCCTTGCCCATGTCTTATCATGGGGATAGAAAAGTAACTAAGACAACTTTCCTGAAGTGCCTGCTGCCTCACTAGGAAGGAAGGCGGCCCTGGCCACTTCCACACCCGACATCCTTTGCTCTGATTTTCAAACTACTCATTGTTGAGGCCACAAAAGTCTTTGTACTCACGGAGAAGCACTAAAAGAACCAGGAATGTAAATCATGCAGGGCATCTTCTCAATGGAGGAGAGAGAATCAAATACCTATATTCCATCCAGAAAGCTGAGAGTGGGTTTTGCTAATGACCTGGTAACCTGTTTGTTATCTGTGAAGGCAGACTTTATCCACCTTTTGTTATAGAGGCAGACCTCACCTACATTCCCCAGAATGATTTTCCCAGACTCCTGGGAACACTGTGTGGACTCTGTGGGTTGAACACAGGTCATTAGGCAAGTGCCTTTACGAGCCCTAACCTATCAATTATTTAAAGAGGGTTTTACTTGCCCTAGACCATTACTCATCCTTAGGGGAGATGTTAGATGCACTTCATGACCCAATGACCTCTATGATATTGGTCAGACACTATACTAGATTCTAGGCCTTTTAGCTATAGAACCCACCCCCCCCCGTGGTCACATGTACTTTGTGATCTTACATTTATTTAAGTTTTATTGTGCAACTGGAATTGAAATTATGAGAATTCTTATTGCCTGGAACCCTTTCCCAAATTCTACTGTATTTAGACTCCCTGAGGTTTAATGCAAGTTGACGTCAATCTGCAAATGGGATTTCATTTTTATCTCTTCCTGCCGTTCGATTCTCTGCCTGGATACCTGCAGGGACCCTCCTCACCTAATGGTTCAAATCCTTCTCCTGCCTTTCCCTCAGCTATGGATGAAGTGTCTTTCTCTTACTCCACTTTGAAAATCTTAATTTCTGGGCCTCCTACCTTCCTATATGAGGGCTCTTAGCTGGTAGATGTTCCAGGTTATGTCATTTGGCAGTCTGATGACCCAGGAGGTGCTTCTACAACAGGCAGGTGTCTCCATGCCTCTGAGATACCACAGTGGGACTCCCAACCTCAGGAGCCATATCTGTTCAAACAGCATTAATCCTCTCAGCTCTTTGTGGCCGTGACTTAAAGTCTCCACTAGAGGGCAGGAAACTTACATTTAAATTGTACTTTTCCTTCCACAGGCCAAAGACCTGGATGCAATAGGATGATCTGAACAGTAAAGAGTAATTATGGCGGCGACTCACAACCATCTGCAACTACAGTTCCGGGGGATCCAACACCCTCTTCTAGCCCATATGGGCACCAAGCACACAAGCGGTGCACACACATGCATGCAAAACACGCACACATATAATTTTTTAAATGTATAAAATGAAACACACACACACACCACACACACACACACACACACACGCACACACATACACACACTAGCATAGCATGGTATTCACAGTAGCCAAATGAGTACAAGAAGCTTGGCACAGCTTGATCATCACAGCTTTGAGAAACTGAGGCAGAAAGATCGCAGGTTCTGAGTCCAGAGTAGAGAGCCCTGAATCCAAAAAAAAAAAAAAAGAAAGAAAAGAAAAGAAAAGAAAGAAAAAGAGAGAAAGGAAAGAAAAGAGAAAGAAAGAAAGCATGAATGAATGAAAACACGATGTCTGTTCCATGAAATGTTGCTTGACAGTTGGAAGCAATGGAGTAGGGGACGGGCAGTAACCCACGTGAACCTCAGTAACACTGTGGTATGTGAGAAAACCAGATACAAAAGACTCCAGCTTGTGTAGCTGCATCTGTGTGGTGCGTCCTGAATAGACAAACCCACAAAGGCTGAAAACAGAAAGGTGATTGACAGGGCCAGGGAGCAGAGAAAAGGGAGCAGCGACCTCTTAATGTGGTTCTGTTTGGAATGATAAAAAAGTTTTCAGAGGCAGTTTGGAGGTGACCACCACCAGGAACATGCTAATAATTTGTTTTGAAAGGATATAGAGTTGTGTCTGTACAAAGAGGCAGGAGATAAGTACACTTAAAAATAAAATTCACCTTCCTTTTAAGACTCGAAACCGTTCTATTTTCATACACGATGGATCCAGCTTACAAAGACTTCGTCACCATTTGGCTAAGATATACCCAGTCATTGAAGTGTTATTGTTCTTTGTGTTTGCCAAAAAGACAACAAGGATCAAAAGCTCTCCGATCAGATATGGATATTCATACGGACACTGACAAGAGTTCTTTGAACATTATAGTAACTTCCTGTGATAAAATGTGCCGCTAAAGACCTGAAATGAGAAAAAGTCACTTTGGGGGCAGTTAGTTATGTGCCATGGTATCGTTGTTTGTTTTTAAGACAGGGTTTCTCTGTGTAGCCCTGGCTGTCCTGGAACCCGCTCTGTAGACCAGGCTGGCCTCAAACTCACAGAGATCTGCCTGCCTCTGCTTCCCGAGTGTTGGTATTAAAAGCGTGCACCACTCTGGTATCTTAAAACACTCTCCTACGTTTCTTTTTCTTTTATTTGAGACAGGGACTTGCGTAGGGTAGACTGGCCTTGAACTTGCCACGCAGGGAAGGAAAAACCTTAAACTCCAAATCCTCTTTCCTTCACCTCTCAAGTGCTGAGACGAGAGGTTTAGAGGGCTGCATGGTCCCTCCCCACCCATGGCCGCTCTTGAGTTTTCTTGAGTCAAGCAGGGTGGGCAGCTCAAGGGATGCATTTATCCCCTCATTATTTATTTCTGTCCTCTTTTATCTTCTAAAAGCCATGATGCTGGAGCTAGAGAGAAGGTTCAACTTATTGCTCTGGAAGAGTTGGGTTCCCAGCACTCATGTAGGGTGGCTCACAACTGCCCATAGCTCTAATTCCAGGGGATCTGATGCCTTGTGTACCTGTACTTGTGCATACATACCCACACACAGAGAGATGCATGATTTAAAATAAAGTAAATGTTTTAAAATCTGTGGAGTTTTGTTTGTTTGTTTTCAAGTTGTTGTCTTGTTTTGTTTTGTTGTTTTGTTTTGTTGTTTTGTTTTGTTTTAGATGAAGTCTCACTGCATAGCTCCAACTTTCCTGGAACTCACTATGTAGAGCAGGATGCCCTCGAACTCACAGAAATCCACCTGCCTCTGCCTCCTGAGTGCTAGGATTAAAGGCATGTGCCACTACACCAGCTTCTGTGAAACTTTTGAAAAATGCATTTCTCAGACTTCCTCAAAACAAAGATACTGGACACCTAACTTGACAAATAAAATATACTTTGGTAAAATTTTGTGGACACAGAGACGGGATGTAGGCACCCACTCGGTGGGTGTGGCTCATGACTCCATATGGTTGATGGGCCAGAGGTTGCCCTAAAGTTTCTTGACAATGGTTACTCTGTTCACCAATAATGGTACATTCATTAGACTGTGCTAGTTGTCCTAGAACCTCAGTGCTCAGTAAGATCTAGCCCACTTGCTTGCTCAACCTCAGCTGCTACCCTTTTCTTTGGGGACTGCATTTTCCTCAGGTGCAAAGAAGTGAAGCAGTTCACTCAGAGTATCTTATTAAGAGTAGGGAAGATCAACTACAAGCCCACTCACCTTGTCTTGCTTAACCCACAGTCTTAACCCTGACGTATCTTATCTAGAATCCGAGAGATGAGTGTGTGTGTTTGTGTCTGTGCGCGCGCGCATGTGTTGCAGAAGCAGGAAGAGAATATCCTCCTTTGTCCCTTTGTCCTCCCCATGCACTTAAAACACAATACAATTTGTGTGGTTGGCCACAGCAAGTGAATGAGATGTTTGGGGCTAGAGACACCTGACCCCAGGTCTGTGACTCTTAATATTGGGCAGGTTTGTAACCCATTTAGGAAATCTTTAAACAGGTTGCCATGGAGTCTAACAGGTGAGACAAACGCACCGAAAGTCCCACTTCATTGGCCAGAGGACTTGGATGCCAGTTTGAATGTATTGGGAGGCTGCACGGGTTTTTTAAAACAGGGAGAGCTTAAGTTCTGTTTGCCTTGTATCTCCCAGGAACACAGACCTGTTTGAGGAGAACAGTTGGGAAAGGACAGGAGAGGAAAGTAAGAACCTAGCCAAGGAGCCGATTCAGGGGTCGTAGGTACAAATGCTGCTGAGGGTTGGGCTGAGGTAGAAGTGATGGGTTTATTATGTATTCTAGAGAGTCTGGGGCTGTAGCACAGTTGGTAGAGAGCTTGCCTAGCATGTGCAAATCCCACAGCTCCCTACCTCCAGCACCACATAAAACAGGCATAGTGCACATATTATAAACCTGGCATTTAGGCCTGGACAGAAAGATCAGAGAAGCTTCTGGCTTCTGCCTCTCCCCGGAGCTGACCTGCTCTCACAGCTCTCTGTATCCAGATCCCTTGGGAAGAGAACAGAACTCTCAGAAGTGCAGACAATCCTGAGAGCACAGGGGAGATCTTCTGCTCACATTCCTGGTCCAAGAGGAACCCACCTGGAGCCCTCTGGACACAGGAACTGAGGAGAAGTCTGGGACAGGATCCTTCTGGTTTCTGCCTGTGACCAGAGCTGACCCTGGGACACAGCTCTCTGTATCCATATCCATCCAGAAGAGAGCCGGTCTCCAGAAGTCCTGACACACAGGCTGATAGGAGGGTCAAACACTGTCAGAGACAGCAAGACCACCTAACACCGGAGACAACCAGATGGTGAAAGGTAAGCACAGGAACCTAAGCAACAGAAACCAGGACTACCTGACATCATCAGACCTCAGTTCTCCCACCAAAACAAACACTAAATACCCCAACACACCAGAAAAGCAAGATTTGGATTGAAAAATCACATCTCATGATGATGATAGAGGACTTTAAGAAGGACATAAATAACTCCCTTAAAGAAATACAGGATAACACAGGTAAAAAAGTAGAAACCCTTAAAAAGGAAACATAAAAATCCTTTAAATAATTACAGGAAAACACAACCAAATAGATGAAGGAACTGAACAAAACCATCCAGGATCTAAAAAAAAAAATGGAAATAGAAACATTAAAGAAATCACAAAGAGAGACAATCCTGGTGATAGAAAACCTAAGGAAGAGACCAGGAATCATAAATGCAAGCATCACCAACAGAATACAAGAGATAGAAGAGAGAATCTCAGGGGCAGAACATATCATAGAAAACATTGACACAACAGTCAAAGAAAATGTAAAACGCAAAAATCTCCTAACCCAAAACACCCAGGAAATCCATCACAGAATGAGAAGATCAAACCGAAGGATAATAGGTATAGAAGAGAGCGAAGATTCCCAACTTAAAGGGCCAGTAAATATCTCCAACAAAATCATAGAAGAAAACCTCCCTAACCTAAAAAAAGAGATACCCATAGGCATACAAGAAGCCTACAGAACTCCAAATAGATTGGACCAGAAAAGAAACACCTCCCATCACATAATAGTCAAAACACCAAACGCACAAAATAAAGAAAGAATATTAAAAGCAGTAAGGGAAAAAGGTAAAGTAACATATAAAGGCAGACCTATCAGAATCACACCAGACTTCTCAACAGAGATTATGAAAGCCAGAAGATCCTGGACAGATGTCATACAGACCCTAAGAGAACACAAATGACAGCCCAGGCTACTACATCCAGTGAAACTCTCAATAAACATAGATGGAGAAACCAAGATATTCCATGACAAAACCAAATTTACACAATATCTTTCCACAAATCCAGCCCTACAAAGGATAATAGATGGTAAACTCCAATACAAGGAGGGAAACTATACCCTAGAAAAATCAAGAAAGTAATCTTGCAACAAACCCAAAAGAAGATAGCCACACAAACATAATTCCACCTCTAGCAACAAAAATAACAGGAAACAACAATTACTATTTAATACCTCTTAACATCAATGGAGACAAGGGAAAGGAACGAGAGAGAGAAGAAGAAGAGGAGAAAGAGAGAGAGGGCAGAAGATGTCTGCCTTTTATTTGGAATATGACATAACTGCTCCCAGGTGGAGTTGGAAATTGAACCAAAGGAGTACTGGGAAGGTATGGCCGTTGCCATGGCAACAGTAATCAAATGGTATCCCTGCTGAAGGTAATTCAACATACCTCCCTTTTTCTTATCATAAAAAGAAGGGAAAGGGGGAGGGGGAAGCTGATGGTGAAAGGGAGATAGGGGTGCCATGTTTCTTAGGCTACTTCCTGCTGTCTTGGGGCATTGTCAATGTCGGGGTACAGCTGACTTTCATCATCAGGGCCCACTTGGTAGACAGCATCAGGCACCTCAATGAACAGCAGCTGGTAATCCTGTAACAGAAAGTTCCTTGAAATTCTGCAGGGCCAATGTTGTTTAAATCTTGGCCGGTGCCGGAACAGAACACACCGAGACAACATGGTTCCACGTGGACAGGTTTGATGAGAGAAGAAGAGGAGAGGAGAGGAGAGGCAGCTGACCATGGGCAGTGAAGGGAAGGGGGAAGGAGGCAAGAACAAAGAAGAACAAAGAGTAAGAGGGGGTAAGAGAGAGAGGAGGGGCAAGGTGCCCCTTATATAGTCAGGCATGGCTGGCTGTTGCTAGGCAACTGTGGGGTGGAGCATACCTGATTGCTGCCAGGTAACTGTTAGGGTGGAGCTTAGACAGAATACCAACACTAACTCAGAGTAAAAGGCTGGAAAACAATTTTCCAAGAAAATGGTCCCAAGAAACAAGCTGGAGTAGCCACTCTAATATCCAATAAAATCAACTTTCAACCAAAAATTATCAAAAAAGATAAGGAAGGACACTTCATATTCATCAAAGGAAAAATCCACTAAGATGAACTATCAATCCTACATATCTATGCCCCAAATACAAGGGCACCTACATACATAAAAGAAACCTTACTAATGCTCAAAGCACACATTGCACCTCACACAATAATAGTAGGAGATTTCAACACCCCACTCTCATCAATGGACAGATCATGGAAACTGAAATTAAACAGAGACATAGACAGACTAAGAGAAGTCATGAACCAAATGGATTTAACAGACATCTATAGAACATTTTATCCTAAAACAAAAGAATATACCTTCTTCTCAGCACCTCATGGTACCTTCTCCAAAATTGATCATATAATCAGTCACAAAAACAGGCCTCAACAGATACAAGAAGATTGAAATAATTCCATGTGTTCTATTAGATCAACACAGACTAAGGCTGGTCTTCAAAAACAAAAAAAAAAAAAAAAATGACAGAAAAGTCCATATATACATGGAAGTTGAACAATGCTCTACTCAGTGATAACCTGGTAAAGGAACAAATAAAGAAAGAAATTAAAGACTTTTTAGAATTTAGTGAAAATGAAGGTACAACATACGCAAACTTATGGGACACAGTGAAAGCGGTGCTAAGAGGAAAACTCATAGCTCTGAGTGCCTGCAGAAAGAAACAGGAGAGAGCATATGTCAGCAGCTTGACAGCACACATAAAAGCTCTAAAACAAAAAGAAGCAAATACACCCAAGAGGAGTAGAAGGCAGGAAATAATCAAACTCAGGGCTGAAATCAACCAAGTATAAACAAAAAGGACCATAGAAAGAATCAACAGAATCAGGAGCTGGTTCTTTGAGAAAATCAACAAGATAGATTAAACCCTTAGCCAGACTAACACAAAGAGTGTATCCAAATTAAGAAAATCAGAAATGAAAAGGGAGACAACAACAGAATCTGAGGAAATTTAAAAAAAAAATCATTAGATACTACTACAAAAGCCTATATTCAACAAAACCAGAAAATCTGGAGGAAATGGCCAATTTTCTAGACAGATACCAGATACCAAAGTTAAATCAGGATCTAAACAATCCCATAACTCTTAAAGAAATAGAAGCAGTTATAAAAACTCGCCCATCAAAAAGAGCCTATGATCAGATGGGTTTAGTGGAGAATTCTATCAGACCTTCATAAAGACCTCATTCCAATACTGTCCAAACTACTGCACAAAATAGAAACAGAAGAAACACTACCCAATTCCTTCTGTGAAGCCACAATTACACTTATACCTAAACCACACAAAGACCCAACAAAGAAAGAGAATTTCAGAACAATATCCCTTATGAATATTGATGCAAAAATACTCAATAAAATTCTCACAAACCGAATCCAAGAGTACATCAAACGATTATCCATCATGATTACGTAGGCTTCATCCCAGGGATGCAGTGATGGTTCAACATATAGAAATCCATCAACGTAATCCTCTATATAAACAAACTTGAGGAAAAAACCACATGATCATTTCATTAGATGCTGAGAAAGCATTTGACAAAATTCAACACCCCTTCATGATAAAAGTTCTGGAAAGAATAGGAATTCAAGGCCCATACCTAAACATAGTAAAAACCATATACAGCAAACCAGTAGCAAACATTAAACTAAATGGAGAGAAACTTGAAGCAATGCCACTAAAATCAGGGACTAGACAAGGCTGCCCACTCTCTCCCTACTTATTCAATATAGTTCTTGAAGTTCTATCCAGAGCAATCAGACAACAAAAGGAGGTCAAGGGGATACAGATCAGAAAAGAAGAAGTCAAAATATCACTATTTGCAGATGATAATGATAGTATACTTAAGTGATCCCAAAAGTCCCACCAGAGAACTCCTAAACCTGATAAACAACTTCAGCAAAGTGGCTGGGTATAAAATTAACTCAAACAAATCAGTAGCCTTCCTCTACTCAAAGGATAAACAGGTCGAGAAAGAAATTAAGGAAACAACACCCTTCACAATAGTCACAAATAATATAAAATACCTCAGTGTGACTCTAACCAAGCAAGTGAAAGATCTGTAGGACAAGAACTTCAAGTTTCTGAAGAAAGAAATTGAAGAAGATCTCAGAAGATGGGAAGATCTCCCATGCTCAGGGATTGGCAGGATTAAATTATAAAAATGGCCATCTTGCCAAAAGGAATCTACAGATTCAATGCAATTCCCATCAAAATTGCAACTCAATTCTTCATATAGTTAGAAAGAGCAATTTGTAAATTCATTTGGAATAACAAAAAACCCAGGAAAGTGAAAACTATCCTCACCAACAAAAGAACTTCTGGGGGGAAGCACTGTCCCTGACCTCAAGCAGTATTACAGAGCAATAGTGATAAAAACTGCATGGTATTGGTATGGAGACAGGCGGGTAGACCAGTGGAATAGAATTGAAGACCCAGAAATGAACCCGCACACCTATGGTCACTTGATCTTTGGCAAAGGAGCTAAAACCATCCCGTGGAAAAAAGATATCATTTTCAACAAATGGTGCTGGTTCAACTGGAGGTCAGCATATAGAAAAATGAAAACCAATCCATTCTTATCACCCTGTACAAATCTCAAGTCCAAATGGATCAAGGGTCTCCACATCAAACCAGATACACTCATAAAAGAAAAAGTGGGGAAGAGTCTGGAACACATGATCACCAGGGAAATTTTCCTGAACAGAACACCAATGGCTTATGCTCTAAGATCAGGAATCCACAAATGGGACCTCACAAAATTGCACCCCTCATTGACAGCAAAGCTTCTGTAAGGCAAAGGACACTGTCATTAGGACAAAATGTCAACCAACAGATTCAGAAAAAAATCTTTACCAGTCCTACATCCAATACAGGGCTAGAAGTTAGTAGACTCCAGAGAGTCAAATAACCCTATTTAAAAATGGGGTACAGAACTAAACAAAAATTGTCTGCTAGGGAATTTCAAATGGCTGAGAAGCACCTAAAGAAATGTTCAACATCCTTAGTCATCAGGGAAATGCAAATCAAAACAACCCTGAGATTCCACCTCACACCAGTCAGAATGGCTAAGATAAAAAACTCAGGTGACAACAGATGCTGACAAGGATGTGGAGAAAGAGGAACACTCCTCCAATGCTAGTAGGATTGCAAACTGGTACAACCACTCTGGAAATCAGTCTGGAGTTTGTCAGAAAATTGGACATACCCAATTTTTCTGGGCACAAACCCAAAAGATGCTCCAACATATATCAAGGACTCATGTTCCACCATGTTCATAGCAGCCTTATTTATAATAGCCAGAAGCTGGAAAGAACCCAGATGTCCTTCAGCAGAGGAATGGATACAGAAAATATGGGACATCTACACAATGGAGTACTACTCAGCTATTGAAAACAATGACTTCATGAAATCCATAGACAAATGGATGGAACTAGAAAATATCATTCTGAGTGAGGTAACCCAATCACAGAAAAACACACATGGTATGCACTCACTGATAAGTGGATATTAGCCCAAAAGCTCAGATTACCCAAGATGCAATCCACAGACCACATGAAGCTCAAGAAGGACAACCAAAGTGCAGATGCTGCAGTCCTTCTTAGAAGGAGGATCAAACATATTCATAGGAGGAGATATGAAGACAAAGTTTGGGGCAGAGACTGAAGGAATAGCCATTGAGAGCCTGTTCCATCTTGGGATACAGCCACCAAACCCAGACACTATTGCTGATGCCAAGAAGTGCATGCTGACAGGAGCCTGATACAAGTGTCTCCTGAGAGGCTCTGCCAGAGCATGACAAATACAGAGTTAAATAATACTCGCAGCCAATCATTGAACTGAAAGTGGGGTCCCCATTGGAGGAGTTAGAGAAAGGATTGAAGGAGGTGAAGAGAATTGCAACCCCATAAGAACAACAATACCAACAAACCAGAGCTCCCAGAGACTAAACCACCATCCAAAGAGTACACATGGACAGACCCATGGCTCCAGCTGCATATGTAGCAGAGGATGGCCTTATTGGGCACCAAAGGAAGGAGAGAAGCCCTTGGTCCTGCCAAGGCTGGACCCCACGTGTAGGGGATTGTCAGAGTCAGGAGACGGAAAGGGGTGGGTGGTTGGGTGGTGGAAAGGAAATGCCATTTGAAATGTAAATAAAAAATCCTATAAAAATTAAAAAATAATAATAAAAAGATAAATAAATTCAAAGGCATTCTTTTCTACATAGACATTCAAGGACAGCCTGGGATACATGAAACTCTATCTTGAAAGGAAGGAAGGGAGGACGGGAGGGAGGGAGGGAGGGAGGGAGGGAGAGGAAGAAAGGAAGGAAGGAAGGAAGGAAGGGTGTAGGGTTAGGATGGTGGGGTGGCTGGTTGGTTGGTTGGTTGGTTGGTTGGTTGGTTGGTTGGTTGGTTGGTTGGTTGGTTGGTTGGTTGGTTGGTTGGTTGGTTGGTTGGTTGGTTGGTGGTTGGTTGGTTGGTTGGTTGGTTGGTTTGGGTTGGTTGGTTGGTTGGTTGGTTGGTTGGTTGGTTGGTTGGGTGGTTGGTTAGTTGGTTGGTTGGTTGGTTGGTTGGTTGGATGGTTGGTTGGTTGGCTGGTTGGTTGGTTGGTTGATTAGTTGGTTAGTTGGTTGGATGGTTGGTTGGTTGGTTGGTTAGTTGGTTGGTTGGCTTGCTTTGGTTTGCTTTGGTTTGGTTTTGGTACATTGCCCAGGAATTGAACCCAGATCAACTGCTTGGATCTCACAGTGTTCTTATTGAAAATTCAACTTAATTTGTATATTTCCTCATACAGTTAGATATAGAAATTACCACAAACATAGAATTCTGATCCAGAATATCCAAAAGAATTGAGTGCAAAGACTCAAATGGATGCCAGTGTATTAGTGTTCATAGATCATCATTCATAATTCCCAAAAGATGTTAACAATACAGTATCTATCAGTTCATGTATGGATAAATGAAATATGGTATGCTCACACAATTGACTATTATTCTGTGTTTTCAAAGATGTGATGCTGTGAATATATTTAACACCTTTGAAATATACATGTCCTAGATAGATTCATGTCAACTTGACACAAGGTAAAGTCATCTGAGAGGAGGGAACCTCAATTAAAAAATATGCTCCCATAAGACCGAGTTGTAGGGAAGCCTGTAAGGCATTTCCGTAGTTAGTGATTGATAGAGGAGGGCCCAACCCATTGTGGGTGTGGCCATCCCTGGGCTGGTGGTCCTGGGTTCTATAAGAAAGCAGGCTGAGAAAGCCATGATGAGCAAACCAGTAAGCAGCACCCCTCCTGCCTCCAGGCTCCTGCCCTGCTGGAGTTCTTCTCTTGACGTTTTTTTAGTGATGGACTACAATGTGGAAGTGTATGCCAAATAAGCCCTTTACTTCCGAACTTGGTTTCGGTCTTGGTGTTTTTATCACAGCAATCGATATTCTGAGACAACATACTATGTATAAAGCAATTAACATTGTTTGTCCATCGCAGGTTCGATAGAGTTTAAACACACACAGGAAAAGAAGAGGTTGACTCAGCAGAGAAAGCACCAGTCCTGCGAGGCTGATGACTTGAGTTCTGTCCCCAGAATCCATTTAAAAGCTCAATTCCACAATCCTACAACAGATAGAGGCCTTATATCCAAAATATACAAAGAACTCAAAAGTTAGACCGAGGGAGACAAATAACCCTATTAAAAAATGGGGTTCAGAGCTAAACAAAGAATTCACAGCTGAGGAATGCCGAATGGCTGAGAAACACCTAAAGAAATGTTCAACATCTTTAGTCATCAGGGAAATGCAAATCAAAACAACCCTGAGATTTCACCTCACACCAGTGAGAATGGCTAAGATCAAAAACTCAGGTGACAGCAAATGCTGGCGAGGATGTGGAGAAAGAGGAACACTCCTCCATTGTTGGTGGGATTGCAGACTGGTACAACCATTCTGGAAATCAGTCTGGAGGTTCCTCAGAAAATTGGACATTAAACTGCCTGAGGATCCAGCTATACCTCTCTTGGGCATATACCCAAAAGATGCCCCAACATATAAAAAAGACACGTGCTCCACTATGTTCATACAGCCTTATTTATAATAGCCAGAAGCTGGAAAGAACCCAGATGCCCTTCAACAGAGGAATGGATACAGAAAATGTGGTACATCTACACAATGGAATATTACTCAGCTATCAAAAACAACGAAGTTTATGAAATTTGTAGGCAAATGGTTGGAACTGGAAAATATCATCCTGAGTGAGCTAACCCAATCACAGAAAGACATACATGGTATGCACTCATTGATAAGTGGCTATTAGCCCAAATGCCTGAATTACCCTAGATGCCTAGAACAAATGAAACTCAAGACGGATGATCAAAATGTGAATGCTTCATTCCTTCTTTAAAAGGGGAACAAGAATACCCTTGGCAGGGAAGAGAGAGGCAAAGATTAAAACAGAGACTGAAGGAACATCCATTCAGAGCCTGCCCCACATGTGGCCCATATATATACAGCCACCCAATTAGACAAGATGGATGAAGCAAAGAAGTGCAGAAGTGTAGAACGCTCCTGAGAGACACAGCCAGAATACAGCAAATACAGAGGCGAATGTCAGCAGGAAACCTCTGAACTGAGAATAGGACCCCCGTTGAAGGAATCAGAGAAAGAACTGGAAGAGCTTGAAGGGGCTCGAGACCCTATATGTACAACAATGCCAAGCCACCAGAGCTTCCAGGGACTAAGCCACTACCTAAAGACTATACATGGACTGACCCTGGACTCTGACCTCATAGGTAGCAATGAATATCCTAGTAAGAGCACCAGTGGAAGGGGAAGCCCTGGGTCCTGCTAATACTGAACCCCCAGTGAACTAGACTGTTGCGGGGAGGGTGGCAATGGGGGGAGGGTCGGGAGGGGAACACCCATAAGGAAGGGGAGGGGGGAGGGGGATGTTTGCCCGGAAACCGGGAAAGGGAATAACACTCGAAATGTATATAAGAAATATTCAAGTTAATAAAAAAAATCAGGAAAAGCTCAATTCAGCAGCATTACTCTGTAACTCCAGCACTCCTGTGTTTCCATAGGAGGACGAGACAGGAGAATCGGTAGGGGCTAGCCTAGGGTACACAACACGATGACAGAAACAGCCAAAGGGACCCTGCCTCAGGAAAAAAAAAAGGCAGAAGAGAATCCACTCTGGAAAATCTGGCTTCCATCTGTGGAGTGTACCATCCCCTCCCCCTCCTACACACATGCACACGCAAACACACACACACACACACACACACATGTACACACACTCACATGCACACACACCCACACGTGTGTGCACACACATGCACATGCACACACACACACTTAAATCTTTATGCACATGTTCCCACAACAACAGTTTGTGAACCCTGAGTGAGGAATGCATATTTGAGCTCAGTGCACATGGCCATTGTCTTCCCATGTGTGCTCAGCTGTATCCTCATCGCAGAGACATCTATCTGCCTTATTCTGGAAGGCTGAGAACTTGTCATTTAGAGGTTGTCAGCTCTGGTGTACTTCTTGACAGCTGAGTCTTTCCATATCACAGCTAACATTCCTGTAGACCCTGCCTTTACCTCAGAGACCCACAGTCCACCAGAGGATAAGGACCCCCTTCCTCATTGGAACCAGGACCAAGGGAGGCCTCCCTTGCCTCATGATCCTGCCCTTTGGGGTTCTTTAAGGCTACCTCACTGTACTGCAGGAATGGGATTATATCAGATAAAGTTGCTATAGGGAGAGGAAAAGCTAAGATCAGAGTCGTTGAGTTTTCCCGAGGTCTCCAGTGGAACATCAAAGATGAAGTCCTTCAGCAGGGCAAGGTCTACACACCATGCCCGCAGAAATTCTGGCTGTCCATCACACCAGCTCCCCTAAGGGCTTCCTCTTCAAGCCTGTGACCCTCCTCCACCCACTGAGGCTGACCTTTCCATGCCAACCATAGCAATCATTCTCTCTGTAGAAGGTCCCCAGTGGTGAGGGACATCAGTTGCTACCCACACCTCATTTAATAGCTGAATTCATTTCCAAAGAGTGGCCCTGAGACCTGGGAGAAGGGGGAGGTAGTGCCTAATTGTCTTTACTATAAATACCAGTGCTATAGCTATGGGAATGGGTGTCCTCTTAGGAGCACCATGATACCTAACTATGTTTACCCTAATCAGTAAGTCCTGCTCAGGTTCAATAGAATTTAAACTCACACAGGAAAAGATATTTAATCAAAGAGCAAGTCATCTCATTCCTCCTGCAGGCCTAAGACCCCAGCAGCTTTGACCATTATTTCCTGGTTTGCTGGACAATGAAGGGCACCCTGCTGGGGCAGCAGTCCTGCAACTTTGCTGGAAGGTCACCTGCCTCTGTCCTAGCTTGTCATGTATTTCTAAAGACTCCTGAGAGGCATATGACCTCCCAGCCCCCCTTTTTTCACACAAGCCATGGGGAAAAGAAAGTTCCTTCAGTAAGCGATAGTGTGGCAGTTAGAAAATTATCTACAGGGTATAAGTTAAGGATTTGGCTGGTAAAAGAAAGACAGGGACAAGACTGGGTCTGTGGTAAATGATGGCTATCCCAGCACTTGGAAGATAGACTGTTGTGGATTGGTTCTAAATGCTATTTGTGTTAAGTCGGCTCCCAAAATCACCTGTGAGACATCGGCGGTCCCTGCCCTGAGCTGGTTCGAATTGGTAAATAAAGTTGCCAGTGGTCAATGGTTGGGCAGGGAGACCCAGGCAGGACTTTAGAGGTCCTGGAAGGGGGAGGGGGTGGAATCACCATGCCAGGAAAGGAATAGGATGCAAGCCTGAGAGCTGCGGAAGACAGAACCAGCCAGGTAAGAGTCAGGGAAAGGTAGCCCCAAGGGCCACTGCCCCTACTGGGTCTGTGGTAGCTGAGATGAAATGTGGATTTTAGAAAGTAATAACTCAGGAATATCAGAGGGGAGAGTGTGTTAGCTGCAGGGAGGTGTGGGAGTGGTCTAGCTGTTGAGCTGCTTAGGGAATATCAAAAATAAGGCTGTGTGTGTGTGTGTGTGTGTGTGTGTGTGTGTGTGTGTGTGTGTGTGTGAATCCAAAGCTTTTGGGTGGGTGTAGAGGAGGCACACACAGGAGTTTAGAGTGGATTAACATTCAACTGCTTCAGTGGACACAGAAGGATTGGGAGTTCAAGCCAGCCTTGACTGCCTACCAAGTTTGAGGCTAACCTGGGCTACCAGAAACCACATTTTAAGAAGAGATAGAGAGAAATAGGAATAATGAAGCTTTGGTGTTCTCTCCTACCCCCTGTCCTTTAACTAGAGTCTCAGGAAGCCAGGAAACAGGGTAAATGCTTCTCCAGGACATCAAGCCTGATGACCAAGACCACACAGAGCCTCCTCCATTGTATTCTCGCTGTGGCCAGTTCAGGTTTAACTAGACCCTTATCTCCTTCATAGAGAATCCCATGGAAAATTACCCAACTCCATTCTAGGAACGAAAGCTCGGGATGTCCTAGCTAACTTATCTTGGCTCCCTTAAACTGCTTACTTCTGCTAAGCTCCCCTGCAGCTGCCACCTGAGCGAGATATCAGGACACAGTCTCTAAAAAACAAAAAACACGGTTTGGACACTTGAGGCTAAACTTGGGTCCAGAGTGTCGGCGCCAGCACCGACCTGGTACCGAGAATCGGGCGAAAGCCTACGGGATGAAAGAAACACACATACACACACACAGGTTACCGTGTCAAGCCAGGAGAGGAAGAGAGGAAGAGAAGAGAGAGAGAGAGAGAGAGAGAGAGAGAGAGAGAGAGAGAGAGAGAGAGAGAGAGAGAGAGAAAGAGGAAGAGCGGAAGGAAGAGTGAGAGTGAGGAGGAATAGTGAGAGTGAGGAGGAATAGTGAGAGTGAGGAGGAATAGTGAGAGAGAGAGACTCCTGTAGCTTTATTCACCACTTATATACCCAAGTCTCCAGGTAGAAAATAACTGGGAAGCACAGAGGGAAACCCTGGCTCGTGACTACCTGGCTCGTGACTTCGGTAACAAAAGACCAACTATGAGACCTGAATTAATAAGGGAGAAATCCCAGAAGACCAGCCTAAATCTCCAGGATAAAGGCTGAGGAAGTAAAAGGCAGAAGTAAATTGACCACCACCCAGGTGTGGTCCAGGTGTGTCGGTTCCACATGCATCAGCCGGGCTCAGCAGAGGTCATGCAGTGGAGACACCAGGTGTTTACTACTTGGTCTTTTCTTCCTGTGCCGTAAATACATGGGAGAGGCCTCTGTCCAACAATCCCATGACTTTGTGGCCATACAGTTACAAAGTGGCCAGGCCCAAATCCAATATGGCACTACACAGAGACCCTTGAGAGTGGTCCTAGCGGGTTGGAACAAAGACCTAGTGGCTATAGGCTGTGTCTGAGTACTCATCTCTGGTGAGCTCCCTCTAGCACAGGAAGCTTTAGGAGCGTACACCACATACTACCCCAGACTAACTGAATCAGAATGCCCAGGGGAGGCACTCAGCAGCACAGTTCTTACCGTGCCACTAGGGAGATAACCAGTCTGCTCCCTAGAAGGCTTGGGTGCGGTACAATTCCCTAGGGTATAAGGAGGTCTGCGCTCCCTGTCTCTGTCCATCAGTTAAGATTTGAATCTGAATTGTCCCCTGAAGGCTCATGCTTTAATGCATGGTCTCCATCCAGCTTATGACACTGAGTCCAGCCTGGTCTACATAGTAAGTTCCAGGACAGCCAGGGCTACATAATGAGGCCCTGTCTGAAAAGAAACAAACAAACAAAAACAAAAACAGAAGAGGTTATGTTCCAGAGTCTTTGGGGATTGGTTGTTAGGGGAGATGATGATTATTGGAGGCTATACCCACCCTTGGTTCCCATTCCTCTCTGCTTCCTGATGTGCCTTAATGTGAACAAAGTCTGAGAAGGAAGACCTGAGATAGGAGAGGCAGAGGAAGAAAATAGGAGAGTATAAAGGAGGGCGTCTCTGTGTGCTAAATGTGAACACGGTGTGCTGTTGGGGTTAAATCTCGGCTCGCGTCCGGACAAAGCACATCAAGCCAACATGGCTCCGTGTGGAGAGGTTTAATGAGAGAAGAGTAGAAGAGGGGAGAAGTAAAGGAGGGCCATGAGGGAAGGAGGGTGGGGATGGGGAGAGAAGGGACAAAGGGGAAGAGAAGGGAAGAGAGCAAAGAGCAAAGCGCAAGAGAGAGAGAGGAGGGGCCAAGTAGCCCCTTACATAGGGTCAGGCACAGCTGGCCGTTGCCAGGCAACTGTGGGGCGGAGCATACCTGGCTGTTGCCAGATAGCTGTGGGGGTGGAGTTTAGACAGAATACCAACATGTGCTAATGGGAAACTAACAAGAAGGAAAGCCAGGCTTGGCGGTGTGCCTATAATTCCCACTCACTATGGGGATGGGGGTCTGAAACAGGAGGATAGCCAGGAGTTCCAGACCAGTTTTGGCTACAAAGTGAAAGTGTCTAAAAAACAAAAATTAGAAAAACAAGGCAAAGGAAAAGAAGGAAAGAAGGAACTCAGGGGACGCAGAAGGAGGGGGGAGGGAAAGAGGGAGAGGAGATGCCTCAGCTATTTAAGTGCTTGTGTGCAGGCATGAGGAGCCAAATGTAGCTCCCTGGCTTAGCATAAAGGCATGGCCAGGTGACAGGTCTATATGCCCAACACTGGGAGCATAAAACCTGTAGGTCCTTGGAACTCATTGGCCAGCAAGCCTAGCCAAATTGGAGTATTTGAAGATCAGCAGGAGACTGTCTCAGAGGCAATGGAGAGAGGGTTGAAGACCTCTGCCATCAACCTTTGACTTCCATGCACACATGTGTACACACACACGTGCATCTGTACATATAACTTCTAAAAGGAAGGGAGGGAGGGAGGAAGAGATCAATCTAGGATCACCTCTTGATTCTATATATTCCTAACAATAAAATTTTTCCAATAATAAATTATCATTTTCAAAACCAATGGCATTTTCAAGTGAGATTTCCCCACCAAGCACCTGGCTCCAGCCTGCTGCCAGAAAGATCAAAGACACCCCAACTGTAGCATCTAAAACTAGTCCCCTGTTGCCCCCCCACCCGTCTCTTCTCTCCTTCCCGTTTCCCCAAAGCTCTACCCAACAAGAGCTAACTCATGCCACCCCAACCCCAGTTCACTTGCTGCAATCTTAAATCTGGAGCCTATAATGTGCCCTACTTGGAAGTAAATTTACTGCCAGTTTAATTAGTTAAATTAAGATAAGGTTATCAGTTTAAGCACTATTCCAATGACTGGCATCCTTATAAAAGGGGAACATTTCAACAGTCGTACATGAGAAGATCATGACGAGACAAAGGTGAAGCGATTCCTTCATAAAAACAAGGCCACCAGGTAGCAAAAGCAAGCCAGCAGAAGCTAGTCAAGGTTTATAGAACAGACTCTCCCACACAGACCCTGGAAATACCGACTCTGCTCACACTTGATCTTGGATTTATAGTCTCTGAAACAAACAGAACACCGTCTGTTGTTAAACCCACCCAGTTTGTGATACTTTGTTATGGCAGCCCCTGTGAACTCCCTTCACTACTCATTGAAGATTTACCCTCCCCCATCTCCCCACCCATTGCTCTGCAAGAGTACCGGGCAGGTGGCCAGCGGTTAAGTATTGCCTTAGGAGAAAGAATCGGACTTACTTGAGCAAGCAGAGCAAGAATAGGTCAAGGTTAGTGTAAGAAGAGGCAGTGTCTGCCATTCGCAGAAATGGTAGGGCTGGCATAAAGGGGGTGAGGGTGCATGTAGCTGTGGGCAAAATAAACACCCACTTGTTGCTTAGTTGGAAAAGCCAAGATCGCAAAGGCTGCTCAAATGTCAAAGAGGTGGGGCTGGCGGGAATCCAGGGCTCCCCTGGACTCTATTGCTTGCTGTAGCAGACTTTGCGCCAGAGTTTTTATCTGGGAGGTGTGCAGGGAGCCACATGGAGACCTTACGGTGATCCTATACACATCGAGACCCAGCTTTTCAAGTTGCTGAAGATGTTTCTTTTTGTCGTGGCTGCTCATTAAACCAGCAGGTTTTGATGACCTGCTAAGTCAAGTTCAAAATATGTGAACTGAACAGGCAAGGCACCTGGCACTCCTCAGAGCTGCTCGGCTCTGCCAGGAAGCTGGAATCTCACTGTAGCTCTTGGAACTGCATTCTAAGTTTGACCATCGCTCAAGGAAGCCGGCTGGAATAAAAGCTCCCTGGACTGAGAACGAGTGCAGCAGCTGAGCTCTGCGGCCACCCGCTCACTAGACTCCTACCTGCAGCTCTTCAACCCACTCCCTCCCCATCTCCTCCTCCGCTCTAAACCAGTTCTCACTTCATTCTTTCCTTCTCTCTCTGCTCCCCCCTTTTCGGGCCCTCCTCGAATCTTCCTCTATAGCTAAGAACTAACCTTTCCTGCTCCTCAGATTTCCTCTCCCCAACCTTCTTCTTTCTCCTTCTCTCTCCCTTTATCTTGCCAGCTTCTCTCCTTGCTCCCCGTTCCCAGTCTCTCTCTCTTTCACTCTACCACCTACCCTTCTTTTCTCCTCCCTTCCCCCTGCCTCAGCCCTCAGCGTTTGCTTTTCTCCCGGTTCCCAGTCTCTCTTTCACTCTACCACCTACCCTTCTTTTCTCCTCCCTTCCCCCTGCCTCAGCCCTCAGTGTTTGCTTTTCTCCCGGATGCGGATGAAAGGGTTGGCTTGCCCGTGCCCTGCCCTACCCAAGTTCTTGGAACTGGGGACCAGCTTAATGGCTGAGGGTTCCCGAGCTCAGGCGCCAGGTCAAGGGCCTCCTATAAACATCCAATTTCTTCGTGCCCAGTATGAAGGTCTGAGGAGACAGCAGAGGACCCAGGCTCACCTAATGGTGTTCCCTAAAGGTAGGACTGGGCAAATGCTGGGGAGGAGGGAACTTCTGTGGGTGGAACCAGTTGACTGAACGGCCAAGGAGAGGAAGAAAAGAGCTGTTTGCTGACCCAGTCAGCACTGAGACAGGGAAGCTTGATCAGGTTGACTGTGCCCAGCCTGTCCCTTAATCAAAGGAACAGAGGCCCCTGCCAGGCGTTTGGCTAGCGGCCACCATTCCTGGTCTCTGTGCCTATTTTCTCCTAGTTCTGATCTGGCTTGACTGGTCGGTCAGGTGAGCAGGCTTGGCACCATCGCTAGGCTAAGTAGGATGATGGAGGGTAAGCGTCCTGACTGGATCCACAGGCAAAACAGAGAGAATAGTTTTGGAGAAGAAAGACGGGGACTCCCAATGTGATGGTAGCTGGCGGGGCCAGGACTCAGGGCTCAGGCAGGCAGAGTTCTGCATTCTACAGTGGTAGGTATCGCACCGCACCTTAGGACGGAGTGGTTATGCACACAGGCTTGGGACAAAGCCTGACTTTACCTTCCCCATCCCCCTCCAGACCAAATCAAACCAAAGCAGATGGAAAGAAAAAACATGGGAGGTTGTGGATAGGAGCATTTGTGGCTCTTGCAGAGGACCTGGGGTCCATTCCAGCACCTACAGGGTGGCTCACAACCCTCCCGCTCCAGTTCTACTCTTTTTCTTACCTCCACGGGCACTGGGCGTGCACAAGATGCACATATGTACATGCAGGCAAAAACATTTCTACAGGTAAAAATAAAGTTAATCTTGAAAAGCTTTTCCTTCAGTATACAACTTCTCTGTGTTCTTGAATATTCTCTTTTGCTTGAAGATAGAAGGAAGACCCTATTCTAAAGTCTTTGCAGTCCGGGGCCCTAGCAAAAGGTTCCACCATTTGGCTAGGGGCATCAGCCCCCCTCCCTCCCTCCCTACCTCCGTGTGTGTGTGTGTGTGTGTGTGTGTGTGTGTGTGTGTGTGTGTGTGTGTGTGTGTTCTCTCTTTCTCTTTATCCTGTATGGACCATAGACTAGAACTAAAAGTTAAGAGGTCCTGCTCTGAAGACCTGCCTGACCCTTGGACTACCCCACCCCCCACCCCAGGCCTCCAAAGCCCTCTCCTGGTAGACTCAGGATGAGAGAGGATTCCTGTTTTCCTCTCCTCTTTTCTTGTTCTCCAATTCTTGTAGAGTATCCGAGCTCTGTGAAGACTAGTGTGCTTGCTATGCTAAAAGCATAGTGAAAGTATGACCAAAACAGACCATCACTCTTACCTGGGACCATGTAGAATACTGCATCTGTGTGCAGAACTGACACCTGTGTGCAGAACTGGCTGCACCTGTGTGCAGAACTGACACCTGTGTGCAGAAATGGCTGCACCTGTGTGCACAACTGGCACCTGTGTGCAGAACTGGCCGCACCTATGTGCTGAAATGGCCGCACCTGTTTGCAGACCTCGTACCTGTGTGCAGAACTGGCCTGTCTGCATCTGTTCTTCTCAATTTTCAAGCAGGGACTCAGAGGGGCTTCCTGATGACATCATTCCTGTAGTACCATCACCCCCCCCCCCGCCCCAGTCTACTTTGATGCAATGAGGGAACTAACAAGTGCCAGGTCGGGATTCCAGGCTCAGCATGGATCTCTGATTTCTGTAGGTAAACAATTCCTGATGCTCTAAAAGGTTACATACAGTGAGCTATCATATCCCACCAAGTGGGAACAAAACCCTTGAGAAGGAAAAGGCATCCATCTGCATCTTCAGCTTAGAAGCCCGTCCAGAGAAGAAAGAGACACTGCGAACATCTCAATAAAGTGACCATGGGCTCTCTCTCCTCTGTCCATTATCAGAAGCTTAGGACACAAACCCCATACGCTAAGGACAACATTCAGAGGGGAGTCTGTTAGTCAGCTCTGTGTGTTGAGACAAAGTATCAGACGAATAAACTTAAGAAGAGGAAAGGTTTATTCTGGCTCATGCTCTCAGGGGTGTCATTCCAGGGCCACTTGAATCTCTTGTTTTGGATCTTTGTCAGCACTTCCATCGTGTAGGAGCATGTGGTGACAGATGGTGCTCTCCTCCTGGTGACAGATGGTGCTCTCCTCCTGGTGACCAGGAAACAAAAAGTAGGGCAAGTTGCTGGAATCCCAGTACCCCCTTAGATAACACACGTCTGTGAGCCAATGTCCTTTGAGTAGGCGAAGCTTCCATAAGCTCCTAAAGACGCTCATCCTAATCCTGGGACCAAGCTCTTAGGAAAAAACTTTTAGGACATTTAAGATCTAAATCACGGCAGTGTGTGTGTGCATGTGTGTGTGCATGTGTGTGTGCGTGTGTGTGTACGTGTGTGTGTGTGTCTATCCTTTTGTGTGTATATCCTTGATCCTTGCCAACTTTTTGTTTTGTTTTTGCTTTTGGATTTTGGTTTTTGGTGACAAGTTTTCTTTGTGTAGCTCTGGCTGTCCTGGAACTTAGCTGTCCATAGACCAGGCTGACTTCCAGCTCATAGAGATCTGCCTACTTCTGTCTCCCCGGTGCTGGATCCAAGGTGTGTGCTATCACCTCCTGGCAATTCTTGCCATTTTTCTTTTCTTTTTTTTCCGGAGCTGGGGACCAAACCCAGGGCCTTGCCATTTTTAAATACTAACTCTCACTTGTTCCCACACAGAGTTCACACACTCTCACTAAAGTTTTATTTGGTCATTGTTTGTTTTTTGTTTTTAATAGAAATGACACTAAGACTCTCCTAGAACCAAAGCACTTTTTTAAAAAAGTGTATTTTATTTTATGTACATTGTTGTTTTGCTTGTAAGTCTGTGTGAGGGAGTCGGTTACCTGGAACTGGAATTACAGAAAGTTGTGAGCCGACATGTGGGTGCTGGGAATGGAACCCGGGTCCTCTGGAAGAGCAGCCTCTTAACGACCAAGCCAAATCTCCAGTTCCCTCACTGAAGGTTTTTGTCCTTCATTTATGCTTTAGTTTTTTCAATAAAACTGGATAGCAACTGAATTCAGTTTTTTTATTGAAAAATTTATTTTCATACAATACATTCTGATCAACTTTTCCCCTCCCTCAACTCCATGCCTTTTCTTTCTTTCTCTCTTTAAAATACAAACAAGAAAACACACAAAAGAAGAAAACCTCACAGAAACATAAAAGTGGAAACAAAAATATATAAGCAAAAGACCAATAAGACAAACAAACAAACAACAACAAAATCCCAAACAAAGCAACATGAGACAAAAGTCTACATAACCACCACTGAGCTCCTTTGTTTTGGCGATCTACTGTGGGCCTGGGGCCTGCCCTGAAGTGTGGTTAATATACCCAATAAGACATCACTGGACAAGACTAAGATTTCCTATGCACGCGTGTACCAATTGCAGATAGCTTCTTGGTTAGGAGTGGGGGCCCATGTCTGCCTCCCTCTCTCCATGCTGGGACCCTGTCTGACTTGAACCTGTGCACGCTGCCACAGTCTCTGTGAGTTCATGTGTGCATCAGCCCTGTTGTGTCCAAGGAGGATGCTGATTCCTTGGAGTCATCTGTCTCCCCCAACTCTTATAATCTTCCACACTCCTCTTCCACAAAGATCTCTGAGCCTGAGAGGGCCTGGACGACGACATCCATGTCAAAAATGAGTGACAAAAATCTCTCACTCTCTGCACGTGTTCCAGCTAGCACCTGGATTTTTAATATATTTATTTGTTTGCTGCCTTTCTCCTCTATTAGGACCCATCCATAAGGTTGTGAGTATTCTCACTGCTATATATGGAACCTCGAATAAACAATGCCCTGGAGGGGTTGGGGATTTAGCTCAGTGGTAGAGCTTGGTTCCCAGCTCCAAAAAAAAAAAAAAAAAAAAAAAAAAAAAAAAAAAAAAAAAAAACCCACAAAAAACAAAAAAACAAAAAAAACAAAAAAAACAAAAACAAAAACAAAACAAAACAACAAAAAACCAATGCCCTAGACATAGTGTTTGGTAAATGTTAGTTGAATTATGAATAGTTAGAATTATATATTGGGGGAGAGTTCACATGCCAGGTCATGTGTGTTTGCATGTGTGGGTTCACATATGCAATGTTCTGGGTATCTGATCCCCTTGGCTTTCAGGGTCTGGTCTTCCTTTAATCTGAAAGCTATGAGTTTTCCTCAAAGGGAGCCACCCAGAGACCTCCCACACCCGATGACACTGCTGTGCCTTCTCTTCTTAGAAGGGATCATGCCTGCTCCGGCTGAATTGATGACCAGTACTGTTTGGATTAACAAGGAGAGAAGGAGCTCACTGTCACCAGAGGAGACCGACTCTGAGGCTGAGGGGATGTTGGAGGAAGTGGACAGAAGCTGCCATCGGGCTCCATGGCACACATACCTTGAGTTGCATCGCTTGGTTCAAACCTTCCATCTGGAAGCCGGTCACCAAGGCAACCCCAAGGGATACCTTGTGGAGCCGGAACCAAGGTTGTCTCCGGAGGGAGACACTGATGTTCTGAAAAGCAGTCAGAAGACACATCAGGAAATCAAAATCTCAGAGGTAGCTCAGCGGCAAAGTCAGGGGGACCGTGCCCCACTACAGGTAACAGGCTCCAGTGCAGGACCTTGCTTCCACAAAGAACCTACACAGGTCTGGAAAACCAGCTCACTATCCATTTCCCCAGAGGAAACCTCCCAGGATCTCCCAAGCTGCCCGGAACCTGGGTTTATACGGCCCACCCTGAAGCTTTCCACTCAACCAGACATCTCATCCATGTGGCCACCCGTTGACTCATCATGGAACCACACAAAGCCACAACCAGAGCCTTGAACGATGAGCAACAGTTGGAGCGCCTCGATTTTGGAATCATGGGAAATGAGCTTCTTAATGGGTTTTTTGTTTTGTTTTGTTTTGTTTTGTTATTTGTTTTTCCCTTCTAAACTCAAGAGATTACCCAAGTCAGGATGAAAATGCTCTCTTAACCACCAACCCAATTTTAATCTAGTAACCCTAGATGCTCCTCTGTGGCTAGGACCAGTACAACACTTGGTCCCAGAAGCAAAGCAGGACCTTTAGCCAGTGGGTTATCTTGACTGGGAGTCAATGATTAGAGGAGCTCTCCTCCCTCTCCCCCAACGCTTTCTGGTTTTTTGTATATGCTGGGAGGGTCTCCGAAAATTTAGCACCTTCCTTTCTAGTTCCTCTGACCTGGACTTAAGAGACAATTCAATAGTAGTGGTCCTGCCATCTGCAACTCCCAGACAGTGGTCAGCCTGGGTAAAAAGGGCGTGACAGTCCCGCCTACCTTCCTGTGGGCTTAAGGAGTCCTTGGGAAAGGACGGCTTCTTTCACCAGTCACTGAGATGGTACATCCCAGCGTCATTACAGATCTACTTCCGGTCAGCCTTTCCGTCTCTGGTTTTTTTTTTTTTTTCTTTCCACTCCTTGTACCCGTGTGTTCCCTTCTGTTGATTAACTTCTTATTAAAATCCATGAGCCAGGAGTGGTGGCAAATATGTGGAATCCCAGACACTGGGAGCTGAGGGAAAGACAACTGGGAGTTCACACCAGGCTTACGTGAGACCCTGTCTCCAGCCAAACAGCGAACAAACCCAAATAGCGGCCAGTGTTGAAAACACATGGTAATCGCGGCCTGAGGGAGGAGATCAGTATTTCCACAAACTACCTCCTTTGCAGCCTGTTGGCTCACTCAGCTCCCTTTTGAAAGGCCTAGCATCTGGGGTCCAAGATAAAACCACAGACGGATAGACAGGCAGGAGCAGGTGAGGCTCTTGAAGGGGTCACAAGCACAGAAACCAGGGCTGGTGCCCCTATCTTGCGGGTCTCAGAGGAAGCGGCAGGTCACGTGGTCAGTCTCTCTCTGATTCCAGGCTGGCATGGGGAGGGGAGGGCATTCTGGAGTAGGAATGTGGGACTCTGAAGATTTGAGGAGGAAGGGACACATCTAGTTGAGGTGTATCCATGGTGGGCAGATGTGTCACCACAGGTAGCCTCTGGTGTCCCCAAAACTGGCAACCTACTCCAAGAACTTCCTTAGGAAATGAGAATGGCGCCTGTGATTCACCTGGAATCTAGGCACTTGGGGAGTTCGTTTACAGCCTCATGGCCCCCTCCACAGGGTGGAGGTGGGGCGCCTGTCTCTCCCTGTGGCAGCGGGGATTCCTGAATCAGCTGTGGAGATAAAGAGGCTGAGGATGGCCCTAACTTGGGCAGTGTCCGTCTGGTATGTGAATTCACAGTTCTTTCCTGGAGTCTCAAACAGATTTATGATCCAACTCAACCTGAAAGGGGTTCGCCAGTGACTGTGGAAAGGAAAGGCTTCTATGAACCCCAACCCCGAGTCCAACACTCCCACCCCCCCGCCAGGATCAAAAATATGCATTTTTAAACAAAGTGGAGTCTCTGTTCTTGAATGTGTGTGTTGGGGGAGGGGATCATTCTTTCCTGTTTACCTTTGGCACCGCAGGCACCTTTCCCTCGAATCAGACTAAGTATCTCCAAGCTTCCAGGCCTCTCGAGACCCGCTTAGCTTTAGGAAGTCACTTCTGTTCCTTTGGTGAACCATGAATTAGATACTATTTTTTAAATAGTCTAATAAAATTCAAGAACACTTTCTGAAAAAAAAAGTTTTTTTCGGTCTTAATTTTTTTGCTTCTCAATTCACATGTAATGGTTTCCTAATGCTGGTATTGTGTGTTTCATGTACAAGCGTGTGCACATGTGTGTGGAAGTTGAAGGTCAAATTCAGGTATCATCCCTCCAGAGTTGTCCACTTTGGGGTTTTGGTGGCTTTTAGTGTTCTGTTTTGTGTACATCAGCGTGTGCTGGGGCAAGTGTGGCAGTTGTGTACCTGTGCATGTGCACTGAGACCAGAGGAGGAGGCCAGGGGTCCTTTTCTATCCCTCTCTGCTTTGCTCCTTGAAGACTGTGTCTTTTACTGAACCTAGAGCTAGGCTGGCAGGACCAATGATCCCCACAGAGCTGGGATTATGCCTGTGCATGGCCTTTTCACATGGGTGCTGGGGATTCAAACTCAGGTCCTCCGGCTTATATAGCAAGTGCTCTTAACCACTGAGCCACATCTTCAGCCGCAGCCTTGTTCTTTGAGACAAGGTCTCTCGCTGGGACCCATTAGGCTAGACTGGCTGGCTAGCAAAACTATAGGATCCCCTGATCCCGGCCTCCCCATCTCTGGGATGAAAAGCAAGTGCTACCCAGCTCAGATTTTCTTGTGAGTGCGAGGGATCTGAACTTAGGCCCTCATGCTTGCACTGTGTTGGAAGCCAGGCTGACCCATGGCTTTCTCAGAGACCCAGGGGAAAGGGACAAAGGGAACCTAGTTCTGTGTCCTTGCCCAGAGACAGACTCGGCAAGGTCTGGTCTGGGACTGGGCCTGGTCCTCAAAGGAGTTAAGGTTTCTGTTCCCGGGTTAAGCCAGCTGGGGTAAGCCAGGTTTCTCCCTTAAAGGGCTGTGGTTGTCAGTCCTCAGGCGGCTATGTGTCTGGTATCTTGTGTTCTCTTAGCCAACACTGGTCCATTTAGCTCTCTGCTGACCTTGGTCCACTCTCCCCACTTCAGATAGTGTATAAGATGCTGTACTTCTATTTCGTTTGTTTATTTTGTTTTTCCAGTCAGGGTTTCTCTGCATTGCCCTGGCTGTCCTGGACTCACTCTGTAGACCAGGCTGGCCTGAAACTCAGAGACCCACCTGCCTCTACCTCCCAGTGCTGGGATCAAAGGTGGGCCATCCTGTCCAGCTTAGATGCTGTGCTTCTTAATAAGAATACGTCATCAGCTCGTGCAAGACCTCCGAGTCCCAGCTTCTGTCTTCTCAGTCCCAGTCCTCCCACTCAAAGTCTCACCATCTGGGGTCCTTATTCCTGCCGGCTCAGACGGGCACAGTGAGCCTCTATCCACTGAGCTGTCCCCCGAGATGCTTTGCTTTGGTTTTAAACAAGTTAACTACTTTTTGTACAGCTTTAAAACACCTGCCTCCCCCACCCCGTGCCTATGTTCCAAAGCACATCTGTCAACTCATGTCCTGCTTACGAGTCAATGAAGAACATGTGGTATACAGAGTTAGCAATCTGGGTCTTAATCCAGCTGTTCTAGATGTAAGATTCGGGGCAGGTTACTCAGCCCCTCTATTTGGCTTCAATCATCTGTGAAGTGAGAGACACAATACCTTTTGGAAGGGCTGAGAATAGTGTACATTCTCAGTAAGAGGAATGGCTTCCAAGCTTTAAGGCTCGTTACATTTCTCTCCTTAAGTTTCCTCTCCAGCAGCATCCTCCTCCGACACACTGACTGGCCTCTGCTCTGAAGATGGATGGCCTTTAGCCACACCCCCTAATCAAATTCAATCCATTCTTCTAAATGTTGCAGCTCTTTCCCTGGCAGCATCCATGGTGTTTGCCCTTGATTTCTTGAACCACTACCACCACCTCCTCCTCCTCCTCCTCCTCCTCCTCCTCCTCCTCCTCCTCCTCCTCCTCCTCCTCCTCCTCCTCCTCCTCCCCTCCTGTGATTTATTAGCTCCTTCCTATCTGATTTATCTTATTGTCCAAGTCCATTGAATACAGTTTGGTACATGGAGCCAGCACTCAGTAAAGACTGTGTGTGCTCTGTTGGACGAGTAAGGAAATGTGCGTCACATCCCTTTAGCCCCTCCCACTTGGCTAACTCTCCCCAGCCTTTAATTCAAAGACTCTTCCAGACTTATTTTTCCTTATGTGTTTCCTGCTAGGGCAGCAGTAAAATTTCTCTGGGCGTAAGGACAGTAGATGGCGATGTGTTTAGGAGCTAAGAGACCAGGTGACCCACACACAGTACGGAAGGGTGGGAACAGACTGGAAGGCCATGCATCAGGATTTGCTGTGTTAACAAGCAACCACAGATCTCAACACGGAGGCTAATTTTTCACTCCACTGTGCACAGAACTCTCTTCCATGAACAGTGTTGTCCCCAGCCATATGCTAGCACTGAATCACTACTTGTTCCCTAGCAGAAGGCAGTGTATTCTTAGTCCTGTGCTGGCTGGTAAATCACTTTTGCTCACGTTTCATTGTCCCAGTCAGCCACACGGTTACCCACCATGTGCATAAGTATAGTCATCCTGTGTGAATGAAATAGAGACATGAAGAAATAGAAACATGACCGGAAATGCCAGGGCCAGAGCCTGGGCCCTCCAAGCAAGGCTCTCCCATGCATCTTCAATCACGGAAACCAGTGACGGCAAGAAGTGGAAAAAAAAGATTTATTCTACGTGGCCACGTTGGAAGGAGGAAAAATGGCTCCTCAGATCCATCTTCAGGGTGGGAACACGAGGTTTACATTTAGAGGCAAAAGGTATGCATAGCTAAGTGGTCTCAGTTTAAGTCCGTTTACGTCTGCCTGCCCTTCACCATCTGGGCTCCAGCGTGCCACCAAGGCCTGCGGAAGGGCTTTGCCTGCGGCTGCATCCCTGTGTTAGAAGGGAGCTGAGGATTGAGTTCCGAGGGAGAGGGAGGGGGAGGGCTGATCTTTGTGTCCATCCCCTTCTTCCTTACATGGCTGCTTTAGCTAAGAACAGTAGAGCAGAAGCACGTCACTCACACACTTACCTTCCTATTGAGTCTTGGGCTTTCAAACCTGCTTCAAGCACAGGGCTCAGATTACTGCTAAGCCGTCGTCACGTTCATGCACTCGCACACGCAAATGCACACCCCGCCGCATTTTCTCTGAGTGGTTTGTTTATGTTTTTGTTCTTTTTTTGGTTGGTTGGTTATTTCTTTTGCTTTTTTGTTTGTTTTCTGTGCTGGTCAGAACTGGGAGAAGCCCTTTTGTACTCTCCGCAATTAGCAGAAGACTTTCCCAAGGTAGGAAACCACCACCTCTCTATACTCTGTACTCTGCACGAGGCGAGCAACCTACACTCAGGGGATCCTTGTCTGCCAATTCCACGACTTCCTCATGTCGGTACCGCCACAGGCTTCCAACTTCCGGGGCTCAGAGCAGGGAGTTGGGGTTCCAATCTCTCTGGGGCTGGAAACCCGGTGACCCTTACTGAGGCGGTTTTCCCAGCTGTAATTAATTGGAGGTGATAAGATTTCTGGAACGGTGGGAGAAGGGAGTTTTCCCTAAGCTAGAAAGAAATGTCTAAAACGAAACAAAAAAATAACAACAACAACAGCAACGAAAATCCAAATTCGTTAAGAGTTGCCTGTGAAGCAGAAGCCGACCTACCTTTCTCCACTAGGGGGCAGGCTCCCCACATGTCTCCGTCAGAGCGCCCAACTTCGGACTGTCCCGTAGTGAGGTTGTGTATTCTCTTTTGGTTTTCTTTTGTTTTGAGACACCGTCTCTTTACAAAGCACTAGCTGTCCTGGAACTCACTATGTAGACCAGGCTGGCTCCAAACACACAGATTTGCCTATCTCTGCCTGTCGAGTGCTGAGATGAAAGACATGAGCCAACACATCCAGCACCCAACTCTTAAGACTTGAATTTAAAACTCCTTTTCAAACCGGCTGATTTGGCACATACCTGTGCTTTCAGTGAAACCCCAAGTGAGCGCTAGCATTTGGCATGCCCTGGGCCCACCTGGAAGGCTTGTTAAAGGATCGCAGGCCTCTGCCATCAGAGCAGCCGGGCTGAAATTTGGGCGGGGTTGGGGGGTGAGGTGGGGGAGGGGGAATGTGGCGATTTACGTTTGTAGCCAGTTCCCAAGTGACCTTAATCAGTTTTTGTTGTTGCTGTTGTTTGGTTGTTTTTGTTGTTGTTGTTGTTTGTTTGTTTCGTTTTGTTTTTTTTTTTTTGACCTGGGAACCACACGGAGAGCTACTGTTCTTGGGAACGTGGCCAAAACTGGCAATTTTTAGAATGTAGGGATTTTTTTTTTTTTTGAGACTTTTATTTGCAGTGGTGAATTATAGGGACTATTTTGAGGAAAAGAGGGAAACTCTCATTGGCACTAGAAAACCTTCCTGGTTACAGTAGTTTTTCCAGTGGTGTACCTCCACCCTATCCAGCGTTAGGCTGAGAGACGGAGAGAGCTGTGGGCAGAGATTAAAGACCATGACATTATTCTGACTGTGCCTCTGCTCAGTGAGAGGTACACACACACACACACACACGCACACACACACACACACACACACACACACACACACGCACACACACACAGCCCCTCTCACTTTCCAGTAAGAATTTAACTCTGCAGTGGACCTCCAGTGAAAGGGAAGTTTTACTCTCAGAAGTGAGCTGTTAATCAATGCAAGCACAAAACAAAAATCAAGTCAAGCCTGGTAGAGTGTGACTACAGTACCAGAACTCCAGAGGTGGAGGCAGGAAAATCAGTAGTTCAAGGCTAGCCTGGGCTACATAGTGAGTTTGAGGCCAACCTAGTCCCACAAGATCCTGTCTCAAAAACCAGGGCTGGGGGTACATCTCGGTAAAGTGCTGGCTGTGCAAGCTCAATCTCTCGGTACCCGTGATAAGGGACAGCAATAAGCCAGGCCTGACAGCACATAGCTATAGTCTGGTCCCGAACTAACTGTACAGACCAGGCTGGCTTCAAACTGGGAGCAAAGTTCCTGCCTCGGCCTCCCCAGGGCTGGGATTGCAAGTGTGCGTCACCGCACCTGGCTGAACTCTGCTTATTCTCTCTGGCTACCTGCTTAGTTGTTGTTGTTGTTGTTGTTGTTGTTGTTGTCGTTGTTGTTGTTTATATATTGATGTTTTGCCTGCATGTGTGTCTGTATAAGGGTGTTGGATCCCTTGGATCTAGAGTTACAGACAGTTGTGAGCTGCCATCTGGGTGCTGGGAATAGAACCTAGGTCCTCTGAAATAGCAGACAGAGCTCTTAGCCACTGAGCCATCTCTCTCCAGCCCACTATTTCTTTCTGATCCTTTCCTTCTACTTAGTTCTATTCTGTCATAGCTGGAAAAAATCTCTCTCTCTCTCTCTCTCTCTCTCTCTCTCTCTCTCTCTCTCTCTCCCCCCCCCCCTCCTCCCTCCCTGTCTCTCTCTCTGGTTTTGCTATGTGACCATGGCTTGGTCTCTTGGTCTCTTTACATAGTCCTGGCTGTCCTCACTATGTAGACCGGGCTGGCCTCAAAGTCACAGAGATCCTCCTGCCTCTGTCTTGCTGGGGTTAAAGGCACCACATCAGCCTCTTTCAGGCATTTTTTTTAACTGGAACAAACAATAGTGAGATCCAGGCTGCTAACTAGAAGCCAAAGAAGACCACGGGATGTCCTGTGAACACTCCTTCCTTCAGTCCAGCCTCTGCCAGCCTCTGAACCATCTCCGATCTCTCCTAACATCCCTTTAGCCCACCTCGATCACTTTTAGTGCTGTATTTCCTGGAGACTTTTTGATGGCTATGAAGGTTTTTCAGGCACGTGAGTACAGTTCCTTGATACAGCATTCAAGGAAACCGAACCAGGGATTTTAGTTCTTGACCTTGCGTTTATAGCCTTTACATGAAGTTTCCCCTGAGCTTCCATCCAGAAAGATGATTCATCTACTGGGCACCATTCATCCTTTCATCTCTCCTTTGTCTGTATCCTGATGACTCCCTCCCCAGGCTACGTTTGAACCCACCCCTGAATTCCCTAAACTGAGGTTCATAATCAGGGCCTGATAGTTTGCAAGGACCCTCGGCCCCAGCTGAGAAACAAGAGAAAGAAAATATTGGCTGTGGGGAGAAGCTGTGGCCTCTGCTACACAAACTATACACAGAGGACATTTCTAATCCTTTTTCTTTTTGTTGAAAAAAAAAAACAAAAACAAACAAACACCTCACTTGTAGCCCAGGCTAGCCTTGAACTACTGATTTTCCTGTCTCCACAGCGTTCTGGTATTGTAGTCATGCTCTACCAGGCTTGACTTGATTCTTGTTATGTGCTGTCTGCATGGATTGGCTTCACTTGAGCTGGGCTGTATTTTGTGTTGGTCTTAAGTTTTTGAGACAAGGTCTCATGAAACCCAGGCTGGCCTTGAACTTGCTATGATGTTAAGAATGACCTGGAACTTCTGATCTTTGTGTCTCTGGGTGCTGGGATTATAGGCGTGTGCTGCCACATCTGGTTTAGTTCTGGAGGAGGAAGCTAGGACTCCATGTCAGGGCCCCCATGGACCTTTGGGTCTCACTTTTATTGACCTGGGTTTCCAAGGCTGGGGAGATTCGTTTAAGGGGCCAGCCTTAATCTTATTTCATTACACTGGCTCTGTAGGCAGAATGATCTGGAAGTTGTCCACTTGGACAAAAGCCAATCGAAGAGGCTTGAGTTCCTCCCACCAACACGTAGGCCATGACGGGAGCCCCTGCTTTGCTTTAGGGACCCATTTCCGTGGACTTTCTTTTGTGGTGCAGTAACAGGACTAGAAAAATCTCTGAATTTCCTCATCGGGGCCACTGTCCGTCCTAATGGCATCCCAGAAGCGCACTGAGAACTCGGTGTGTTGGAAAATGTCTCCATTTCACTGTCAGTGCTTTGTTAGCACCTTGCTCTTGTTGTGCAGAGCAAACTGACCTCAGAATCTTCATCCTCCTGCCTCAGCCCCTTGGCTTCCCGATCGCTGAGATTACAGGCCTGTGCTTCTATTCTAGCTTCAGCTAGCGTTGTTATCCAATGCACTAATGGTGTGGTGTGTGGAGGTCAATCAGGGAGAACCTGGAAATCCCTAGAAGCTCCTGGAAAGCTGCAGTGCTCAGCCAGCGATGAAGGGGGAGGCCAAGTGATTAATTTCAGAGTGGCTTGGACATCACCAGTGGATCCCCATTAAGTGTCTTAGACTGCAGCTTGCTTGGTCTCTCTAAGTTATGTTCTGTAGCCCAGGCACATCAAAATTACCTGGGAATGGGAAATTCTCTGAGTTTTATCCATACCTACAGACTCCAAAAGCTCTGGGAGTTGAGTCCCAGTTGCCTCTCTCGGCAAGCCTCCCAAGATGCTCTGAGACAAGCTCAGGGTAAGGACCACTATGGCCAGGCAGAGTGGTTCAGGTTTATTATTCCGTCAGTCTGGAGGCTGAGGCAAGAGGACTGCAAGTTCAAGGCCAGCCTGGGTTACAGAGACCCAGTGTCTGGAATGTAGTCTATGCTGTCTCCAATAATCAGTATAGATTTGTCATATCTGCTAGATTTTTAAGTCACTCTAAGCAAAACACATGGTATCAGTGTCCCTAGCACTTTGACAAAGACAGAGGAAAAGTGCTCGTTAGTTGTGAAGAGAGTATACCGTTTTTACAAACTGACTTAGTAACTTACATATTTTGGACTAAAGGATATCGGTCTTAGGTGTGGGAATTGAAATCAGAGCCTCTTTAAGAGCAGTAAGAGCTCGTAACTGCTGAGTCATCTTCCCAACTGCTAGTTTTATTTTTGAGACAGTATCTATGTAGCCCAGGCTACCCTGAAACTCACTATGTAGGCAGGGTGGTTTTGAACTTGTGGTCACCTTCCTGTTTCTACCACACAGGTTAAGTACTGGATCACTGAGTGACCAAACCTGGTTTTATCGTTGAGGTTTTTGAAGAAGTCCTGTCTATTCTGAAGGGTGGGAAACCCCACGGAAGGCTCTTGGCTAGGGACTGCTTTTACTTTAGCACCACTGCCACCGTGTGGCCACTTGCAGGCAAAGGCGAGCTTCTATCATTAACCAAAACCAACAGACTTCCACCCTTCCCTTTATCACTCTGCCTTCCTGCGCTGTGACACTTTAATACATGTGGCTTCTTAAGTTGTGGTGTCCCCTGACCATAAAATTATTTTCAATGGGTCTGTGGATTGAAGGATGGCTGGGGTGGGGGACTCGAATCTCACTGAGAAGGAGAAATAGTATAGATTTCATGGGTTGAATGGGGTTGGGAAGACTGTCTGGGGGAGGAAATGGGGGGAGGAACAGGAGGGACCATGTGGGGAGAGGAGAGAGTACTGAGAGAGACAAATGGAGTGTGGGGTCATCTCTGGGACAAGCTAGAAACCTGGGGCATTGGAAACTCCCAGGAATCTATGAGGGTGACCCTAGCTAGCCAAGACTCCTAGCAATGGGAGATATGGTGCCTGAGCTGGCCATCCCCTGTAACCCAGGCAAGACTTCCGATGGAGGGATCGGGACACCAGCCCAGCCCAAAAAGCCTTAGACCCACAATCTGTCCTTCCTATAAATGTGCAGGGATAAAGACTGAACAGAAATTGAGGGAGGGAATGGCCAACCAAGGACTGGTCCAGCTTGAGACCCATGCCATGAGAGGGAGTCCACCCGATACTGCTAATGATAATCTGCCATGCTTACACACAGGAGTCTAGCATTAGCATCCTCAGAGAGGCTTCACCCAGCAGCTGATGGAAACAGAGGCAGAGACCCACAGCCAAACACTGGGCAGAGCTTGGGGAATCCTGCAGGAGATGGGGAGGAGGGATTGATGGTAGGAGCCAAAGGGGTCAAGGACACCATGAGAAAACCTACAGAACCAACTAGACTGGGTCCACAAGGGGGTCACAGAGACTGAATCGCCAACCAGAGAGCATACATGGAACCAACCTAGGCCATCTGCACACACATTAATAGTCATGCATCTAGGTTTCATGTTGATAGCAGGAGCAGGGGCCGTCTCTGCCTCTGTTGCCTGTCTGTGGGACCCTCTCCCTGACTGGGGTGCCTCTTTCTAGACTCAGTAGGAGAAGTCTATTGAGTCTTACTGCAACTTGATATACCAAGGCTGGTTGATATTCATGGGAGGCCTCCCCATTTCTGAAGAGAAAGGGAAAAGGAGTAAATGGGGGAGAAGTAGGTGGGGAGGAAGGACTGGGAGGAGAGGAGGGAGGGGAAACGTCTGTCAGGATGTAAGTAGATTAATTATTATTAAAAATAAAAATATTTTCATTGCTATTTAATAACTGTAATTTTGATGTTGTTATGAGTCATGATGTAATTATGTTTTCCCATTGTCTTAGGTGACTCTGTAAAAGGGCTGTTCAACCCCCAAAGGGGAGGTGACTCACGGGTTGAGAACCACTGGGTTAAGCCTTCTGTGTGACACCAACGGAGTACCACCGAGATATATCCCTAGCCCTCCGATTGCTTTTTGAGACAGGGTCTTACTAAGTTGCTCAAGCTGGCCTTGAATCTGCGATCCTCCTGCCTCAGCCTCCCACGTAGCTTGAGACACAGGTCTGCACACTAACTCAGGCTTGCACATTTGATTTATTTGCCCAGGGACGCCTTTCAGACCTGTGACTCTCAGGTACAGATATGATTATTTCCCCAGGCTGTTATTGTCACTGTCAGCCTGCCTGACTTCATACAATGACTGGGTGCTCTTCCTGAGATAACAAATCCACAGTAATGCAAAAAAATTAAATAGCCTTCATCCGATGATTTAAAAAGACCAGATATTAAAGAAGTGGGGTCAGAATTTGGTCCAAGCATTCGGCTGTCAGGAGTCCCACGTGAAGACCTAGATGTTACATCTGTGCTGGGCATCAGAAATCTATTGGGAGGGAAAAAGTTTATTTTTGAAAATTACATGTACGTGTGTGTGTGTGTGTGTGTGTGTGTGTGTGTGTGTGTGTGTGTGTGTGTGTGGGAAAAGTACACATGTGTGCAGGTGCTTCCACAGGCCAGAATAGGTGAGCCCTGGAGCTGAAGTTACAGGCAATTGTGAACTGTCTGATTTCGGTTTTAGAAACTGAAGTCTTAGAAACTTACAGTCTTCTGTAAGATCAGTATGCACCCCTAACCACTGAGACATCTCTTCAGCCCGCTGTTGTTGTTGTTTTGGTTTTTTAAAAAAGATTTTTGTTTGTTTGCTTGTTTTCAAATGATCTGCTGCATGCCAGAAGAGGGCATCAGATCCCCTTACAGATAGCCATGAACCGCTGGGATTTGAACTCAGGACCTCTGGAAGAACAGCCAGTGCTCTTAACCACTGAGCCATCTCTCCAGTCCCCACTGTTGAATCTTTATGTTAAGCTGCTTAATATTGCTACTACTCCACAAAATAAAAATTTCTTCTGTTTGAACAAACTCCTTTATCTTGTCCTGAAATTAAAATCTGAACATATATGTATCCTATTATTTCTTCCTTTTATTTTTCTTTCCTTCTTAATCTGCTGTCTTTGGTTAGAGACACTTCCCTTGAGAATCCAGGTGGCACCTCAAAGCAGCTTTACCAAGGCAGGAGGATGGTGAGTCCACTGATGTTAACCATGCACAAAAGCTCCCAGCAATATTTAAAGCTCCCCAGAACCCACTGTGTCTTCAGCACATGTCAGAAGTCACTACCCCAGTTTTTCTGTTCTTAAAAAATATATTGTTTGTATTGTGATCTGAGACATGATCTCGTGTAGCCCAGATTGATCTCAAATGAATTATGTGGCCAAGGCTGGCCTTGAACTCCTGATCCTCCTGCCTCCACGTAGGTATCCGCTATCACCCATGGCTTGTAGATTTTTTTATTTTGGTGGTGCTGCTTCTTTGAAATAGGTTGGCTATAACCTTGTTTGGCTTAGAATACCAGGCTGCCTTGAACATGTGACTATCCTCCTGCCTGAGTCTCCTGAGTGCTTGTGACAACAGGCCCAGCCTTAATGGACTTGTTTTGTTGTTTGTGTTTGCAGTGCTGAGAACTGAAACAGGTACTTCCACTAAGTAAGCAGTAACTGTATCACTCAGCCATATTCCCAGCCAAGTTTCCCATCCAAATTCAGAACTCTCAACACATAAAGCTGGGGAGATGCTGTCGATGCCCCTGGGTACCCCAGGAGATTCCCAGATATTCAGGATAAAAGGATCTACAGGACAGGATGGGATGAAAAGACTGAAGAGTCCTAAGTCAGGAGAAAATGGAGAGGCAGCTGGAAAGCAGGAGGAAGAGGCGGGGATCGAGGGGGCCACAGGAAACTGGGGGATAGGGTTCAGGGAGTGCTGGGGCTTAGGGGGGGGAGAGATGAGTACCTGGAGCAGATGGGAAGGAAGAGGGGCAGGTGGGTACAGAACAGGAAGGGGGCTTCCTGAAGAACTCCTAGGTTCCTCAGACTTTCCTAAAGGAGAGCCAAGTACAGGTGCAGGCTGGGAATGTAATAAGGATTAGCACCAAGCGCTGGGGAATTTGCTCAGTTGGTAAAGTGCTTGTTGGGCAAATGTAAGGACTTGGGTTCAATTCCCAGAAACCACAGGAAAAGGATGACATGGTGACACCACACACACACACACACACACACGCACGCACGCACACACACACACACACACACACACACACACACACACACACACACACACGCACGCACGCACACACACGAACCCAGTGACAGTGAGGTAGTGGAGCAGGGCCAGGTGAGACTACTTAACCAGTTCCAGTCAGTGAGTAACCCCGCCTCATAAAATAGCTCCCGAGGTTCAACCCCTGAAGCCGACCTCCAGCTTTCACATACACAGGAGTGTGCTCGCATTCGAGCTGCAGGCTGTACCTGAGGCATGGCCTGAGGGGTTGTTCTGTTTTCTGAGTAGTCACTTTTACTTTGAAGTCCAGCACCCTCACCAGCAGACACTGCGTCATTTCTGTGGATCCTGACGCAGGGCGGCCGGACAATGAACGCAGCGTCGTAGGGGTATTTTACCAGATACGATTGCTTCTTCCGGTTCAGCACATGGGGGAGACAGGGATCAAGGCCCCTCAGGGCTTAGCAACCAATCTCTCAACCTCCCGCTACAATAAAGCAAACATCAATCCTTCCCTCAAGGAAAAAGAAGGAAAAGGGGAAAAAAAAGAAAAACACTGCACACGCTGAGTTTTAATGAGAAAATAACTGTATGGTTGCATCGAGTGCCTCACAGACACTATAAAACCAAAGCGGAATAGAAACATCTCGGTGGTTAACAGAACACAGGAAAGCCAGGTACAGAGTATAATTTGTCAAACACAATATTGCTGCTCCCCCCCCCACTTCCTCCAATTTATAAAAAGAAGAAAGAAGAAAAAGCCATTTGGATAAAGAGCAACACAAAATCAAAATTGGCAGCTCACTGAATGCTTAAAATTCAGGAAATCGTCTTTGTAACTGAAACTGGATACATTCACCATCTCTAACACTTAGGCTATTTTTTTTTTTCAATACATAGTTTAAGTCCATTCTTCAGGTGAAAAAAAAACATGTCTTTAAACACAACAATCAACACTGTTTTGGTGTTCCTTGTTGTGTGTGTGTGTGTGTGTGTGTGTGTGTGTGTGTGTGTGTGTGTGTGTGTGTGTGTGTATGTGTATATGTGTGTGTGTGTGGACACTGATCTATATACTGTTTCTATGCCATTGCCTAGGGTGGGCAGCATGCATGGGTAAGAGGAAGGGACATGCACTGTGTCATCCAAGTGCCGCCCAGCCTCTGCCACAGATGACAGACCCTGCATCCCTCATTTCTAGATGAGAAAGCCAAGGCTGTCAAGTCATAGGCTCTGGAGGGAAGTGCGAGTATAAACACTGCAGTGTGGAATTCCTTCAGGAAGGTTTTTAACATCTACAGAAGCTAAACATTTCTTACAGCTGAGACTAACAAGCTTGTGTACTGGTGCAGGGTAGAGCCGAGCATCCGAGGCAAAAGTAACCAGGAGCCTCTTCATCTCAGGCTTATGGGGCAGAAAAGACTTTTCCTCCAGGGATCTGCTCCATACTGGGAAGGTGACAGGGGCCCACGTGGGATCCTAGAGCCTAGCACAGTGATATGTCCAAAGCAATGGCTCAAATGTTTCCTGAATGAGAAAACGAATAAACCACCCCACCCCCCAAATAAAAAAATCCCCCAAAGAACACAGAACAAAAAACACATCTCTCTGATGGAGATGCGGTTTCTATCTTAACAAAATACACTAGAACTGTCATCGAGGGGAGCAAGGAAACAGATGGCAGTCTTTAGAGGCAGCTCAGGGAAACCAGCAAAACTTGGAAATGGAGAGGCCAGTGATAAAAGCCCTGTGAGCAGGAAGAGACTTGTGTCTCCTCACCTACTGACAAGCCTAATCCCTCAGCGTTCGAACTTCCTATCCAATCTACTAGAGTCAAAAGACCACTTCATCTGCCACCGAAGGAACTCCATGGAGTGTGTGGGCTCTGGCCGCCAAGTCTTTCCTCAGTGTAGCCTCCACGAGGGTCCACATTTCCCTTCTAAACAGGACAAGAAATTTAAGGAAGCCATGGGGACGGTTTCCCTTTGTGAAAAATGGGCGAGTTGGTCTGTGATGCTTCCACAGTCGCTAGCACATACCAGAAATCATGAAGGAGCTTGCTTTCTGTAGCACTCACAGTACTACCCTGCTCTCCAGAGTGGGGCGGAGGTCCCAGGACACTGCAGCTACTCCTCTTCTCCCGCCCCCCCCAGTCCTGATTCCTGTGTTTCCCTAAGGAAGGAACCTTCATCTCACCGTGTAAACAGCCTCCAGCAGGAAGCCCTTAGACAAAGATGATCCTTCTCCCGTGTGCCCATCTACCTAGCAGGACTTCTAATCTGGCATGGATGTCACGTTCCGTTCCGGAACATTTGCTTCTGGGCCCACCTCCCTTACTGAAGAGCAAATTCCTTGCAGCACAGTTCTCTGCCTTTGCTTTCTGTCCTCAGTGGCTAGCATTTTTAATAACATTATGTCTAAAAGAATGAACCATCTAAAGACGGCGTGCACCTCAGGCGTACGATTTTGGCTAGCGACTGCAGAATCTGTCTTGGAGTTACACGTTCCCTTGGTAGTTTTTAAGCATCCCTATAAGCCATGAGACAACTCCATCTTTTTACCTTGTGCCCACTACTTATTAGTGAGTAAGCTTTTTCCCTAAAGTCACACTAGCCTAATTTAAAGAAAACAAAACAACAACAACAACAAAAAAAGCCAAGATAGTGTGTGGAGTGTGCATATAAATATTGTGGAGTCGCTACTCATTAGAATAACATATTAGATCTTATAACATAATAACATAAAAACAAAAATGAATTTTATCAAGGTATGATTTAATTATTGCTTGTAAGAAATAGCTTAAAAATAAAGGAAAAATAATGAAGGCTGGTTAGTTCTTCTTTTTCTCCCTCCTTCCCCTTCCGTGCCTTCTCCCCCTCCTCCCGCCTCCCCTTCCTGGCCAGAAATGAAACATTTTCTCATTCAGAAACTCGGGGCACCCGATTAGTGAACGTCCTTATCATATTGCTTGAAATGACAGAAAGAATGAAGCCGGCGTCCTCTGTGGTGCACGAGGCACGGACAGAAAGCATGAGAATAAATAGGGTGTGTACTAAATGTCAAATTATCAATAAAAAACTGCTGGAAACTTCACGACTGTCACTCATGCAAATGCCATAGTTCAGTCAGCTTAACATCAGGAATACTGCATCAGCCCTGTGTCTTCCCTGTGCCTTTTCATAAAAAAAGAAAACTGTCACTCACTCCTGACAGGCAGCTACAGAGGAAATACTGTCCACCCACGTGTCATGGTCAACACACCACACACACACACACACACACACACACACACACACACCCCACGCTGGCATACATTTACTCACCAACATACATGCTTTATACAAGCACACAAAGGCATACACACCATCTTTAGGATTTGTAGCTGATTCCACACGTGTACTTAAATTTCTATGCTATATTTTTCTCTCTGTCGTCCTGGAAAACACTGGTTGTTCAGCAAAAATAATCTCCCTTCCTTCCTTCCTTTCCCATTCTTTGTCTCTCTCGCCCCTTTCTCTTCCTATCTCCATGCGTTTAAGGTTGCCTTTCTCAGATCCAAAACAGCTCATCCTATGCCACAGCCACCTCTAAGGCCCACTTTAAAATAGAAAATAGTTACAAACACCTTATTTCTGGTCATCTACCTTCCTGAAGGCAGAGTCTGCCCCCTTTTATTTTCAATTATTGCCATTCTAAAAATACCCCTACCATCTTGAACCAAGCCGTTCAAATGTGTACAGGTTTTATCCCGTGTCCCTGTTCCCCCATCCCATCATAAAAATAGTCATTGCTCACTAAATATACTTTTCATATGAAGAAACGTAACCGTGAAAGTGTGTTTCCCTAAACTGATCAGTCAACAATAAAAGCAGACAAGGTCCTAAAGCTAATAACCCTTTTGGTTTGGCTCTCTCCCCCACCGTCCTCAACCTCCTGCTGTAGGATAGATTGCGTCTGCAACGTGAAGAGATATTGCCTTAAAAATACAGACTTTATATATATTGTGACCATTAGGTGCTCCCAATTTCAAATGATTACATATAAGAGAGATCGAATCCTCGTTGCCTCCTTTTGGGGCAACTATGGAAAGGAACACCATTTGTTTTTATGGCTGCTGGAGAAAATGGAGTCAACCCAACACTTCTGATGCCTTGACGGAGAAAGGGGTGGGAAGCTGGTGGAGGGGTAGCCTGTGTGCTGTAGGCTGCACCAGCCTGGGGCCTGTTGGTTGCCTTGGAATGGCCTGTTTGCTCCTCCGTAACGCCCAGCCGGGGCTGGCTTCAGTTCTGCCTGCAGCGACTCCGTGGACTCGCTTGTCCCGTCTGTGTCCCTTTGGATCAGTTGTGGAATGGTCCAAAGCCAAGGCTTTCTTTGAGTCACAAAGACATCCTTTGTCCTCTGCCCCGTCTCAGAGTTTGATGGGTGAACTTCCTGTTCGCTTCGCTTTGCTTTTTTGTGTTTCGTTTTGTTTTCTTATCATCGTGTATTGCAGTTTCTGGTCTACATGAGGGTTGTTGAGTTTGTATGCACTTTAATAAGTAGTCTATTAAAATGCATCTGATTCAATAATTTCTTGGTTTCTTTGCGGAAACTCCTTCGGCCAAGGAGTTTCCTGGGCTGAAGGAAGTTTATTCATTGTCCTCCTCCTCCTGGTTGGCATAAATCCCTGCCTCCCAGCGCAAGGCCAGAGCACTCTTCCTTCGATTAACCCGTGTGGCCTCCAGGACCTGAAAAGAGATGGGGAGGAAAATTAGCACAGAGTCCACATGAACCAACTTCTGTTTCTTCCCTCTGCTCTATTCGTTCATTCAACACCCTGACAATGGTGACACAGGCTCTGGTATTGCTGGGGGGTAGGTGATGAGTAGCAGAGACCGGACATAGGGGCGGGACAGGTGACTTCATTTCAAAGCCAAAATCCACATACTACCTGGTGCATGATTTCCAATGTCCTTTTTCTCTCTCACAGGTTTACAAGTTTCTTTAAACGAGACTTGACTCTGCCTCAGGTGTCTTTGGTTTTGGCTTTGCAGTGTTGGAGGCTGAACCCGGAGCATTGAGCATGCTGGACAAACACACTACAGCTGAGTTCCACCCGTATCCTACAGCTGAACATTCTAAAGTCACACACTCTCTCCCCAAGCTGCCTGGTCCTGTTACGCGGTGCCACCCGAAATGGCAGCCGCTCTCCACATGTGGCCAGTAGGCCTTTGAAGTTTGCAGTCAGACAGCTGAGAAACGTTCCATTTTAGGGAATTTTAATTTAAATTTAAATAGCTCCCCTCCTGAGGCTAGCAACCACCATTTTGAACAGCACAACTGCCGACCCCTTAAGCTGCCTCTTAACTAAAGATGCGGAAGGAGTGTCTAACGATGGGCCAGTGTGGAGCTGATGATGCAGCAGGTCTGCAAACCCACGTGACACTGGGAAAATATTTATATCACAAGAATCTACCACAGGGGAATGAAACACAAACGGCCACCAAGTGAGGGAATGGGGAAGCTTTTAGGACAGCGAAAAGCCACCGTCGCTCTGGTGTGTGCGTCATCGAGGTCATGAACACTACTAATAAATTAAAGGCGGCAACATTGAGGCCAGGTAGGCTCACGCCCAGAAGGTGGGGCCCCGCCTCCCCCATCTATTACAGACGTCTGTGGGTCCTGAGAGAAGACCAGTCAGGGGAGAGTCAGGCCGCCTGTCCCAGTTTTAGTTTGGATAGGATGGATCTAGATGAAAGGCACTGAAGAGGCCAGACATGGGACGGTTCCAGTCAGCCACTGGAACAAGGGCAAGCTCGTGCACGCCAGGCATTCACTTAGGGCACAGAGTCTCTAACTTCAAAGGAAAGTCCTGGTTGGTTTTCCGAGCCACAACTGAACACTGTGCTTTCTTCTAAAAATTATTATTTAGGCACTGGGCAGTGATGTTGCCCACTCCAGAGAGGTAAGAAGATGCCATGTGGAAGCACGTGCTGGGCTGGACTGAAGGACTGAGGTCCATGCCAGCATGCTCTTTGCTTCTGGGTCAAATGCAAGGGTTACAGGCAGGATGCAGCCAGCCTCCTTTGCTGTGTGAATGATACAGTGTTAAGAACCATATCCATGGCAGGACCAGCTCTGTGCACATTGTGGAAATACACAACACAAGAACGCATGTTTCCAGGTCTGGGAGCTAAACAGGGGTGTTCTGGCCAATGTGCTATAGCATAGGAATGGTTGACAATACTGCATGGGTGGTAATGCCCAAACCCCGTGCTTCATCCTTGCCTCTTGTTCATCTTCTCGCCCTTGTCCCAACACCAAGGCTTTCTCAGGAGGCAGTTCAGCCTCTGCAGCTCAACGAGATCTAGATTTTAAATTGTCGTGACAGTGTGACCTTGCATAAGTCACCAACTCCAGTGCCTGTCTATCCCCATGTCAAATGGGCATAATAAAAGCTACAGCGTATAGTCTGCCCAAGGGACAAGCAGTTCTAGTGCACAGGACTGTCCTCGAATAATTCTTCCCAGCATCTGAAAGGGTTACAGACCCTGGAGTGGAATAAAAACATGGATTCCACAGTGAGTTATGTGTTGCGTAAAGTGCTCATGCTGGCCTTCCAGAAACAAACTGAGACACTCTCAGGGGTATGAACGTGAAGCCAGGGTTCTGAAAAGGATTTCTTTAAAATAATAATTATTATTAAATATTATTATTAATTATATTATTATGGTTTTTGTCTTGCTGTTAGACTTTTTTTTATTACCTTCCTTTCTCTCTCTTTAAAAGATTTATTTATTTTTATATGGATGAGTGTTTTTGCTTTCATAAATGGTTGTGTTCCCCTTGCACACTTGGTACATACAGAGTCTTTTTTTTTTTTTTTTTTTCCGGAGCTGGGGACCAACAGGGCCTTGCGCTTGCTAGGCAAGCGCTCTACCACTGAGCTAAATCCCCAACCCTGCATACAGAGTCTTGAAGAGGAACTGAACTGAAGGAACCGAGAACTGAAGTGAAGGAACACAGTTGTAAGCTGCCATGTGGGTGTTGAGAACTGAACCCAGGTCCTCTAAAAGAGGAACTGGTGCCCTTAACCACTGGGCCATCTCTCCAGTGCCCCCTCTTCTTTTTCTTTTGAGACAAGTTCTTGTCATGTAGCCCAGGCTATCCAAGAACTCCCAATTCACCTACCTCAGCCCCCAGAGATCTGAGATTAATGGCATGTGGGTACCTCGCCTGGCTTTAAGTCTCACTTCACTGCATAATAAATCTCAGCCAAATTTCCTTGCTCTAATCTTCAGAAGGCCATGTAAAATCCGTCTATCTGCTCTCCTTACTTACATTGACTGGGCCCCCAACAACTCATGGGCACAGTGGGAGAGGGAGATATGAGAGTTTCTTTCCTCAGAATTCAGTCATAAAAGGTGTAGCAGGCAGGAAAATTTTATATATATTCTAATTATAGAAACACTTAGCATAGCTTGGGTTTAAACATCTATTGATCAAGAGCTCAAATAACTATGTGTAATAATGAGCTCCCTCTAATTTGAATGTCCTTTTCCCATGATCCTGAGTTTCTGTTGAGATCAAAATCCCTCAGTAAAGACACAGAGAAGATGAGTGAACCAGTACTGAGATGGCTGGGAACTCAGTGCACAGCTCTCCTTGGGCTTCTGAAGTTGAGGACTGAGGACTTGGAGTAAAGTCCTGTAATAAGCCTTGGGAAAGTTCAAAGGGCAACCCTCTCGGAAGGTATGAATGGGCTCTCGTTCATTTTACAGTTCATTCAGATGTGGGTGAAGGTGTGTTTCTAAGTCACTAGTAAACTCTGTACTCAATACATTAATTTTACTTTCTAATCCCTTTTCTGGGCCCAAAGTGCATGCATCTCAACCCCAAGTACTATGGCTGACACGCGGGGAGGGCGAGTAACTTGCCCAGCATTTAGTCAGTAGAAGAAAAGCCAAGGTTTAAACTTAGCTCTCCAGGGGTGGACTCACTGCTTGAGGCATCAAGCCTCTTGGCTGCTCAACAGCTGTGGTAGACAAGGATAGACCAGGAGCAGCAAGCACTCTACACAATGGTTATTGTTTTCACTAACGAATTCAGTTTGAGGTCTGATGGAAGAAAACCCATCCATTCTCTGATGCTTGGAGACCTCTAGCTAGTTGTTCAACTTTTAAGCAGTTGTCGGATAAGGGCTGTGAAGCAAGGGCAAATGGGTTAAACTGAGTGACTCCATTAAGATCCATGCTAACACGTGATCCTCCTGCTGCTTCTTCACTAGAGATTGACAGGGCCCAATGCTATCTTCCTTGCACATCCTTGACCAGAGTTTCTCTGCTCCAAGCCATACTGACTCAGGGAGGATATGGGAGTGGAGCCTGACTCTCCAGGAGCTACTCTCTAAATGACAGCCAGAGTCAGGCAATGAGGAAGGTCCATGCCGTGGTACTCTTTACATTCACTTTAAATCATATAAACACCAGCCATTGACAGATTACGTCTACAGCTATAAAGTATAAGTTATTTTGCTAAGAATGAGCCACATCCAAAATACATATGGTGCTGGAGGTTGGCATAACTCATGCAGAAAACAATTTGCAAGAGCTGGTAAATAAATGCAAGTGTGTACGTTGTAGGTACAGAAATTGCTTCATAGATACATGGGGAAATGTGTGGCAATGTTCATTAGTGCTTGCCTACCATGCAAGAGGACCTGAGTTCAATCCCCAGCACCATAAAACAGAGAGACAAGCAAAACCCCAGAAAGTTCACCAGAGATAACTTGCTCTACATTGCCCACACAGGAAAGCGACTAACTATTTACAGAACGCTGCTTAGCAATTCTAGTGCATATACTAGAACCACATGTAAACAGGAACACATCTAAAAACGGTGAAACAGGAGCTGGAGAGAAGGCTCAGTGCTTCAGAGAACCGGCTGTTTTTCAGAGGACCCAGATTCGATTCCCAATACCCACATGGCAGCTTACAAGCATTTGTAACCCCAGTTCTAAGCCAAGGCCCTCTTCTGGCCTTCAAGGGCACTGCATGTACATAGTGCACAGACATACATGCAGCCCAAACCTCACACACATAAATAAAAGAATAAAATTTAAAATAAATAAATATAAGAAAGACATTTAAAAAAAAGAGGATACTATCATGTGACTTGCAGTTTACAAAACTTTTAAAACATGCAAAAAAGCCTAAGTTTTCCCATATATATGTGTGGTTATATATATGTAGTATATTATACATATATAATATATACGTAGTATAAAACCATGCACAAACATGAACACCACTGCATTAATTGAGACCCCCTCAGAGGAGATTAAAAAGTTACAGATATGGAGGAGTAAGAGCTGGGAGAAGCGACAAGAGGGCTTGAATAGGATTTGCCACATTAAACTCTCTGGAAAACATCTCTCCAATACTATGAAGCTACAGGCATGGGGCAGCGAGAGAGGCAGATGCTGTCGTACTCAGGCGAGGGAAGCTGCAGGCTGTCTCCATGCCTTCCGGAGCGGGTGCCTGCTACCTCCTCAAGCTCTGCTCTAGCACCCCCTACAGGGCTGATTCTCCGTAAACTATGAACTGTGTGGATGAATGGTTTTCTCTACAATTCTGGACACCTGAAACAATTCTTTTGAAATGCAAATTCAGTACAGAAAAAAAAAGATATTGAAAAAAAAGGAAAAAACTTTAAGAAAAGGAATAAAAAAAAGGACTAGAAGTATAGAAAGAGTCTTGCCTGACATTTTCCTGGATTCAGTCCTAGGCAAGCATACATGAATGTATGTATGTATGTATGTATGTATGTATGTATTGTATGCATGCATGCATGCATTTATATATGTATACATATATAGCACTTTAAAGATGGAGTTTCTCTGTGTAGCTCTGGCTGTGTGGAAACTCTCTATGCAGACCAAGCTGACCTTGAACTCACAGAAATCCTCCTGCCTCTGCCTCTGCCTCTGTTTCCTGAGTGCTGGGATAAAAAGTCATGTGCCACCATGCCTGGCTTAACATTTAAAACAATTTTTTAAATATATGTGTTCTGGATTCAATCCTCTGTGTGTGTGTGTGTGTGTGTGTGTGTGTGTGTGTGTGTGTGTGTGCGTGCACGCATGCACACCGAGTACCTATTCATCGGGTGCCTGCAGAGGCAGAAGAGGGCATTCAGAGCCTTTGGAGCTAACGTCACAGGTGACTGTGACACATCAGCTGTTCGTGCTCGGAACCCAGCTCCCCTGGTCTCAGCAGGAACAGCTAGCATTCTTAACTGTGGAGCCGTCTCTCCAGCTAGTACTACATTTTTGGAGCGCATTTACTTGTGAAATCTGTGTTAAAGGAGTTTGTATGGGGAAGGAGAAGATTTGGGGAAAGACCACTGCTTAACTGAGCTTCCAGAACAAAAATACAGGTCCCAAGACCAGAGGGAAGGAGGAGAGACTGGGATGGTTTGCCTTAGAAATAAGCTGTCCTAAATACATAGTGGAGAACTCTCTGGGACTCGTGTTAAGGTTAATAAAGGACTAGTCAAAATCACAAGATTAGCCTGTAGGCGTGGCACTGTTTGCTAACCAGACTGGAATACATTTGCTACTTGTGCCTGAAGAGACTTGAAGAATCCACACAGTCTGCCAATAGGAGCCCTCAAGTTCAACATCTTCCAGATCCTTGGGTGACCACGGTCTTCTCCAACCCCACCTCCCAGCACAGCACAGCACAGCACAGCACAGCACAGCAGTCAGTGTTCGCTATCACGTGGATGCCAATGCTTGAGTCAGCTCCCCAATTCAGAAAGGTCAGGCAGAAAATACACATGGAGAGGAGGCCTTCCTCTTGCCATTCTTTTTGAGTACAGCAGGAGACAGCAAACCACAACCTCGTGCACCAGGATGGAGCATGCATCGGGACACAGACAGACAAGTTTGAAAAGTACCTCGGAAGTCACCTTGCAAGACAGTAACTTAGAGGTGTACTGGCAAAGAGGGAAAAGATCAGGGTTAGTACATGGCAGAGGCACATTCACAGGCTCCCCTGCCCCCAGCGGCTGGGCTCTGGCACCATGCCAGAAGCGAGTAGAAGGGGAGGAGGCTCGGGGCAGGGAGGATCATTATACGACCTCGGTATGGCTTCATCTGATATTTGTTCGTTTGGAAGTCGGTATCTATTGAGGCAAAGTAGATACCCTCTTGCTCATTAATAAAAATATCAGATAAGCCCGGCTGTGTTAATTCAAGATCTTGTTCTCATTTTCTGTTGAATTAACAAGATTTATTCTCCCCCGTTGTCTAAACAGTTGCCCACCAGCAAGGACCCAGATGGCCATTCTGGATTTGATGGATTCTGTAACCCAAACAGCCTTTTCTTTTCCTGAGGGCTTCTCTGAGCCTTAAACAGTCCTGTACCCCATTGAGTCATTACGGTAAGACTCCAGTAGTAGAACGAAGAGAGGAAGACATGAAGGGAAAAGGGAGGGAGGGAATGGGGGAGGAAGGAGGAAGGGGAAGGACCAGGTCTGTGGAGGCAGTTTCTCTAAAACAGACCTAAGGACGGCACTGTCAGTGGAGGAGACCACAGCCTTCCTCATCGGAAGCTGTGCGTCCGGCTAGGACTCCAAGCTTGGGACAGTCCTTGGATGATCATTTAGGGTTAGGGTGGGTACCTCGGAAACGGAATGTTGTTAGTTCCTAGGTCCGCTTGCTGGAGAGAACACAGAACAAAGTAGCTGGTCCCAGCGGTGAAGAGTGGTGGAGAGGACAGGGAGCAGTTTGGCCAAGTTCTAAGAGGGAGGCACTTGGCACTTTTGAAAAGCGAGGGTTTTTGTTTTTTTTTGTTTTTTTTGTTTTTTCTGTTTTTTGTCACGGAGCCAGTTGACAAATGAAGGTGACAGCGTGAGCCATGGGAGGCCCTTAGAGTACAGAAAATCCAAGAGGCCATGTGTCACCCTAAAAACAATGTGTACGAATGGCTCAGGAGACCATAATTGCATGATCACTTTTAGCTTTTAGGGATGGGGAGGCCAACCCCATAACCATCACCAAGCAACCCATCCTCTTCTTCTTATCCTTCTGGTATCAGAGACAGGGGAAATGGAGACAGGGCTAGGGACAGCTGGGGGAAACGAAGCTTGTTCTCTACACAGAGCCGTGGAACCCTACATCAAAAGGGCTGGGAGACAGGCTAGCGGGTGGCTTGGAATCATTTCTGTCCATATAATTTCTCAAGGAACAATATGAGTGTGGGATTTTGAGATTTAGGTCTCTATTGGAAGGGTGCAGGTAGGGATATAGGGGATTGGAGTTTGTCCTATCCCTAAAGCTCTTCAGCAATTGGCAGATTTTGTTCTATGGTGATTCTAGGAAAAGTTCAAAATACCCAGCCTTCAAATAAAAATAAAAATAAAAATATAAAAACAAATTGATTTGCTAGTAGGTTTCTTCCTTAGCCAATATGTCTATTTACTTGGGTGAAACAGAAACAGGAAGCCATTAGCACTTGGAGAAAACTGGGCCCGGTTGGCATTCCTGAGTGTCAGAGTGGCATTCCTGAGTTTTCTGCCCATGACATGAGTACCTCTTTCCACTATGTCCCAGGCAGCTTTGACCATTTATCTTCCTACTTCAGCTTCCCTGTGTCCAGAATTACAGGCCTGTACACCAGGCCTGGAAGTTACTTTCCCCGCTTAACATCTGCACTCCAGTGCAAAAAAGCACACACAACCAACACAGAATGCACTTGGAAAGCATTTACGTGGGGCACGGCTGAATGGCCATGGCTCTTTGGCTAGAGTTCAGCAAAGCTGCTGAGAGTCACTGTTGAATCAGGGGGAGAGAAGAAAACCATATGCTTCTAAGACTGCACTTCAGACTGCAACTAACAAAACCTAAAGGGGGACTCTACACCCCAAAGGGGCTGCTAACGTGATTTAGTAGACATTAAGCTACTGCTGGCCCAGCCCAGGGAAACCCAGTATAACTGTCTACAGCAGCTACCTAGGCCAGGACTCCATCCACAGAGAAGCCCTTGGCCTCACAGCAGAGTTAAGTGAATGTTCCTTCATGATTAAGAAGAGGGGTTTGTGTGTGTGTGTGTGTGTGTGTGTGTGTGTGTGTGTGTGTGTGTGTGTGTGTGTGTGTCTTCCTTATCCCTCTAACTTCAGCATCTGGCATTCATCCCGGGGAACTCTAACTTGGGATTATCCAGCCAGGACATGAAAGTCACTGAGTTGGCAGGGACTTCCTACTGTGAACCTTGGAGCATTCGGGCTGAGGGTAACTGCACAGCCTTTCCAAACTTGGAAGAGTGTTTCTGTCATAAACACACAGGCCAACAGGCAGAAACTACGTAGTTTACCAATCCAAGCTATTTTTGACCTGAGTGTAATGGGGGAGTGTACTTTGGTAAAAGAGCAAAGACTAATGCCAGAGACTCTAGGCTGTTTGCACATAACCTGGGGCTGCCCCCCGAGGCTTGCGGGGACCATTCAAAACCCCTCTTAAATCTCTTACTGGACAAGGAAACCACAGCCCTTTCATAGGGCACACAACCAACCTGGATAGAGTTAGGAGGGTTGAAGGGAGAGGGTTCGTTGTGTGGCTTTTAGCTGTCATTTAAAATGCTTCTTTCCTGTCCAACTATGCACACAAAGAACCCCAGACAGACTTAGTCTCTTGAGCAGTGTGCAACACGGACAAGGATTGATCACAGTGTAGATGCTGACACCTGAGGGCACTTCCAGAGTGAGCGCACTCTCTGCTGTATTGCCTGGGCGCATCATCTTCCTCCCCCACCCCCAAACCCCATCTCATGGACCAGCCTTGCCCACCACCTCAGGCTTGGCTTAGGTGTCAAACAACCAGCTCTTGACGATAGATACTTCGTCCCCCAAGGCACATCAAACCACTCGTTTGAAAGTAGGTTTCAGAGTCATGAGGCAAGACAAGCAGATACATCACACACACATCCAGGTCTGAACCAGAACACAGGCACGCCACACGGAAGGTCACCCTCAGAAAAGAGAAAGGAAAGGAGGAAAAACTTACACTACTATCATCCATTCTCTCGCGCCTTTTAGATTTGTGTGTCTCATAGTCTTCCATGAGGGTCTGCATCAGGTTCTTGGGCCGCTGGGCTCCGGCAGCCTCTTCAGGGGCTAAGTCAGGCTGCAAGCTGGGACCTTCAGTTGTGGGGGATGGAGGAGGTTTGACTTTCTCTATTTTCCCTGAAACAACACGAAGAGAACACCCTTTCTAAGCTCATCTGCTCAGCACGCACTGCTTTTAGGAGGAGGAAAAACTGTCGCACACGCATGCACTCACACTTGCAAAATCAAGGGCAGAGCAGAGTCATGGTTAAGTCACAGGGTTTCGTTACAGGAACAGAGTGCAAAAGCCTGTTCAACGCACACCTCAGCGACACCAGAACTAAAGAACCAGTTCACTCAAATATCCTGGCAGGCACTTTGCAACATGTCAGGCGGGCAGACAGACAGAAAGACAGACAAGACAGACAGATAGACATTAGTTCCAAGGTAGTGGAGACTAATTCTCTCAGATTGTATCATAAAGCTGTCAGAGTGGCAGCACTGTGGAGTCCAACCTCTCACAGGTGAGGAAACTGAGATTCTACAAAGGCCACCTGAAGCCAATGATGGTCCCCAGCACTCCCAGCATCCTCTGCTCTCTGCATCAGAGGTAACCGGTTATTAGCTGACCTGCCCTGGTATCCAGAAGTCTTTGAATGAGAATGAGACTCCAGTTTCCCAGGAGACACCAGTCTTAATTGGCCAGCTTCTTTCATTTACCTTACCTGCTAACGTCCCAAAGACACTCCTAGACCTTCTGGAATGAGTGACAACAGAGTTAGGAGGGTAAGATTTAGCTCTTGAGATCGCCCCTCAGTAGTTGCCAGGTGGGGAGATTACAGCAATGGTTAATTCAACCTAGAGGCATGGGGTCTCTAGGCGTATTCTCTAAAACTATCAGCATCCTTTGAACATAGGTCAGACAGTTAGACCCTGGCTCCCAATATCCAGGGGACACGTGTTCTAACATAGATCCCAACAAGTAGGCTGTCAGGAGGAGCTGGCACCTTGGAGATTCACTTTGTGTCTTAGGACAGTATCTCATGTTGTGAAGGATGGCCTTGAACTCATTATATAGCCCAGACTGGCTTCAAAACTCACTTCTGCCTCTACCTCCCAGGTACTAGGATTATAAACTTAGCTACAACGTCTGCTTCATGCAGTGCTGGTGACTGAATCCCAGCAAGCTCTACCTACTGAGCCCCTCAGCTCATAGACCCCACTTCTCAAATCCTGGCCTTCACTTCTGGATCGTCAAGGCATGCATGGTTGGATTTTAGTGCCACAGAGACTCAAATGCACCTCTGAGAAGGAGCAGTAGTGAGCAGTTTTCTTATAACCCTTTAATCGGAGCACTTGAGAGGCAGAGGCAGAGACAGGTAAATCTACACAGAGAGACCCAGTGCTTCAGGGGACCAGGAGGGGTGCTAAACAGAATTTCCTGTAGCCTATGCTGGCCTTGAACTCAGTAGGTAGCTAAAGATAATCTTGAACTTATACTCCTCTTGAATGCTGAAATCACAGGCATATGCCACCATATCTAGCTTTAAGTCATACCAAGGACCAAACTCTGGGCCTCATGTATGCCAGGCAAACCACTACCAACCGGGCCACAACCCCAGATTCACAGTGGTCTTTTAAACTGAAACTTGGAGAAACAGCACAGAAGAGTGGTAAGCCTGCATGCTTGAGTCTAGAGCCAGTATGCTGGAGTTTGCACCCACTATAGCTCTGGGCCAGTTCCTTACTGTTAATATTACATGGTTACTGTAAAGACTAAGTTAACACTGGTAAGTGGTAATATCCACTTGGTAATATCCAGAACAGAAAGCATACAATGATTGTAGCTGCTATTTGACGTGAATCTGGAAATAATGCAACCGTGGGGGTGGGGTGAGACTGTGCAATCCCTTGGGCATTCTACATACTATCCGTGCACGTCTGGAAAGCCAGAAACATTGTTTCCCATGTTGCCAAGTCGATGACTGTTGCCACCCTCCCTCTCAAATATCCAGACCATCTCCCATCAACTCTTCTCCAACAATAACTGTCTAGGAAGCAGAGTAAACTGTCCGTGCTTAGCTTCTAGTTTTCACACGGATGTCTTTGCCAGACAAGACTTTATTTTAAGGTCTGCGAAAGCCATTTTCTTACAGTGCCCTGTATCATCTCTGGCTACTGAAGTGCCTGACATCTGGAAGAAGCTGCAAAATCACAGGAGGACACAGATCATTCCAGTCGTCTATAAATCCTTTTCGCTCGTTTCAGTGAGGAACCTGTCACAATGGGGTGTCCATCTGCCTGACTCCTGGATCCCAGCAGAGTAAGGCACAAGGTTAAGAGTCAGTGTGTACACAATAAGCCAATACGTTTATTGTAGAATGCACACAATGACTTTAGAAAACACTCATGTGCTGGGACTAACACTCCCCGACTGCCAGAGAATCCCAGGAAAGAGGTCAAAAGCCTTCCCCTCCCAACAGTTGGGAGTCAGAGGCAGGAGAATGTTCATGAGTTCAAAGCAGCCTGTGCTTGACAATAAATTCCAGGTCAACCTGGACTACAGAGTATGATTCTGTCTCCAAGGCAAGCAAACAAACACAAACAAACCAACAAACAAACAAAGAGGCTCTGGAGCCACAGACTACAGGACTCAACAGCTCGGGAGTGACACTGAGGGTGTCCTTACGGCAAGTCCTTCACAACCCCCATGTCATTCAATTCTTACATGAGTAAGTGTGTAGATGGCTAGACAGACTGGATAATTATGGCTCAGATCATGAAAGCTCAGTGCTAATTCCAGCCAGTATCACGTCTGAGAACAATGGTCAGGGTTAGTCTGGAATTATAACCAATTCCAATATGATGGAATGAGAAAGTTCCTATAGAGAAGCAAGTCAGCCATCAGAAAAGACCATGCCCACCAGTCTAGCAGAAGAAAACCCATCCCTGGAGCGGGAAGCAATACCAGCGATAGCCACTAGAGGTCGCAGAAAGCAAGGCTGGCTTAGCAGGGCTGGAGGAGCAGTCTCCAAAGAGGTAACTGGCAAAAGAGATTTTGGATATCCAAAACCTAAGGGAGGGCTGTCACAGGCCCCAGAGACAAAGGAGAAACTGTTTCTGATCCACAAACTTCTGGCCATTCGCCTTGACGTTGTCACAGGAGGCTAACTTGGTCAGCTTTCTATGCTGTGTCCTAAGACCTCCCTACAGTAGGGCACGAGTCATGCCTTAGAACTCTACTCCATGCCCCACCTTAGGAGTCACACAAGCCACTGAAAAGCTGAAGAGGGACTGATCCACACCTGACTCCTTCCTCAGGGTCCTGAGTTCAGAGTCAAAGTCTTCTCACAGGATGATGGGGAACTCAAGGTGCTCCCCCAACACCAGGGGGTCATTACAAGAATGAAATGCATACAGTCTGTGCATGCATCTGAACAGTCAGTCACCTCAATCTATGGCCTTGTGAAAGCCCTACAAGTTCTGTGACCTAGGGGACGTACCCCAGAAGAATTCACAAACTGTGGAATACCCTGGGTGTTGTGTGCATCTCATGGCTCCCATATCCTTGGCTTTCATCCCAGGTTGGTCCATCAAACCTTCTCTCCTTGAATTTGTCTATTCACTCGGTGAATGATCGAGTACCTGAAAATGGCCTCCCTATTCAGTGATTAGCATCCTGCTAATCAGACCCTCCATGGACTGGAGAGAGGGCCTTCTCACAGAATGTCTGCATCCCTGGGAGACAAGAGCAGACCACGCCAGGCAGAGCTCAGAGTGGGCCTGTGTTGGTTTAGGCCGAAGGCTGGGGTTGGCATTTACAGAGCATGGGACAGGTGCAACCTTCACAAAGAAACCAGCAGGACAAAAATCAGCCTGCAGCTCTGAGTAGAGGAAAGGAAACATTTTCAACTTATTTCATAAACACAGTCCTGTCTAAAATAATGGAGTAAAGTTGTAACTCATGTTTTGAACATGGATGAGGGCAGGCAGCCCCACATGGTTGGGTTGATCCCCTATAATCTTGGCTGTATGAAATAATCCTTAGCGCTACAAGCAGCATTACACAAACAAACTTGTCAAACAATAGTTTTTGGGTTTTTTTTTTTAAGGTGTGTATGGGCCAGCAAGGTGGCTCAGAGGGTAAAGGTATTTGCTGTCAAACCCAATGACCCGGGTTCAGTGCCTGGGATAGCCGACTCCTGCAAACGGTTCCCTGACCTCCATAGGCGCATCAAGGCCTGGGCACACTCGCACCCACCTACACCCACACACCATAAATGTGTGTACATGTGGGAGTTTGAACAAGAATTGCTCACATAGGCTCATATATTTGAATGATCAGTTACCAGGAAGTGGTGGTATTTGAAGGAATTAGAAAGACTAAAAGGTATGTCCTTGTTGAAGGAGGTGTGTCACTGGGGATGGGCTTTGAGGTTTCTAAAGCCCCTGCCAAGCCCAGCATGTCTGTCTGTCTGTCTGTCTCTCTCTCTCTCTCTCTGTTGCTCTGGCGTCTGCTTCCTGCCATGACCGGTAATGGATTACGCTTCTGAAACTGTAAGGCAGGCCCCAATTAAAAATTTTTTTTAATAAGAGTTGTTTTGGTCACGGTGTCTCTTTACAGCAATAGTAACCTAAGACAGTGTATACACATATTTATGCAAATAAATAAATGTAATAAATAATTCAAAAGGTGTGTTGGTGTTGGGGAGAGCCTTCATGAGAAGACTCTTGGCTTCGGTGTTGGTATGGCTGTGAGCCTCGAACACGTGAGCGGGAATGCAGATCACTCAATTCATCCAACAGGAGAAGCCTGTTGCAGGAATTCCCATTAATATCACAAGGAAAATGGCTCAATAAATCAATCGCCTAATGCATACTGCTTGACCCGTACTGCTCCCAAGAAAGCTCACGTTCAGCCAATATCTAAACAATCTCCTCGTTCCCTTTTTCTATTTAAAGAGTGATTTATTATGTATATGACTACATTGTATCTGTCTTCAGACACCAGAAGAGGGCATCAGATCCCATTACAGGTGGTTGTGAGCCACCATGTGGTTGCCGGGAATTGAACTCAGGACCCCTGGAAGAGCAGTCAGTGCTCTTAACCCATGGGTCATCTCTCCAACCCCCTCGTTTTTCTTTTTCATATTTAAACCAACTTCTCTGCCTATGGGAGAACAGTCATTTAGGGATGGAGTATTATTTAGTCACTACCAACCATGTTTTAACCTCTGGAATTTAGAAGAATTTTTAAGGGGAAATGAGGAAAAGCAGCTCCCCAAAGTGGACTTGAAAGTGCTTAAGTTGGGTGTGGTGGTAAATTCCTGTAATCCTAGTACTAGGGTGAAGCAGGAAGATCTCAAGTTCAAGGTCAGCTTGAACTAACCATGGCTAACAAAGTAAGAATTTATCTAAAAGAAGGTGGGGAGGAGGAGGAGGGGGGAGGGAAGGAGGCAGGGAAGCAGGCAGGCAGGCAGGCAGGCAGGGAAGCAGGCAGGCAGGGGAAGAAGGAAGGAAGGAAGGAAGGAAGGAAGGAAGGAAGGAAGGAAGGAAGGAAGGAAGGAAGGAAGGAAGGAAGGCGGACTGCTGAGTATGTAGCTCAATGGCAGAGCGCTTGCTTGCTTTCTTAGCAAGTGCACGGCCCTGGGCTCCATCTCCAGACGCTTAGACTCGAGCACCTCTTCCACAGGGAAGAGGAAGAAGGCAAAAGGGAAAGACACAGAGGTCAAATGAGTCAGCAACAGTACTCCCCAAGGATTGCTAAGCCCTGATCCCTAAAACCTCTGAGGATGTTGCCTTTGTTAGGTCCCAAAGCAACGCAGAGCACTTCTACCCTAAACCTCTCCCTCCCGGGTGCTGGGCTTTCTTCCCTTCCCTTATAACTCAGCCTCTGCACGTGCTGTCTCTTGCTCACCCGGCTCCTGGCTAGCTCAGCTCCTGGAGCTCTCTTGGTCTGCTCGTCTTCTCTTCTTTTCCTCTCACTGCACCCCCTGTACACACACACACACACACACACACACACACACACACACACACACACACCACAGCCCAGTTCAGTCTTAACTCTTGCCCCTGACTGTTCTCCCTTAGATCTGCAGTAAAAACCCCTCTCCCCCACCATATCTTGGAGCGGTCATGTCCTCATTTTTCAACCATTCCTGGTGCTCCTCCTGCCTCAGCCTCCCTAGGTTCATCTGTTTCAGCACAAATGAATTTTAAAATAGAAAATAAACAAGATGTGTTTGTTTTTGTTTGTTTTGGGAGTCTCGTGTAGCCCAGGCTTGCCTTGAACTCCTGGCTCTCTAATAATCACATCTTAAACTAAGCATCTTCTGCAGAGAAACAGAGCTCCTCCTTCCTAGGTTTTCACCTCCTTCCAGTGAGGCTCACAGGGTCGTCCCAGCGTCAGCACCTCATCACCCCGGCCCCAAGTTACTGTGACAACCACGTCTGAAGGTCCTCAGACTTATTCCACCTTCCTGCCTGTGTTTATGATCTAAAGGGTCTCATCATCTCCTTCTCCCATCTGGGAGCTTTCAGGGGACGAGAGGAAGGAAGGAAGACGGGCTCTGGTGTGGGGGTCACAGCAGGGGCTGTGCGAGCCTGAGTACTGGGGGTGGGGCTGCTGCTGAGCAGGTCGCTCTCATTCACCCCAAAAAAGGGAAGTGGAAGCTGCAGCTCTGGGCTCTGCTCTCTGGGGACTAGAGTGGCTTCAGATGCTTGACGACTCACCCTCAAGCAGTGCAAAGAAGAGAGGCCATTGACTGAGGGGCAGGCCAAGGCACGTCATCTGGTGGGTGTTTTTGTTCAGTTTGGTTTGGTTTTTTTAAATTCGAGTGGGTGATGGCTTTTTTTTCTCTTGAGAAATGTTAGAAACAAAGGATCTTTTGAGTTATGACTCCACAGACAAAGATTCAAACGTTTGGTTTACAGGCCAGGAGAAAATTGTCTAAACGTCTGGAGCCTGCATCCTGGGCTTTTTAGGAGCTAAGGTTGATCCCACAGAAGGAAGAGTCGGGTTGTCAGGGGCGACAGGGCTCCGTCCGAGCACACACGGCCTTCCCTGCATTCTGCGAGTGGGAGGAATGGAAGATGCTTTTCTCTGCCTCCTGTAAGCGCAGCCTACCCAAGGGGAATCCCAAAGTGTAACCACGCATGGACCCGAAAGGCTTTAACTATTTCTGGCACATTCAGGCTTCTTGGTTGAGTTTGCTCTCTTCATGGGAGACAGCACTGGCTTAGCTCAAAGGGAAATTCTACTGCCCTTCTCACCTCCGAGCCTCTCACGATCCGATCCAATCCGGTTAACATTCTTAGCTTCCTGAGTGTGTGATGGCCACTAGGGCGGGGATCTCATGGACCAGACGGAAGGCTAAAGTGAGAGAGCAGCTGATCCTCTTACCTCTGCGTGGGCTTAATTATACTTAACATAATTATTCCCAAGCTGACTGTGACAGAACGAACGCCTCTGTAATTCTAGCACCTGAGAGGTGAAAACAGGAGAACCAGGAGTTCAGGGCTAGCCTGGGCTACCTGAGACTCTCAAAAGGACCAAGGTTTTTGTTATTACTGTATTATTCCCATTTTTAGTGGTGAGAAAACAGGCTTATAGAAAAACAGCTAGCAAGGAGCTGACCTTTGAATGTGGTTCCGGAGAAGTTACTGACACTCTTGAGCACCTATCTTCCTTGGCTGGCTCCCTTATACATGAATTTATGTTTCGATAATGGGAGATAAGAACGAGGTTGGTACTGTCAAAGAGGCCTGATGTGAGAGGCGTACAAGTTTTAGGAGACATCCGTGTTTATCTTCAAGGCTCTAAGAAGCAAAGGAGCACTATATAAACTACAGACAGATTCTCTGGGGCTCTCATAGTCTGACGAGCACATTCCCTGCTCCCTCCTCTGGTCTCCCTCCCTCAACCAGTCCTCTTCCAAGCCCTCAGTGGAAGTTTATTCACAAAGATCAAATGCATCCGAAATGCCAATCTCCTTGGGAAGTACACAAGACTAGTAAGAGTCGAAGTCATATCCTGCCCAGGCTCCAGCAGTCACGGGTCGGGACATCCTGCTCCCAAGCTGGCCCTAATTAAGCTCACATTTCTCAACAGGGATCTTGCAAGAATTAGGCCTTTTGATTCACTTCCGATTTGTTAAGATTAAGACTGCAGACTTTCCTTGTACGTGGCTGAGTCTGAATCCTGGGGAGAGTTATTTCCAGAGCATGATGTAGCTATGTATGTTAGCAACCAGGACTTCACGTAGTACCGCCCACAAGTGTGAGTGCAACCAGGAGGCAACACAGATACACATGGGTCAACAGGCAGAAGAGCCAATATGATCTGAATGTGGTAGACCTGGCTTCCACAGGAGGGAGCTGAACTGAAGTGAGCTGGTTTGCTTTCCCTAAAATGATGTTATCTGAAAGTCGTGACCACACGCAGGCTTGGCACAGAGGAGAGCCTGGAGTCTAATCCTCAGGAGAAAGAATGGCAGCTTTGAGCATCATAGTTTCCCTTTGCAAAACCTTTTGAGAGTGCCATCCAAAAAGAACAATGCATTCGTGCAGGCTTTTCTTATCGATTCCTACTGAAATAGTGGGTCCTTTAGAAAAGAAGATGTTTGCCAGGTTCAGATCAATGAAATACAAGAAAGTTGAAGGGATCAGGGAATATAGAAGGCTATCATGATGCTCCAAGATGATCAGTGACCAAACGTCATTGACTTTGATCTCATGACACCAAAGATATTGCACTCTGACCACTAATCCCTGCTCATATTCAGATTAATCTAGTTCTTTTGTAGATTTGGGGGAATGAACTCAGCTCTGGAATGGATGTCTAAGCTTCTTCCTGGAAAACCAACTGGTAGAGAGAGAACAACCAGCTGAAAGAGCTAACTTGGCCCCTTGGCCTAAATATTTGTCAAGTACCAGCAATTTAGCTTATTTGTAACCGAGGCATTAAAACATCCAGGAGCCATGCAGGTTACCAGGGTAACTGCTTCACTTCTGCAGACACACACACATACACACACACACACACACACACACACACACACACACACACCATTGATATGAACTGAAGTGAGATGGCTTGCTTTTTCTGAAATGGTGTCATCTCAAAGTCATGACCACACACAGGCTTGTCAGAGGATAGCCAACAGTCTAATGCTCAGGAGAGAGAATGGCAGGTTTGAGCATGATAGTTTCCCTTTGCAAAACCTACAGAGATATGTAGGTAGATGGATGGATAAATGGAGGGGTGGAGAGAGATAGCTAAAAGATAGATAGATAGATGATATAGATACATAGTAGATACATAGACAGATAGATAGATAGATAGATAGACAAGACAGACAGATGAATGATAGACAAGACAGACAGATAGATGATAGATAGATAGACAGATAGATGATAGATAGACAGACAGATAGATGATAGATAGATAGACAGACAGAGAGGTAGATAGATAGATAGATAGACAGACAGATAGATGGATGATAGGTAGATCCAGAGCTTCCTGAACTATAGAGTAAGACTTTGTGTGCGTGTACGCACACATGCAGTTGCATGTTCATGTGCAGGCATCCGTACATATAGCCTCATGTGTTCCTATCATTTTGAACACTATCTCGAGGGGCTTTTGGAGGAGTAAGTGACAAGCAGGAACCTACGAAGTAACTAGTATTGGATACAGCTTTAAGGTCTTGTTAAGTTGCATGTATCATGCTTAGATTTACATCAGCAAAGCATGTTCAGGAAACAGCAGCGGACACCAACCACCTGTGGGACATTCCACATAAGGCTTAGGCTGCTTCACCAACCACCTGTGGGACCTTCCACATTTACAGTGCTTCACCAACCACCTGTGGGACCTTCCACATTTACACTGCTTCACCAACCACCTGTGGGACCTTCCACAGAAGACTTACACTGCTTCACCCAGCCAGCTGGACCTCACCTGGAAGTGAAACCCGGGTTCCTAACCATAGATACACACATTGAGAAGTGTCTGTTGGTGTCCACAATATGCCAGGACTGAGAAGCTCTTCACTAAGCTCTGAATTATCGCTTGGGTTTAAAAAGATGTTTGGGTAAGCCCGCCCCATTCTCTCAAGGGTATTTTACCCTCCTGTATGTGTTTCCCCTCAAATCAGGCTCATAAATCTGTTGAGGGGCTTCCTTTTCCCATTTCTTTCTTTCCTTTTTGAAACACTAGGGATTGAACCTACAGCCTTAGGCAAGTGCTCTACCGGTGAACTATCCCAGCCCTCTCTTTCCCTCCTTATTTTATTTTGAGAAGAATCTTGTTAAGTTGCCTAAAGTGGGCCCCAGCTCACTCTAGCCTAGACAGGCTTTGAGCCACCGCTACCTCAGCCTCCCAGGCAGATGGAATTATGGGCCTTCACTGCTCTCTTATAAACATCTTCCAAGTAGCTTTTCAGTATGTCGGGAATGGAGGTTTTGGGTAACAGTGGGAAGAACTTGTGCCCCCCCATTTCTTCTCTAGCACACTCGCTCTCAGTGGCTTTTGTCTGTGTATTGTTTTGATTCAGCCTGTGGCCAGCATGACTTCCACTCGATAAGGAGTTAAGACACTGTCTTTCATCACCTAATACCATTAATCTGATCTGAATCACACAAAACCTACTGAGTCATTCCTGGCAGGAAACATGAAGTTGTGCAGAGGAAACCCTAGCAATATTTCATTCATGAGACCCATGTTGGAGCCAGAAGTTCTAACCCACAAATTGCCAGAGTAATGTGTCAGTTTCCTCTGGGATCACAAACTCAGTAAGAGGCCGGCTGGCCAAGCAATACTCACTCCAGAGGTTTCCAGGCTCGGAAAGAGAGAAACACGACATTTTTATTCCCTTTACTTTTGGTTCCCCTCTCCGTGCTAAAATCCTAGGAAGCTGTGGTGTCTTTTCTGCATATTCTGAATAGAAACATGAAAGAATGTGGTCTGTTTGTATCGTACTATGACTGTGTTCTATGTAACAAGAAAACCAGCATAGAGCATAAACTAGATGAATTATTATCTATTTTTTTTCTTTCTTTCTTCTTCTTTGAGGGGGGGTGGTGGTGGTGATTTGGTTGAGTTTGGTTTTTTGAGACAATGTCTCTCTACACACAGCATAGCCCTGGCTGCCCTGAAACTCACTATGTGAACCAGGCTGACCTCGAACTGAATCTGCCTGCCTCTGCCTCCTGAGTGCTGGGATTAGAGGGAGCACCATGCCTGGTAGTTATGTCTTCTTAAAGGGGCTAAAATGAACTCAGTGTGAATAAGACACAGGGAAGGAGATCCGCATCCACAGAGAGGAAGCAGGGATGGGGTAACTGTAGTCAGTGAGCCAACCCTGAATCTCTGGTTTCTTGTACAGTAAACCCACTCCTGGTAGGAAAGCCTGACAGGCACATCCGCTGGGGGAACAAGACTAGGTAGCAGCACGTCCTTACACCTAACAATTGCTTATGTGGTAGAAGTAAAGTTGGGACAATACGGTAAGGGATTCCATTAAGAGCCTGAGTGGAGAATCCAAAATACCCTCTGCTATGGTTTGGTGTTCGGGAACCTCTCAGGTACATTGAAATGTAGTAACCATCGATGCTATTAGGCGGGGAGCTTTGGGGAAGTGATCAGACCATGGGGTCTGAGTCAAAATGGATGGGATTAATGTCATTATGAGAGGTCACAGGGATCTACTTAGTTGTCTTCTTCCTTCCCACCACACGAGGACATCAAGAGAGGGTTCCCCCTATAATCCAAAATATGGGTCTCCTTGCTAGAACCTTAATCTTGGACATCCCAATCTCTAAAGCTGTGAGAAATACATTTCTATTCTTTATAAACTACCCAGCCCCACGTATTTCGTCACAGTGAACCAAATGGTCCAGTTTGTTCATCCACTATATGGCCTTTCAGAAGGTTCCATACTGAAGTAATACAATTGGTGTGGGCGAAGCTGGCTGTGTTGTAGCCGTGAGGGGACCATGGCTTCCGTGCGAGCAGGAGCCATACTGTTCACAGAATGTTTCTCCATCAGTGAGGCTTCCAACTTCCAGACATCACCATCACTTGCCTGTGCAGGAGCTCCCAAGCTGGGGCTGCAATCACATGGTGCAAAAACTTTTCTCCAAGGCAGGATGCTTAACCCTCATCTCCGTGCCAAGCCAGCTCCAGCCCAAAACAATTTCAAGTGAACTTGACAAGTAAGACCTGTTGGGAAAAGCCAAGCTCTTGTGGCTAACCACTGGGGAAAACTTTCCCTGACAGTTTTCTTGCCCGAAGCACTTAGCTGGCTCTGGCCTGTGACCTGAAGGCATTAAAAACCCATCGAGGAAGTCTCTGCGCTCTTCCTCCTCCACAGCCCTTCCCTTTCCTTCCTGAACAGTCCAGTCCAAGAGTCATTAGCTGGGGCTACAAACCATGATGCCTGCAGAGGGCTGGGAGGAGAAAACAATGGCCCATGGAGAACTGTGGAGTCAGAGCAAGGGGGACAAGGGACAGCAGTGACAGAGGTATAGGACGTTGTGACTTGGAGAGGTAAACAGAATGAAGGAAGGGGCAGTGACCACCTAGAAATTAATACTGGTTCATAATTTAATGGAGAAAATAGGAGTTTGGTTAAATGGTGTGGCTAAAGGGATCAAGCAAACACCATACTGAGGCTATCAAGAGGTAAGCTGCAAACATGGACAGGGAAGAAGTGTTTCATAGAACACTGGCCTCTGAGCAAAACAGCCGCCATCGGCATCAGACAAGCTGCACCTGCTTGCCTAAGACTGTCGCCAGCATGTTGACTGCTCACTCAAAGAAGAGCAGATAGAGGAGGGTCACTGGACCCTTACCTGAGAGTCCCAATACTCTCTTGCCCCTCCCAGCCACATCCTATGCAGTTCTGCACACAGCCTCAGGTGTCTTTAGAACACATAGACTAGGCAAGGTTAACCTAATGGGGAGCTACATTGATGTAGCTATGGGGAAACCATCATCCAAGCTAGGCAAAGACTTAGAGCTTTGGGGTCAACATGCTCCTGTAAGCGACCCTTTGCCAGGGTGCTGTAAGTAAGTTTAGTGAGCTCTTTGGTCTCCTAGGATGCCCTTTGGAAGAAATGTACTTTAGTTTGACCTTGGGAGCTTATAGAGATGGGGGTAGAAATTGTCTCCCCAGGGAAGAAAATCTTATGACAAAGTTAAATAACTCTATTAAATCAGGATTAAAAGATCGGTGGCTGAATAAAAATTGTTTACCATGCACCCCCAACAGTCTGAGTTCGGGTCCCAAGAATCTCAGTGAGAAGCTAGATGATCGGAGTACAGTTGCATTCCCAGCACCCCACAGTGAGAGATACTGGTGGCAGAGATTGGGAAAATTACAGTGAAGTCTGTAGATTGGCTAGCCTGGGCTACACAGCACAGGTGCAGAGACAAGAGCTTGCTCAACAAGGTGGAAGGTGATTCCTAAAAGGTGTCCTGACCTCCAAATCCACACCATGACACACACACACGCAGTCTCCTTTCCCTACCTCCATACCACTAACATTTGGAAAAGATCTCTGCATGAACCCATGATTTTGTAGATAGATACATAGATAGATAGATAGATAGGTAGATAGATAGATAGATAGATAGATAGATATAAATATAGATATACAGCAGATAAAAGATTATAGATAAGATAGACATACATATTTAATCTCCAATTCTGTTCACTAAGCCTTCCTTAGTGGACAATCCAATATTAACGCATGTGCCAGTCTTGATGTATACATCCCATTCCTCAATAAGAGAATAATCGCTCTTTGTCCTTTGAAGCCAAGACTGATCAAATGGAACACCATGCAATAACAAAGCATAAGGAAGTGCTCAAAGAACTGCTTCTCAAAAAGACAGGGAAGTGAGCAGGAAGGGATTTCCATACTATGACTAAACAAACTGAGGATTAAAATAACAAGATAAATAATAACTAATTATTGAATGTAATGGGAATCCATGAGCCCATATTGATGTAAAGAAATCCTAGACTTCAAATCTGATAAGGAGTGGGATAAAGAGTCCATAGTCAGGTGTGTCTCAACAAAATATGTATTAATTCCAAAATGAAATGTAGCTTCTCTGTGAGAAGCCTTACAAACACTCCTTAATTAAGTGGTCGAAAGAAATACTGAGTGGTTAAAACTAAGATCTGTCCATCCCAGAATGAGCTAATACCATGTGCTACTCGCTTAGACACTGTGAGGACGCAGCATCCATTTGGCGGTGCTTCCCCTAGCAAAGGTGAGATGTAACACAGGAAAGCATCCCAAAGACCCAACGTGAGGGATGTGTCACAAGACTCCGGCAGTATTCGATGAAGGATCAGTTTCCCCACAAGTCCACTGTAAAACACATAATCCCACCCTTGGGTTTCAGGATGATATCAAATGTTTTCCGATGCTTTCTTCTAACACCCGCCATTTATCTCAGCTTGAACCATAACAATGCATGGACAAGTTCTGAGCACAGCCAGAGGAGCTCGTCTCCAAGACAAGATGAGCAGAGCCCCAGGTGCTATCATATCCACAAGGGAAACAGAAGCTTCTGGTCACACTGTTAGCCACAGTGGCATCCACAGCATTGCCATCTACACCAATGATTTAAGAAAGGGGCTGCCCAGACAATAGAAGGAGATTCAATGTGGCCCTTGTGCTTGTAGTAGCTTTGCTTTTCGAAATGGACAAGAATGGATGAAAATGTCCTACGCCCTAACTCCAGAACATAGACGTGTATAGGCTGAGGTTGGGGAAACATTCTGAGATAATGACTGAGGAAGACATTGTGAGGCAATCTCGTGGTGTAAACATCACAGAGTAGACTTAGAAACCAAGCCGGTCTTGAGATCACTGGGTAGTATCACACGGGATCACTACCATAAAGATGGTCTGTCTTTAGATGAGTGTAACTGGTTTATGATCACATAAAGGAAGTCAAACCCAACCCAAAGGAAAATGGACAGAATACCTGCAGACCGCAGCCCTGAGTTAAGACCATCACTGCTGGGAAGAAAGTCAGCATCCCAAAAGGGGTTACTAGGATACATTCCCCAAATTAGATGGGTTTAATTTAACTATAGCTTTTGAAGGTCCAGTCACTGATTTGAAGACACAGATAGCACAACAGCCCCACTCTGCCAAGGTCCACGCCTCACTTGGCCAAGATGTATCCCTTGGAGGGATGAAGGTTGGGAGCCTGTACAATAAATAAATCAAGACAGGGCAGACTGGGAGGCAAGGAGCCGTTATATCCACTGAGAAATATCAACCGCGACCCAGACTTGGCGTCCTTCCAGGGGACACCGTAACACCTCCGTTGTGGAAATCCTCCTGCCGAAGGCATAGTGGAGTCTCCACAGGAACTGTGAGCACAGGAGTGAGCCACTTTCTGCGACACCTGGGTGCAGGCTGCAGCTATTACCTACCTGGAGCAGTTTTGTAGCAGGTGTTTCTGGAAGGCAGCGATGGGGCGTTCTGAGCCCTGGGGCTTGGGGTGCTTTGCCTCACTTGTCTCTGCCGCTTTAGCTCCTCTTCCCTTTCCTGGGCTGCCCGGATCTCTTCTTCAATCATGGACAAAGTCCGCTGCTTCCTTGACCTCAGTTTGAAGGGCCCAACCATGACATCAGACTCTTGAGTAGCCAGAAGGGAGGCTGTGCTTCTCAGCTCGGCTGCCTCTGAGTATTTGCTGAAGTACCCTCCTTCAGGCCTGGTCTCTTCCATGTTGACTGGACCGCTGGGCTGCACAGCTGTGGGTGGCTGGGAGGGTCCCTTTTCCCTGAGTGTCTTGTCCTCCACGGGGAGGATCTTTGGTAATACATCCCTTTTCTCTTGAACGGGAGAGGACACCTGAGGTGGTGCAAACATGCCCTGGGGCTTCTCAGAGCCAGGAGCCTGGCTTCCAGCTTCCTCTACCATTGCTCCAGGTTCCTGCTGTGCGGATCCCTCTTTGCTGGTGTGCACCTCAGCCTTATCCACCTGCTCGGCTATGGCTTGTTGAATGGCATTCTGCACCAGGAGCCCAGCCTGATATTCCAAGGGGTCATCAACAGATGGGGAATCTCCCAGTGTGGAGGATGGAGAATAGAAACCATGGTCACTGAAGGACTTGGAGACGCCTTCTCGGCCCTCTGAGGGGTTGTCTGTTTGGGGAGTCTGAGGCAGGGAGAAATCAGCCAGAGAGTTTTCCTGAAGGGCATTGGGTGTCTCATTAGAAGCTCCACTGTCACTTATGTTGTCCATGCTGAAGTCATTGGACAAAGTCTCCAGGACAGTGGTGTCCTGGGACCTCACTGACAACTCATCCAAACCTGAGTCCAGCTCCTCCTGGGTCAAAGAGACATTGACCGATCTTGAAAACTGGTCCAAAATCCCATGATCTTCATCTTTGACTACAGTAAGGACGGCCCGGGCACTTGTGAACTCTCCATCCTCTGCCCACAGTTTGGATAAGGGCCCGCGTTTGGAAGGCTCACTGTATGGCCCTTCCTTTCCCTGAGTGGCAGCATTACCTGTTCCTGCTCCTGCAGACTGGCTCTCAGATACACAGAGAGCTTTCTGCTCCTTAGCTGCCTGTGTGCTGCTGTCTTCCACAGTTCCCCCGATAGTAGCTGGTCGCAAGATGGTCGGTGGCTTGTCCGAGTTGATGGATCCAAGAGGTTTGTAGAAAGGCTTGATGGAGAACAGCCTAGGTGTGCTCTGGCCCTTGGCCAGTGTTTGCCTGGAATTCTCCATCCGCTGGAACTGCTTGCGTGCAGCTGAGAAATCAATCTGCTCAGTGACGACATCCTCCTTTGTGTGTTCAATGCTATCTAGGTGTTCATGAGCAGCTGGGGCTGTGCAGAGCTGAGAGGTGGACAGCTGCTGCTGTTGCTGCTGCTGCAACTGTTGCAACTGTTGTAGCTGCTGCTGCTGCTGTTGTAACTGTAGCTGTTCCTGCTGTGCCCTTTTCTCTTTGCGCTCCTTGTACTTTCTGTGTGACTCCAGATGTTCCTCGTCCAGCTGTTCCTCAATAGTTTTTTCCTGGGGAGGATTCCACCACTTGGCAGCGATGCCAGGATTCTTCTTCACAGCCTGGCTCCGAATGAGCTCCCTCCGCTCCTTCTCCAGCTCTATCATCTCCTCAGAGGGCCTCACTTTCCGAATGCAGAACTGCTCCTTCTCGTGCTCGTCCTCCTCAAAGAGCTTGGAAGGCTTCTTGTCCTCGTGGAAGGCACGCAGCTCAAACTTGGCCTCCTTCTTCAGTGTGGTGAGTGTGAACTCTCCATCTCGGGAGGAGCAGTGGGAGCTGGTAGAGGAACTGGGGCTGGCAGGAGCCTGCAGGCTATTCCCCAGCATGTCTTGGGGCTGGTCAGTGGAGTGTCCATTGGCTCTTTCTCCTTCGGCCATGCTGTCAGAAGGGCTTCTACTGAGTTCGATGTGAGGAGGCAGCTGCCTACCGGATGCTTTCTCAATGGGTTCTACCTTGGTGGCTGGGTGGGCAGGTGAGCCAAGGCTGCTTACCAGTATGGCTGCACCAGGCTCTGGGGAAGAGATTCCGTTGTAAGTTCCATCCACAGAGGAATCACAGCAGTTGGCCTCCAGCACCTCATCTAGGTATTGGATTTCTCTGGCGACATCATTATCTAAAGACTCGTGGTGATCAGTGAGGAGGCCATTGTGTGAGGGAGGATAGAAAGGGGAGGAGTGGTCCTTGGAATGGGGGGTAGAGGTGATTCCAGGTACACTTTTACATTCTGCCACGGACACCCCAATTTCCATGTTTTTGTGATCTGGGGAGAGAGAGCTGGCGGCAGGCTCCAGGCGACTGTCACCACAGTTGTCTTGCTTGCTTCTCAGCTGGTTAGCATCGTCGGAAAGCTGGGGGGTTTTCTAGAATAAAGAGAAAACACAAATAAGGGTTAAGTGCACATTCTGGATATAGACGCTGTCATGAATACGCTTGGCCCAGGGAGTGGCACTATTTGGAGGTGTGGCCTTGTTGGAGTAGGAGTGTCACTGTGTTGAGGTTTGCCCTGGAGTTATCTGTATTTTGATGCTAATTCTGCTGCCCTAGTGACAGGACTGTCTGCCTAGTCACATGCTCAGGACTCAGGTGACTTCACCAGAACCTTCTCCCCATTTAATTTGTAAAATACAGGTGAGGGCCAGGACAGAATAGAAAGAGGCCTGTCATTGGACAAGAAGGAAGGATGGGTGGGAGAAAAGTTTAAGGGAAGGGAGGAGAGAGGAGAGAAGGTAGAGTGGCGGGACAATATGGAAGCTTGGGGCACTGCAGTGCCGGATCTAGTATGGAAGCATGGGGCACTGCCGTGCCGGATCTAGTCGGGGATAAAAAATACAGCCTCGGGGTTGGGGATTTAGCTCAGTGGTAGAGCGCTTGCCTAGCAAGCGCAAGCCCTGGGTTCAGTCCCCAGCTCCGAAAAAAAAAAAAGAAAAAAAAATACAGCCTTTTAATTTTTTATAATTTTACAACAACAACTGTGGGCATGAGCTTTAAGACAGACATCCTAGCTGCCTGGAAGTCAGTCTTCCACCAGCAGCCTTCAGATGAGGAGGGAGAACTCTCAGCTCCTTCTGCACCATGCCTGCCTGGACACTGCCATGCTCCCACCTTGATGATACTGAACTGAACCTCTGAACCTGTAAGCCAGCCCCAATTAAATGTTGTCCTTATAAGAGTTGCCTTGGTCATGGGGTCTTTTCACAGAAGTAAAACCCTAACTAAGACAGACGCCAACCAAGAAATTCACTCAGTTACAGAGAGGAAACAGAAAGAACAGCGATGTATACTCATGACTAGAGATCTCCTTTCTAATAATCCTTTAAACATCCATTCTGTGTGGTGATGTGCACCCGACTCGCCTGGTTAGCTTTAATGATCAACTTGACAAAGCCTAGAGTCCTCCGAGAGGAGAACCACAATAAAGGGCTCTGGAAATGTCTATGGGGGACTATTTTGTTGGTTGGCTGATGCGGCAGGCCCATGACACTATGGAGAGTTCTAGTCCTAGGCAGATGGGCCTGAACTATCTATGGAAGCTGGTTGAGTATAAACCAGGCCCTGAGCCAGTCATCAGGCAGCACCCTCTGTGGTTCCTGCTGTGATTTGACAGTGAAGTGAGTTCCTTGGCTGGGGGGAAGTCACTCAGCTTTGAGCTCCTGCCTTAACTTCCCTCAGTGGTGGACTATGATCTAGTATTGTAAGTCTAATAAACCCTTTCCTCTACTAAGATGCTTTAGGTCAGGGTGTTATGTCATAGCAACAAAAAAGAAACCTGGCCACTAAACCTCTTGCATTTACAGATTCCGTCTTGTTCACTAGGTGTTGAATATATACAAGCTTCATTTGAAAATTCATAGGATAGCTTTGTGGGGGAAAAAACAAAACAAAACAAAACAAAACAAAACAAAACAAAACAAACCCCGCCATCAAGCCCAAGGACCGGAGTTATACATGACATCCACATAGTGGAAGGAGAGAACTAACTCTCACGGCTTGTCCTCTGACCCCCACATACACGCTGAGGCATGCATATGCACAAATGCATGCGTGTATGTGTTCATGCCAGCGCAAGCACACACACATACACACGTGCAAAATACAAATGCAAAATGAGTAAAAACTGTGGCTCAGTGGCTAAGAGCACTGACTGCTCTTCCAGAGGTCCTGAGTTCAATTCCCAGCAACCACGTGGCGGCTCACAACCATCCGTAACAGGATCTGATGCCCTCTTCTGGTGTGTCTGAAGACAGAGACGGTATAATCATATACATAAAATAAATATCTTTTTAAAAAGTAAAAACTAAAATAGAAGACACTACGTAGTTAAGACATCACAGATCATCACGGACTTCTGGTGAGACTATTCTAGGGATCCACGAGTATCTAAAGGTCTCTCTGCAGCACTATTCACCTTCCTAAAGACAGATGATTCTTGGCCAGACATAATGCATTCTAGAGATAAGAAGCGTTAGGGACACTTTCCATAACATATACTGGTAAGCGGTAGATCCCTTACTGGCTGCTCACAAGCCACATGGTCCCCACTGACATGCTATAATTGACTGTATTCATTACAGTCGTCATAACCAAGGCCACTAAGCTGCACAGTTCTGTTCTCCATGACCTAACTACTCGGTGCTCTGAAGAGCTAGCGGCCAACGGCACAGCGCCTCCAGGTTCTAAAATGTTTTCTACATGGTATCACAATCTGTGGATAATAAAAAAAAAAAAAATGGGATTTTTTTTTCTTTTTGGTTTTTTTGAGACAGGGCTTCTCTGTGTAGCCCTAGTTGTCCTAGAGTTTGTTCTGTAGACCAGGCTGGCCTTGAACTAAGTGATCCTCACTTGCCTCCTGAATACTGGGTTCCAAGGTGTCTGCCACCTCCTCCAGGGAAGAGAATGGGGTCTTAATGTGTTCATTTCATCACATAGTCCTAGTTGCCCAGTCTGTATCTTATTAGTCTGTATCTTACTAGCTGACTAGCCATCTGTTACTTTCAAGATTTTATTATCTACAAAATTAATTTTAAATTATACTTATTATATATAATATTCATTATATATGCATATATAAGATATATGATACATACACACACACAGGGTCACAGTGGCACATGACTTTAATCAGCACTTAGGAGGCAGAGGCTGGCTGACCTCTCAGTTCGAGGCCAGCCTAGTCCACATACACACATAATATGGAAAAAACAAAACCCCCCCAAAAAAACTTACGAATAAATAAAAGTATCAAATACCAAAATGAACCAGGACTAATCGCACCACAGGACTCCAGTGTATCTCAGAGGATTCCAGAAGTGAATTATGAACTTGGTTAGGTTTGCTTTCCTGTTTCAAGTTTATACCTGGCATGACCGGACAGGATACAATACAAAACTATTTACCAGCGTGTTTGCGTGTGAGTTTATATATATATACCATGAATGTGCGTGCTTCGAGTGTGGAGACCAGAAGATGGTGTCAGACCCCGTGACGCTGGAGTTAGAAGTTGTTTGTAACCCTCGTGTTATATAGGTACTGGGAATCCAGCCCGGGTCCTCTGTAAGAGCAGTGAGCATGATTAACCACCTAGTCACCGCTCCAGTTCTAGCTTGACCAAGCTGGCCTTGAATTCCGAGATCTACCTGCCTCTGCTTGCAAGCACTAGGACTGAAGGCTGAGTCGCCAAGCACGAACTCATGGTTCTTCTTTCTTCAGAATGAAGTAGAGAAGTCTGTCCACACAGCTTTTCCTGCCACCTTCCTTTATCTATGCTGGTGAGGGCTTTGCGTATGCCATGCAACGCTACGGCCTAGCCGCATCCTTGGCCCTTCACGGGCGTTTTAAAGCCATTAAAGCAAAACCATGTTTCATAAGGGAGATGTCAATCAGGAGTTACAGAAGCTTGCTGTGGATGAGCACTTGTCCGGCACACAGGGGAGCCCTAGGTTCAATCTCCAGCACTGTGAGGCAGGAGTTAAAACAAAATAATTACAGAAATTTTCAATACAGAAACTTAGTGGCAGACGTTCAAATGAAGTAAGCCCAGGCCAGTGCAGGCTCACTCTGTAGGAGGAATGGCCAGGAGAAGCAGAGCAACAGGGAAGGGGATAGAAGGTGAGAGTCACACCTTGATTCTAACCTCATCTAGTCAGTGATTAGAGGAAAAGCAGAGCGTCCCTTCTCTCTAACTCCAGGAAGGAAAAATGGAAAGTAACAGGAAGCTCGTGAGGACGCAACGTTAAAAAATAAATCCTGCTCTACTGAAACACCTCAGAGTAAATGAGAAGAAGACGCTGTAACGTAAAGAAAGAAATCAAGAGGCATTCACTCACTGACGCACTCATTACGACCAAGAAACATATTTTGCAAAGTCTGATGAAATGAGTGAGCAGCCGCCTTAAGCTCCGGTGACAAGCTCTGTCCTGGATTTCCCATGCTACCCCCGGGGAGCACACGTTTATTCCAGTTTGCCAAACGAAGCCCTCGACTCTCCTGCCTGTTTGTCTATCTTCCCCAGAACTTTCAAATAACTGGGTTTTGGGCTCCTGCATCAACCGCGTCCTTTTCTCCTAAGCACTTCACAGATCAAGTGTGCCATGCTGACACATTGACGGCTTTTTCAAGAACTCAAAAAGTCGTATCTAGTTCACAAAGGAATACTCCATGAAGTAAAGGCAACTGGATGGGAACAAAATTTTGAAAAATCCGACAATATATTTTTGCCATGTCAAAAAAAATATAGCCTTTGAGTTAAAAATGACAAATAGTAGATCTTCTGTTAGACCGACAGTTCAAAAAAAAAAAAAAAAGATAGTCAGGGGCTTGAAATGGCTCAGTCAGTACAGTGTTCACGTGAAGAGCTGAGTTTGATTCCCAGAATCAGTGTTCGAGCTCCTGCTCCTAGTCCCTGTGCTGGTGTGTGTGTGTGTGTGTGTGTGTGTGTGTGTGTGTGTACAGAGGCAGAGAGACCCCCTGAGGACCCTAAATCCCAGTGAGCTATTCATAAAACAAAGGACACAGGGATCTGACCTATGGCACATATATTTTCACACACTCGTGCACGTGCGCGCGCGCACACACACACACAAATATACCCAAATGATAACTGGGCACAGTGGCTCACTCCTATAGCCCCAGAATCCAAGAGACTGAGGCAGGAGGATTGCCAAGAATTTGAAGACAGTCTGTGTTAGACCTCAAAACAACAAAAGCTACTAAAGAATACTGGTTAACTAGACAGGAAAGATAACTTAGCAGCAGCCAAGCTGGATGACCTGACTTCAATCCCGCACGGTGAAAACAAGAGTGACAGACAGCTCTGGCAGACTGTTCTCTGACCTCGACATGACGCATACTATGACATAAATATACACCCCCAACCCCCCACACAAGCGACAAAGCATATTGCTTTAAAAAAAAAAATCAAAATTTGGATACCAGATGTGATATCTATGCCTTTTATTCCAGAACTGGGGAGGCAGGTGGATCTCTGTGGAGTCCGAGGGCAGCCTGGTCTACAGAGTGAGTTCCAGGACAGACATGGAGAGATTCTGTCTAGAAAAACAAGTCTAAGTTTGGGCTGTCAGTATAGCTTGAAGAGATCACTTTCCAGTACTTTTACCCCCTAAGCTGCATACTAGAGAAGGCATAAACCGCAGAGGACTTCCCTTCCTCTGAGTTAGACAGTTCAGATGGTCCAGCCTTGTTCTTTGCACAAACTCAAGAAAATTTTTTTTCTTTTTGAGACATGTGTAACACTGGCTGTCCTGGAACTCACTCTGTAGGCCAGGCTGGCCTGGAACTCAGAGACCCAACTGCTTCTGCCTCCCAAGTGCTGGGACTAAAGAGGTGGACCACTTAGTCTGGCTAGCAGATTTCTTCCTGATGCTCAATTCTTCTCCTTCAGAGGACAGCTGCTTCCGAGGAGGATCAGGGAGAAATTAACAGAGACAACCAAAGCCGTGTTAACCATTCAAAGCCCAGCACCAGAAAAGTTAGGCAACAATTGTAACAAAAGCAAATTCTGGGCTTGGCTCTCAGCAGGAGGAATTAACCTTCACACCCCAGGTCTGATACAATCAAAGCCACCAGAAACAGCAGCAGGTAAAGGGGAAAGGGCTAAGGAATCTGGGTTGCAGGAATCTGGGCTTGACAGCATTAAATGATGTCTTGTTTAAGCCAGCCAATGCCCAGTGCTCGCTTTGAAGATAAGGGAAGAATCAGAATTCTCTCCAGGTGTCAGATAAGGTGAACCGAAATTCAGATTCAGATCAACTGCGTTGGTGACATTGCCTGGAAATTCCTTTCAGTACTGTTCTCTAACGAAATGAATTGATGTGAAAAACCACGAAGTGGTGTTTTCTGGGGCCAAAGGAAAAGTAGGGTGAGAAGGGCTTGCGGGTGATCTTTAGCCTGCCCGAGACAACCCTCCAGGTAGAGTCTTAATACCAGGGTATATAATATCTACCCTCCCACTGGCTTCCCAGAATAGCCAGCAGCTGGTGAGGATGTCGGCAATTTACTCTGGAATTCTCCGGTAAAGGCAATAAACTCTAATGCAGCTGTGTGCTCCTGAAACACAGTTAAATTGCATTCCAGAGGCAGACAGCCATCCTGACTGAGGAGGAAGAAGAGGAGGATGGGAAACTTAAGGAGTGGTCACCCATGACTTCCTCCCGCACTTCCAGCTTTCCTTTAACCCCTTCAGACTCCCAAAGCTTGGCTAATTGGCGTAATTAAAAGGAGAAATGGGCTTTCCTTAGTGAAGTCAGAGGCTTGTCTAGTAGCATAATGAATGTTAGAACTAGGTGAGGTGGGTGGAGCCTCCACCGTTGGACTAGAGATTCCCCCAACCCTTGCCTGAGGAGGGTGAGCCCCAGCTTGGTTCCAATTTACAGATTCTCAAGGTTTCTACTCTTCATGGTCTAAGAACTAAAAGTTCGGTTTTTAACATTGGGTTCAGAGGACCTGGACTGTTTAATGTGGCAACAAAATCCCTCCTATGTAAATGCTTAGAAAAAAGGCATTTAAAATGCATTATGAAATTGCAAAATGGTTAATGTAAATGTAAAAAGAAAGTTTACTTTTAAGCAAATTTGCATCAATGTGCAAATGGCCAATATTGGCTTCTGTCCTGTGGGAGACTTTCTTGAGAGGAGAATAGCACTGGATCATTATTTTCAGAACAAAAGCAGTTAAGGCAACCAATCCAGAAATGTCCCACCAAAAGTACATCTTCTCTCCTCCCAATCCTTTCCCACCTCAGATCCGTCTCTGTTTATTTTAGTACAAAGCTAAACACAATTGGGAAATGTTACTGTTGCTAAAGCCAGCAGAAAATTTTTACAAAATGCCCTTAAAAGAGAAATCCTAGGTACTGGAGAGATGGTTCAGCAATTGGGGGCACTTCCTGTTCTTACTGAGGACCCCAGGTCAGGCCCCAGCACCCAGATGAGGAGGTTCACAATCTCTAGGGGACCTGATACCGTCTTCTTGCCACCATGGGCACCCACACTCACATGTACATACCCACACACAAGCGTACTTAAGAACACATAATTAATTAAAAACAAAATTAATACCCAGCATTTGGGAGCAGAGGCAGGTGGACCTGTGTGAGTTTGTTTAAGGCTAGCTTGGTTTACATAGTGAGTTCTAGGACACTCAGGACCACATAGAGACCCTGTCTCAAAGCAAAAATAGCATTATTATTATTATTATTATTATTATTATTATTATTATTATTAAAGTCAGATCCTGAAGATGCATTAGACTTGCTGGGGTTGTAGCTCAGTGGCAGGGCAAGGGACACAGAAAGCACCCATTTGATCCCTAGTCCTCAGAAAACCTGTACAAGGTCCCCCTTGTATGAGATGGAGCCCGCCCACCCTCAGTGCTTACGTAGCACGCTCAGTGCCATATCCCACTGAGTTTGCATCAGTTCTAGATCCTGGCAAGGCTCCGTTATCCCCATGTGACCTCTCAGCTGAAACACAGAAGACCACGGCCTTTTTGTTTTAGGTTGGAAAGACAGATTTTAGTATTTTATGACTTTGGAATTATATGAGATTTAGAGAAATAAGGGAGACTTTTCCCCCAACATCGTATCTGGCTAGTAGTAAATGTCACGGTTCTTAATTTTATCACAATGTGTCAGAAGGTCTTCTCCCAAAATATGACAGGAAGCTTCCAGAATAACATGGGGAAGGTCATGAAGAATGGACAGCCTGAAAGAGTTATTTCGGCTTTGCCCTTGGTCCTTGCTGACTTGAATCTCCTTCAGTCAAATCAGACTCTTTCTCTAGCCTTAAGTCAGTGACTTCCTTCCTTAGCCAGACTAGGGCGAAGGCAGCCTCCCCGAGGTTTAGCTTCTGCTCCTTCCCCGGAGCACTGTGCTAGGCCCTCCAGATGGAGATGTAACACTGCAGTCTAGGCGTTCGCACTTCGGGCTGGCTCTAAACCAGAGTCTCTGCCCTGCTGACAACTTCCCAGCGATAAGATAACCACGACCCCTCCCACAGAACAGTCAATGGCCTGACTAGTCTCCACAGAAAATGGTGGCTGACCCCTGACCAGCTGGACAGTGACAGCAGCGTGCTCCTTCTGCCTGGGCCTGCAGCCGAGCACGTCAAAGCCAGGAAGAACTGGAAGTCTCCCTCCTCATCACATCACACACCGGGAAGATGTGCTTCGCTACAAGGACAAGAAAAGCTAGTGCTTCTGTTAGAGAGTCAAAAGCCAGATGGGCATCCGCATTTATCTCTCTGTGTGTTCTGCTTCTGAAGAGGAGGAGGAAGAGCAGGGAAGGAAGAAGAAGATTTATTTATTTTATGTGTACGAGTGTTTGTGTTCATATATAGGTGCACCATGTACATGAAGTGCCTGAAAAGTTCAAAAGAGAGCCTTGATCCTCTAGAAACGGACTCAGGTTGGTTGCGAGCTCCCATGTAGGTACTGGGTACCAAACCCAGGTCCTCTGCAAGAGCAACAAGTGCTCTTAACCTCTGAGCCATCTTTTTTCTGCTTAATATGCCCAGAAATGATGGGCGGCTTCAGACTCAGGATGCTGTAACTATAAGTCGATCCTGCCATCAAGATAGACAAGATCCTTTCAAAGCATGAGCCAAAATAAACCTCTCCAGAGGAGGAGGAGTTGGAAAAATGGTTCATTGGCGAGAGTGTATACGGCTCTTTCAGAGAACTTGAGTTCCTTGCATCTACACCAAGAGGCTCATAACCACTTGTAACTCCAGCTCTAGAGAAGCCAACACCCCCTTCTGGGCTCCTAGGAATCTGTACTCCTATGCACAAAACCTTCTCCACATACAATGAGTAAAAGTTTGTTTTTGTTTTTTTTTTTTAATTTATTTATTAGTACATTGTTTTTCTCTTCAGACACACCAGAAGAGGGCATCAGATCTCATTTCAGATGGTTGTGAGCCACCATGTGGTTGCTGGGAACTAAACTCAGGACCTCTGGAAGAGCAGTTAATTCTCTTAACCGCTGAGCCATCTCTCCAGCCCATGAGTAAAAGTTGAATACTAAAAACACAAGGGCTGGAAGGACAGATTGGCAGTTGCGAACATTTGTTGTTCTGGCAGAGAGGACCTAGTCGGCTTTCCAGCTCCCGTGTAGTAGGCTCACAGCCATGTGCAACTCCAGTTTCAGGGGATCCAGCACCCTCTTCTGGCTTCGAAGGGCTACTACACACAGAAAACTTACATGCAAAACACTAATACACATAAAATGAAAAAGTGTACATCATCTTTTTTTTTTTTTAAGGCGTAGTTGTTTAAATTCCAGCACTTCAAATGTCTGCTCTGTTCAAAATGACGCCATTTCCTTACTGCCCACAGGTGTCTGTGTCCCCTCTAGGGTAAGAGTCTGGCCCACCATCACCTCCCAGGCTCCTAGCCTAAATGCAGCATGACCCAAATTGATCAAACGCCAGGTGTCTGCTGTGTGGCCAGGCTTCTCAGTTCTGAATAACCCAGATTACTTCCTGCTGCAGCTACTATAGTTAAATTAGAAATGCTTTTCCCCAGGTAATGGGTGACCTGATCCTTTAGTCCAGTTATTTTTAAGTTCCATCAAAAATATGCACTCATTGCTGGCCTAGGATCAGAGGCATGGTTACAGAATAAAACTTCCTCATAGCTGGGAAATCAAAGGATATCTCTGTCCCCCTTCTTACCCTCCCTGGCTTGCATAAGTCACATGTTTAGTAAGCAGGGCACAATGGTTACATAGCAAAGAACTGGCTCTTTAGGCCATGTGTGGCTACCTCTAAGATGGTCGTTTTTGGACTCTAACTTTCTGAACTCAGATGCTCCCCCCCCCCCAACAAAATGTCAGTTTTGGGAGATACAACCTGGCTATTGCTGTGGCCTAGGACCCCTTGCCAGCTGAATCATCAGTCCTAAGGCAGCAGACAGAGCTGCAGGTGGTAGACCTTTGGGAGACTGCCCACAGAGGAAGCAGTAGGGTCTGAAGGGGACACCAGGTGAAGCGGTTAAGTACTGTCCTATAAAACCGCTGACATTCCAGAAGTCCAGCCTGAGATGACATATCTTTGCCTGAGGCTAAGGAGTGTCCCCAGAACTCTGAAGTAGGATGGCCTACTCCCCCTCAAAAGGATCTGGTAGCTTCAGGGAGATGGAGTCCCTGCTCGCATAATAAGAACATGAGGCTTAAGGCCATTGTAAGGAGAGACCCTACGCGATATCAGGAAGCTTCGCACCTCCTCCCCAGTGTGAATGACCTGGCCTCAGAGAGTTCATAAAGAAAGCTGAGCCCGTGGAAGGTCCTGAGCAGGTGCCTTGCAGTTCCTATGGCCCCGTGTGCTGTGGATGGCGGAGTACAGTTTACGCTAGGACTGGGTAGCCCAGTCTACCCTCCCTGGAAGGCACAGGACAGAAATACTGGCTTCCTTTGTTAATTCTACTTCAGGGAAGTACATCAGAGGGGACACATTCCAGGCCTGAGTGGCCTTTCCTCTTCCACCTCCCAGCAGAGAGGCTTCCGGCCTGTGGAACTGGGGCCTTGTGTTGACTGTGGGAAACAGAGACAAGCCACTCCTGACGGAGGTCAGCTCTCCCAGCTCCCAGCTGAAAGAAGGCAGGCAGCCAGACTACAGACCCCAAACCTTTCTGAGGCAGCTGCAGGCTAAATATAGACCAGGAAAGCTAGGGTCATTGCTGTGACCCCTGAAAGGGGCTAATACGAACAATGCCTGACCTGTCGCTACCTAGAACATCTTGCTAGGAAACCAACACTACTTATTGTGACCTGGGGTGGGGTGGGGTGCAGTTCTTATAATGAAACTCCAACATTTTGGTGGCTAGGAGTTTCAGCCCCATGGAATCTGCCCAAAGGTTCTTTTTCCCCCTGAGAATTTGGTGGGCTTGGCCAGAGCAGTGGTTACCAGACAGCCCTTCGGATGTGTGCCTCAGGCGGGCTCTAAGACTGGATAAAAACACTTCTAGAACCCACAAACAGGGAACAAAGTCACCTGTGTCTTGGCTCATACTCACAGGAAGAACTTTTAGGGTAAGGGAGTCTCTGGACCACAAGCCTTTCCTGTTAATAACGACCCTCCCACTTCTAGCCAGGCTGGAAAACCAGGCTCGCTTTGTCCAGTGAGCTGCACATCTGACATCTGGAAAATGTTAAGGTGCTGTTTGATTAACACATTTACAGCCCAGGCTTTCTGCGGGAGAAACTGGAGACAGCTCGCACAAGCTGGGGTGAGGAGTGGGCAGGGACGAAAGGAAGGAAAGAAGTTGTGTTTGTTGAGACCATTGCTGTAAAAGCCATTTCTTTCTCTTCCTCTCCTCTCTTCTTTTGAGACAGGGTCTCATTTTGTAGCCCAGCCTAGCCTCCAACCTGCTATCTGACCTCTGGCCTCAACCTTTACGAGTTAGGGTAACAGGCGTGCGCCACCTTGCTGGGCTAAGGGTCCTTTCTCTCTGAAAACTTTTGGAGGTTCCCTAGAGGAACAACTGAGAGCGCGGCTGCTAGCTCCACATCCCCATGAAGGAGAGACAGATGTAAGGCTCTCTCATGCCTTCTCACTAAGGCTACTTTGAAGGAAGTCCCCACATCCTGGAGTAAAGCAAAATCAAGGCCACATAAGGAACTCCTGACCCTTGCAGCCTGAACTTTGTAAGTAATGAATTCAGCAGGCACAAACAAACCTAGTTTAAGTTCTTTCCAATTTCGCTGCAGCTCTCTTGCCTTTAGGTAATTCCCGGTCATGATGACAGGAATAAAAGCTGAGCACTACAAGGGACCCCACACAAGCCACTGTGTTGAAGTGGCGCCCAGAGAAAAGAAAACTGTGCCAGGAGTGGGGAAGTCTAGCTTTCTGTGCACAGAGATGCGCCTGAAAGAGGGTATCCTGACATGCCACGAAACTTCCAGGAACAAAGCCCCAAGTCCCCTATTGAATGTGGTGAGCCCCACACCATGGAAACCGTTAGCCCACTATAGAATTCAGCAGCGAGCTCTTTGAACCGATACAAGACGACTAGAGAACTAATCACCGGAGTCCCTGGGTCCCGAGGCAGATTTCTGGAGTGGAAAAGAGACACACAAATTCGCATAGACTCAGAAAGTGTCTTTAAAGCATTTTCTGTCACACATGCAGCTTTGGTCTGTGTATGCAGTGTTTCCTCTGCCCCTCAGCACCAAAGCCGGGAGCTTGACAAGATACACAGTAGGAAAAACGAGACAACGCAGTAAGCGCTCAGCTGCCCACCATGCAACAGGAGAGGCCTCCACCACACTGCAATACAATCCAGACCCTGACTCCCTCCTCAGAAAAGACTCTGGCCTCGAGAGAGCTTTCTCCTTTCAGATCAGAAACAGAAAGCAAAGGACCAAGAGATCGGTCATCAGATGTCTTACCCTGCTCAGAGAAAAAGCCCAGTGCGCGCACCTCGGAGTCCGCAGTCAGAATCGCCTCTTTCTCCAGACAGATTCCAGCGTTCGCACTGGCTCAGCCGGGACAAATTCCTTAGGAGCCTCGGGACTGGAGACTGTGATGTCACCGCGGGCCCTCCCTCTGTTCCCTAAAAGGCCATTCACACCAAGAAGGACTTTCGTCCCCTTCAGAGAAGCCTGGCCCCTCCCCAGTCGGCCCAGGATGGGAGGGCAGTTGCTTTCCTGCCAGAGGCAATGCTAGTGGCCTTGGTCAGGCTCCGGCGCTAAGCAGGGGAAGAGCAAAAGCCCGAAGGTGCTGACGTGACCTGTTACTGGTGCTTCTTTGAAACTCAGATATGGGCTGACGCTGGCTACCGAGTCTGTAAAAATCTGAAGGATTCTAGACAAGTGACGCCCTTTTTATTCTTTTACACAAGATCTCACTGGGGAGTCCTGGCTGGCCTCCATGGAACTCACTGTATAGAAGAAAGTGGTCTCTAATCAACGAGATCCCCCTGCCTCTCCTCCCTCAGGTTGAAGTTAAAGATCTGTGCCACCTACCACACCAAGCTAAACACTACAGACTCCATAGGACCCAATACTCAAAGAAAAAAAGAGGTAACAAATGAATATTTAATGTAGCTGAGACCAGACAATATATATTATTATATATAAATAATATAAAATAAATGTGTGGGTGTCTATTGCTGCAATGAAACACCATGACCAAAAACAACTTGGGGAGAAGAGGGTTTATTACAACTCTAATCTCACAGGTCATCACTAAGAAAAGTTAGGTCTTGAGCAGAAATCTAAGCATGGAGGAGTGCTGCTCACTGGCTTCCTTCCCCTGGCTTGCTCAGTTAGGTTTCTTATAACCAATAAAAAACAAAAAACAAAAAACAATGTGAAAGTGAACTTTTTAAAAAAAGATTTATTTTTTATTTATTATATATAAGTAAACTTTAGCTGTCTTCAGACACACCAGAAGAGGGCATCAAATCTCATTACAGATGGTTGCGAGCCACCATGTGGTTGCTGGGATTTGAACTCAGGACCTCTGGAAGAGCAGTCAGTGCTCTTAACCACTGAGCCATCTCTCTAGCCTAATAGTGAACTTCTAACATTCCCCATTATCTCACAAGCACTTTCTATGTTATTTAAAGGTTTCTATACGATTACTTATTAATTCATTTGGTTTTGTGGTGCTAAGAAAGGACCCAGGATCTTGCACATAGTAGGCCAGTGTTCTACTGATGAGCTCATCTTTAACCCTCCTATCATTCTGGCTATTGTTTTAAAATCTGTTACAGGACCTCACTAAATTACTCAGACTGACTCCGAGCTCACTCTGCAGCCTAAGCAGGCTTTGAACTTGTGATTCTCCAGCTTCAGCCTCCCAAGTAGCAGGTGCTAGTAAAATGCATTTTAAATGGATACATGATGCCTCATATAGGATCCTGGGTGAGGTGGCCTTACCACTGAATAAAGATAGATAGATAGATAGATAGATAGATAGATAGATAGATAGATAGATAGATAGATAGATAGATAGCTGACCTGACTGCTCCTAAAAGGTTTAGGTTTTAATTATAGATATATAAAATATAAGAGATATAGATGTAATATACAGATATAAGAGAGGCAGAGACATCTAGAAGAGTCCAACTGGACATTACCAGCAGACTGAGCTGGGCCATGAGAGGAGAGGGCTAAGTGGGGAGTGAAGAATGGGAAAGCCAGGAAACCAAGAGAGGAACTGGGAACCAGAAAGCAGGAAGCCAAGAGAGTGGTTTAGCCAAAATGGCTGAGTTAAAGAGGGACCAGAAATGCTAGGGCTGGAGGGTTCAGGGTAGGAGGTAGGGTATACCAAGCAGAAGGACCCTGTCACAGGAAGAGCTGAGAGATGCTGGGAGAGCCTGGTAGCCAGAGTCAGCTTTGATATATTAATAGGCACACCTCACTTAGCCATTTGTCCTGGGTTTGAGACCTCACAACCACTTCATAGCTGACCGAGAAAAGAGCAGTGTTTGCTTTGGGTCGAGGTGCCTGCCCCAAATGCAGCTGCTTCCCTGGCTTGTTCTGTCAGAATCAGATTCTATGACTATGGAAGCAGCCTGGAGCAGGGCTCACTCTCTGAGGACGCCCACGGGCTCCAAACCCTGCCTCCAGGTCCTGTACATCTCATTCCCTGGAACTTCAGGATGACCTGGAAAAAATTCAGGGCCTAGCTGAGACTCTGGCTGCCTGGGAAGTGAATCAGAATCCCAGGCCAAGTGAACACCACGATGAACTCATTCTCTTTAGTGAGACAGACAAAGGACATCAGGTTTACAGTAAACTGAGTGGGAAAAGGACATCAAGGCGATTTCATGTCCCAAGAGGCCAGCTGGTCTGGGGTCAGTCTGAGAGCAATTTGTTCTGGCGACAGAATAAACAGCCCAAAGATTGCAAGCAGGGTTCCCAGGGATCTTTCAGGACCCTCCTGGGCACAAAGGTGAAGAAAGGAGTACCCAGTGGCTGGAGCCCACGCAGGAAGGCTTCCTTTGACGGGGAAGTTAACGTCTTTCCTACAAATATTCAAGTGACAATTTCTACAATGTGCTACATTTGGATATATCAAGGAATTTCCTAAAGCCTGACCTAGTGATCCCAGAGCTCCTGGGGAAACTCTTAGACCCTTTGGAATAATTGGAATGTTCTGCTGTGTAGCTGAAAGGCACTTCAAGACACCACTTAGCAGTCTTATGTAAGGTGAGATAGGAAACTCACACACTGAGGAACGCCACTGGTCTGCTTACGCACGAGGGACCAGTACTGGCCATGGGGTTCCAGACGCTCAGGAGGCTGAAGTAGAAAGATCCCCTGAGCAGGTGATGGGGGGTATGGGGGGTGGGGAGCCTGGGTAAGAGCAAAGAAAACAAAGAATGAGAAACCAGAAGAGGACTTTGAGAATACTGTGAGGAAAGGATGCTATCTGGGACCCATCATCACATCCGCCCTATTGTATCAGTGGGAGATCTGTAGGAAAAAATCTCTGTGCAGAAAAGAGGAAACAGTCGTAGCTTTAAAGCACTATTTTCCACGTAATGTGTGTGCTTATGACGGGGAGTTCGTTGGATGCAATGGCTCACCAAACACACCTTTGTTCAGCTATGAGCATATAGTGTACGCTCTCACGGGCTTATGTTGTGTCCTCCCCACAGGTTCAGATGCCACCACCTAATACCCAGAAGCCTGGCTTAGGACTTGAGCTATGACAAATAACATTAGCAATCATAGCAATAACAATAGGAGAGTTTAAGTGAGGTCATAAGGGTGGGTCCCGACCGAGGGAGAACAGAGGAAATTCAGACAGAGAGGTGTGTAGTGACACAGAGAAACAATAACCACCCATGAGCCAGGAAGATGGGCCTGAAAAAGAGGCTTCCCTGAACCCTCGGAAAGAACCAACCAGAAGGACCCTGCCCACCCGCACTTCTGACTTCTATAATTAGGAAAGTGTCCATTTTGTTGCTTAGCTACGGAAGGTGGACCTTGTCAGTGTAACACACATGCATGCTTATGAACACACACACACACACACACACACACACACATGCACGCACACCTATGCACGGTTATTCATACAATGCATGCACAACACACTGCCCAGCTAAAAAAAAAAAAAAAAAAAAAAAAAAAAAAAAAAAAAAAAAAAAGGGCAGAGCTTAGAAAATAGCCCAGTGGCAAACTCACTGTTCTGAAATGGCTCTGTCCTCAGAGGTGAAGTGAGACATGAAACGGGCTCGCTGGGTTCAGGTTTTAGAAGTATAACCTGAGGTGACCCTTCGATGACAGTAGAGTCCCCACACACTAATGGTCGGAAGTCTAGGAGATAACCAATCACAACTACTGCATGTCCTCCAGTCAGCTCCAGCACAGGTTCTGAGACTGGGGTTCAGGGGGTCTTCTGAGTTGAAATAGCAATTGTGCCACCACTTTAATTCTTCATGTAACCTTACACTGGAAAAAGGGAAGCCATTTTAAATCTTGGTCCTGTTCGACTGGTACATTTATTACTCTTTTTGAAAAGAAGCTAAAGGAAGGGAGGCCATATTCTGCTTCTGGGTTCTAAAGTACTGCCCATCAAAGTGGAAAAGTCAGAGTAGCAGGAACAGAAAGCCACTGACCTTGCTGGGTCCCCAGTCAGAGAGCAGCTGACCATGCTGGGTCCCCAGTCAGAGAGCAGAGGCTGGTCCTCAGTTTGCTTTCTCCTTTTCAATCTAGGACCTCAGCCCGTGGGTTTGTGCCACCCACATAGAGGGTAAGTTCTTTGCACCTCAAACCCAATCTACAACCCCCCACAGATGTCCCGGGAGGTTTGCCTCCTGGATGGTTCTAGATGCATCAAGTTGTCAGTCAGTGTTAACCATTACAGTTGAGAAGCAAAATGAAAACTGTGACGACCTGACGGTTACATCTGACAACAGCCCGTACAGTCACCACCCAGCAAGCATCCGTTAGCATAAGCGCATGTGCCGGGTGGCTGCTATATTCCCTTAGACACCTTCTGTCTAATCTTTCATTAGATAGAGATGGCTATCCTCTGTAGAGAGGAAAATCCAGCTCATGGTGGCCAACACTCCACAGAGACATACAGCTAGTCAGTAACAGAGCTTTGGCCAGAGTTCACAGCCCAACCCATCTGAAGGAGCTCTGTCTCTGCAGGCAACAGTGCTGGAGGGAGGCAGACACAGGAAGCACCCAGAGCTACCAAAGAAGACGCAGGAGGAGCATCCTTAAAGCATCTGCAATACAAGCAGCGAGCTGCCATGAGACCCTAGGCCTGCTGCTAGCCTCCTCTCAAGAGTCCATGTTCTCGGGTCTGTAAAGTGAGGGAAACTGGGTAAATGCATAAAACTTACTACAGAGCTCCAGTGTCAGCATGGAGGGGGCAAAGTGAGGTCAGAGGTGGGAGGAGGGGGAGGGAGAGGGGGAAAGGGAAGGAGAAAGAGAAGCAAAGCCAGTGACTGCAGCCTCTAAAATGGGTTGGCTACACTTTTATCGAGAAAGAAGTTGAGTTCCTGGAAGAAAGCTGAGCTCCATCTTAGACACACCCCTTGACAGAACTTTATCACTCTGGTGGAAGGGTTTTATTCCACTCCTTCTATTTATAACGGGTACAAGGCACCAGGGCCTTACTGTATAAGATCTTAGCCTACACACACACCTTTCCTGATCCAACGGTTTTGGAATGGAGACCCAAGTAAGCCTCTTTGCTCCACGCCTCACGACAGACACCTTCTGATTTTTCACGTGTGTATCGTTATTGTCTGCTGAAAAAAGGATTAAGTACATGAAAATGTAGACAAAGCCAGGTCCCGTGACACACATCTGTAACTCAGACACTTGGGAGGTGGAGAGGAGATGAGCAGAAGGCGCTTGCAGTGAGTTTGAATTCATAATTCTCCTGCCTCCACCTACAAGTGCTAGGGATATAGTCATGGGCTACACACCTGACTTTGTTTACCATTTGTGTGTGCTGTGTGTATGTGTATCTGTGTGTGTATATGTGTGTGGGTGTATGTGTAAGCTTCTGTCAAGAGTATAACACACACACACACACAATATATATATATATATATATATATATATATATATATATATATATATATATATACCAGAAGGAGGGTGCCAACGCATGCACAGAGAACAGAGACCAGGGGGGCTTGGGTGTCCTGCTCTATCCCATTCCACCATATTCTCATGTGACAGTGCTTCTCACTACATGGCCAGCAAGCCCGCAGATTTTCTGGTCTCTGACCCCCTCCCACCCACCCACACACCACCATGCACACACGCAGCACTGGGGATACAAGTCCGAGTACCTAGGCTAGCTGCTCCATGGGTGCTATGACTTTGAACTCAGGTTCCCACGCTTGCACAACAGCCTTCTTATTCAATGAGCCATTTCCCTATCCCCTAGATAGCTGTGTCATGATTCACGTATGCAACAGTGCAGCCCTGACTCAGGATGAACCAATGCTATCCCAGCTTGGCCTTCTGTCCAGCAAATTCCTGAGTCTGTCCCATCGTAGGAGCAGACTGTCCCCTCTCCACAACTGCCTGACAGCATAACCTCCCTTCTCTGTGGAAGATAAGCAACCGGGGCTGTCCGGAGACATTTCCCTTTCAGGAGCTTCCCTTTCCCAGAAAAGGTTGTGCAACGCTCTGTGAGTAACTGGATTCTTCCCTGGGGGGTCAAAAGTCACAGAACTTAATTTTATGAACTATGTCACAGACAATGCCTTAGGAAACCCCCATTGATGAGTTTCAGATCTGAACAGCCAAATAAAGATTTGGAGGAGAATCTCTAAATAAGAGCCTTCAGCTGCCACAGTGATCCTGGCACTTGGGAGGCTGAGGCAGGAGGATTGAGAGACTGTCTCAGAACAAAATGGCTCCCGCCTCCTCCACTGGTAATCAATCTAGTATCTTCCCCACCCACCTCTCTCCCTCTCTCTCTCTCTCTCTCTCTCTCTCTCTCTCTCTCTCTCTCTCTCTCTCTGTCACACACACACACACACACACACACACACACACACACACACACACACACACACACACAGGACCAAATTCATTGATCTGGACTCAACTCTCTGTTTTTTGCAAAATACATCAAAAGCTTTGAGTGAACTCTAAAAAATAATACCCTGGGCTTGCTAAATCTAGGCTTCTGTAAGCAAAGGCACCATGCCTTCTACCGATGCTCCGGCTGAGCCTGGTTACCAGGATACCTTTATAGTTTTTGTAAGATACACATTCTTGACTTCAAACCTGACTCTGGTTGCAACTCCAAGTTAGAGGGAGCACCTAGAATCTTGCCCCTTGTGCACAGTTCTTCTCTCCAGAGTACACGAGGACCATCATCTCTGTGAGGTTCAGGCAGCCAGCTCTGGGGAGCAGCAGAGGGATGTATGTCTACCTCCTTCCAACCATGCCCTTATGGCTCTCAAAGCCAGGAAAGAACCCCTACAGCAGAAGAAAGGCAGAACCTTCGTGACAGTGAGAAGCAGAGGAGAAGGATCAGCAGGGAACCATGGACCCAGTCCATGACCTTTCCCACTGCTCTCTCTAGCCTGGAGAACCTGACCCTGTCTGCTTTGTTTCTCTTAATTTTATTGGTGTTCTTAAAAATGATTCATGTGCATTGGTGTTTTGCCTGCATGTTAGTCCAGGTGAAGGTGTCAGATCCCCTGGAACTGGAGGGACAGACAATTGTGGGCTGCCATGTGGGGGCTGGGAATTGAACCTGAGGCCTCTGAAAGAGCAGCCAGTGCTCGTAACTGCTGAGCCAGCTTCTCCCTTCTCTATTTCTAGGCCATTTCTCCTGCCTGGCTGTGAGACCACTGCATCAGAGCCCGGTGGCTAAGAGCCAAAGAGTCAAACTAACTGTGGGGAAACGGTCGTTTCTGAGGACCAGAAGCAAGGGTCGTGCGACTGTGCTGGCTGTTGCAACATCTGCTTGACCCCGTCTGTCCACTTTGATCTGGGGACACTTGCTGCTCACCACCTCGATATGGGCTAGTATGTTTCAAGGCAAGATGATACAGTGGGAAGGACGCAGGTCTTCAGGAGAGAAGGGCCTTGTCTCTGGTATCATTCACTGATGATAGGAGGCCCTCATATGCTCCTTGATTTTTAGATCCCTCCTCTGTTAAAAGGGCTTGAGACTGTTGTTTAGGGCTGGGGAGGTGGCTTATCTCCCGAGCCTGAAGAGCTGAGCTTGATCCCTGGAATCCAGGGTGAAAGAAGAGAACTAATTTGTCCTCTGACCTCTGACCTCTGACTTCTGACTAATAAACTCTTTCTCTCTCTCTCTCTCTCTCTCTCTCTCTCTCTCTCTCTCACACACACACACACACACACACACACACAAACACACACACACACACACACTTTTTTTTTTTTTTTTACTTTTAGAATTATGGTTGTGAGTTGAGTCATGTTTCCCCAAATTCACATCCAACTTGAATTTCGGATTCCGACCTTATAAGGAAGCAGGGTCTCTGCATATATACCGTGCTACTATGAGGTCACCCTGGGTGAACGTGGCTCTCACTGCAAAGACAGGCATCTTTGTAAGAAGAGATGACATAGTGATACACAGAGGAGGGCTCTGTGTGACAATGGACTCCGCATCTACAAGCGGAGAGTAATGGGCCACAGTAGCAGTCAGGCTGGATGCAGGGAACAGATTCTCCCTCCGAGCCTGCGGGAGCAGCCCACCTGGCTGCTTCATTTCCTCCTGGGCTAGCATCGATCACCCTGGCATTGCTGTAAGACACTGTAATCGAGGTAGCTTGTTAGTGCAGGAATAGCAAGTGAATGTGCTGACCTTATAAGGCCACCTCAAGGATGACATAAACCACTTATGACTAGGAAAATGAGGCCCTCAAGCATGAGTCAACTCCTGGTCTTTGTGCAGAGTGTTAAAGCCAGAAAGAGCAAAGAAATACATGAGAAATAGCTTTTCCTCACACAGCTACCACTGCAGGCTTCCTGGCTCCCTCGGCAGAGCCGAAGCCTGAATGAAGAAGCCATACAAGACAGCTGGAGCTGGTGATGAGGGGCTGGGGTCCACAAAAAGATGCTGGCCAAGGCCGATCCGGTGATCAGAACCTTTATTACCTGTGATACACCAGGTATAAGTCAGGATTGTCACACACAATCACTTCAGTTCCTTAAAACAAGCCTGTGAAGCCGGTATTTTTTAAATGTATTTTGTTTTTATTGGTTTGTTGTTTTTCGAGATAAGGTTTTTCTATGTAAGTCTGGCTGTCCTGACCTCAAACTCAGAGATCCGTCTGCCTCTGCCTCCCCAGTGCTGGGTTTAAAGGCTGGTACCTGCACCACTACCACCATTCAGCTTAGAATGTTGGTTTACGACAGGATCTCACTGTGGAGCTCTAGCTAGCCTAGAACTCTCTCTGTCAGTGGTTCTTGTCCTTCCTAATGCTGAGACCCTTTAATACATGATTTGGTGACCCCCCCCCATAAAGATTTCTTTGCTACTTCATAACTGACATCTTGCCACTGTGATGAATCGTGACATAAACATCTGATATGTAGGGTATCTACCTATATGTGAGCCCCAAGAGGCTGAGAACTGCTGCTCCATATAGACCAGGCTCACTTTGACTCACAGAGAGTAGCCTGTCTCTGCCTCCCAACTCCTGGAATTAAAGGTACATGACGCCATGCCAAGCTTGAAGCTGATATTCTTGCAACTATTCTATGGTTCATGAAAGTGAAGGTCAGAGAGTTGTTAATGTTTTATCTATCTATCTATCTATCTATCTATCTATCTATCTATCTATCTATCTATCTATCTATCTATCTATCTATCTATCTAATCTATTCATCCACCCATCTATCTACATATCTATCTATCTATCTATCTATCTATCTATCTATCTATCTATCTATCTATCTATCTATGTATCTACATATCTATCTACCCATCTGTCTGTCTGTCTGTTCAATCTACTGTTTATATGCTTATTATTTAGCAGTACTAGGAAATGAATCTAAGGCCTCCCGCGTGGTAGGCTAGTGTTTCACCACTGAATTCTATACACTCGAGCCCTCTTTGTACTTTATTTTGAGATGAGGTTTCACTAGGTTGAGCTGCCCAGGCTGGCCTTGAATTTATGATCCTCCTGCTTCCGGCCTCTTGAGTAGCAGGGGTTACAGGCTTGTTCCACCCAGTCCAGTTAGAGTCGGAGAACTTCCCTGTCTAAAGGCCCAGCTGAATGAACTACAAAGCTGGAGGCAAGGCAGCCCGGCTCCAGACCTTCAGCCACTAACTCCTTTTCACATGTAAACGTAGAAACTGGGGCAACCTGAACTTGAGGCTCATCTAACAAGCAGGGCTGGCCACTGGATCCTTTTTCTCCTTGGCCATCTACTGCCAGCCCTACACAGCCCTAGTTTCCCTGTGAACGGGCTCAGCCAAGCATGGCTGGGAAAGAGAACACTGCGCTGGTACCAAACAGGTACAGACTCTTCCCATGTGTTCCCCTAAAACAACACATTACACCAACTTGTCACACAGCATTACATCGTGTTGGGTATTGAAAGGAATCTAGAAGAGATTTGATATGGAAGGCAAATCCCATGTCATTTTAACACGAGGAGCTTGATTTTGGTATGGGTGTAGATGTGGCAGTCCAGAAGCCAGTGCTCCGTGGATGCAGAACAAAAAATGTTTCCTGGATATTATCTCTAGGAAATTAGAACCACGCACTGGTGTGTGCGTGCGTGTGTACACTCACGCACTTTCTGGATACTGGCATTATAGAAAACAAATGGTACAGATAAGAATAAAGGAGGTTATCAACCTAATCTCTGCCCTGTGTAGCATTCTGCTGGCCTTTGACTTATGCTGTCCTATGCTTCCAGCAGTGAGGTCTGCTAATCCCATTTCACAGATGACATTGAAGCTCAGAGCTGAAGTAATTTACCCAAAGACACAGAGCAAGTTCCGGCAGAGCAGGCGAGAGCTAAGCCCCATTTTCTCTTCTCCAAAGTTTGCTATGGAGAGATGCACCTTGGCACACCTCTGCCTGCTGCCCCACAACACACACCGTGCCAAGGCTAGATAAAGGATGAATTGGAGAGAGTAGGAGAAATGGTTGGGAGGGAGCAGGGGTGAGAGGGCCTGGGTTCAGTTCCCAGAATCCACATGGAGGCTCATAACCATCTGTCCTGGGGATCCGATGCTGTGGTCACCAGACATGCACGTGATGCAATTCATATACACAGGCAAAATACTCATAAAAATAAATCTTAAAAAAAAAAAAAAAAGGTTTTAAGCCCAACACTAGGAAGGCAGAGACAGGCAGATTTTTATGAGTTCTGGGCCAGCCTGGCTTCCATAGGGAGTCCTAGGACTGCCAAAGCTTCAGTGTGAAACCTTGTCTAAAAACAACAAATAAAGAATAACTAGAGGGTAGACAAGAAGGCTCAGCTGGTGAACTTACTTGTAACCAAATTTGATGACCTCAGTCCCATCTCTAAGAAACCCACGTAGAAGGAGAGCTGCTCTTTCAGGCTGTGGCACATACGCACCCACACACACAAACGAATGGGATTTAGAAAAACAAAGGAACAACGCGTAGGAGACCCTTCACAGCACCTTAGCGAGGGCCACCCAGCCTCAGGATGCCTGGCATTCTCCATCTCCCTTAACACTCTAGGTGAGTGAGTTTTCTCCAGCTGAGTGGCTGGAATTCTCCAGATACTGCGGGAGCCCCTCCCAAGAATGTCTGTTTGTCTTGTACACAGGTTCCAGTACAATAGCTAAGATCTTGGAACAGCCAGGCCATTCCGGATGTGGACCTCTCCCCAAACAGGCAGGACTGAGAAGGTGGGGGGTGGGGGAATCTGAGAACAGGAAGCGGCAGTGGCAGGGGGAGTGGGGGGGGGGAACACAACCTACAAACAGTTCAAGCTGTGAGTGCTGGGTGGTTGTAGGGACCAGAAGGGTGACCTCAGCCCAAGAGTTGCTTTGATGTATAGACTTCCTGTCTTACACAGGCTCAACTCTCTGTGTGTCTCTGTCTCTGTCTCTTGTGTGTGTTCATTGTGTAGATCAAACCTAGAGCTTGGCTACATTTTAAATGTGTTGTTTTTACTTGAAGACAGGATCTTGCTAAGTAACCCAGACGATATAAACCAGGTAGGTCTTGCGCTCATCATCTCCTTGCAGTCTCCCTCCCTGAATCGCTGGGATTTCAGGCCTGCACCCCTAGGCCTAGCTGAACATTTTGCTTTTCAAAGACTTGAATCTGATAGGCATTTAGCAAAAAAGACAACTTTGCATTCTGAATTCTCCACCCCGAACCCTAAGGGACTTTGCCAGGCTCCTCTGGGCTTATGTGACTTCAACGTTTCTTGTATCTGCCTGTGAGAGCATCCAAAATCTGACACCACATTCCTCTATTCACCTATAAATGGACACTTACGTTGGTTGACTCTGGGTTTGCGATTATGGATAATGTGGCTATGAACACTGACTACAGACATATCTTCAACAGACTCCTTACATGCTTTAGCTGCATATCCAGAAATGGAATTTCTAGATCATATATGTTTTTTTTTTCTTTTCCTCTTTAAACCTAGACTTAAGTCAAACCTAAATAAAACACACACACCCCAACGACAGTTATGGAGCAGACACCCTTTTCAAACTATGCCTCCTTTCCAGAGACATCTCTCTGACCCCACCCATTGTTGGGTGCCGCTCTACCCAAGGCCGTGAGTCCCTCACTTCTAATCCAGGCAAAATCATTTAGGCTTTGCAAACCGAGGTTGGGGCAAACCTGCTCCCCTGCGATGCAGCCTGGTGACAAAGCGTCTGGTTCATCAAAAGCTGCAGGTCTTTCTCGAGAGCCTTCCAGACGGTCCTGGAGGATAGTTTGCTTTTGCAAATGTTTTCATCAATCATAGTCAGGGGTTGTCATTGTCCAGGTCTCCTCTAGGGCTAAGGAGGCCTCTTCCTTTGTTTCCTCTCAGATTTGAAATCCCCCACCCTGACCATAACCTTTAACCTCTGGAGGTTTCTGAAGTTTCAGTAACACTTGGCAACCTTTCAAATTACAAGTCAATGAGTGACTGCAATTACTAACCTGTGTTTTAAAGGATTGTTTTTTTGAGCCTCATGACTTAGGTGTGGCCGACTTAAGTGTGTATAGTATTAGGGGAAACTCTGCTAGACTTTTGTCCTAGCAGTCCACGCTTAAGTCTGTCAATGGTTGTTGGGGGATTAGGAGGTTGTAATCTTTATGCACTTTTAAAAACTGTGGTGCAGGGCTGGAGGGATGGCTCAGTGGTTAAGCACAGAGGCTGCTCTTCCAGGGTTCCATTTCCAGCACCCACATGGCAGTTCACAAGTGTCTGTAACTCCAACTTCAGGGGATTTGACACCCTCACACCATGTAGGCAAAGCACTGATACACATAAGGTAAAAATAAATAAATGATTTAAAGAACAAATAAAAACTGCGGTGCAGTATAGAGCGCACCGCCTCCTGTTTTAAGCATTTAAAATAAACAAGCCGCTGGCATCAGACACATTCACAGCTTCGTGTGGAGCCTGGCACTGTTTCCAGGACACATGTTCACCATTCAAAACCAAACCTCTGCACTCAGGACGCAAGGCGAGCCACAACTCCTAAAGCCACCTATGCACTTAATTGGGACACAGTCTTGGCTCAGCAAGCCACTTCCTACTCCTGCTATTATTGTGAGACACCGGAAAGCAGAAGACAGCCCAAAAGACATTTTATTTATTTAACTTGCAGGCCTTAATTAAAAACACAATTCACTGCCCCATCTGCATTCTTAACTAAGAAATAGTATTATTTCAAAACACCATCACAAAATAGACAGCTCTCCTCTTTAAAAAAAAAAAAACCTACCAGTTTAATAGAATTATAACTAACAATTTTGAGGGACATAAAATGGTTGTTTATTCTGAAAGGGAACTATGGTCTTTCCCTCAGCCTCCAAGGACCTAGAAGGTCCTTTCTTTTTTTTTTTTTTTTTTTTTGTTCTTTTTTTCCGAACTGGGGACCAACTCCAGGGCCTTATGCCTTCCTAGGTAAGCGCTCTACCGCTGAGCTAAATCCCCAGCCCTAGAAGGTCCTTTCTAAACTCGCTTTTAAGTCAAGTAACCAGAATGCCTCACATCTTTGTAACCATCCGGCTTGGGGTGGAGATTAGCTCCCTACAGAAGACTATGTCCCCAGATAATGTCAATCAGCGCTAACGATTTAGAGATCACCCTTTCCTTGAGAAGTCTATTTTCAGCTCACCCTGGCCCTCGGTTAATTGATGATTTACCATCCATTAGGAAACCCCTGCTCTTCAAAACACTGTTTGGGACAGAGGCTCCTTCACCCTAGGGGCTAATTGCTGGAGCGGAATGCTTCCTAATGGAGACAAAGGTTCTCCATTTAACAAACAGGCCATTTGCTTCAGACCAGAAGTGGAGATCCAATTCCTGGGTAGTTGGTGAATGCTTGTGTGCACGTGGCATCCAAGTGCTTGCACACATAGAGAGTGCACACACAGCACCCAAGTGCTTGCACAGGCACAAAGCAAGCGTTTGTCTTCCAGGCCTCTCAGACTCTCGGATCATTCACAACAGGCAGGCTCTCTCTCTTCTCTCTCTCTCTCTCTCTCTCTCTCCACTTTCCCTGGTCCTACATTGCTCACTGGAATGGGTACTGGTCCTGAAAGGTAGGAACTACTTTGGGTCGGAACCAACCCTGAGCATCCATTTCCAGTCTCTTCCAAGGACACCGCCCTCTGTGTACAGTTAGCCAGCAACTCCAGGACCTTTGTCCCATCCTTTGCAGCCTTCCCCATCCCCACAACTGAGCCGACCACCATTCCCCCATCCCCAAAGCTACCTCTTCCGGGATGGAAGCACTGTCTACACTTCTGGCCTCTGGCTCTGATCTCCCAGACGACAGTGGAAAATTGCCATGTGTGGATCAGGATTATGACTTTATTGACACCCCAAGCCATCCCAACAGGATCTCCACTACAGAAGAAGTCAAGGTGCTGAACTTATTTTCTTCCTCCAAACCAGACTACCTTACCTACATTACATTTGCCAGGGAAGCCACAACACTCGTCAAGGCTGAAGAATGCAGAGGCAAGCACTTGATAGCTGCCCAAACAATTAAGGGTGCTGGGTCATGTGATGATTTCTACAGACATAGAGTGCAAAACAAGGCTTGGGCGGGGATTTGGGGATCATGTCCCTGGATTGCTTGCTTTGTTGCTAGATGCTTCCTATAGCATATTTCATTCAAAAACGATTTGGAAAGGGTCGGGATGCAGCTCAGTTGGTAGAGCACGCTTGCCTAGTATACACGAAGCCCTGGACTCCAGCCCCAGCATAGATAAACCAAGTATGGCAGTCCATGCTTGTAAGTAAAGGAAGGACCTATATCAGAAGTTTAAGGTCATCCTCGGTTATGTAGTAAGTTTGAACCTGGGATGGAAGCCAGGTGTTGTAGCTCTTGACTTTAATCCTAGCACTCAGGTTTAAAGGCAGAAGCAGGAGAATCTCCATGAGTTCCAGGCCAGCCTGGTCTACATAGCAAGTTCCCGGCCAGCCAGAGCTACGTGGTAATTAACAACTAACAATAAAACAGTGCTGGAAATTGTTATGAAATACAATGTGGTGAGGGGGTACCTGGCAGGCCCATGCCTTAAGGTATGCCTCTCAGGAAGTACACCATGCAACAGATCTGGTGTAAGGGGACTCACTGGAGGAAGGGAGAGGAGGAAGGGTCTGGAAAAGGGGTAGAGGTAGACCAACAGACATGTAGATGTGCAGACATGTAGACAGGCAGAGAGGTGGGGGTGGGGGAGGGGAGAGGACAGAATCGGGTAAAGAGACCAGCCTGGAACACGTGAGAACAGAGAGAGGGAGCTGCAGTGGTGGGCAGTCCTTTTAAACACAGCCCACATCAGCTGCACCTAGCGATGGCAGGTTGATGGTTGCAGGTGATGGAGTAAGCTTTGCTACGTCCCTGAGAGGAGCCTAGTGGAATCACCTGTGACCTAACAGAAACACACAGGTGGGGGTGAGGGGTGGGGGATGACTCAGGAACAAGGCACGGGAATTCTTCAGTAAGACTAAGTTTTGGGGTCTTAGACTTACCAATTTGTAATTTCCCAAGTGAATGTTGTTGAAAATTAATTGCTAATTCTTCTTTCCCTCCTCCCTTCCCTTTCCTTCTCCTCTGTTTTTTGTTTTTTGTTATTTTTGTCTTTTTTTTTTTTTCTTCCGGAGCTGAGGACCGAACCCAGGGCCTTGCGCTTGCTAGGCAAGCGCTCTACCACTGAACTAAATCCCCAACCCCTGTTTTTTGTTTTTTAAACAAAATTCCAATCATTCAATTTCACCAATGAAGACTTGGGAGCCAGATGCTGAAGTGAAAGTCTGCGAACGCAGAGGAGGCAGAGAAAGTATCCCGCTGACCTTCCTCCTCAGCCAACGTCCCAGAAGGGATCTCTCCCACTCCCACGCCACTGTCTCAAAAACCTCCTTCAAACTCAGTGTCCCTCCCTTCTACTTCCTGTGTGTCCATCTCTCTAACCGTCCTCCTGTCTCCCTCTTACTCTCTATAGTTTTTTTTCTTAATAATCCTGTGTTCACTTCCTGTCAACTAATTGCTTGCTCCGCCTCTTGACCTTGGTTGACTTTATTTAATCCTGGTTACAATATTCAGGCAAGAAAGTTCTTGAATTAAAGGTGTGTGCTAAGACTAAGCCACACCACAGTGTTTGCATAAGCAGGTTTTTCCAGTAAATAACACAGTAAAGAGTTTCACATTGTGATCAAATACCCCGCAACACTCCTCCCCCCCCCCTGCCCCGCCTTGTCCTCTTCTCCAACGGGGTTCTCCTGTAGCCCAGTCAAACCTCTACTTCATGCAACTAAACCTTGAACTCCTAATCTTCCTGCTCCTGCTCCCACCACCCAAGCGCTGGGATTACAAGTGTGTGCCCCTACACTCTGCTAATTATTTCTGTAAAGATATACATAGTACGTGGGCATGTATGGATAAATAAAGTTCTTTAAATCAACAACCACCTGCTAGTTCTCTTCATTTTGTTTCGATTTTAAAAACAGGTCTCATCCCCAGGTGTGTGGTGCACGCCTTTAATTCCAGCACTCAGGAAACAAAGGCAGATAGGATTCTGTGAATTGGGGGACAACTTGGTCTACATATTGAGTTCAAGAACAACCAAGGCTACAGAGTGAAACTCTAAAACAGTAACAACAGCAACACGGGATCTCATTATGTTGCCTTAGCCTTGGCTGACCTGAACTCACAAAGATCCCCCTACATCTGCCTCCCCAGTTTTGGGATTAAGGGTGTGTACCATCATGCCCAGCTAACATCAAAGCCTGACCAGAACTTTATAAAATGATACTACTTCTGGCAAAAACCTAATGGCCTGAGTTTAATCCCTGGCACCCACATGAGGTGGAAGGACAGAACCGACTCCATAAAGTTGTCCTCTGACCTCTACACACGTCAATGTGTCATGGTACACAAGCCAGTTGTCCCTCCCCCTCCTATGACCTCCAAACCCATACTTATACACACAAAGATAACAAACTTATATATCAACTCCCATTAAGTACCCTGAAGTTAATTTAATTTTCAAGTGGGGTCAATAAAGCAACCCAATTAAAGTATTATGGGTGGCAGAGGTTGTAGGGCCAAGGCTGGCCTCCACCTCTATGTCTAGCCTCAGCCTACAGATTGCTGGAATTACAGGCATGCATCACTCAGTCTGAAAGCAACCCAATGTTAAGTGGTAATACAACAAGCATTCTGCAGCTCTAATTGGATGCTATGCCATAATGCAGAGATGCCTGGGGGCATAACTGCCACGAGTTCATTCTACGTGTTCTTTCCTAGTTTCATTAACCCAGTGGCTTTCTCCCAAGAGAATCTAAAAAAAGACAGAAGATACTTGGGTATTTTAGTGTCTAATTTATTAGTCCTCAAGACAAATTCTTCTAAAATCCAACCCACTGCCAGATATCCAGAGGCTGACTGAATTTATACTCTGGAAGGTATTGTAGTTTGACTCCTTCTACCAGATTCCCTTATAAAATAGGGTGTGCTTTATTGGATGACACTGTATATAACCTAAGCGTCAACGATATTATGAATATGAGAGAATTTCTCAGTCCATAAAAGGCCTCAATATAGTCTCAGGTCACACAAGACAAATTTGAATTTCTATGGTACCCAGAGAGAGAGTTAACACTTTGAAAACTGCAAAGTCTATTACCCTCACTGTCTACAGAACTACACAAAGAAACTAAATTTAAGATCAAAACACATTAGCCAGTTACACCTGTCTCCAGTGAGTCGGGCTGGAAGCACATTCCGACCAAGCAGAAGAGGGAGGTTTTGAAATTCGTTCCATTCCACATCTGTGAGCTTTGGCAGTTTGCTATCTCGACTCTGCCTTCTTGGAATTCCTAAGCTGGCTCTGCTCATCCCAAATATTTGGGTCCAAGAGTTTCCAAGCCATTGGAGCTGATAAACTAAGGGCTTATACCAGCCATTAGAACCCTCCTTCAGGACTGGATAAGGCGGGGCCTCCAAGGGGCTAAAGATCATTAAGTTACCTGAATGCTTACCCACAATGCAGCTACAAGAGCTGTACTTAGGGACCATTACATGCCCTGGGGGAAGTCTGAAAATACCAAGCCCAGGATAGTTTCAACTCAAATCTTAGTATGTTTGGTGGTAAATACCCAAAACCCCAACAACAACAAAAACTAGACAGATTGTAATTTGAGATTGGGCTGAACTCAAAATATAATGATTTGCTCTTAAAACAAAAACAGAGCTGTTAAGTTTCCTAGGCTGCATTTGAATTTTTAGATAAGGAAGAGCTGAAATGTGTGGCCAAGTGACAGACGATATAACATGGAGAAGATTCTGGGAGGAACTCAGTAGGCTCTACTGCCTTGGGGCACTCAAACTTCACTTGTTCCAGGGGTCAAAGCTGGCTGCTCTGGTTGGAGTTTAGTCCCCGGTGTAATGATGGTGGTGGCTGGTGAGGCCCTTAAGTTGTGATTAGGTCCTGAGAGTTCTATTCTGTCTCATCAAAGAAGTAGGCAGCAGTGTTGTAAAAAGCCGGCTTCCCCTTCCATACTCACTAAGAGATTGGTACCACCCTTCACGGAGAAGCAGGGAGGCCTTCAGTGGATGCTCATGGTCACGATCTCAGCCTTAGGAACCATCAGGAACAAGAATCTAACACCTACTTCAATTGCCCTGACTCCTGAAGTACCCACATTGCCTCGGGCCTTTAAGAGATAAGAGGCAAAGACTTCCAGGCAGCAATTTCTCACACCCCTAAGATTACTTATGGATGGAGAGCTGCGGCACAGGTCTCTGCCACTGTCTGAACAGAACAGTAGCAAGGGGAGGTCTACCACACCCACCCACCCAGCCCTTTTAAACTTTAGTGAGGGTTAAGGTCCAATTTCTAGCCAGCCACTGGTAAATCAGATGTACAAAATCCAAGATTGAGTCTGGGGTGAGAGTTTGGTTAATGTCTGTGAGCGTGCAAACCTGAGTTTGATCCCCAGAAAATAAAATAAAACAAACACAGAAGCAGCTGGGCTTGGTGGTAAGTAATTGACTGTAATTCAGTTCTAGACAGGCTGAGACAGACAGACAGGATTTGCTGGCCAGCCATTGTCATCTCCGGGCCAGTGAGGGACTCTGTCCAAAATAAAACATGATGACAATGTGACAATGCTAAGATTATCCTTTGTGTCCTTTGGCCTACACACACACACACACACACACTCATACACTCACTCATACACTCACACACACATACACACACACACACACACTCACACACACACACGCACGCACACATGTACAAGTCCTGAGGTTGTTTGCTAAATAAAACCTATTACTCAGTTCTCAGTATCTTTTTAAAAAATTATTTTATTATAGCTGGGCAGTGGATGGTAGAGCACACCTTTACTGCCAGTACGTGGGAGGCAGAGACAGGTAGATCTCTGAGCCATACAGCCTGGTCTACAGTTGGAGTTCCAGGGAAACCCTGTCTCTTACAATGGGGGAAAAATTATTTTATTTATATGTGTGGGTGTTTTGCCTGTAAAAATGTCTGGGTAACACATGCATAACTATGCCAATGGAAACCTGCAGAGGGAATCAGATCCCTAGGATTGGAGGATACATGGTTATGAGCATGTAAGTACCACCATGTAGGTGCTAAGAATCAAACCGACGTCCTCTAGACATCTCCTCAGCCCCATCTCAGCATCTTTCCAAATGAAGTTCATACAGCATAGGTATATGTATATGATGTATATGCATACATATATGTATATATGGCTGGGTATAGCTTAGTGCTACAGTGTTTGCCTAGCATGCACATGGCTCTAGATCTGACCACTAGCACCACTGTATACACATACAAATGTTCTAGATGAACTCTGTGTGTATATACATATACACATATACACATACAAATGTTCTAGATGTATTCTGTATGTATATACATATACACATATACACATATAAATGTTCTAGATGTACTCTGTATGTATATACATATACATATACACATATATACATACATATATACATACATATATACATATATATACATACACACACACACACACACACACACACACACACACACACGGGATTTAAATTGCTCTCTCAGACCATCCCATTATTCCTTCTCTCGCTCACCTCCAACCTTCTGCTTTTAGAACTCATGGAAGAGAAGGGAAGAGAGGAAATCAAAAGGTATTTGCAATTGGCTTTGTTCCTGTGCAAGTTCTAAGTCCTCTCCATCACCGTACCTCTCTGTCACCGTAGTGCAAAATTACTGATTGCTGTCTGCCAGGTCAAATCAGTATGACAGCACATCAGCCTTAGATGGGAAGCCCTGAGTTCTGTCCTATTTCACCATTTCTTATTTTTCAGATCTTATTTTTCTGGGAGTTTCCGGACCCACTGATGCAAAGCAAATGAGATTCCATTATAACTTTCGCTCCCACTCCAGCCCCCAGGGACAGAGTTGTTCCTTAAACACTGGTGATGTAATGCCAGCCGGCTGCCAGGAGAAGTCCTGGTGTGCTATCTGGGCTCCAGTGGAAGGCAGACCTGCCCAGGCTCATCTTAGGGAGAAGGCTGCTAGTAGGTATCACCTTACTGTTCCTTCCCTGGGAGCCCAGGATCCTCAGGAAACCATCTCGTTCATAGACGCCTGCAGACTTGAGTACTTTTTCCCCCATAGTGATTTTACTAGCTCAGAGGAAGTAGCTTTTCCCTTCTAAGTACTAGATGTCAGTGAAAGGAAATCTCAGAACAAAACCAGAGACTCATGAGAACAGGAGTTAAGACAAACTACGGCTCCAATATGGTGGATCTAATGGAAGAAAATCAGCCTTGGGCTCCTACACTAATGTGCTCAGACTTAGCCAGTGTGAAGGGAATAAGCATGGCCCCCATTCACTCATGTGTTTGAATTCATGGCCTCTAGGGAGTGGCACTATTAGGAGATGTGGCCTTGGAGCAGGTATGGCCTTGCTGGAAGAAGTATGTCACTGTGGGGTGGGCTTTGAGGTCTCCTATGTTCAAGCTAGGCCCGATGTGGGATACAGTTCCCTTCTGTTGCCTACAGATCAAGATGTTGAACTCTCTGCACCTTCTCCAGAATTATGTCTGCCTGGACACTCCCATGCTACCTACCATGACAATAGTGGACTGAACCTCTGAAACTATAAGCCAGCCCCGCAACTAGACATTTCCCTCACTAAGAGTTGTCATAGTCACGGTGTCTCTTCATAGCAATGAAACTCTAAGGCATCAGACATTCAAGCCAGAACAGGATTCTTCTTTACCATGTGAACAAAACTAGACGCTAATCTTTGGTGGTGGAGACAGGTAAGTGGTTTTTAAACTTCTCTGGATTTGCAGTAGGAAGTTGTGATTTTTAACCATCAAAAATTGGGGAGATGATGGGCTAGAGCAAAGAGTCAGTGGTTAAGGAGATTGGCTGCTCTTTCCGAGGCCCTGGTTCAATACCCATCACCCACATGGTGGCTCACAACTGCCTCTAGGGGATCTGATGTCCTCTAGAACCCAGGAATGAACCTCTGGAAGTTCCTGTGACCTCCATGTTTGTGGCGTAGCCCTCGCCCCACTTCTCCTGAATGAATAAGTGGGGAAATAAAACCTGGAAAATTAAAAAGTACTTTGTATAATATAGCAATATGATTTACATATTAAAAAACATCATAGTAGAAGGATTTGGTACAGGTTTAGAAGCGGGGAGAAGGAAATTGATTTAGGTTAGGATGTAGATTTTTTAATTTTTTAAAATTTATTATTATTTTTTACAATATTTATTTTATTTATATGAGTACGTTGTAGCTGTCTTCAGACACACCAGAAGAGGGCATCAGATCTCATTACAGATGGTTGTGAGCCACCATGTGGTTGCTGGGAACTGAACTCAGGACCTCTGGAAGAGCAGTCAGTGCTCTTAACCACTGAGCCATCTCTCCAGCCCTAGATTTTTTTTTTAAGCAACAAAATATTTATATAAAAAAAATCTTATTCATAGCTGGGCATGGTGGGGCACACTTTTAAACCCAGCACTTAGGAAACAGAGGCAGGCAGTTCTCTAAGTTGGAGGCCAGCCTGGTCTCTAGAGTGAGTTCCAGGATAGTCAGTGGTCAGGGCTTCAGAAAAACTCCATCTTGACGAGTCCAGAACAAAAGCCTTATTTTTGTTGTTGTTGTTGTTGTTATCACATGTGTGCACACATGTGTGTGCACAGGCATGCATGTCATGGAGTTAGAGGGCAATTTTCGTGGAGTTGGGTCTCGCCTTCCAGTTTTCTGTGGGTTTCAGGGATTGAGCTCTGGTCTACAGGCTTGAGGAGCAAGCACTTTTTACCTGCTGAGCCATTTTACCTGCTCAGTTAATGTCCTTCTTCTAACAACATCAGGAGATATAGTTTACGTGACATAAAATTCACCTCTGAAGTAACACATTGGTCTTTAGCAGATTCAAAGAACTGCACAGTTGTTACCACTGCTGTTTTTATTCAGTGAATGAATGATTCAAAAGTTTAAATGGGACCCAGCTTTGTGTGTCAGACTTTTTTAAAAGGGTTAATTTTTTCTTAAAGAAATTAATCCATACCTCCAAACCACAACCACCACCAATCCATCCACCACCAATCCAGTAATTTCATCTTATTTCACAGAACAGGCAACCCAAGGTCTGGGACCAAGCTGCTGCCGACAGAGCCAGCATTCTTAACCAGTCTGAAAATCCTTGGGTTCTATTAAAAGAGGCTGACACAGTGACGTTCCTTCTTTATTACATCATTCCTGCTTCCTGTTTGTGCTTAGGATGAAGCTGCCATCCTGAGCCTGAAGTCTTCTCCAGAAAGTAGGAAGGTACACCCTTAAGGGTGGGAACGCATATGACTTACTTTGGTCCCCAGGAGCTGACACGCAGAATCCCATAGATGACTGTTTCAAAAACAAACGAAAACCACTCCTGCTATGCACTGTCCATGGACCAGATAGCATCTATCACCATCAAGAGAGAGCCAGGTTATTGAACAGAACACAGAGTTAAGTCCTACCAGCAGAACCAGAGGCATCATGGCCAGAAAGGCGACTCTGAGGTTGCTTTTCCCACAAGCATTCACTCTTCACATGGGCCAGTGAATATCTGACAGATGACTGAAAACAGTGAAGTTGGGCAAGCCTGCCTTCACACTGCCTCTGCCCTCCTCTGCACAGATTCCTGCTTAATTCTGCACACAGACAACGTTAACCATTTAAGGGGTGTCTGTGGAAAAACTGTCAATAAAAAGTGAATTAATCTACCTCGCCTCTCTTCAAAGCTAAGGACGCTATGGGTAAGGAATTTGAACCAAGGCTGCTCTCCAAATTGAAGCAACAAACCCACGAAGGGAATCAAGGTTAGTATGATTATCTCCTGACAGGGACCAGACTGTCCTCTTCTGGTAATAATGATTTTCCTAGAGTACAGAGTCTTAAACTGTGAGTCACAACTCCATTTGGGGCACAGAACTACATGTGGAAGGTCATGAAGAATTTAGCAAAAAGTACATGACTTCTGAAGGTGCGGTGACCAAATATTAATTCTAGTTCTAAAGGGGAATGCATCCGGTGTCCCTGGCAGAGCACGCCCTTGCTGTGCCACGTAACTTCGCTGTGACCTTGGTTCTGAGTGCAGGGCACCAGCAACTCTGAATGACGTCGCACTGTGTAGCGCAAACACCTGAAATACCTCAGCATAGATTAGGGACGTGTATGCCAGGAGTTGCACTGTTTTACTGTCTGTACTTATGGGATTTTCTGCTCTTATGAAAACATAGTGTTTTCATAAGAAAACGGAATCTGAGTGTTATCCCTTTGTCTTGCCTCAACTGGGAAGTATCTGGTTCTATTCTGTTAGAATGATTTTAATGGCCTGCTCTTTCATTAAAATATATATATATATTCATTCCAGCCACGCTGACACTGAAGTAACAGGAATTGAACAGGAACTTCCCACATACGCTCAAGTGCTCTATAACTCAGCTGCTTCCTCACCAGACTCTCTGCTTTTAAAAATTGCTATCTGAGCTGGCTATGGCTCTAGCACTTGGATTGTAGAGGAATGATTACATAACAGGTTCAAGGTCAGCGTGGCCTACATAGGACCCAACCTCATTTTAAGAAAAACTACTTAAAATGTATTAATTGATCAAGGGCTGGAGAGAAGGCTCAGGGGTTAAGAGCACTGACTGCTCTTCCAGAGGTTCTGAGTTCAATTCCCAGCAACCACATGGTGCCTCGCAACCATCTGCAATGGGATCTGATGCCCTCTCCTGGTGTGTCTGAAGACAGAGACAGTGTACTTATATACATGAAAGAAATAAATCTTATTTTTTTTTTTCTTTTCTTTTTTCCAGTGCTGGGTACCTGAACGAAGGACTTAAACATGTAAAGAAAGCGGACGAGCACAGAGCTAAACCCCCAACAAAAAAAAACATATCTAAAAAAAAAAAAAAGAAAAAAAAATTAATTGATCAAGATAAATAAAGAGAGAATACCCTATAGCACAGAACTGTGCAGCTCATTGCTGGCTGACTGGAAAGCCAAGTGCACAGACAGGCTCATGCTGAAGGCAGGGGAGGCTCACTGTTTCAGTCACATGATTGAACACTGACGTCTCCTCAAGTATACAGGGGGAGGTGAAGACTAGGAGATGGGCCCCTTCAACAGTGCGTCTGCTCCCTCTCTGCTATGGCTTCCATATAAACAATCCTCCCAAAGGCTTTTGTGATGTTGTAGGATTGGTCCTGTGATGGTCCATCTTCACTCAACCTGACCACATTTGGAGTCTCCTAGGGAGACACGGCTCTGGGCTTATGTTATCAGGAGGGAAGAGCCATGGGGAATGTCCGTGGTCCCTCTCCAGAACTAGGATCCCAGACTCAATATAAAGGAGAAAAAAAACAAAGAACAAAGCAGCATTTATAGCTACCTACTTCCTGACCACAGATACAATGTAACTAAGTCACAGCCTCCTGCTCCCGCCATGCCTCACTGCCTTCGTGAATTGTATTCCTTAAACGTGGCTTGCAATAAAGCCACCTTCCCTTAAATTGTTTCTCTCAGGTATTTTGTTTCACAGAAGAGAGAAAAGTAAATGACACAGTGCCTGATACAAGCAGCCTCCAGAGATGAGGCCTCGGGGGAAGGGTTTGTATGCTGAGGGTTCTGCCTTCATCCGGGGATCAGCCCATCACTGACAGGTTTGGGTTTGAATGAACTGTTGCCAGGTTGACCCAATGAGGTAAGTTAATGGAGGAAGGACCTGGAACATGCTCTGGCAATCATGAAGTGAGAAAGTTTGCTCCACCCCACACTCCTGCTGTCGTGATGTTCAGCCTCAGCACAGACCCACAGCAATAGAACAAGTCTGACCACAGTCTGAAACCATCAGCCAAAACCTATCGTTCCTCTCTTTAAGTCACAGTAATGAGATTGACAAGTATATAGTTCATCAACATAGGCCAAGAAGTGGTCTCCACAGGGTGACTGGTCTTCAGTGCGTCCATAACCTCTGAGAACTGGCGTCATTACCTTCTCCACTGCAAAGGCCGAACATTGTACAATGACCTAGAAAGAAATAAAATTTCCCGGTGCCCCAAAATAGGGTAAGGTGGGGGTGGGGCTGGGGGCAGGGAAAGAACCACAGCCATTCGTTTTCAGGCTTAAAAGAAGGCTGTCTTCCCACTTTCTTTGTGTAACTCCTGGAGAACAAAAGGACAATTTTCATGCTTGACAGCAGCCCAGATGGGGTCTTCTTTCAGAGCTTTGGGCCTATAGGAAATCTCTCAGGATTACAAGGAAACCCAGATACACGCTTGGGTGGCTGAAGGGAGGGCCAGCCCATCTCTGTTTCAAGACCTGTCACTAGTGAAAAGGCAAGCAGATGAAGTTCAAAACGAGGCAGTCCTCAGAGCATCCAGCACGGAGCTCACAGCTAGGAAGATTCTGTAAAGTAAGGCAGCCAGTGTCTTCTTGGGCTGAAATATTCAATGAAGAGTCCCATCCTGGGTCACGTTATTAAGAATGATCTCACAGCGTCCCTTATGACATGGGGATTTTCTTGGCTTTTGGAAATATCCTTCTACTCTTAGGTCAAAGTCCCAGGCAAAAGAAAGTCATGGTCTTATACTGACATTTAGCACAATATGAAAACAGACCAGTAGCCAGATGAGGGTTCACGATTTCTGTCTCAAATTAGCTACTCTCTGGTTTTGCTCCCACTCTTATCCCCTTCTCTCTTTCTCATTTTACAAACCAGATAAATGCTCACACACCAGGAGGGGAACCATAATGGTTAGCAGTGAGCATAAATATTCACACAAGCCAGTGGACGATATCTAAGGGATGCGGCCACACCAGCAACATCAGCATACAAAATGCAAAATGACATCCTAACGTAGGTGTAGACTGTGATGACTGAGAGCAAGAGCTACACAAATACTTTTCTGCCTGTGTTCACAGGGAAACTCTTCACAACAGCCAAAAAGCTAATGCAAAACCATTGACTGGTGACTAGGAAATTAAATGTAGTCCATAATAGAATATTATTTGATTATAAAGGGAACAAAATCCTGACACATACTACAACTCAAATGAATCTTAAAATCAATATGTACGAAAAGAACAAATATTTCTTAATTTGTTTCCTTTTTTAGTTTCTCATACTTTCTCTCTCCTTCTCTGTGTGCAGTATATGTGAAGGCCAGAAGTTGACATAGACCATCTCCCTTGGTCATTCTCCATCTACTTCAAGGTCTGTCACCAAACCTCAGCCCTTTGGCTAGACCTACTGGCAGGCAAACTGCTTCACCCTACTTTTCCGTGGGTACTGGGGACTCGAACTTGGGTTTTCATGCCTTCCTAGCAAGTATTTTACCAAGTGAGTCATCTCTCAATGCCAGGTCCCCTCGTCATAGATAAGCACAGACTGGCTTTCCTTATGTCATACGGGTCTAATGCAGGAAGTTCAGTCACTTGATTTCTGTTCTGTAAGATATTCACACATCTGGTGTTTGCCATTCGTAGCTGTACCTCGGGCACCCACAAGCCCCTATTTCCCTGAAAACTATTCTTTGAAACACCCTCTACCTCTGTCCGGCAGCCATCAAGGTTCACACTCTTCATCTCTAGGAGGGAGTGGGCGACTCAACCCTGGCTAATGAAAATATGCATCTTCCTCCCCCCACCCCCCAGTCCCACCCATCTGGGAAGAGAGATGCAGAGGAACCAATCAGAACTCTGAGACTTAGACGGTAAGCAGTGGAGAAAATAGGCAAAGAGCCTGAGCTGAAGTAGGTCACCTTGATGCTACAAGCAGAGGAGAGTGCAGACCAACAAAGGCTGCATACAGAGAAAGGAGAGAAGCGGATGTCATGGGAACCCCTGGAGCTCACAGCTCCTGAAGTCAGCGGCTGTGCCTGGAAGTAGTGTGGGCCATTAGCCCACATACACACCCTCCAAAGAGGGTCTCATGCACCCCACTGGCCGGAAACCCTCCACAGCTGAAGCCAGCTAGGCCAGATACTCCTGTCTCTTGAGTTCAGGGCTCAGACGCTTGTGCCACTAACACATGCACAAATGCCCCTTCTTAAACGAGTGTGAGTGCCAAGCCCACAATCCTTGCTTCTAAGAGCATTGCGGTGCTTTTACAATCACATAGACCTTACGTTAAAAGTCCACATGTAAGCTTTGAGGAAAAATTATTCAACGTTTTCTTCAGATTTTTCAAAGTATATTTATACCCATGAATCAAGACAGAAACAGTTGTGCCATTTCCCCATTTATACGGTTCCCTAAGGAGGGTTTCAACAAATCAGATCTTGCTTCCAACATGTCACTGAGGCCTGCATGGGGAGTGTTAAACCCAGTTGTGCTTTTCCTTATAAAATGGTTTGGCTCCATCTTCAGATTAGCACCAAAGACAGCCAAGGGAAATTATATTTTGGTGCAGGCAAAAATCAACCCAAATTAAGTCTGTATGAAAATGCCAGGAAACCTGTTACTCTGCATGCTGATGTAAGAAAACAAAAAAGGAGGTGGGGTGGGTGGCCTGGGTTGGGTGGCACAGCGCTCCTGAGGCAAAGGCAGGCAGATCTCTGTGAATTCAAGGGGAGCCTGGTCTACATAGTAGGTTTGGGGACACTCAGGGCTACACAGTCAGACTTTGTTTAAAAACAACAAACAACAAAAGCAGGGCTCGGGAGATATTCAGCGGGTAAGAACATTTGCCATGCATGAAGCAGAGCCTAAGTTTAAAGACACAGCACCCATGTAAAAAGCCTGTAATTCCAGCATAGAAGACAAGACAGGTGCCTCTCGGGAGCGTCCAGCTAGCTAGCCAAGTCAGCAAGCCTCTGGCTCACTGAGAGAATGCGCTTCAAAATCACGAGTCCAGAAGCTATAGAAGATACCCAGCATCCTTCTCTGCACGTGCAGGCACAGGTGTGTACCGTCCCCACACGTGCACCCTACGCAGCGCACACACACACAGGATAAAGAAGACACTCATGTGGGAGGATGCAGGACTGTTATATCTTAGTTTTTCTGTATGTAAGTGAAAATGAATAAATCCTAAACAAGGGGTTTGGTTTTGTTTTAGTTTTAAACCAACCCATTTCCCATGTACGCAAGCCTCCCCACACGTACACCTTCCTTAACCTCAAGAGATCACCAGGGATTAGAGAAACAGGAAGCCAGCACACCCAGCTTCCTAAAGAGACATAAGCAAATTCCAAAGGGTTGTGGAAATTTAGTCCCGATTCTGTTTTTAATTGTCTTCCAGCATGAGCTGGAAGATGCCCATGTGAGTCAATGAGACTCCCTTCACCTTACAAGACTTCCTCTCCGCAAGCAGGTTATAGTCCTCTGGACTCTCTGACCCAGGCTGAGAGACACCCAAATGCAAAAAAAAAAAAAAAAAAAAAAAAAAAAACCAAAAACAAAAACAAAAACAAAAAAAAAAAACAAAAACCCACGACCCCAAACCTCCACAGGGCACAGCAGCTGGCCAGAAGAGGTCTGCAATGGGATGCCAAGAATTTGTTTCAAACAATAAAAAAGGAGGTTCTCCTTGCCTTTGCTCAGGCCTCCCTCACAGCCAGCACATTCAGGATCGTGGTACACAATCGGAGCAGACTTTACAGCACAACATGCACACGGGGAGCCTGGCTTCCTAGCAATGCGCCCGAGATTGTTACGAGTTGGTTTAAAATCATTATACACTCAATCATCTGCTTAAAAACCCCAGAGAACTGCCTCCCTGAAATCAAAGTGCTGTGTAAGTAAAGGTAGGGAAGGGCCTGGGTAATAAGCAGGGAGAAAGAAGACATTGGCAGTCACTGGGCTTCTCACTTTGGTTCTCTTAAAGAAACAATGCCCCAGGAGCACAACACCGGCTAAGATCGGGAAGTGTCAGGGATGTGCTTTTTCTTTCTAGGTGACAGTGCTTTGAGCTCATATGCAATGTCCTTAAAGAAGAGAGGGATAGTAGGTGTAGCATACCACACCTGGAATCCCGGGACTGGAGGGAGGATCCAGTTCAAGGCTACCCTCGGATACCTGTCAAGGTGGACACAACAGGATCAGAAGTCCAAGGTCGTCCACGGCAACAGAGTGAGTTTAAGGTCAGCCTGGGTTACATGAGACAAGGTCTCACAAGAGATAGGTAGGTAGGTAGGTAGATAGATAGATAGACAGAGAATAAATAGAATACAAGAGAAATGTGGGTCAGAATATGGCTCAGTGGGTAGATGGGCTTGCTGCCAAGCCTGGTGATCTGAGTTGGGACCCTGGAGCTTACATGGTAGAAATAAAGACTCAGCTCCCTACGAGCTGTCCTCTAACCTCCACATTCGTGTCCTGGCATTTGAGGGCGCTCCAGCGCATACACACAAAATAAATAAGCAAATGTAATTAGAAGTAGAAATAAGACTCCTTGTTCGAGGCGCTCCAGATACGCAGCCTCAAAGACAACTCCACCACGAAGGTGACCCCGTGACCTACCGTGAAGAGGGAGAACAGCATCCAGGTAGCAATCATGACCTGCCGCCCCCGCTGTGACACCTAACCTTGAGAACCAGCTGCTCAGAACGCTTCACCCGGGTTTCTTTCTCTTTCTCTGATCTCACATCAGATGTGAGGACACAGCCGGCAGCCAGGTCACAGCGCTCAGGTGAAGCAGGACCGGCTCTGTACCTCGCACCTGCGCGCTTGTATTGGACGGACACTGCCCCAAGAAACACAAAGTGCAATGTGAACCCGCCCAGCTTCTCCGATTCAGAGGTACAGCTTGGAACCATGTTGGAGCCTTCAAGGGCGAATGAAACGGGAGTCGACTGTATTTATTTTTACACACCTCTCATGATCACCTTACCCTTATCAGCCTGATTATGATTTAACTAATGAATTTAAATGGTTTTAAAGTCCCGGCTAAGCAGGGCTCCTCTTGTTGTGCCCATTAAGTCACCCACGGCTCTGGCTCTGGCTTGCTTTAAAATGTAAATGGCAGAAAGTGACCTTTAAGGCTTCTTGTAAAGCTGCTGGCTCTCCACAAGAAGGAAAGGACACTGGACACTGTGTTTACAGTAAAGAGAAGTAACCATTCGCTCCAACAAAGGCCTCTTTACAAAGACTGCGGGGAAACCTGGTCCCAGGAGGTGAGGCCCAGGTACACAAGACAACTGGAGGCAATCAATAGCAATTGAAGGACAGATGCTCCTGTCACAGATCCTAGGCTCCCAGATGGGTCTAGAGTCTATTCTGCTGTGAACTGCTTTTAAGAGGTTTTTTTTTTTTTTTCTTTTTTCTTTTTTTCGGACCTGGGGACCGAATCCAGGGCCTTGAGCTTGCTAGGCAAGTGCTCTACCGCTGAGCTAAATCCCCAACCCCAAGAGATTTTTATTTTACATTGCCTGTTTTCTTTTTTCCCTCTGTCTGTCTGTCTGTCTGTCTTTCTTTTTTTAAACAGAATTGATGCTTAAACTTACAGTAGCATGGCTTCAATTTTTTTTGTTTGTTTGGGTTTTTTGTTTGTCTTCTTTTTGTTTTTGGAGTCGAGATCTCACTGTACAGCTCAGGTTAGCCTTATACAATCCTCCTGCCTCAGCAGTCTACAGAGTGCAGGGATTGCAGACATGCACCACCATGTCCTTAGATTGGAAACGAATGGCCATACATTGCAATCTTGGCCCTCAGCCCATAGCGTTGCTGGGATGAGGACCTCAGGAAGGCTGCTCTTACAATATAAGAAACTACTGGGCACATGCATTTGAAAGGGATATTAAGATCCTGACCCCATCTATCTTGTTTTGTTTTCTGCCACTGTGAGATAAACAGGTCTCGTCTGCTGCATATTCCCACCATGATGTCACCACTGTCCCAAGTTAACAGGCAGGGCCAGGGCTAGCAGGCCCAGTCCAAAGCTTCTGAAACTGTGATCCCAAAGAAACCTTTCCTTCTTTTAATGTGACAGATTCGGGTACTTTGTTACAGTAGCGGAGAGCTGACTAAAATTCAACTTGAGGTGGTTATATCCACGCCATCTGCTTGAAGTAGCTTTCTTCTTTCAGTTGGTTTTACTAACGTGCATTGCATCATCTTAAAATAAAAGAAAAAAATAGAAAGAAGAAAAGAAAAAGAAGAGAAGACAGGGTTCCAGGTTTGCATACATAGCCCAACTGTCCTTGAACTTCCTTCACCCACCCAGGCAGGGCCTCGAACATGCTAGGAAGGCCACAAGTGAGCTCAGTACCTGGGTGAAATGACCTCTGCACATGGCAACAGAAAGCATGAACAGTCCTATCTCCTCTACTCTTCTGAAGGAAATAGCATGTGAAGACACTACATCTCTTCTGAATTGCATGATCTATGATATTCCAGTAGCCAGAAATCAGAATTATAGAAATTGATCCCGCCGTGGTCCTCCAACTCTTGTGGGAAGTCACTACTTCCTGGGAGGGGCAGACTCAGCCATATCAGGCTGAAGCATTGGTTCTGAGACTCTTAACAGGTGGCTTGTGCAGTCCCTGTGAGAGCCCCAAAGGGGACTCTTCACCCAGCTGGGAGAGGTCAATGAAAGCTTCCTGCAGAGAGGCTGACCAAACTGTACAATAAGGGAAGGACAGAGGTTCCTATGCTGGAAAGAATTACTGGAGTGGAGGTGGTGAGGGAAATGGGTGGAGTGTGACAAGTTTCTAAGAGACATAAGAAGAGTAATAGGAAGATACTGGGGCCAAGAAGATGCATACACCGACAACTGTTGGTGCTTTGGCTGTACCTGAGTGTTATCTGGAACAAAAGAGGTCAGAGTAATGGGTGGTGTGTGTGGTGTGTGTGTGTGTGGGGGGGTGTGTGTATAAAAGAATACACTAGGGGGCTGGAGAGATGGCTCAGCGGTTAAGAGCACTGACTGCTCTTCCAGAGGTCCTGAGTTCAATTCCCAGCAACCACATGGTGGCTCACAACCATCTGTAAAGAGATCTGATGCCCTCTTCTGGTGTATCTGAAGACAGCTACAGTGTACTTATATATAATAAATAAATAAATCTTAAAAAAAAAAAAAAAAAAGAATACACTAGAATATACTAGAATCCTAGCTCCCACAGTCCTTGAATGCCAAGGATTTGGGGTTTTGTTCTCAGGGACTAACACCTGAGACAAATAAGTACACGATGTAGGTAGGACAGGGGTGGAAAATGCTGCCCGTGTCCAGACGCCAGTGTCAACGAGGTTCAGACTGATGTGCCTGCCAAAGGCTGCACGAAGTCTGCAGGCTGATCCAGTCGTATCACTTAAACCAACCCTGTACACTACTGACTGTATGCAGGCACCAGAGCAAGGAATGCCGTTGGAAAGTTAAACGGTCACGGAGTCATTCTCTATAGCTTTCCAAGGGGCCGTTTATGTGCATCTGGTCAAACACACCTTGGATGCTCGGCGAGAAAACATTCAGTGCTTGTTCTGTGTTAGACGCCTTCACAGACAACTCTTCTATAATGACGAGTAGTAAGAGATTTAAGGCTGAAACTGCCCCCGACATGTACCACACGCCCTCTTTCCAGGCTTACCAACTCTCTTGCTTATTTTCTCTTACAGCATTTAATACTTTCTAAATTATTATTATTATTATTAGTAGTAGTAGTAGTAGTAGTAGTAGTAGTAACAGGGTCTCCCTATATATAGCTCTGATGTCCTGAACTCACTATATAGAACAGACTGGCCTCAAAATCACAGAGATCCGCCTGCCTCTGTCTCCCAAGTTCTGGGAGTAAAGATGTGTGCCACCTCACTTGGCTTATTTTTAATATTTCTCTCTCTCTCTCTCTCTCTCTCTCTCTCTCTCTCTCTCTTGTGTGGGTGTGGGTGTGGGTGTGTGTAAAGGGGACGATGTGTGGGTGTGGCACGAGTGCAGGTACCTGCAGAAATCATACAAGGGGCATCAGACCCCTGGAGCTGCAGTTATGGGCACTGGTAAGCTACCTGACATAGGTGCTGGGAATCGAACCCAGGTTCTCTGGAACAGTGGCGCGCGCTCTTAAGCGCTGAGCCATGTCTCCCACCTCTTGCTCCTTTCTAAATAAGATGTTTGGAATATTACTTCTTTAAAAACTCAGTTTAGACACTATCCACTGCACTGGCTTTCCTCTTTGCCCTCTCAGTTATATTTGCTTAAGAGCTTTTGATTCATTAATGCTATATGCAGCTATGGTCACAAGTGCGCACATTTTGTTCTGCTAACCTAAGCAGTGCGGTATACAGCAGTAGTTTTTAATGTCATATTTCCTGGTGGTGTTTTTCTTTCAACACTCATAGTCCTCAATTGCTGAGTTTTCTGAGTATTTTTTAACCGTTTCAAAACTCCAGATCTGTGCAACTTTTCAGAAGTTTTTTTTTTTTTTTTTTTTTTTTTCAAGACAAGGCTTCTCTGTGTAGCCTTGGCTACTCTAGAACTCAATCTATAGACCAGGCTAGCCTCAAACTGAAAGGTCCACCTGCCTCTGGCCCCTGAGTGCTGGGATTAAAGGTGTACGACACGAGACGTTTTGGATTGTTAGTGCACCAGAAAATGTGTCTTGTCTGCTTTACCCCAGAGATCCTTGTCACATCCCCGTAGTGTCTCTTGAGAAGAACCCCTGATTTTCTGCACATCTGCCTACTGCTTTCTTCACTCACACGTCCATCTTGCTGGAGCACATTCTCCAGGTCCTCCTTCTACACGTCTCACGTTCACTTTTTTAATTTTAATGACTGTCTTTGGTAAAGCTATATAGGTGCAGACCTAGTACTTGGTAAATCTGTGGATTTATCGAAAGCATCCAATCCCTCAAGCCCAGCCCTCCTACAATTCTTCCTGGCGCCAATCTCTTTCAGGTTGTTTTTGGTGACGATTTTATACTTTTTTTTTTTGCAATTACTCGGTTGTTGGTATTAATTATTGACTTTATTGAGGAATCAGTAATTTTTTCCTACGTATGCCTTCACTACAAGAGAGCAACCTTCCAAACATAAGAGCATGGAAACTTACAAAGAGCAGACCACAGTACCTCCAGCTGAGTCACACGTAAACTTTGACACTTTTTCTGTCCTGATGGTCCTTCTGTTTTCTCTAGAGTGAGTAACAGTATTTCCTCAGCCTCTGTTTTGCTCTCCAGTATTGAGAGATCACACCCAGGACTCTCCCCCACACAATTCCAAGTGTTCCACCACTGAGCTGTAGGTAACCCCAGCCTTTGAGTAGTATTTTATATAGCTCTCACTATTCTAGCTTCTACTGCTGTGGTAAGTGCCCTAACAGATACTGACATAAAAGGGGAAAGCGTTTCCTTGGCTTACAATCCAGGTAATTTGTTCATCCTTGCAGGAAATGGAGGCAGGAGCTCAAGCAGCCAGTCACAGCACATCCACAGTGAGGAACAGAGAGACAGGGGTGGAGCCTTGCTCATCTGACCGACTCTGCTAGCTTTCTCTTGAGTTAGACAGTGCAGGGCTCTGGCTATAAAATGGTGCCACCCACATTCAGGGTCTTCCTACCTCAATTAAGAGCCAAGACACTCCCATAGATGGTCCCACAGGCCTACCTAGTCTAGATGATTCCTCATTAAAGTTTCTTTCCCATAGCTAGGTGTGGTGGTACACACATTTACTCCCAGGGCTCAGGAGGCAGAGGCAGGCAGGTTTCTGAGTTCAAGGCCGCGGTGATCCACAAAGCAAGTTCCACGACGGGACAACCAAAGCTATTATACACAAAACCCTTTAGGGGTGGGGTAGGACTGGGGATGGTGGGACTACCTTCCCAGTCGGGCAGAGGTAGAATGTGAATTCAAGGCCAGCCTGGTCTGCAGAGCAAGTTCCAGAAGACCCTTCACAGATGGATCTAGGTTGTACCACGTTGACAGTTACAGTCAACAGCACACTCACTTAACCTCCACATTTCTTCTCCACCGGCTGAACGAAACCACCTCACAAACCTGTGACACTCTTAGGAAGCACAGCTGCTGTTCTGGGGTTCCCCACCATCAGCGTCTAGACATTTCCGGTCTCTTCAATGACTGTGTCTGCTACTTCCTGAATAACTTGCTATTTTCCTTCCTAGTTTGCTTCCTCTCCAGCTACAGTTGTTTCCTGAATACTTTCCTGATTCTGCCTTCACCTTCATCAAGAGTCTGACCGCATAGAAAATTGTGGCTTTAAAATAAAAAGACAGAAGGCAGACAGAGGGGTTAAAAAAAAAAAATGACAAACACAAGAACCTCCCTATTCCTACGCTGTCAACCTGGAAGGCGGGGAGCCAACCACTGTCTGGCAAACAGCACAGACTACTCAGGAGTGTTTTGGTTTTCTCTCCATTCTGACTGGATCTCCTCGTATCCCTTCAACCTTTTACCTCGAATTTCGCGACATCCTCTCCCTTCCTGTTCTGCCTGTAGTTATAAATTTAGGCAAAAAGGGGGCGGGGGGCAGGGAAGACATTCTATAGTTCACTGTAAAGATCAGTGCATCAGTGAGTGTGGCAATCGCAAAGGGAAAGAGCGTCTGGGTGAAAGATTCTAGGGACTAAATTGGATGAGAGCTGAGCGACAGGAAACAGGAGCCTCCCCACCTCTCGGGCTGGGTTACCACAGTCAAATGAGGCCTTGTCTCTGCACAGGAAGGGCGAGCACTCAGAAAGGGGGTGTGCTGGCGCTATGACAACCAGACCATAGCCCTGGGTGTTCTGAGGAAGGGTCACGTTCATAGAGTACTGGCTCGAGTAGTTATCAGAACTCTGGGCCCTGTGGAGGACAGGAGAGGCTGTGTGCTCTATTTTAAGAATGACATCCACTTAGGAAAACATACTCTAAAAAGAGAAATACATGATTAGAGAGGCAGCAGGCAAGCCGCAGTGTTGGGCCCGCCCTCTCCTTTCCAAAAGTTCTCTTAACAATGTGAGTTCCAAAATGTAAACACTCTGGTGTGAGGTGTGAATTTAGAAGAGTTCCTTCATAAGAAAATTCTCTTGGGTTTTATGGCTTTTCAGAGTGGGAAACCTTGAATTAATTTGATTGAGTATCCCACTCACCCATGCTCATTTTCTAGAAGGTTCTGGAAAATGAAAGCATTGAAACACTTTCTCCTATTTATTAAAAAGTTCCATAGGGGGGCTGGAGAGTGGCTCACAACCATCTGTAGCAGGATCTGATGCCCTCTTCTGGTGTGTCTGAAGAGAGCGACAGTGTACGCATACACATAAAATAAATAAATAAATCTTTAAAAAGAAAAAGGAAGTTCAGTAAGCCCATGGTCAGGAGGCAGAGGCATGTGGATCGCTGAGTTCAATGCCAGCATGGTCTACAGAGCGAGTTCCAGGACAGTCAGTGCTACACAGAGAAACCCTGTCTCCAAGAAAAGCACAAGATTGTTTCCATGACTCCCTCAGGATTCAGCAGGTGGTAGCAGCGAGCTGACCCTACTCATTGCTTCCTCTGAGGAGTTTAGCTTCAGCTTATGGAAAAATTAACAACAGGGAGAACTTTTGCAAAGGAAGAATCAGAAGCTGCCCAGAATGACAACTGTGGTGGTGACTGTCCATTGTTAACTTGACGGGACTCAGAATCACTGGGCAAACAAACGGCCAGGAATATCTGTGTGGAAGCTTTCAGAGTTAACAGAGGAGGGAAAACCCACTATAAATGCCAGCAGCACCATTGCATGGGCTGGGGTCCTGAACTGAATACAAAGGGAGAAACGGCTGATCAGCAACATTCAGCTCTGCTGCATGATCTAGGAGAGGAAAGTGCTGCGTTGGACACCATGCCTTCCACTGTAGTCACCTGACCCTGTCACTCCCCTGCAGTCATCCTCGCCATCACTCTCCTGTTGGTTTCATTATCTACAACAGTTAGATATAGCATATCAGCATCTTCTACAGAATCAGTCACATGAAGACGGAAGATAAAAATTGATGGATGGGTGCCCGGAAGATAAAAATTGATGGGTGGATGCCCCCCCCATCTTTATTTCCCACGCCCTTAGTAGGATGGAATACGCCGATGTCCTAAAAGCAACCTCCTCTGCCTGTTGGCTTCACCCACATTAGTATCCTTAAGAGGTGTGGCCTTCAAATAGTGAATGGGTCGAGTGGTGATATCTGACACAGGGGTTCCCAGAACAGGCTCATTCAAAGGCCAGTGTGGCTGCTGGATGATGGTCACGAAACTGAATGTGACAAGCTGAGAACAGAGTCAGCTGTGTTCTGGGAACCCCCACTCCCCCTACACACCCCTCAGCAACAGGAACAGAAGCAAATGTGCAATAACACTCTCAGAAAATAACCTCAGTTGCTGGGGATAGCCCAAGGGTAGAGAGCCTCCTTAACACGTTCGAAGGCCAGGGTTTGGGGTTTGATCCTCAGCACTATATAAACAGTGTGGCGACACATGTTTCTATATTCCAGCACCCCCGAGCTAGAGGCAGGAGGGTAAGAAAGTCAAAGAGAGTTTGAGGCCAGCCTGGGCTAGAAGAAAAACTCAGAAGTTGGGATTACCTAACAGCTTACGTTTTATTTCTTTTAGGTTCTCAAAGGGCGTGGGTGCGTGCGTGCGTGGGTGCGTACATGAGTGGGTGCATGCGTGGGTGCATGTGTGCGTGCATGCGTACGTGAGTGCGTGCGTGCGTGCATGTTGCGGGGTTTCATGTCTATCTACTAGACAAGCATCCCATTACTGAGCTACCTCCTCAGCCCCTAACGCTCTAGCCTTAAGATTAAATCTCATGCTGCCCATACGTCAGAAAGTGACATTTGCTCCCTTTCAGCTGAATCGTTGAGTATGTTACCATGCCTTCCAAAGCACTATATTAGGTAGGATCTGCAAGTGGGAAGTATCTTTTGGCAGGCTACTGTGGAATAATTACTGAGGGCGATGGAGTACTGAAAACAGGTTTTCATACTGTTCAGGCAATATCTCAAAAGAACTACGCATGTTTCCTAAACTCAGTGGTCATGTGCACTTGCTGTTGCTGGGCACTGCTGCAAACAAGATACGGCTAAATGTATTTTAACCGCCGGGTTTGGAGGCCAACACTGTCCAGAGGAATGTTCTTGAAGAAAACACTGGCACACACCCGCGTATTGATTCTTGTCTACACTGTACAGGGCAGTAGCTGACCTTTGCGAGAATAAATATACCTTTGGCCATTCTTTTTAATGATCCAAGGTAACACTGGCGCAGAGATGGAAGTGAGAAGCATTTGAGATGTCTTCCTGATTAAAAGAAAAGCTGCTCACCTCTGCAGAGAGAGTTTAATTGAAAATTAGCCCCTCCCCCCAGTCCCCGTGCGTGAGAACGAAATAAAATTACAAAAGGGAAGCTGAGAATACCTAAAAATAATTTCTCATCTATACTTGAAAATACAAACTTTTCCCCAAGCCATTCTCAATGTTATTGCAAAATAACATTGAAGGAAAAAAATTAATTTAAATTCCTGGCTGGGTTTAGTGGTTTATGCCTTTAATCCGGGCAACTCCCAACCTCCCAGAATTTAAATTCCTAAAGAACTGACTTGCACAGGATGAAATGCCTGTAATTCCAACACTTGGGAGGCTGAGTCAGGAGGATTATCGTCAGTTCCAGACCAGCCTGAGGTGTGTAATTTAGTTGGTCAAATGTTTCCTAGCGTGTGCGAGTCCCTGGGGACAATTCCGAGCACTTGATTTCCAAGGCATGCTTCTGTCATTCCAGCTTTCTGTTCCAGAGGTGAAAGCCTGAGGAAGGGAAGTTTAAGGTCATCAGTCACAGCAGCCTGGGTTACAAGAGATTCTATCTAAAAACACACAGGGGCTCTGGGTACGGTGGCGCATGCCTTTAATCCCAGCATTTGGGAGGCAGACCCAGTTGCATTTCTGTGAGGCTAGCCTGGTCTACCCAGCAAGTTCCAGGACAGCCAAGGCAACATAGACCCAGTCTCCCAAACTAAAAATAAACAGGAACTAGAAAGACAGCTCAGCAGAAAGTGCTTACAGCTCTTACAAATGACATGGGTTCAGTCCCCAGTACCCACATCAGGTGGTTCCCAACCATCTGTAACTTCAGTTCCAGGGACCCAACACCCTTTGGTCTCCGTGGGTACCTGCATGCACACATGAAACACATAAATGTGTATAGGTATATAACATGCATATAAATAAATTAATAAATCTTTTAAAAATAAATTCCTTTCACTAATCATTTTTTTAAATAGAAGCATACTTCAGGATGATTCTTCACAGGAAAAAGAGGCATTTAGAAGCTCTTGTGTATTCAGTCCACAGTAACCAAGGCCACATAACAGGCCTAAGCTGCTCTCTGCTCGGTGAGGACCAGGGTTCATAACTACAGGCTAGCCTTTGGGTCCAGCCGAGTCGCTGCCTCAGTTCTACTGAGATAGAGTTAAAAATGCTCATTTATTCATTGTCTGAGGGCAAGGCTGTGTCCAACAGCGAAGCTAAGCCATCTCTAGAGACCACATCCTGGCCTCCTGCAGAAGAAGCACCCAAAGCCTGTTCGAATCCAGTCTTAACTGGAGGAAAAGGGCAGGGCTGGCTCAACACTTGCCCAAGAAGCTTTGGACTTCCGGTACGAGGAGCTATGAAACAGGAAACCAGTATCACAAACGGAAGAGCCTCACCCAAGCGTCAGAAACTCAAGGTACAGTGTACAGCTTGGCAGGCTGTTTGTTCACTGCCTCCCTAGAGATTCCTACCTGTCAAGGGGGAGGACTGACCGCCTTCCTCAGTAGAAAGGAAAAGCACGTGGCTACAGAAAGAACACAGCCTCCCGGGGACTGGAGACAGCCTAGACCACTGTTACTGAGCGCCAAGATGGGTCCTTTCTGTGGGTCCCTTCATCCTGTCTGCACACCTACTGAGGAAGAGAGATGTCATAGTGATCCCCCCCTTTCACAGATAAAAGAAGGGAGGCTCAGAGAGGTTAAGGGCTTTACCCTCTACCACACAGCAGCGATAGCTTAAGCTGGGTTGCAAACTTAAAGACTGTCAGACTCCAAACTCCCACCGTTAATTAACAAGAGTCCCGAGTCTTGGTGGCTACCAACTCTGACCATTTCTTTGAAAAAAAAAAAAATGAGGGGAATTATCTTGAGACAAGTGTCTGTGCCTGAGCGTGGTACTGAGGTGGTAGTCTGTGGGACTTTAGCCTCACGCGTGTGCTACAGGTTATGAATGGCCCCGAAAGTACACAATGAAACTCTACTCGGGGAGGTGAAAGAGAGCCCTTAAGCGGCAACACAGACATTGTATCTCGAGACACTAGGATCAATTTCACATAAATAAATAAATAATCCACGAAGTGTAGTTTGAAGCAGGGCATGGTGGCACAAACTTCTAAGTTAAGAGGCAGGAGGATTGCTGTGAGTTTGAAGCTAGTTTGGGATATATAACAAAATTCTTTCTCAATAAAGTAAATCGTTGGGGCTGGAGAGATGGATCAGTGGCTAAGAGCTCTTACTGCATGCCAGCTCTGAGGGACCCCTGAGCTCATTGGACATAATCACTGATATGAAACACACTCGTACCTATAACTAAGGATAGCATTAAGGGGCTGGAGAGATGGCACAGTGGTTAAGACCACTGGCTGCTCTTCCGGAGGACCTGAGTTCAAATCCCAGCACCCATAAAACATCTCACACTGTTTATGCTGCAGTTCCAGGGGATCCGATGCCTTTTGGCCTCCCCAGGCACCAGACGTGCAGGTGCATACATCCAGGCAAAACACCCATACTCATAAGACAAAAGAAAAACGTTAAGGCTTTAATAAGAATAATTTAATCAAGTCTTGTTTTGAAAGCTGGTTTGAGGGCTGGAGATGGCTCAGCGGGTTAAGAGGAATGACTGCTCTTCCAGAGTGCAGAGTTCAATTCCCAGCAACCATGACCATCTGTAATGGGATCTGATGCCCTTTTCCGGTGTGTCTGAAAACAGCTACAGTGTACTCACAGACATAAAATAAATAAATCTTTTAAAAGAAAAGAAAACTGGCTTGAGGTATGTGCATAGCTCGCAGGTAGCCTCGAAGGCCTGGTCTTGTCTACACTACCAGACGTTGCATACACAGAACTTAGGAACCTTCATGGCTACTTAGTAGAGTATACCTAACACAGCCGTTAGGACGCATTCTCTGGGTTTTTATTTTATACTCCAGGTCTCAAAAATGGAGTGAGTACTGTCTGGTAGTTTGTGAGGCCACTGCAGCTCTATCCTTCTGGAAAGGGATTTGGACATGGACAGCCATGTCTTTGGAGTGCACATCACGTTTGCTGATTTATGTTTAACCAAGGATGCTCATAAACAGACAAACAAACACACAAACAAACAAAGCACTAAGTCTAGGCTCTTTTGAGCACCACCTTCTAAGTTCACTGGAGTGCTGCTACCCATGGAAGACCTTGGTTTTTTTTTTCCTTAATAAACCTTTTCTGTTTCTAAATAACAACAGTGATAAATATGTTCAGTGCAATGATATTTATAAAGGCAAATGCTAGAAGCCACAACATCAGAGAGCTGCAGGCACCTGGCATGTGTGATGCCCTAGGTTCAACCACCAGTTCCCCCAAAATTAAATAAACGAGGGCACAATTGAGATAGGGCAGAGGGTAGAGTGCTTCCCTTGAAAGCCTGAGATCAGCATTTGAAACCCCAGATCCATATGAAAGTGAAAAGAACCGATTCCCCAAGTGTTGACCTCTGACCTCCACCCATATAGGGTAGGTAGCACATATACACCTCCCACAGTAATTAAATAAAGACGTAAAAGAATGAACAAGAAGCTATTAAATCACCCCTAATATAAACCACCTGACTAAACACCAGTGGATGAGTGTGTAGCCATTAAAGAACACGTACACACACTAAATAAATAAGTAAATAAATAGATAGTCCCTGGTTTCTCACGTACCAAGATAGGATGATCATACACATCTATAATCCCAGCACTGAGGAAGTGGAGGCAGGAGGATCATAAATCCAAGGCCATCCTTGGCTACATAACGAGGTTAGCCTGAGGTATATGAGGCCCTGTCTTGATAGATTGATTTTAAAATTAGAACAGATATAATTTTGAGAAAAGAGCACATACCAAGCACGACAAACAATAACTCACGAATGAGAGCCATCTTTAAAAGTCCTCTACAAAGTGGCGAACCTCCGGGCTGAGCTTTCTTTTCACCATTATCTTTACACTGTTTTTGTTGCTGTTCCTTTATTTTGTTTTGACACAGAGTTTTGCTATGCAGCCCAGGATGACTTCAGAGGTAGCATCCTCCTATCCTCCTGCCCCAGGCCCTTGAGTGCTTGACTGCAGGCCTCTGACACCATGCCTAGCTTTTTTTGTTTGTTTGTTTAAATCTACCTGTGATAGTGGGCAAGCACTTTTCAGAGCTAGGGAAGGAATGGATCACATAAACATCTGAGTCAGACCACAGACACTTGGAGGAGCCAGCCTGATGCTTCACATCCATGGAATGTGCATGGAGGAGGACATCTAATCTAAGCAGGCTGAGCTCTGTTTGCCGTAGCAGATTGGAATGACCTAACTCCTCAGGAGAACAGCACTGGTGCAGCATAGGACAGGGATGACCCCAGTGTCTTCCCATGATGATCCAATAGCTTTGCTGGTGCTCAGGAGATGTGGTGGTTTTGAATAAAAATGGCCCCATAGCTAGTGGTACTAGGAGGTGTGGCCTTGTTGGAGAAAGTGTGTCACTCGGGGGTGGGCTGTGAGGTCCCAGATGCTCAAGCCACACCCAGTGTGCCATTCACTTCCTCCTGCCTGTGGATGCAGATATAGAACTCTCAGGTTCTTCTCCAGCACTGTTTGCCTGCATATTGCCATGCTTCTTGTCATGATGACGATGGATGAAACCTCTGAACCCCAGTTAAATGTTTTCCTTTACAGGAGTCGCTGTGGTCATGGTGTCTCTTCACTGCAATGGAAATCCCAACTAAGACAGGAGAACATTGCATTTCTCACAGTAATATTTTTCTTTACCTATTTACAATTCTAAAAATTAGAATTTTACCAGGGAGTCGTTCAATCGGCAGTCTTTGCCCAGCATGAAGCCCTGGGCTCAGTCCCTGGTTTCTCATATACTAAGATAGGATGACATATACATCTGTAATCCCAGCACTGAGGAAGTAGAGGCAGAAGGATCATAAATCCAAGGTCACCTTGGCTACATAATGAGTTAGAGGTTAGCCTGGGATATATGAGACCCTGTCTCAATAGATTAATTATAAAATTAGAAAATATTGTAGACATAATGCTCTGTTGTTTTTATTAGTGACTATTTCCTTAAAACAGAACAAACAACACAAAAACAAAATAAAAACAAAACAAACAAAAACAAAAAACAAAGCCAGCTTCACTCTTGACCAGATTCTAGTTCCCAAATTGTAGACCCCCCACACCACATGGGCCAATTCAGGGTCCCCAGTGCCATTCAGTTCTCATATCGTGAACTTTTCCAATGTTGTACACTTTCTGGACTTTCTCTTACAGCTCATGACCATTGAACATCACAGCTATTTCATCAAGTGTCCCTAGCTTAAGATAATATAAAAGACAGAAAAATTTACAAGTGTGGTTGGAAAGATGAGAACAGCTATTGATCCTCCAGAGGACTCAAGTTTATTCCCAAGTTTTATCTTCCATGTTTACTTCCTAGCACTTACATTGGGGTGGTGGAGGAGGATCACTGTAACTCCAGCTCCAGAGGATCCAATGCCTTCTTCTGGCTTCTTAGGGCAATGTATTCATATGTACACACACACACACACACACACACACACACACACACACACACTTAAAAATAAAAAAATAAGGCTGGAGAGATGGCTTTGTGGTTATGACTATTAGCTGCTCTTCCAGAGGACCCAGGCTCAATTCTCATCACTCACCGGGCAGTACAACTGTCTACAACTCCCTTCCCAGGAGACTGCCATCCTCAGACATGCAGGCAAAACACCCATACAAATAAAAGTAAATAAAATTTCAAAACATAATACAATAAAACGTAAGACATCTTTTAAAACTTTATAAGTAGAAATCAAGGCTCAGCAGTGAAGAGCACTGGCTACCCTTCCACAGGACCTGGGTTCAAGTCCCAGCACCCACACGACAGCTTTAAACTATCCGTAACTCTAGTTCCAGTGGGATCTGACACCCTTGCACAGATACATATGCATGCAAAACACCAATGCACATAAAAAATAAAAATAAGTAAATTATTTTTTAATAAAAGAGGGAAAAACCACTAAATCCTCAAAATGTATTTACTCAATCCCTTTTAAGAAGCACATGACCATCTTTTGTCCCAGCAGTCACTGAGGCAGAGGCAGAGGCAGAGGCAGAGGCAGAGGCAGAGGCAGAGGCAGAGGCAGAGGCAGAGGCAGAGGCAGAGGCAGAGGCAGAGGCAGAGGCAGAGGCAGAGAGCTAAAGGCCATCCTGGTCTACAGATCAAGTTCCAGGACAGCTAGGGCTACACAGAGAAAGGAAAAACCCTGTCTTGGAAAAACAATCAAACAAACAACAAAAGGAAAAAGTACAGCACACCTACCACAAGTTTTCAGAACTTATACATAGAAAAGATCTAGAGAGAGAGCGTTCCTATTATAAAAGACAACACTGTGATGTGTCAACTTTTATCCCAGGGGCCACTGTTAAAGTAGGATTTGTCCTTTATGATTGGGAACAGGTAACTAGAATATATTCTTGAAATTTCTTGCTTGTTTCTTTTAGCCAAACATTTTTAACTGAGAGAAAAACAAGCAAGGCTTACCCTACCTAAAGACTGGATCACCTACACAGTGGTCTAGACAGTGTCACAGGCCCACATGGGGCATTAGTATTAGAGTCTTTTTAGCCTAGTCTTAGTCTTCACAGCCTTAGCCTGTGTTCAGTCCAGGTCAAGAGGCGCATAGGTCTCAGCTGAGAGGACGCCCCCCTGGGAGATCAGCCTGCTGTCTTTGTATTTAGGCATCTTCTTTCCTGAAGGCTGTATTTCCTGGAGACAAGACCAACAATGACATACCCCCTGTAGGTTAAGATGGACTGGGAGATAGAGGCCTCAGGGCTGAGTGCCGAAGTCTCCCTGTGCTTAGGAATGTATGAGGTCATTACAGAGAAAGACAGAGCCGATTGTGATTTTCCTATCTTATACCTGGCGAGACGAAGAATGGAAGCCTTCCCTTCCTAGACTGGGGGTCTAGATGCTGGGTGAAGTGTCTAGAGATCAATAGTGTCCCTCTCTTCTCAGTCCTTGCCTCTGACTTCTATTTTCTAACGAAACAATTCACCTCAGAGAATCAAAGTGGAGTTGGCATTGAGGCGTTAAGCACAGAAGGAGGGAAATAAGGTGCCACATTAGAGAAGACCTAGGGTAGAAGTTAGGAGGGGGCGGGGGTTGAGTAGCTGAGAGGGGAGCAGTGGTTATAAGGAAGTGAAGTGAACTACCCCAAGGAGAGTTGGAAAATGGGGCTCTGTGGCATGGTTTGAAGGTTGAAGGCCTTCACTCACAGGGACAGATTGTGCCTCCAAGAAGCTCACACACTGATAGCACAATTTTGCCCCTACACCAGACACTCCCATCCTAGGGCCAGCTCCAAAGCCCAGTCAAACCAACGTCTCCTCCAGGCCCAGCTCCATTCTTTCAACAAATCCTTAGCTCAGGTCCTTAAGACGCCTGAAGACAAAGACAGACTTTTCCTCTTAGCTCCGTTTTCAGCTTTTACTCCCTTTCCACAAATGATGCTGCTGGCTGATTCTACCATCCTCTTGGTTCTAGAAAGATCTAGGCTCAGCCACAGTCCTCTGACATCAGTGAGATCAGTGACGTGGTCCCTGGGTTCTGTTTCCCTCTTTCTCGCAAGGTCCAGAGGTGGCCCACCATTTCAAGAAAGAGCAAACGGATCTACTTGAGGGTCTTTGGAGAGGTCATGGCAGGGGCTCACGTGATAATTCCTCTACAGGCAGGGGGAGAGGCGTGTTGCAGTGAGCTCCTTTTTAGTGCTGGCATCTTGTGGAGGCTGTCTTATTGTTTCTCTTTGGTGCCACCCTGGCTATGAGTAGCTGTTTACGAGAAGCAAGAGTTGACTTGGTAAATTCCCGAAGCATAATGTAAATGCCAGATCTTAAAGGCTGCAGTGGAGTCCTGCCCTGGCAAGAGCAGGAAGTAAAAAAAAAAAAGAAAGAGGGATGGGAAGGGAGCCAGCAGGGGTCAAACACAAGTCACTGTGAGTGAATCCAAATCGATCCTCTGGGTCCCTGAGAAACCACCTAAAAAAATAATGGTCAGGAACACTGAAGTCTGTCTACACATTAAATCCTGTATCTTAATGTGACATCTATGTTGGCTGGTTTTTGTTCAATTTGGCCCAAGCTAGAACCACCTGGGAAGAGAAAACCGATGAGGATTCGCCTCAATCAGACTGGCCCGTAGGCAAGTCGTTGGCAGAATTTTCTTGATTAATGATTTCTGTGAGAGGGCCAGCCTGCAGTTTGAGGTGCCAGTCTGGGCTATATGAGAAAGCAGGTTGAGCAAGCCACGAGGAGCAAGTCAGTAAGCATTACTCCTCTGTGGCCCTTAGCGCCTGCTCAGTTCTGGCCCTGACTTTCCTCAGTGATTGTACTGGCTGGTTTTGTGTGTTAACTTGGCACAAGCTGGAGTTATCACAGAGAAAGGAGCCTCCCTTGAGGAAATGCCTCCATGAGATCCAGCTGTAAGGCATTTTCTCAATTAGTGATCAAGGCGGGCGGGCCCATTGTGGGTGGTGCCATCCCCAGGCTGGTGGTTCTAGGTTCTATAAGAGAGCAAGCTGAGCAAGGCAGGGGAAGCAAGCCAGTAAGTAACATCCCTCCATGGCCTCTGCATCAGCTCCTGCTTCCTGACCTGCTTGAATTCCAGTCCTGTCTTCCTTTGGTGATGAACAGCAGTGTGGAAGTGTAAGCTGAGTAAACCCTTTCCTCCCAAACCTACTCCTTGGTCATGGTGTTTGTCCAGGAATAGAAACCCTCACTAAGGCAGTGATGGACTGTGACTAGGTCATGGTCCTCATCAAAGCGACAGAAAGCTAACAAGGTGTCTGAGCTCCCTGGCCTGCCCTTTCCAGGTTATGACATTTGAGTCACCACTTCACTGCATGGGAGGCAGAGGAACTTAGCCTTTCATTTTTTCCATTTCTTCAATTTCCTGCCTTTGTCTAGATTTCAATGCCAATAAGATGTCTAGTGCTAAAACTATGTAGACAAGCAAAGCAGATGATACACACCTTTGGTTTTCCTGAAAATAAATCAATCTTGAAAAATGTATATGGAAAGATGGGTATTATTGGGCTGGAGAGATGGCTCAGTGGTTAAGAACACTGACTGCTCTTCCAGAGGTCCTGAGTTCAAATCCCAGCAACCACATGGTGGCTCACAACCATCCGTAATGGGACCTGATTCTCTTCTGGTGTGTCTAAAGACAGCTACACTGTACTCATATAAATAAAATAAATAAATCTTTTAAAAAATAGTATGAATAGAGTTTAGAGTTTATAAGCTTTTTGAAAAAAAAAAGGTGGGTATTATCACTTAGTATATTAAGTTGTTAAGTGAGTTAAGTTTTACATAATTGTTGGCTTCCCTTTTCTCCTTCTTTCAAAATACAGCTAAGGAAAGGTTTAGCCAGAGCTAGGCTGGTGGGTAAAGGCCCAGCATGGGGAGGGTAGAAGCAGGAGGAGCAAAACTTCAAGGCCGCAAGTTCAAGGCCAGTTTAGGGCTCAAAGAGACCCTATTACAAAGGAAGGAAGAAAAGGGAGGAGAAGGAGAAGGGGGAGGACCAGGAAGAGAAGGAGGTTGAGGAGGAACAAAAGAGGAGGAGGAAGGAGCCAGCAAGATGGTTCTTAGGTAGGGGTTCTTATACTTGTTGCCAAGCCTGATGAGCAGAGTTCAATCCCTGGGACCCACATGGTGGAGAGAACTAACTCTTGTAAATTGTCCTCTGAGACACACACGCACACACAGAGGTAATTTAAAAAAAAAAATTTAAAGAAAGAACAAGAAATGCAGAATGTAATAGCAGTATGCCCAAGGTTCAAGACTATATGAAGAAATGTCTCATTATAATTAGGGTCTCCCACCTTAAGCCCAACGTCAAAAGCTTCTCTGGGTGGGTGGCAGAGTGCAGGGCTCAAACCCACTCATTTATTTTAATAAGCTTTGAAAACAACTTACCACCCGGCCTATCACAGGGACCTAGTTGTACGAGTCTTAGTTGTCTCATCTGTAAAGATGAATGGACTCGACCAAATAATTGATAAGAACCTTCTTTTCATTTTCTAAAATTTAAACAATTATTCTAAAATTTATTATTCCTTGGGATTACCCAAATGGCTGTTGCCTGCTGGATAGTTAGGTCTAGGATAGAAATCCTCCCCTCTGGAATTGTGACAGATGTGCGTGACCTTGGACCACTCGTTCACATCTCGTGTTTCATTTCTTCCTTCCTTTCTTTTTCTTCTTCTTCTTCTTTTCTTTTCTTTTCTTTTTGAGACAGGGTGAGGGGACTCTGGTCAGCTCAACTATTGTGGGCATGGCTCTGTCAGGCCCCGCCCTTCTCCCCAATTGCCTCTGCCTTGCTAAAAACCATTATATTATGTTCCTAAAGCTAACCCCAAGAGCTATTCCCTTATTTGGCCAATCCTCTTTCTGAGGCTGACCACCAATGTCCAGCTATCAAAGAATTTAAGTACAGCAAAAGCCCCTTTTGGCTCACCCAATTAGCATGTCCAATTAAGATTAAACACCTTATCCTAACACAGGACTTCCCACTTTACTTTCATAAACTGCCTTTTCCCTATGGGGCACATCTGTCTCTCTCCTCTCTAGCCAGAGGCAGTCCTGCCCCGTAACCCCCAGGATAAATACTGCTTACCCCTATGCCTTGTCCCCTTTCTCCCCTCTTCTTTGTTACCTTCTCCCTCTCTCTCTTCTTATATCTCCTGTCTTTGTCCCTTATCTCTGCCCTCTGTCCCTCTGGGGCAAATAAATCTCCTTTGTGTTGAGAATTTGGTTCTGGGGTGTCTTGAGCTGACGACTATAATATTCCCTACACAGCATATCACACAGTCCAGGTTGACCTTAAACTCCTTAGCTTCCTGTCTCTACCTCTCAAGAGCTAGGATTACAAGCGTGAGTCACTGCACTGGGCTGTTTCTTTGTGTGCGGTGTGGCATAGGCAATGTCCAGTGCAGTCCCTGCTCAGGATGATGAATACACAGAGGTGGGTGAAAGTGTTCCCACAGGGGGCTCCATGCTGGGCTGTCCTGTCACTCTGGTATGAGCTACGATCGCATGCTTCCTTCCCTCCATGCAGTGTGCCAGGATGCCCACTGGGCGGGGATGCTGCCAGCCCCTTCCTCTCCAAACAGCCAAGCAGCCACCCACTGTGAGTCAGGGCACTAAATTGAAGGAAGGCATCCTTGATCTAATCGAATGACGATTTAACAGAAATAGAAATAAGCACTTGATTATGACTTATCCAAAATAAAATACTCATAAACCTCTAAATCATGCTCGCCTCCTCGTGATAAGCCAGACCACATGGAAACTGAAGCCGGTGAGCAGCTACCAAGAGTTACCGGTGTCAGCTTTACTGCTAGCATCTTTTTTTTTCTGTCTCTGCAAGGCTCTGCTATCAGATAAACCCTAAGGAGGCCATCCTTTCCTCCACACTTTCTCCACATCTCTCACCGTCAGAGTTAAAATGCCCAAAAGAAGTCGCTTCTGCCATTTCCACAAATTCAACTGGAGTTTGAAGGATCACCTAGAGGTGACACTTCAGAGGCACATCGGATGGTGAAGACAGCTAAAGGTTCTGCTCCACTGAAAACAGACAAGACTCTGGCAAGCTCTGCTAGTAATGGCACTTGCCACGTGTCTGGCCACTCTAGTTCAACCCCTGGAGCCCACACAAAAAGATGAAATAGTTCCTTGAACATTGTCCTCTGGCCTTCACATGCCAAGACATACATACCTGCGTGCACATGCATGCTTTGCCAAGACATACATACCTGTGTGCACGTGCGCGCGCGCGCACACACACACACACAGAGACAGACAGACACAGAGAAAGACAGAGACTCATACATACACACTTTTAAATAAATGTAAAATATGGAAGGGTTGAACCACACTAATAAGCCCTGAGAATGATATGACATCACATACTAAAACGCGTCTGTGTGGAGAGCCAAGTGCATCCCTCAGCTGTTACTGGGACAAACGTGTTTTGGAATCAATTTCAGGCAGGCTTAGTGGCTCATATCTATAATCCCGGTACTGAGAAGCTGAGGCAGGAGGAATGTTGAGAGTTTAGGAGGCTAGCCTGAGCTACAGAGCCAGACCCTGCCTCAGAAAGAGACAAAAAAGAAAAACGAAAACAAGTCAATGCATTTGATCTTAAATTTGGAGAAAGTTAATTGGGTTTAGTTAGTTAGGGTTTTTATTGCTGCAATGAACACCATGACCAAAAGCAAGCTGGGGAGGAAAGCCTGGCTTTATACCTCCACATCGTAGTTCATCACTGAAGGAAGTCAGGACAGGAACCAAACCGTGCAGGAACCTGGAGGCAGGAGCTGACGCAGAGGCCACGGAGGAGTGTTGCTTCCTGGCTTGTACCCCATGGCTTACTCAGCCTGCTTTCTTATAGAACCCAGGACCACCAGCCCAGGGATGGCTCCACCTATCCTGGGCTGGGCCCTTGTGTATCCACCACTGATTAAGAAAAACGCCCACAGCCAGATCTTACGGAGGCACTGGGCCAATTGAGGGTCCTCCCTTCAGACCACCCCAACTTATGCCAAGTTGACATAAAGCCATCCAGTACAGACACGCGTGTTTATGCAAAACTAAGTATGTGCCAGGCACTGGGGAGGCTACCACGATTTATATTACCACGACAATGACTGTCACTCTTTTATTATTTTAGACAGTGTCTTGCCATGTAGCCCACTGTGAACTGAACTCAAACCCAAGATTCCCTTGTATCAGCTTTCTGATGCTGGAATTGGAGGTACAAACAAATGTGGGTGCAGGGAGCAAGACCTGGGCCGTCTAAAATGGCAACAAGTGTTCTTTTTTTTTTTTTTTCCAGAGCTGGGGACCGAACCCCAGCTAGGCAAGCGCTCTACCACTGAGCTAAATCCCCAACCCCGGTAACAAGTGTTCTTAACTGCTGAGCCATCTCTTCAGACCCTTAAATTATTTTTTAGTTTGGTTTGTTTTTAAGGAATTAATTTTTATGTGTGTGCAGTGTATGTGCACTGATATTGGAGTGCGCGCGTGGGAACATATAGAAGCATATAGAACATATAGAACATATAGATTGATGTTAGGCACCTTCCTCTATAACTCGATCTCCACTTTATTTTTTGAGATAGGGTCTCTCGCTGATCCCATTGTTCATTGGCTAACCTGGCTGGCCGGTGATCTCTGGGGACCTACCTGTTCTCAGTCTGTAGCATTAGAGTTACAGACGTGCCATGCACTGCCACACTGGGGTTTTTGTGGTGCTGCTAAGAACCTGGACTCACTTCTCATGCTGGCTGGCACCCTATCGACTGAGACACCTTCTCAACCTCAAGGAGGCCTCAATCTTGGCCAGTCAAAGAGGTGCAGAACTTTAATCTCAGTACTGAGGAGGCAGAGGCAAGATGATCTCTGTGAGTTCAAGACCAGCCTGGTCTACATAGTGAGCTCTAAGACATCCAAACTACATTATGAGACCCTTTCTAAAAACAAAATGAAACAAAACAAAAGACAAAAACAACACCACCACCCCCAATTAAAAGCTCCAACCTTAAGAACACCCCAGCCTCTCCTCCAGAGTAGCAGAAGCAGGGGAGCCCATATGACTTCATAACTAGTGTGAAGTGCTACGAATCCCACTGTCATTGCATTTAGCAATCAGCCCACCACCGATACCCCCTTTTCAGTGATGTTCATTTAAATGTCTAATGAGGGGGAAAAAGTAAAGCACAGAACCAGGCAAGCTGCTGGAGACCTCCTTTTTAACTAATGCAGTATGGAAGTTTATTTGAACAAAGTACAAAACCCCAGAGGAACATGGAATACTGATGCAAATCAAACCCAATCTGGGAAATGCTCACTTGTTAAATTCTCATTTGCCCAAAGCCACGGGAAGAGGGGTTTTAAACCGTGGCCGCCACGGCATTGTCAAGAGATTTTGGTAACTGAAATGCATCAGCATTTAGATAAAAACGGACAAGCTTCATTTCCACTTCAGAAAAGAAAGTTTATCCTTTTTATTTTAATAGTGGGGCAGAGGGAGGGGGGTTGTGGGTGTGTGCACATGAGTGCGGGGGCCTACAGAAGGCAGAGCCACAGTCCCCTGGAGCTGGAGTGACAGGCCATGGTGAATATTTGACGTGGATCCGGGGAACCCAACTTGAGGGCAGCTGCAATCAGTAAACATTCCTGTGACTGCTGAACCATCTCTCCTGCACCTTCTTTTTCACTTTTAGTGACAACTAGAAAAAGTAAAATTTAGGACAGAAGAGCATACCTTACCAACATCGCAGTGCTCAAACCAAACTCTTGACCAGAGCTAATCAGGAAGCCAAGCCAGGAGGGCTGCCAGGAGGGCTGCCAGGAGGGCTAGCTTAGGCTGCACAGTGAGTTTTCTTGTTGGCTATGTTTGATTGTTTGTTTCTTGCTTTTCTTTTCTTAAAGAGGGAAAGGGAGAAAGGGTGCTAACGGAAGGGGGAAGGTGTTGCTAAGGGAAGGGGTGCTAAAAGAAAGGTAACATCAGGATAACATGTGGATGTCGAAAGAGCCCCCAGGGTGTCCAAGAAGCTCCCATGACTTAAACAAAGCTCAGAAACTTTCCAACCGAAGCACAAACTATCAGGTCATGTGAAGGTAAGTCTTTATTAATCCTAGTAAACAGAAACACAAAGTGATATCCCGGGGAAAGTTGAGCCCCGCGCATTTCTTCTCTCTCACAATATTAGCTTACAGCTTTTGCAACAGCCAGGGTGGAGGAGGAAATGCCCGGTTCACACCCACCCCCCTCAGATGCCTTTTTAACCAGGTCTGTGTACAATGCATTTTAAAAGCCTATTGTTGGGGCTGGGCTGTTTTGGTTTGTTTCTTCTCCTCACTGATAATGGGTCCGGTTGCCTTGAAGTCAACTCACTCTTGGGTGGGGAACACCCACCCAACAGACAAACAGGAACCAAGTCAGGAATGCTGTGGGGAGCAGCAGTTCTCAAGCTGAGGGTTGTGACCCCCTGGGCAAACCCGTTTCAAAAAAATATTTGCATTGCGATCCGTTAACAGTAGTAAAATGACATTTATGCAGTAGCAAGGAAAATAATTTTGGGGGGGGGGCCCTGCAGCATGAGGAATTGTGTTAAAGGGTCGTAGCATTCGGAAGGTTTTGAGAACCATTGTTCTAGAAGCTGCTTGAGCCCGGAGTCTACATCCTAGGACACCTTGGCTGAATTCTTTAATTAAAAAAAAAATTGTTTTTTCACCAATTATCTTCATTAATTTATTATGCATAGTTTTTAAAGCCCTTCTTGTGGTAGAGGGTGTATTGGTAGAGGGAGCATAGTTCCCGAGCTGAGCATGCAACCACGACACCGATCTTAGTCTCCTGAGCTCACACGAAAGTAACCGTTAGTGTTACCATGGCTAGAACAGTGAGAGCCTTTTGCTATCTGGGATGAAAATAATCCACATAGGAATGAAGTCCTTAACTGAGAGAACTGTCCTTGATCAGTCGCTGCCCCTCAAAGGAGACTGAGCCCCCGCATCGGCTCCCCCCTGCTCTGCCTGGAGCTAACTCCTCAGTTAGAGACTCTGGACTAAAGGACTGGGTGCCCGTTTCTCCTCCCTCCTCTATCTTCCCAACGATAAGAAAGCCAGGCTCTGTGTGCTTTCATTATCAACTGTCCGATAAACAAAAGTCACCACGAAGTCTCTGTGCCTGATAATGAGTCTCACAAACAGGATGCTGAGCTGAAACTGCACACAGGGCGAGAGAGACCCAAAACACTCCAATAGGGCAGCAGAGGCCCACAGGGAGGCACACGCCTTTCATCCCAGCACTCAGGAGGCAGGGGCAGGTGGTCTCGGAGTTTAGACCAGCCTGGTGTAGAATGAATCCCAGGACAGCCAGGACTATATATAGAGAGTGACCCTGTCTCAAAAAACTAAAAAGAAAAAAAAAGAAAGAAAGAAATATGGGAGAGAATGCAGACATTCACATTTTTGGTCATATAGGTGAGTAAGAACAAATCTTACGAACAGCCAGTGTTTTGCTCCCTGGTTCTCAGTACTGCATGCTACTTTGTCTGGTAAATCCTGCGTCTGTGTTTCCAGGAGTTTAATCCTCCTAACTATGAGCTAAGTACCATTCTCCAAGCAATTCAGGGAAGGATACTGAACTTTCCAAAGAAAGCTCAGTGTGCTGGAACTGACAAACGAGAGAGCCAGGATTTGAAGCTGCTTCTGGAAGCTCTGTTTAAATCTGTAGTCCCTCGGAACAGCCCTTCCTCTGCTGTGTAAGCCACAAGGCAGCCGCCTGTCAGTCTGCGTCCCCACATCAGTGACCCCTTGAATAGGCAGACGGCTCACATCACAGACCTGTCACCGTGCCCCTCTGAAAGGTTACAATCCTTCAGTGTAGGGACAGGGAGCTCTTCTGAGCTCGTGGGGATCTCAGGGATGGATCACAGCTCTCCACAGCAAGGGCCACAACATGAAGCGCCCCTCATGACCATGGAAGGACAAATGGATTTTCAAAACTGGCTGCTGCATACCTTGACCTATTCTTTATGTTTCTAGTCCTGGTATTGCAGCCCACGTTTATCCAGTTTTGAAAGGAATAAAAAACAGTTTGGGTGTGGCGGCCCACACCTGGAATGCCAGCACTTGGGATGCTGAGGAAGACGGAGTACCTTGAGTTCAAGGCCAGCTTGGACTACACAGCAAGTGCCAAGTCAACCTGAACTACACAGCAAGACTGTTTCAAAGGGGTTGGGGGAGGGCTGGGCATAGAGATGGCTCAGCTGGTAAAGGCACTTGCCACTAAGCCTACTGACCTGAGAGAGTTTAATCCCAAGAACCCACATGTTAGAGAGAACGGACTCTAGAAACTGTCCTCTGACGTTCACATATACACCACGCCATAGCACTCTCGAGTGAGGAGACACACACACACACACACACACACACACACACACACACACACACACACACACACACGTGAAGGAAAGCTTAGTGCGGTGGTATATACCTGAAGTCTCAGCTATGCTAGAGGCTGGGGAAGGGAGGTGCTTAAATTCAAGAATTTGAGGCTAGCCTAAGCAACATAGCATAAGGATGCTCAGCCTCAAAAAACAAAACAAAACAAAAAACCCTTAGGAAACCGCAAAGGAGGATTACTGCAAATACCAGGCCAGCCCGTGCTATTGTGTGAGACTCTGTTTCTAAAACCATCCTCCTCCTACAAGAAAAGGAATGACTTGCCTGTAATCCCAGCACTTGGGAGACTGAGCAGGACCACAGAAGGGCAACATAAGCCCTCTGAAAAGCAATCAGCTAATTCGGGGGATAAAATCCTGCATTTGCTACAGTCTGGATAAACCCTGGGGACTGTGCTGGGTGAAATAAGCCAGTCTTAAAAATCAAATACTGTGTGATTTGATTCATTTGAGGTTTCTAGGACAAACAAGTTCAGAGAGACTCACGGCAGGGTCAGGTTTGTGATTTATAGCTGTAACCCCACTACTTGGGATGTGGAAGCAGGAGGATCAAGGGTTCAAGACCGCCTGGGATCCATGAGAATATCAAAGAGAGAGAGAGAGAGAGAGAGAGAGAGAGAGAGAGAGAGAGAGAGAGAGAGAGAGAGAGAGAAGAGATGCTTTGCTGTACCGTGCATTCACAGGCTTTCAGGCAGAAGTCACACTGCTGTCACGGATGTCACAAAGTTGGCTGGCTCCCTAACAGAAAGCCATTCTCTGAGGTGCCACAGATGCTTTCTAACAGGGATAAGTCACTCAAGACTGCTAGTGCTAGGAATAGAAACCCACAGAAACAAAAACACTCGGGTCCCTCTCAGAGCATGCTCCATTCCAGCTGAAGGAACATCAAAGACTGAGAAAGTGTGTCTTCCAGATTGTGATGAGCACCCCTTCCTGCTTCAGAAGTGTGGACATGGAGATGCTGTCCCTCCCAGCCCCTGCACAGCGATTCAACTCGTATCTTTCCTTACGTCAGTCTAACAGCAAGGCCCTGATGACCCAGCCTGTGGAGGCCGAAGGGGTTGGATCCCCCTGAAGCTGGAGTTACAGGCAATTGTGAGCTGACCAAGATGGATGCTGGGAACTGAATTCAGTCCTCAGCAAGAATAGCAGAACCTCTTAGCCTCTGAGCTGCCACCCCGAGCCCCTAATGGGTTCTTCAGCATTTCTCAACCCGTATATGGGTGGCGACCCCTCTGGGGTCTCATATCAGCTATTTACATTACAATTCCTAACAGTAGCAAAATTACAGTTATGAAGGAACAATAAAATAATTTTATGGTGGGGGATTACCACAACATGAGGAACCCTATTAAAGGGTCGTAGCTTCAGGAAGGTTGGGAACCACTACAAGCGAATAGAGCATTTGGACCTGCAAACACTGAGCTAAAACACTCTAGAGTGTCTCAGGCTCTCTGTGGTGGAGATCAAGGATGGGCTGGAACCATTGGTCATCCCCTCCAGGGAGGACAGGTATGTTGCCACCCTGGGGATTCCAGTTGGGTTTTTTTTCCTTTGACTTCCAAAAATATCACTTTTTCATGAGTCCTTATTCAGCTACAATCAAAACTTTCTCTTCTTTATTGTCTCTTCTTCACGCCTTAGCTAGGCAGCTATGGTCCTTGCTGCTTGCTTCTTGAGTGTGCAATTTAGTACTAAAGCTCTTCCAGGCTTTTGTAAAACTAAGGATCAAAACCATCAACAGGACTGCTGGTCTGCTACTACTCTGTATTCAAATGCTAAGTTCTGTACCTCAAGATCTGATTGCCTCACAGGAGATCCTCCCGTGCAGTGAGCAATGCTATGTAAACCCTGCTCCTCAATTTAACGTTAACTGGTTAGTAAAAGGCCAGTGATTGGACAGTACGGAGAGAGGGGCGGGACTTGAGGATCAAGTGGAGGGGGAGGGTCTCAGGAGAGACCAGAAGAAGGACACAGAGAGAGCAGGAGGCTACCAGGGTAGGAGATGAACCACCAGCACATGGCCAGGAGGAACAGCGACTAACAAGGGACATATGGCTGGGAGGTCAGTTAGAATACTTCAAAACCTGCCCAATGGAGGCTTATAGTTTGTAAGTAAAATACCAGGATTGTGTGTCTTTTATGCAGACCAGCTAGAAAATAATGATTCATTTTACATGGCACTGGGTGTCGGAGAAAGAGCCCTTGCTGCCTTTACCCATGGGTGTTCTGAACGGTTCCTTAGAAGCCCCGGAAGAAGCGAACAGCCTTTAGGGACTCTCTCAGCTCTGGGTTCCAACACTTACCCAGGTACGCACGTGCGCACACACATGACACACACATGAAGACATGCACACACATGCATGCACACATGCATACACACATGCATGCACACATACACAATACACTATCACACATATACACACACAGACATGCACACACACACACACACATGCATGCTCACATACACACATACATCACACACACACACACACACACACACACTTTAATTTTTCTTCTTAACGGAGGCTAACAAGATAGCTCATCTAAGATGCTTCCTCCAAGTCTGACAACTGGTTTTGAATGACTGGGAGCTACATGGTAAAAGAGGAGAAGTGAGTCTCATAAGTTATCCTTCTAAATCACACATCTTGAGTACTGTGTTGCAAGTATGTAACCACAGAGAGAGAGGGGAGGGAGGGAGAGGGAGAGGAGAAAGGTAAACATCTTTGTATTCAAAATGAACAAATGCTAAATTTTCTGTTATCTGAACAAGTTCAAAGTTTAGAGATAAAATTAACTTAGGAGATGATTTCAACTTAAAGGTGGCAGAGTATGACTCTTCTACTAATAAAGAAGGCAGGAGGACATGGGACAGAGGGAAAAACTGGAGTAAAACAAGAAAGTAGGCTAAAGTAGCTGTAGCAGACCTCAAGGGGACTCTGACAGCTGCTGATTAATGGGCTGAGGATGTAACCCAGAGGTAGAGCACTTGTCTAGTGTGCCAGAGGCCCTGCAGATAAACAATGGCCCTTTAATGAATACAACAGTACTTCAAAACAGTCGAGGGAAGGCCTCAATGCACAGTAAGCCTGTGGGCTCAACCCAGGCCTTTACACAGGTTCACCTTCCGTTCAAAAGAGAAAGGAAGAAAGCAAAGGAGACAGAGCTCAGCATCTAATGAAAAAGGTGGGAAGGAAGAAGCCCGAGAGTACCTGGCCGTGGTACCCAGTGGTACCCATGGGGCAGAGAAAACAAAAGGCACTGAAGGAGAAAAGCAGGAGCAAGGTCTCTGGGGATGCAGAGAAGGCAGGGCTGCAAGTCCACTTCTGCCCCCCTTCCCCAGCCTGGCATTTCCTCCCCCAGCCTCCAGGTGGCACAGCTGGCTTAGCACAACCTGCTTGGGTACTGAGAGCCAGGACTCAGTCCTGGGCAAATCTCAGGAGGGAAAAAGAAAAGGCCAAGCAGGGGCTGACTGACCGATGGCAGGGTCATCCAACGGTAGCCTCATCCCAGCCACATGTGTAGAAATCGACTCAATGTCCCCTGTGTACTAAAGCATGAGCATCACGGTGCTTCTGATTCCTCTCTCAAGTCCCAAGAGGAAGTTTCACAGCCGCAGAGGGCACGGCAATGAGGAACATCTCCTCTAGGATGTCTAGGAACACGGTCAGCAGCTGGACAGGGCATTCTTTCTTGCTTCATAAAGAGTGACACATCTGCATATGTTTGTTTAATGCTTCTGTTGTTGCTGGATTTTATTTTTATTAATTGTTCGTTTGCTTTGAGACAGGATCTCTCTATGTAGCCCTGGCTGTCTTGGAACTCCAGAGATCTACCTGCCTCCGCCTCCCTGGTGCTGGTCATCTTACCGTTAATAGTCTCTTAAATAGTGAAGCTGGCTCTTCTGCGCCATGCAGACAAGGCTGACCCTGAACTTCACATCTACATCTAGAGTTGTGGGATTACAGCCCCATATAAGCAAACTCTATGTAGGGGATCAAACCCGAAGTTTCATGAACGCTAGGCAAGCGCTATACTGACTGAGACACACCCTCACTGCAAGATCCTTTTCCTTTTCTTATTTGTTCTCTCTCTCTCTCTCTCTCTCTCTCTCTCCTCCCTCCTCCTCCTCCTCCTCCTCCTCCTCCTCCTCCTCCTCCTCCCTCCTCCTCCTTCTTCTTCTTCTTCTTCTTAAAATAGGACCACAATACATATGCCTGGGTGGCTTGAAATTTGCTGTGTAGATTGGGCTGATTTTAAACTTTACCTATCTGTCTCTATTAATTTCTTTTAATATTACATTTATTTTTAATTATGTACATGTTTGCGAACCTGGGTGTGGATTTGTCCATGTGAGTGGAGTTAGCCTCGGGAGTATTTGAATCCTCTGCGTCTGGAGTTCCAGGCAATTGTGAGCTGCCCACCATGGGTACTGAGAGCCAAACTTGGGTCCTCTGTAAAAGTAGTGTGTGCTGTCAACCAGCCCCAAGCCCAAGGTTACTTAACATAGTTGTTGCTGATCCGTGGGGCAGGATGAATCTCTGCTGCTGTGGGGAGGCTGTCTGGGGCTCTGTAGGATGGACTCTGGTCTGTATCCACTCTTCCAGCCCCAATGAAATAGGCTCTTCCTTCAGGTCCGGTCTGCTAACTCGAGTCCTAAGGTCCGGACATTTTTCATGCCCAGCCTACTCCCAAATCCAAAGAAGCAGGACTTCCCTGCAACCACCTTGTATACAAATCCTCAATAATTTGGTTGAAATTCAGATCTTGACTGAACAGACCTGAGACAGGGATGGGGTCTTACCTTCCCCACCATCAAACACTGGGTCTCCACACTAGGCTCATCATACCCTGTGGGAGAAAGCTCTCTAGCTCCTGAGTATTACCAGGGGAGGCAGTATGAAAGGCAGAAAGACTTCTGCAAGTTCACAGCAAGCCTGGGCTACAATATCAAGTTCCATCTTGAAAAGAGGGGTGGGGGAGAAAAGAGAAAGAGGAAGGAAGAGAAACAAACAAACAAACAAAAAAAAAAAAAAAAAAAAAAACCAGAGTGTGATCCTAATGCTAACATTTCTGCTGGGGCCCTGGGTTCCCAGAATCCCTCATTCCTACCATTCTAGGAACAACAGAACTCTATGCACTCATAAACAAGGTGTATTCCTAGGAAGTTCTAGTTAGTGCAGAGCTAGGATCCCTAAACAGGGAGAGGATGCTGGATCATCACTGGACTGAGCTAAACAGTGCCCTGTATAGACGTTCTGAGGGGAAGGAAGACTATTTAGAAACTGTGTCAGGGATAGGCATGTTCTGCTTTCTAAATCGTGCCTGGTTACTTTTCAAACCAACATCCTTCATAGAATGTTCTGGTCCATCCTAGCCTGGGAGAGCTGGCTGCTCTCATCCGATGAGCGATTTGGGCTAAACATAGAGAATACTTTTTGTGTATCTGATTTTTAAAATGTGCTGATGAGATGGCTCGTTGTGTAGACGGCTTGCAGTGGAAGCCTGCCGATCTGAGTTCTATCCCCAGAACCTGAGTAACAAAGTTAGTTGTCCCCTGACCTCCATGTGTGCATCATGACATGCACATGCCCCTACATACATCATGCATATGAACAGGGCTAAACAAAACTTGGGGGCTGGTAGATAGGTAGCTAAAGGCACTTGTTGCCAAGCCTGAGGACCTGAGTTTGAACCCCAGAAGCCACATAGTAGAAGGATAAAACCTGCTTCCACAGGTTATCCTCTGCCACGGCACACAAGTGCACACATAAGCACATGCATATTCATGAATTCAGAAGCATGTACATGTTTAAAAATATATTGTAGGGCTGGAGAGATGGCTCAGCAGTTAAGAGCACTGACTGCTCGTCCAGAGGACCTGAGTTCAAATCCCAGCAATCACATGGTGGCTCACAACCATCTGTAATGGGATCCGATGCCTTTTCTGGTATTTCTGAAGACAGCTGCAGAGTACTCATATACATAAATCTTTAAAATAAAGAAACACAAATATCTTGTAATAAACTGTTTTTGTAATGTGTAGGAATTAACTCTAAATTAATGCCTGTGCTACATTCGCCTCATTGAGTTGCCACAGAACATGCAAACATCACACTGTCAATCTGTCCATGGTTAACTGCAGAGCGGACATGATCCAGGCTTCTCAGGTTTTCCCTAAAACGGTTTTTTATTCCAATTTCCATTGAAAATTGTCACCTTATAAAATGATCATCTCTCTGCCTTAGCAACTCAAGTAACTTCCCAGAGTCTCCTGTGGCACTTTGGGACAGAGTCCCGGCAGCACCATCAGTAAGTGGGTCAGTGAGTAAACTTAAGCCAAGATTTGTGGCTACTCAAAGTGAAGGTGAAGATGTGTAAAAAAGGATGACACATGTGTGACACATGTGTGACACACTACAATTTCACAAGAGGTTTTTGTTTTAAATTCTATCTTATTTTTTATTTATTTTTTTGGGGGGCAAGGAGGTTGTAAGGGGGGAGGGGAGTGGATACAAAGGAAGGGAGTGATGAGTGGGATTGGGGTACATGATGTGAAATTCACACACACACACACACACACACACACATCAATAAAAAGTTACAAAAGAAAGAAAGATAAAAGGAACGGCCAGTGTAGAACCCAGTAACAGGACAATGACTTGGAGAGTAAGTGGGACACAAGAATGGGACACCAGACAAAGCGTGCACGCACACTGCCAAGTGAAAAAGAGAGGCCGTGAGGCAGGCACCCAGGTTCAGAAAATCTCCACAGTCGAGTTTCTACATCAGAGCGAGGAATGAAATGAATGACAGACATCCTACACAGTTACTGGTTACTGGCATCTAAAAACAGGAAAAAACAAACTTTAATGTAATGCAGGACTGCAGCGACACAGGCAGGGCTTACAAAACTCTACCTCGAGATTCTTAAATAAACAATGCCAACATTAAAATACAAAGGACAGTCCCGTTGTTAGTCTCTATGCTAGTGGCTAGGTGTCCGCCCATTTATTCGTTCATTTAACAAGTAATAACAAAATAAAATACAACAAGATAAAACAAAGACTATCACACTGAAGTTGGACAAGATAAACCGAGAGAGAGAAAAGAGCGCAAAAGAAGCCCAGGAATCGGTCCCACTTGTTGACGCATTCAGGAATCTCATAAAAACACTAAACTGAAGGTAAGTGCAGAGGCCCTGGTGCAGCTCCGTGCAGGCCCTGTGCATGCTGCTTCAGTCTCTGAGAGTTCCCATGAGCTTTGCTCATGTTGACCTAGAGGGCCCTGCTTTCTCGATGTCCTCCATCCTCTCTGGCCCTTACACTCTTTCTGTCCCCTCTCCTCTTTCTTGGGGTTCCCTGAGCTCTGAGAGAAGGAATTCGATGGAGACATCCCATTTAGGGCTGAGCGGTCCAAGATCTCACTCTCTGCTTAATGCCTGACTGCGGGTCATCGCATCCGTTCCCATCTGCTTCAGAAGGAAACGTCTTTGTAGCCTGCTGAGCAATGGACTGTGCGTACACAGGATATCAGTAGGCATCCTTTTTAACCCCTCCTTTCTGACTTGCTTGCTTGCTTGCTTTCACTTCACAGAAAATCTGCCCTTGGGTGTTGCGTGTGTAAGCCTAAACAGAACATCCCCTATCAAAACTTACTAAAATTGTTGAGCTTCGTACACACATTAAGCAGCCTCTGCCAAGCGCCCGTGGCTGGCACAGAGCCCATCTGGTTATCTAAGCACGTCGGTGACTCCTGTTCCTCACATCAAAGAAACAGTCACTCCAGTCGCCGACTGGAGTTCCAGCATCAATTCTACTAATGTTGTAATACATGGAAATAAAAGCACAGAACCAGAGAGCAAAACTTCACACTCGAGGAATTAATCCTCAGCGATGCTCCTGTTTCAACTATTAAAAAAAAAATCTCTTAACCCAACCTTCATCCAAATTCAATTTCCCCTTTATTTAAACGTCTCATTACCCTAGTAAGCAGAGGTGACTAATGAGAAGTGCAACGGAAATCTGGGCCACGAGTATTTTAAGAGCCCATTAATTTTCATTTTAAAGTGTGTGATTGGTTACTTTTTGAGACAGGGTCTCTCTCTCTCTCTCTCTCTCTCTCTCTCTCTCTCTCTCTCTCTCTCTCTCTCTGGTTGACCTGAGATTCACTATGTAGATTGGGCTGCCCTCATACTCACAGAGATCTACCTACTTCTGAGTGCTGTCATTAAAGGCATGTACCCCGCCCCCTCCCTCCCCGAGACAGGGTCCATTCCATAGCTCAGGCTGACCTGGAACTCAAAGTCTTTTGGCGAGCCTCCCGCTTCTGCTTCTCCTGTACGGAGAGTATAAGCCTAAGCCACTGTGCCCTACAAGAGCCCACTGACTCAGTGAGGATAGCACATATAAACCAGCAACAGCTAGAAGGTCCACGGTGCTAGTAGGTTAGCCCGATAATAAAATATTGAATGTCTGAGAAATACAACAACCAACGGGGGTCATTTGATCAGTAAGTTAAGACGGCCTGCTTCACCTTACTCACTGGAGATCCTCGGGCTACTGGGTCAGAACAAACCACTTACGAAAGTTAAATGAATTCTGACAACACCGCTCTGCACTTCGAAGGTAGAAAACACCGCCAACTGTCATGCCAAGGCTATGAGATAATGGGGATTTCAAAATGTTTGTCCTAACGCAAAGACCAGCCAAGCTGTTCGTGATTGCACCTCAGCATCCCAGAGACCAGGCGGAACTCCACACTGCATTCTGCTGGGGCAGAGACCGAGGCCTAGACAAGGCTACCTTTGATGCTCCAGGCCCAGAGCTAACTAGGGTTGGGGGTGGGGGTGGGGCGTGTTCCTCGGGACTCTTGAGGTCCCTCTATCCAAGGGAGAGGATTCTCTTTTAAAAAAAGAAAAATATCGGGGTTGGGGATTTAGCTCAGTGGTAGAGCACTTGCCTAGAAAGCACAAGGCCCTGGGTTCGGTCCCCAGCTCCAAAAAAAAAGAAAAGAAAAAAAAAAAAGAAAAATATCAAAAACAGAGTGGTGAGGAAGCAGGAGACAGCTGATCAGAACATGATCATTTATGTTAAAAAAAAATTCTTTCCCATAATACTATAAAATTTTGTCCGTCAAAACCGGCAATGCTGCCAGACTTAGAGAAAGAAAGGATGTTTGGTTAGAATGGAAATGCTGCCAGGGAGGCAAGAGTGATGCTTAAGTGAACTAACTCATCAGAACAAAGACAAGCCGTCCTGAGGCATGTTGGTGGCAGGTGCATAGCATGTATGCCTCCTCTTCACTCTCCCGGAGCCTGTGAGCACGTGCCGAGACAAAAAGAGCTTCCAGAGAGAAGTAAAACTTGTTCATAGATTCAAAGATATAATAAGGCAGATAAAATTTGTTTTCAAAGACAAACGCCAGTAGTAAATTTGCTGGATTATTGTCACTGGGCTTGGAACCGACACAGGGAAAGGTGCTGATTTGTCAAAAGTCCCCAGTATGCAGTCTCTAGGGACAAACCACTACCGGGTCTGAGGAAATAACCCACTGTCATCCTTTTCACAGATGTACCTTTATATGGCTTGGGATGATGGATTTGACGTCAGGCCTAGTGAGTCGCGTCTTCATCTGTGCTGCGGAGCTCGGCGACCCAGCTGCTAGCCCAGCCCATTTGGCTCTCAGCACTGGCTGCTCCAACCCTCATCCGCTCTCATCCGGCCACCTGCGCCACTGCTCTCCGGTGCGGGTTGCCGTTCTCACGGGCTTCGTTTCAGTCCCTTCTAATCTACTGGCTTTCTCTAGAGTTTCCCAGGGCTGCCAGAGTCTCTCTGCCTCTCATCCTTGCCAGCGTGCCTCCTCTACGAACTTCACCAGTGGCACTCTCCTCTGCGACCTGCTCCTAAAATTCCCCTCAAAGTATTCCCAGAGACTCTCACCCGGGCTTCACTCGAAATGAAACCCAGTTCGAACTCCTGAAGGCCGAGCCTCAGGACAGACGAACCTGCTCTCTCTCGAAACCCAACCTTCCTGCCCTTCAGAACCGTTGCGTCCTCCATCAGCTGAAGAGTTCAGTAGCCTAGACTCCAGTCCAGAACTGCTCCGGCTGAGCACCCTAGGCCTCAGTTTCCTAGCAAATCTATGGACTTCTAAAGATGCCGCCAGCACCGCCACCCCAGCAGACAGGACCCGAGCCTTTTGGCTAACTGACCTCGGTGCTCCACCCCTACTGGCTCTTGGGCACAGCCACATTTGATTTCACCGGTTTTCATGTACATCTCGGCGGAAGGTGGGGCTGTTTATTTTTTAAAGCATATGTAAGTATTGAATAAAGCAGCCCGAAGCCCGGCCCTGCCCCAAACCTAAGAAATGCAAAGGCACATGGACCTTTCCAGCTCCAGTGGCTTCCCAGACAGGAACCACTAGACACAGATTTGAAGACTCCGTTGGTCCTGAAAATCCTTCAGGATCCCGGTGCTGGAGAGCACTCTAACCCCAGAGTTCCGAACCGCCACGCCCCAACTTGGACACCCACCTCTAGGCGCCAGTTCCGTGGGCGCAGTCCTCCGGCTCCGCTCCAGCGTGGTGCGGCTGCCGCCTGCTGCTCCCAGCGTCCAGGGAAAGACACGGCACAGCCCCAACCTGGGGCCAGCGCATCTGCCAGGAGCAGCAGCCTCTGGGCTCGCTAGGCACCCGGGAGCCCCGCCCACCCACCCGGGCCCGCCCCACTCTAGGCCGGTGGTCCGCCCTCCTTTTTCACTGCTCCTCCCCATCCACCCAAACCTCCTCTTGGTAGCTGGAACAGAACCTAAGCCCCTAAGAAATGAATAAGCGAATGCGTGCATGCCTGCGTGAATGAATGGAGAAACAAGTGATGGGAGAAATGTCAAGAGAATGTTTTCTAACTGGGGAGGGCACCGCGTGTCTGAGTTAGTGCATGGGTGGGTGCCTGTGAAGGCGTTGCCGCGTGTATATATGTGTATGAGTGTGTATGGAAGTGTGTGGATGCCTGTGCAGGCTCACAGAGCCGGGATACTAAGTTCCTACCTCAGGGAGAGAAAGCCATGACTGGCCCCTGGGTAAGAGCCAACGCAGAGGGTATGGCTGGGAACTGTTTCTTAGTTATAAAGAGAATTTAATGTGTTCCAAAGGCTAAGATGCCGATAGAGAAAGGTTCTGGAAAATCTTTGGTTCGTCCATCCTTCAGACTGCTGTGCCCGTGCTGGTCCGTAGCTGCTTGGTGTCAGAGCGTGTCTGTTAACAATGCCAGAGTTGGGCAAGGAAGCAGCTGATGCCCCGCGTTTGGCTCCATTAGGCAGGTGGCCAGCCATCCCTCAATTCAGAGAGGTCTGAAATTTCAGTCTGTCATCCCCTCCCAACCATGAATATTTAAATAATGTTAATGACCCTTTGAGAGCCGACCAGCCCAGAAGTCCTTAGAGAGGACACCATAAATGACCCTCACAGAAAATAGTATTGTCAAAAAGCAAGCTATTGTGGCTCTTATGCGGTTTTAGGGTAGTTGTTTGTTGAGGGGGGAAAAATCACGAAGTGGAGTCAGAGGCAACTTTTCACCAGGAAAGTGTTTCCCCAGTGATCCAAAGCCAGGCGGTCTGATTCCTTTACAGTCCCTAGGGCTTTCCCAGTTCTCCTCAGCTGTTCCCTCCCCCGCCCACAATCACAGGGCCCTGGGCTCAACTTCTGAAAGTCTGTTTGAATGACAAACACAGCCGGGAAAAGTCTTTGCCCCAGCCTGACTTCATTTTCCTAACCTTCTTTGTATTGGAAATCTGGGACCTCCAGAGGTTAGGGAAGTGAAATCAGGCTGGGATTTCCCTGAAAGCCAGGATGGCTTTCCTAAGGACCAGGGAACCAGACCTCCTGTGAGAAAAGCTTTCTCCTGCCTGAACACTTCCCCAACTCTGACCCAGGGAATCCCGTAAAGTCTTCCAAGGAGACTTTGATAGGCTATCTCTCCAGCTCCGTTGAAATTTAAGCCAGATTAGATTACATTAAGGGCAGGGTTATTTGGGAAGCTGTTCTTGGGTGGGCAAGTTTACTGGCCCAAGGACCAGGGAAGTCACCATGGGGGAGGGGGAGGGGGGGAGAGAAAAGGGGACAGGCACGCAGAGAGAGGAGAGACCAAAATGCCTGGATTTTATAGGGAAGGGCAGCCCAGCCCCTGGGCTGGAAAGTTCAGGGTTGGGGGAGGGTATGCCAAGTAGGAACTGAGGGATGCTGGGGAACCTGAAAGCGCCGTCTGCCTTGGTACGTAAAATATGTACCTCAGTCCCTTGTCCTGGTTCCGAAACCAAACAGACTTCCCTAACTCTCAGTCGGGCTTCTTCCCCCTGGTATTTAGAGATTGTCTCGTGGACGTTTTGTTTTGCTTTGTTTGCTTGGGGTCTTTTGAGACAGACTCTCACTCTATAGTCCTGGCTGATCCTAAGAGGCCACCACGCCTGCTTTTCACCATTGGTTTTTTTGTATTTTTTTAGACACTATTGGATTTCAGTAGTATTTATTATTGGCTAGCATCAACTATCCTCCCTTCCTGCCTTTTTTCCCTCTTTCTTCACCCCTCCTTTCTTCTTCCTTCCTCCTTAATCTACAATCGCAGCCCTTAAGAGGCAAAGGCTGAAGCCCTGCTATCACTTGGACACCAACCTGGAGAGTTCTGGGATATCCTGGGCTACAATCTGGTGAGTTCTGAGCTAACCTGAGGTACAGTGTGAGATCTTATCTCAAAAAAAAAAAAAAGAAAAAGAAAAGAAAAGAAAGAAAGGAAGGAAAGGAAGAAAGAAAGAGGAGAGAACAGAAAAAGAAAGAGATATTGGGTACCCTACATCCTGAACACTATTTTGAATATATCAGTGTTACTTGAGAATGCTCCCTACAAGGAATATGTGTGGGGAGGTATTTTATTTTATTTTATTTTATAGACAAGAAAGGCTTCCAAAATCAAAGCAGAGGTGATGGTCTTTACAGACCCCACCATGGCAAGGGTTTCATCATCTCCCCTTCCCTGTATAGGCCTAAATTAGAGTAAGCATAAAAGTTACTAAGGAAATTACTTCATTACTAGGCAGTGGTGGCTCACACCTTAAATCCCACCACTTGTGAGGCTGAGGCAGGAAGTTCTCTGTGAATTCTGGTCTACAGAGAGAACGAGTTCCAGAATAGCCAGGGCTACCTGAGAAACCCTGTCTCAGAGAGAGAGAGAGAGAGAGAGAGACAGACAGACAGACAGACAGACACAGAGAGATTTGTTTTATCATTAGAATTGAGTAAATGATGAATTACTTCTTTTCCAAAGCAATGTCAATGTTCTATTTAATTTGAAAGTTTATAGCATTCTATAGAAAGAAGAAGAAGAAAAAAAAAAAAAAAAACCCTGCTGGTAACATTGACATTGCCAGGAAAAAAAGCTGGTTCAATGCATGCTGGTGTTATATTGGAAAATGTTTCTGTTACTTTTCAAAATATTGAAGAAGTAACCATACTTAAACTTCTTTTTGGTATTGTTTAATGTATGCATGCCCCCCACCCCCCAATAAATCTCTCTGAGACATGGCGTGTGGTGTGATCTCTTTGTAGCACACCTTGGTCCTGGCCCACCAAGGAATCTCCTGCTGCCTAATCTACCATGTGTAACCAACCACATGGAGCCCAGGGATGCAACTCAGGCCATCAGGCTTGGAAGCAAGGGCCTTTACCACCAAGTTTTGTGTTTGGTTGGTTTAGGGATGCTGGTGAGTTTTTAAAGACAGGATCTTTCTATGTGTCTCTGGCTTTCCTGGAACTCACTACGTAGACCAGAATTACAGCTGTCCCCCTGTATCTGCCTGCCCAGTGCTGAGATTAAACGTGTGTGGCACCGTGACCAGCTCAGGCTGGTCTTAAATTCCCTATGTAGTGGAGAATCTTTAAGGCCTTAAAATTTTGTTTGTTGTTTGTTTTTAACTCTGTGTGTGTACATGTGAGAGCCAGAGGTCAATCCTGAATGTCATTCCAAGCAGGCTAGCCTAACCGGCCAGAGGACCTCAGGGACCTTCCTGTCCATTGTTCCCAAGTACTGGGATTATGTATACTCCGCCATGCCTGGCTTTTGTGTGTAGGTTCTGGTGATCAAACTTAGGTTCTTTTGCTTGCACAGAGAGCACTTTATTGGCTAAGCCATGTCCCCAACTCCAGAATAACAGTTACTAAAGCTGAGCATTTCAGAAACAAGCACATCTCTCCTAGATGTGCTTGAGTAGCCTCTTAGAATGAATGGCTCCTACTCCCATGGACAAAACACAACCTGAAGGAATAAATGTTACCTGCTTGTAAAAGCCTCCTACATTGTCCAAGGACAGACAGCCCTCCATGGTAGCCAGCCTTCCGCAGGGTTTTGCTTTGTTTTAGGGAGAGGTGAGATTTCTTTCACTACCAGCTAGGTGAACATTTTTCTCTTGAGATGCCTCTCCCCTACTGTTGGTGCACTTTAAACAACCCCACGGGCAGGAGTAGCCATCCATGGACTCAAGAAATAAGATGTAGGACAAAAGTGATGGGCAAGCAATCAGCCTGGACACTTCCCTCCCCTTCTTCCAACTGAGCAAAATGAACTAAGTCCATAATGGCCTAACCTCAGAAGTGAACAGGTTCCTCAAACTCAAAGATTAGTCATGTGACAGTGGTGGCAAACACCTTTAATCCCAGAGACAGGCTGCTCTCTCAGTTCAAGAGCAACAGAGTAAGTTCCAGGGCAGTCAGGGCTACACAGAGAAACCTTGTCTTGAAAAACAAAACAAAACAAAAACTAAGAAACAAATGGACCTGAGATTATACCAGAGAGCTGATCTGAAAATCCAAAGAGTCCAAGACTGTCCACAGTGAAAGAGAATTTGCCATCTCATCCTTCTAACAAGGACTGAGACAAGAAGCATCAGCTGGAGGATTTCAGTTGTCAGCACCGGATGAGTTCATAGTAAATCTGAGGTCGGCCTGAGTGCTACCTAGTGAAACTCTATTGGTCCATCACCATCACCAATCAATAACAAAGGCAAGGACAAACTGGCTGCAACATTTGTCACTTGTGATTGCCTGACTTAATCCAGATGACCTAGTTGTTTGGAGGGAACCTCATTTCTCCCTTCTGTATCCATGTGCGTCCCTGATTTGAAACTGGACCTTTAAATTGATGTCCTCTTCCCTGATAGAGAAGGACCATTCTTCACTCCAGAGGGTTGAAGCAACTCTTCACCCCCCTCAACCCCCTTTAGAACCACCAGATAAACACAAAAACAAGCACACATTAAAAATAAGATCACTTTTCTGGAGCCAGGTATGGCGACAGAACCCTGAAATCTCTTGACAGGAGGATCTCAAACTCATGGCCAATCCAGGCAATGCCAAGGCCACCTCTCAAAACGAACAAGAAAACAGCTGGGTGTGGTATCTCAGGATTATAATCCCAGAATCTGGGAGGCTGAGGCTAACGGTTTGTCACAAGTCTGAGACCAGCCAGGACTGTATTAATAAACTCTTATGAGCCAGAGTGAGACCATGTCAGAAAAAACAAACAAACAACAAAAAACAAAAACCTTACCTTTTCTAAAATATCAAAAACAGAAACAAAACAAAATAAAGAACTAACTCTTCCAAAAGGTTAGAACCGGTTCCCATGCGCACATGTGTGTGTATATGTGTGACATGGGTGTGTTTCCATGTGCATATGAATGTGTGTGTGAATGCACATGTATGAGTATGTGTGAGAGTGTGTTACGTCTGAGTATGTATTGGTCTTGAACTCCTTCCCTGAGCGATCTAGATCCAGGAATCTGTATTTGTTTGCATTTGATGCTGCCCCACATCCTGGTTTGGGGAGCACAGTCACTCCAGTAGGAAAGGGTAAGGTAAGCAAAGGGGACAGAACAGCTTCCTCTGAGAACACTTGGCTCCGGGGCCAGGTTTACTCTCAATCCTGGTCCTGGCACTTTGCCTCATTGGCCTTTCCTTTGCTTTCTCTCCAGGGCTTCTCACTTCCGGTGCCCGGAGCAGTGCCTTCCTGCCTAGTCCATGTTTACTTCCTTTTCCCGAATCCTCACCCTTGGTCTCTCTGCCAATCTCTGACGTAAGGAAGGGGTCACCTGGTTCCATTCACCCAGCTGTTTCAGCCTGGCTTGTTTTTTTTGAAACAGGGTTTCTCTGTTCAGCCCCAGCCATCCTGGAACTCACTTTGTAGACCAGGCTGGCCTGGAACTCACAGAGATCTGCCTGCTTCTGCTCCAGAGTGCTAAAGGCACACGTCACCACAGCCAGCTTCTTTCAGCCTTTTAAAATGGCTCTTTTAAAAACACACCCCGAAAGCCCAGTGAGGTGGCCCATGTGGGTAATCAGAGCATCCAAGGACCTGGGATGGCACGTTCATGCAAGTTCAGGGACAACCACCTGGGTAGTTCCAGGTCAGGCAGACAGTGCTGGGTAGAGTGAGCCCTTCTTGAAAAAAAAAAAAAGCCAAAAAGCCTCAGACCAGAATCCCTATGGTAAGGACCAAAACAGTAAACTAAACTAGCCATGCCTGTTATCCCAGAATTAGGAGGTAGAGACAGGGACATAAGGAGTTCCAGGTCATCTTTGGCTATATAGCAAGTTCAAAGCCAGTTTGAGCTACTGGGGACCTTATCTCAAACTAAGCTAAACCAACCAACCAACCAAATGTGCGTGCTCGTGCGCACACACACACACACACACACACACACACACACTCACTCACTCACTCACTCAGATAACCCTAGCTTCGAGGAAGCTCAAGCAGAAGGATCTCAAATTTGAAGCCAGCACCAGCTATAGTGAGTTCCAAGCTAATCTAGGCAATAGGCTAGCTTGTCTCAATCAATCAATCGATCGATCAATCAACAGGGCATGGTAGTGCACCCCTGAGATCCCAGCACTTAGGAGTCAGAGTCAGAAGAATCAGAAACTCAAGGTCATCCTTTCCTACATAGTGAGTGAATTCAAGGCCAGACGGGGTTACCAGAAGACTCTGTACAAAAAGGGACCATGGAGGAGAGGGGACCTGCACAAGTAGTAATACAAGATGCTGTGTGGGCTTCACCTGTCTCCCCTGCAGTGGCCCGTGAGCTCATTTGTCGTTAATAGTTAATATGTTAGTTTGGTAATTATCAACGTAGTTCTACACAGTCCTGGCTATCTCTGTCGTGGCTGACATTTTTATTTTGTTTAACTAATGACAAATTTGAAAACGCTAGTGAGCACTGCAGAGGTGATGTCCTACGGGAGAGACAACACAGGACAAAGTTCTCACTAAGCATGGTGCTGCAAGCCTTAGAAGATATGTCACATACTTGGAAGGCATGCAGCCTGCTCACATCCTAGGCTAAGCCAGCGCCAGCAAGCTAGCAAGAAACTGTAAGTTTTCATCAAGAATCTTCATCAGTGCCTGGGTTTCGTGAGAATCTACCCTCTGATTTCAACAGTGCTCAACTCTCTTCTCGGTGTTAAGAAAGCTTGTGACTGGTTTTAGTTTTGGTGCTGGGAATCAAAGCCAGGGCCTCATTGAGCAAACCCTGTGCCTCTGAGCCACACTGCCCCTGTCTGAAGAATTATATTTTAGTTTATTGATGTCTTGGGTTTGGTGTTTTGCTTGGTCTTTTGTAACCCAGACCAGCTTCAAACTCCTGAAAAGCCTGTCTCAGCCTCCCAAGTGCTGGGATTATAGACAGGAACCAATATAGTCTGTGTTTGCTTTGTTATGTTTTATTTGTTTTTAAGTCAGGGTCTCACTATATAGTTTTGACTGTCTTAGAACTTCCTATGTAGATCATGCTGGTCTTGAACTCACAAAGATCTTCCTTCCTCTGCCTCCCAAATATTAGGATTAAAGGCCTGCACTAGCACGCCCAGCTTTTTTTTTTTTTTTTTTTTTTGTAATGGCAACATACTCAGATGGCAGAGTGTTTGACTACTATGAACAAAGCCTAAGAAACTATAGCATTTTCTTAGTAATTTTCAAGCCTTTCCCCTCCCTCCCTCTGAACTTTTAAGTACAAACTATTAAATTGTAGAAAGAACTGTGAAAGTTTTTAGTCATAACAGGGGGGAGATAGAAGACTACATTGGCATTTACAATTTTAATAATCCTGATTATTGCAGAGGCAATCCTCTCTGACTTTTTTTTTTTTTTTAATGTGGCTGGCTTAGTTGTTAAGAACATCTGTTGCTCTTGCAGAGGACCCGGGTTTAGTTATCCAATCTGCATCAAGCCACAACCACCTGTAACTTCAGGTCCAGAGGATCTGACACCCTCTTTTGGTCTCAGCTGACATCATAGACCTACTTACAGGCAAAACAGCCTCACACATAAACTGCTTTTTTTTTTTTTTAAAGGTGGGTTTTTTTGTTTTTTTATTTTTGTTGTTATTTGGGTTTTGTTTTGTGCAGGTCTTGTCAGATTGGGACCATGGGTTGACACAAGATCACTTTAAAACCACAGTTGTGCTGGCAACATATGGTACAATAAGACAAAGGCACTTACCACCAAGACTAATGGCTGGCGTTTAATCCTAGGGACCCACAAAGTAGAAGGAGAGAACTGAGTCCTCTAAGTTATCCTGACTTCCGTATGCATATTCATGGGAGGTGCACACATGTGCACACATGTGCACGGGCACTCACACCACACACATGCGTACACACACACACATACACACACACACACATACACACACACACACACACACGCGCTCGCACACACATCAATCAATCAATCAATCAATCAATCTAATTTTCAAATGTGAATAAGAAGAAGCTACAATCGACAGATGTAGACTCCACAGGTTTAGAATCCCAGCAACCTTCCTGTTGACGGCCATAAAACCGAATAGAAGACTCAAGCAAAACAAGGAGACCCACCCAGACAACGTCTTGTCTTAGAGTTCCTCCTAGAGAGTCCCGCGTCCGCTGCTCTGGGCTGAGGCTCCTGGCTGCTAAGTAATTCATGGGCAGGCTGAGATAAGACAGTGGCACGGAGCAGGTAGAGTAGGGCGCTCACGTGCTGGGAGGTGGGGCGGGGCTGCTCCTGTGCTCCTGATGAGATTAGACTTTTTATAGTTTTTCTCCCCTGTATGGCTGAGGACAAATCAGATGTCAGCAATATGACAGCTAGAGCTAGATAAAAATTCCAGGGAACTAAAGTCATTCTTAGTTTACAAGACAGCAGAATGTCAGAAAGAAAGGAAGAAAGAGGGGGGGGGGAGAGAGAGAGAGAGAGAGAGAGAGAGAGAGAGAGAGAGAGAAGAGAGAGAGAGAGGAGTGAGCTGGCTTTGAGTCCTGCTCCATCACTGTGTAAACTTAGAAAAGCTGCTCAGTCTCTCTGTCCCTCCAAATCCTTCCTTATCTTTTCTAAGACTTATGACCAGCAATTACATCTTCTCCTGAAACAGAACCAGTCTGGCTGCCTGGCAGGACTAGTATGTGCTTCCAAATGCTTGTGCTGTCCCCAGGTAGCTGAAGCAGGAGGGTGGAGTGCATGCGTGCCTGTATGTGTGTTAGTTGGCAGCCTGTTCTAGCTACTGAAGCAATCATCTTTCTCTTTTCCTTTTCTGTTTGAAACAATGTCTCACTGTGTAGCCTTGGCTAACATAGAGCTCAGTTTTTGGACCAGCCTAGCCTTGAACTCACAGAGATCCACTTGTATCCGACTCCAGAATGCTGGGACTAAAGGTGTGTACCACTACTCCTGGCTTCTTTCCTCTATTTTTAATTTTACAAAAGTATGTTTTTATTTTACGTGCATTGGTGCTTCGCCTGTATGTGTGTCTTTGGAAGGGTGTTGCATCCCCTGAAACTGGAGTCATAAATAGTTGTGAAATGCCATGTGGGCCCTGGGAATTGAACTTGGGTCCCCTGGAAGAGTGGCCGATGTTCTTAACTGATAAGCCATCTATCTCTCTAGCACCTATTCTTAATTTCTAAGACACCGTTTTATGTAGGATGTCTGGCCTGTGTGTATAAAGTCCTCACAGAGGTCCCCTGGAACTATTTGTAAGCCTCTGTATGGTTGCTAGGACCAGAACCCAGCTCCTTTGCAAATGCTTTTAGCTCACGGGCCAGCTCTCCAATCTCTGCATACATTTACTGCAACTGGATACGGTGCTATACACCTGTGATCCCAGCACTTGAGAGGTGGAAGCTGTAAGATTAGGAGTTCAAGTACTGCCCCAGCTACATAGGGAGTTTGGGGCTAGCTTGGGCTACAAGAGACACAAGAGAAAGCAAATAATTTACATGAATATCCTGATTTTCACTGCAAATTTTGTTTTGTTTTATTCCAGGTTGTGTGCTAGGCAAGTATTCTGCCACTGAGCTACCGTCTTGGCCCCACAGAGTACATGTTTAACCACAGTTTTTACTCCAACATCTCAGCATGGAGCAAGGCCCCAGAGAGTGGGTAGAGGAGATGGGGAGGTGAGGGAGCTGCTCACTGAACCTTCAGTATTTATGAAGCAAGATAAACTCTCATGTGAATACAGATGTTGTTCTGAGGCTTGGGCTGGAGCTTGGGGACTTTGTGCTCTCTATTTCAGAAACGTGGGGCTCAGGGTGAATGGCCACAGAAATTCTGCTCAGGCTTTCTGAGTCATCTCTGATCATTTGGAGTGATAACAGAGACAGCAGGGACTGCAGAGACACCCCAGTTCCCTGCCTAAGTGGGATCCAGCTTGCCCACCTTTCCACAGCACCTCAGGCCAGTGGTGTCTGAGGTTGCCGTCTGTGGTGTCTGAGTTTGGCTTGCTCGACTCAGTTGTGCTGGAAGCCATAGGCTCTGTCTGGCTCTTACACAGGAGCCTTGTTTCCAAAGCAGCTGGAGCAAATCATTGTTAAGATAACACACACACACATAACTCCCCCTGGGGCGGACTCGGAAGATGCAGATAACACTGACACAGCGTCTAGAGCCTTCCTGTCATAAGACGCTCCCACTGCAGGAATGCTCAAAGAGAGGGTAGAGAAAATACACGGATACACAGATGGGTACATCTGTGAATGTTTCGGAACTTTTGCTAGAAATATCCCCACCACTGCCTTCTATTTTAGGAGGAAATCACTCTGAAAAGTTGTGGGGTGTTTTCTTGTTTGTTTGTTCGTTTGTTTTGTTTTGTTTTTAGTGTCTGTTATATAACTGAGGTTGGCTTTGAACTCACAGAGGATTCTCTTGCTCTGCCTCCTAAGTACCAGAGATACCCACTGTGCTTCATCATGGCTGGCTCTGAGAAAGAAGGCATCTTAGCAAATAACAAAGTTTGTAAAAGCACAGGGATATTTCACCAGGGGCTGGCATAATGGCTTGGTGGGTAAAGGTACTGGCCACAAAATCTGAAGGCCTGAGTTTGACCCCGGGAACCTATACCCCAGGAGAGAATCGAATGTGAAAAGCCATCCTCTCTCTGACCTTCACACACACAGGCATTTGCACATCCACCGACACCTACCTACATGCAATCAACCAATAAAAAACGTAATGAAAAGAATAACTTGTCAGTGTTTTAAGAACTGGAATGAAGGCTTGGCCTGTCGTTCCGGCTACTTCGGAGGCTGGAGCAACAGGATAAGAAATGCAAGGCTGGCTCAGGCTTTGCACAAGGGAATTCAAGGCCAGACTTGGAAACAGAGTGACCCTGCTCAAAATGGAACAAAAAGGTGTGGGGGGGGGCGGGGGGAGCTGGGAGAGCTCTTTGTGGGAAAGCGCTTTGCCTAGTCAGAACAAGATCCTATGTTCAATCCATGTTACCACCTATACCAACAACAAACAAAACACAAACACACACACACAAACACACAACACACCCATATGCACACACACACACAATACACATATACCCACACACATACACCACACATGCATATACCACACATACACACACACACCACACTACACACACCACACACACACACACACACCACACTACACACACACCACACACACCACAGTACACATACCACACACACACACCCACATACACATATATACACCACACACACACACACACACACACAACCAACACCACACACACACACACACACACACACACACATACACCACACACACACACACACACACACACACACACTAGGGTTGGCATGGTGGCATACACTTGTAATTCCTTTGTGCTTGGGAGGCAGAAAGATCCAGGTTATATTCAGCTACATAACAAGCTTAAGGCCAACCTGGGCTACATGAGACCGTGTTTCAAACTGGTATGGGGGAAGCTAATGGGCCCTGGGCAGAATTTCCTATTTTACTTTGTAGAGAAACTGGATCCAGCTTAGAAGCCTTAATTCCTAGGGGAAAATGTGTAAAGAGAGACATTTGCTGGTAGCCATGAAGGTCTCACTATGTGGCTCAGACAGACTTCAAACCTCAGGGCAGGTATGGGCATTCACACTTAATAGTTACCAGTGTATTGTGTGCACTGAAACTACACCTCTGTCTGGTTTAAACTGTCATAAAACATACATCTTGAATAGTAATTACCAGAGTCCACGCTTTGGAAGTAGACTTTCTCCCTAGACCTCAACAGAACAAATATACTGGCAAGTTTTGTCAACTTGTTGCCAGATTGAGAAAATGCCTCCATAAGATCTGACTGTCGGGCATTTTCTTAGTGATTGCTCATGGTGGGTGGTACCATTCTGGGGCTGGTGGTCCTGGGTTCTATAAGAAAACAGGATGAGCAAGCCAACAACCAGCATCCATCCATGGCCTCTGCACCAGTTTCTGCCCCAGGCTTCTGTCCTGGTTGAGTCCCTGTCCTGACTTCCTGTAATGAGTAACTATGATGTGGAAGTGTAAGCCACGCCCCCACCCCCACTTGCTTTTGGTCATGGTGCCTCATCAGAGCACTAAAAAGCCTAATTAGGACACCAGACTAAAATCAAAATGGAATCATCCACATGGCAGTGACTTGTTATTAAACCAAAAATAAGTTCTATCCAAGCCTTAAAGAGATTGGGACAATGAGAGACAGCCAAGTTTCCTAAGCAGAGAATTACAAAGCACTTCTGCTTCAACGCTTATGCCCTTTTGTCCTTTGGTCCTGATAACACAACCAGAAGGTGCTCTGTAGTTAACCCATCGCTGCTATTATTCTGTCTCCCCATCCCTCCGCTGCAGAGGAAGCAGCCCCAGACAACCAAGATGCCTTTGCCATTTGATTTTGTCTCTTTTATTTCCTTTCAGACTACAAAACCATTGGTTCAGTCAACGACTTCTTAAATCTTTTGGAAACTCTATCTGATTCTAGAATCGAAACTAAGGCTACTTCAGATCACCAAGCTAAAGCCAGGCATGGTGGCTCACGACCATGATCTCAGCATGTGGGTGATTGAGACAGGAGCATTACCACAACTTTGAGGATAGCCTGGGCTAGATAGCAAGACCCTGTTTCCAAAACCCAACACGATCAAGAAACAGATGTTTGAGCCAAACTGTAGCTTTTAATTACACAGTTGTGTCAGACCCTCCTGGGTCCCCTACAGTGTTTGACCCTTGCTGATGCATGTAGAAGCCTTTTGTTCCTAACAAGGAATGGCCTGGCCCTGAAGCGATACACCTGGATGGTACACCTGGGCTATAATCAGTTCCTGTCTTTTGTTCCTCTTTCTTTGTTCCTGAGGGCTTAAGCCGGTTTTCCCATTGTGCTTCCTGGAATTTTCCACCTGGTGAACTTGGGGTATATATTCAGTGAATAAAGTAAATTTGCCATTCTCATGACACGAATGACCCGAGTATGTGTTTTTTTTCCTTAAACCCCCGCAGGCTTATGCTTGACTCTGGGTACCGCGTCCGTGAGGGCACCGCGTCCGTGAGGGCACCGCGTCCGTGAGGGCACCGCGTCCGTGAGGGCACCGACAAATAGAGGTCCAACCAAGATCAGGAAAGTGAGGAAAATACCTGATGGGGTCCTCCTGGAAGAAGGAGGGACATGTTGGATAAAATGGGCCAGGAAAGGCCTCAGTAAGCAGGATACAGAAGGACCGTGGGAATTGAAAGCACGTGTAAAGAAAAATAAAGATTTGGGCTAGTGGTGTAAAAAGGGACAAGGTTATATTGGTAAAATGTTTTTGTGTATGTGTGCTTTTAGAGTTATGCTAAAATCTAGAGAAGCAAAGTCAATTCTCGTAGATGCTTTTAGTCTTTGGACCCCTGACTAGAGACAGTTTACACCCTAGACATGAGAGAGAATGGGTTTGAGAAAAACAGTCCCCCCAGAGCCTCTGTTGATGCTTTGGCAAAAGAAGGAAAATGAGCGTAAGCTTTTTTGGAGCTCTCCTAAGGACAGAAGGAGGGTGGGAGATGTCCTGCCTCCTTGCTGGCTCCTATTGGAGAAATGCTTATTTCTGGTTCTGGGTCCTTTAGGTAGGATATCTGGGTCCCTTTGGTGGGACACCATCTAGTTCTTTCTCTCTATGTCTATTATTGTCTGCCCTTGGTGCACCAAGCTGCCCATGTCTGTCAGTCCATGTCTGGTTTTTGCTTCTTGTTGCTTGAATCTTTTGTGTTTCGTGTTTAAAAGAAAAAAAAATTGTTAAAACTTTAAAAGCTGGTTGATTCACCCCTTGATTTAGTTTTAACTCCTTTCACGAAAGGAACTAATAATAAAAAGCAGGTTCAATCAGCCTTTGGAACCCTGCATCTGTAGCTAGGAGCCTAGATCAGCTGGAGAAGCCCCACCCCCACCCCCCAGGGCTGAATGTTTGCCTGAGCTGATCTTAAAGGTGCCAGCAGTTTCACAGCTTCTATGGTAATGGAGCTGATGGCTGTTTCTCTTAGAAAAAAATCCCTGACTGTGATTATTGGATTCAACAGGTGACAAGGTGAATCTCTTGAAAATTACAGCGAGAAAAAGTAAAAATGGTGTTTGGTCTAAATATTAAAGATATGCATAGCCACTTCATCTTTGTTTCTGATTGGTTTGAATGTATAAATATGCTCTACATGTCTTGGTTATAGACTATTGGCTTTTAAGTTTTAGGTATGGTTAAAAAATTGTAACATTGGTAAAAGAAACTTGGTTTAAAACTGGTAATTTGGATGGAGTCACTCTAGACAACACATGGCGTGAGCCAACCCAGGGAAAAAGGCCTAAATTGGGATAATATTTTTATGGAATTCTTATCCTAGAAACCAGACTTATAAAAGAATTTAGGGCAATGTCTCTTTTTGTTGAGGTATTGGAGACCACACCATCATGCATTCATATGCAGGAATTGGCAGTCAAACTTTATAGCACGAGGGATAAACGCGGTGTTTTGAAGAGACTGGATTTTGGAGACTAGATTGTTTGTTGGAGGTTGAGTTTTGCTTTCCAAAGTTGTGGTTGTGCTCTGGTGTTGCAAAGAGAACTTAAAGATTGTGGTTAAAGATTGCCAGTGTTACACTGGCTAACTTACACATATTTGTAATTAAGAAAAAATCAAACAGGTAGAGATTGTTACAGGATTTACAAAGGGTTGATGGCTATGGAACTTGAGAGAGCATTACAGCCTCACAAGAGCCTGTTTGCTTACTCCAACTGCCATTTCAAGAAATACATATAAAATTATTATATATTTAGAGGATTGTTTTTATGCCATTCCTTTACATCCTGGTGATTGTGAAAGGTTTATGTTTAGTGAGCTTGCTTATAATTTTGGAAAGCCCATGAAGTGATATTGAAGAATTTTACAAAAGAATAGCTAATAGCCCTACAATATGTAAAAAATTTGTCGCTGCTTCAATACAAGAAGTTAGGACTTTGAATCTTTCAATATATATTATTCATTATATAGGTATTTTATTATCTGATCCTTCTGAAGGAATTTTACTACAAGCCTTTGCTCTTACAATGTGCTTTAAATTTTTGGAGTAGTTACTACAGAAAAGATTCAAAGACAATGTCCTTTTTGATATTTGAGACATAGGCTATATCCTAAACAAATTGTGGCACAGAAAATTCAAGATAGTCTACTTTAAATTATTTTTAAAAGCTTCTAAAATATGTTAATTAGCTAAGACCTCATCTTAAGCTTACCACAGGAGGGCTTAAGGCTTTGATATCCTCAGGGGAGATAAAGCTGTTGTTGTGTTAATACAAAATTGTAGGATAGAGTCATGGAAGTATTTTAAAAAGGAACCTGGTGAAACATACCTTATTCCAAACAGCAATTAAGTTGGTTATTACAAAATACTGATATTTGGGTTGGGGATTTAGCTCAGTGGTAGAGCGCTTGCCTAGCAAGCGCAAGGCCCTGGGTTCGATACCCAGCTCCAAAAAGAAAAAAAAAAAGCTGATATTTGGCCTATTACATATACAAAATTTTCAGGCAAAATTGATAATTTTACTCTATGCATGCTTTTGTATTTCCTGTAAATTTGTGCATGCAGCCCATAGAAAATGCACTTTCTCTATTTATAGATGGTTCATCTAATGAGAAGGCAACTTATATAATTGAATCACATGTTTATTCTCTTGAGTTTCCCCCTACTTCAGCACAGATTATTGAATTCTGTGCTGTAGCCACTGTTTTTAAAATGTTAAAATCAAGCTTTCAATTTGTATACTGATAGCCAATGCATAGTTTATGGCTTACAATTGATTAAAATTTTTCCATTTTAAGATGCTGCTAACCATCAAATTTTACAATTATATGCTAATACAACTGATTTAAGGGAATGTACTGTTCCTTTATAGCCCATTTAAGAACTCAGACTGGATTGCCTGGACCCTTTAGTGAAGGCAATGCCACAATAGGTTTATTACCAGGCAGATTATAAGCCTTACATAGGAATAATTAGCCAAACAAACTCATTCTTTATATCATCAAAACAGTAATATCTAGAGACAATAATTTGATATAAAAGTCAAATTATTTATACAAGTCCTCAATGTCCTCAATTTCTTCCTGTATCACATAATAGTGCTAATCCTCGAGGATTTATACCTTATAAGTTATGGCAAATAGATGTTACCCATATTATTGAGATTCCTTATGATTCTCAAGGACAAGATATTGTAAAACAGGTATTATAAAACTTTAAAACAATATCTTAATAAATAAAAAAGGGGGAGTTGTATCCCTGTATGCCATACAATTATTTAAATAATGCTCTTTTTATTTTAAATTTTAAAATTTGGATGCCAAGGAACTCTCTGAGTGTTTATGGCACCCTACAACTAGACATACTTCTGCCTAGGTAAAATGAAAGGATCCACATACACATATGGCATGATCCTGTTCAGGTATTTTATATGGGGAAGAGGGAATGTTTGTATTTTTTCTACAGGATGCTGCAGGAGTATGCTAGCTGCCAGAGTGGCTGGTGAGACATGCTGATGCTGGGACAAAGAATGATGCTGACCTGTGAGCTTGCTGAGTGCCCTGACAATGGTGAATGGAAAGCTGTTTTTGATCTATGCTCCTGATCCATCTTTACTTGCCTATATCCCAGATTGGACAAGCTGCCCCGATTCAAGCTTTCAGACCTTGTGGAACAGAGAACATGGAGACTGTAGAAAATGACTTCAGAAAATTAAAGAGCAGTTATGACTTTTCTCTCTTTCCTTTTATATGACAAGTTATTCTGACTCAATCATAGACTGGTCAATCCAATATTAGAAATAAGACTTTTCATTTGGAAGATTGGTTCTGGACATTTTCAGAGGTACTTAAAAGTTCACAACTGGGGTTGGGGATTTAGCTCAGTGGTAGAGCGCTTGCCTAGGAAGCGCAAGGCCCTGGGTTCGATCCCCAGCTCCAAAAAAAGAACCAAAAAAAAAAAAAGTTCACAACTGTCTTGTATGAAGTCATATTTGCAGTGGAAAAAAATTGATACAGGAGCTGGATTTTAAACAAATGTTAGCACATGTGTTAAAACTTCTAATCTTTTATTTATTGGTCATGTTAAAGTTACTCTTGTTCCTTCTACAATATTTAATGTAAGTTATATTGATTGTACACTTTCTAATTTTTTTTTTACTGTATTGAAGCCTGGCATATACCAGCTTTTGTTTCATTGCTTGTGAGTATTATAGGACCTTGATATTCAAAAGGCTTACAAATATTGGAAGAAGTGAGTCAGGCTTTAAACAGATGCAATAAGATAGTGGGTTTGTTTATTGCTGGAATAGTGGTATAGCTATTTAAATAATAACACTATTGCTTCAACTCAAGAAATTAAGACAGTTACTTTTGTTGATCATTTAGCAAAAATGTTAATGTTTTGAGTATTCAAGAAGATGTATCCATCAACAATGGATTGATGATCTTGGTGTTATACAAATGGTGCTAATGCTGGAGATTCTTCGCAGGAATGGCATCTTCATGAGGCTGCTGGGTACAGAGAACTCTGCCCTGGTTATGCGGATCTCAGGCATAGTTCCATTGCCTGTTGGTCATTCTAGAGGGAAAACCAGCTGACCCTAAACCATCATGGGAAAGACTTTGACATCTTTGCTGCTATTGTAGCAGCTATTGCTGCTGCAGCCACTGTGTCTGCAGTGTCTGGGATTGCCCTCTCCCAATCTGATGTTAAGGCAAGCACAGTAGTTAAACTTTCAGGAGAAGTTGCTGACAATTGGGAATTCTAAATTTAAATCAACAGTTAGTGATCTTACAGGAACAGCTTGACAATGGCCCTTGATGTTATAGCCCTCAGTGCTATGGCCCTCGGGCATCACAGTGCCATGTGCTTCTTACCACATGCGCAAACATCACTCCCAGTTGTGGGCAACAACTAAGCAGGTGTTGCTCTCCTTGGCAGGAGACAATCCCTCTGCCCAAATCTGGCTCAGCCTTTACAAGAAGCAGTTAGTCAAAGACGGGCAACTCTTTGGGACCAATCCTCACCTAAGACAGAGGGCTCTAATACTGGCAGAGTTTCTCAGAGACAGGCAAGTGGTTGGCACCCCAAAGTGTCCTAAGACAGGCGCTGCTTAATAAAAAATAAAAAAGGGGGACTTGTCAGACCCTCCTGGGTCCCCTACAGTGTTTGACCCCTGCTGAAGCCCTGCTGATGCATGTAGAAGCCTTTTGTTCCTAACAAAGGAACACCCTGGCCCTGAAGTGGCACACCTGGGTAATATAATAATCAGTTCCTGTCTTTTGTTCCTCTTTCTTTGTTTCTGAGGACTTAAGCCGATTTTCCCACTGTGCTTCCTGGAATTTTCCACCAGTGAACTTGGGGTATATATTTGGTGAATAAAGTAAAAGATTTGCATTCTCATGACACGAATTACTGGAGTATGTGTTTTTTTCTTAAACCCTTCAGGCTTACGCCTGGTTCTCAGTACCACATTGGTGAGGGCACCAACACAGTTGTCAGCCTTGAAAGAAAAAAATCCAAACCCACAAATACATAAACATCAAACCACAGTGATCACCATTTTGTGACCTATGATTTCTAGACTTAGCAAATAAAAATACAGACTGTCCAGTTAAATTGAACTTTAGGTCAACAACAGGTGATTTCTTAGGGTAAGTACGAAGTTTGCTTTATGTGGTACTTAGGATATACAAACTGTTAAAAAATTATTCCTTAAGTATTATCCCAAGTTCAACTTTAATTGGGTCTACAGGGTATTGGTGGTGGGGGGTGGATTTGATTTGTGGTGCTTAAAGTTGACTCTAGGTCTTGAACATGCTAAGCACATGTTCTGCTAGTGAGCTAATTTTATCTGGCTAAGTTATTACTGCCCATCTCTAGAGCCCTCCTAGGTCAGCTAACAATAATCGAAACAAAAACAGACAAAACAAACAAAATAAAAAAACCACCAAAAACCAAACTAAAAAAAAATTCCATTTACTATTCAAACACAGAAGTTACAAAATACCTTTTTAAAATTTTTGATACAGGGTCTCACATTTTAGCCCAGGCTGCTCTGGACCTCACTATGTAGCCAAGGCTGACCTCAAACTCCTGACAATCCCCCTGCCACATCTTTGAGTGGTAGGATCACAGTCATGAGTCACCACTCCTGACTTCTGAGAGTCTTTCTATCTGGTTTAAAACCTGGCTTCTGGGGCTGGAGAGATGGCTCAGTGGTTAAGAGCACTGACTGCTCTTCCAGAGGTCCTGAGTTCAATTCCCAGCAACCACATGGTGGCTCACAACCATCTGTAATGAGATCTGATGCCCTCTTCTGGTGTGTCTGAAGACAGCTGCAGTGTACTTATATATAATAAATAAATAATTAAAAAAAAAAAAACTGGCTTCTGAATCTTTGGTATGTGAACTAACGTCAGCCACCACAGCTGTGATGGAATCTGCGAAAAGTGTTAGGAATAGATTTCCTTTGCGGCATTGTGTTGAGGATTATATGAGATGAGATGAACAGAAGGAGAAAACAATAGTAAAATAAAAGAGAAGGTGCATGTGAGTGTTTGGCACAACTCTTAACTCAGAACAAGCAATCCACTCCGACTGTTACTGTTAGCAAGAGAACACAGTGAGGAGCTGACACAGCTCAGGAAGGACCCGGGGTCTTTGCTTTCCCAGGCATGATCTGTATGTATGTAAAGGAGATGCTGGGACCTCAGACATTTGTTTTATTTGACAAAGAGGCAAATAAAGGAATAATAATTACATTGTGGAGTAGAGTAGTTTATGACAAATCCTTTCAAACTCATTTCATTTAAAATGTTTGGTTTTCTTTTATTAAATATTTATTTTTATTTTATGCCAGTGAGTGTTGGCATGATGTGGTACACACACACACACACACACACACACACACACACACACACACACACACAGTGCCCATAGAAGTCATTGAATCTCCTGAAATTGAAATTTTAGAGCGCTTGCCTAGCAAACGCAAGGCCCTGGGTTCAGTCCCCAGCTCTGAAAAAAAAAAAAGAAAAAAAAAAAAAAAAAGAAATTTTAGGTAGTCATGAGCTGCCATCTGGGCAGTGGGAACCCAACCCAGGGCTTCTGTTAGAACAGCTTGTTTTTAACCATTGAGCCATCTCTCCAGCACCGTAGCCTTGAACTCTCTATCCTCCTGTCTCCACCGCCCAAGTGTTAGCACCACAGGCATTTTTCATTTCCGGCTGGTGTTTTGTTTGTGTTTGTTTGCTTGTTTCCCTTGCTGTTTTTGGTTTTGCATGATTTTAAATGCAATATTTTAAATTTATTCTTTGAAATTTTCATATAGGTATCTGAATCATATTATCCCCCACTTTCTCCCTTTAGCGTCCCTCAACACCTAGTCTTCTCAACTTTACAACTTATTAAAAAGAAAGTCTCCTGAATCAAATTAGTGCTACCTATCGCTCATGGATGTGAGGCCATTCCCTGGAGCCTGGGCAGCCTACCAGCACCACATCCCATAAGAAAAATGAATATCCCTTCTCCAGCAGCCATCAACTGCCAAGAGCTCAGCTCTGCAAGATCACTTTGTAAAGCAGGCTGCCCTCAAACTCATAGAAATCCACCTGCCTCTCCTCCCAAATATTAAGACTAAAGGATAGCTTTTTTTTTTTTTTCCAACTTTTATTTGCAAGTATATCTGAGCATCACAGGAATGCAATGCAGCCCATGGAGAGACCAGAGAGGGCAGCCAATGCCATGAAACTAGAGTTACAGATGGTTGTGGGAGGCCCTGTGGGTGTTGGGAATCTGTCTCTGGTCTTCTGGAAGAGCAGCCCAGTGCTCTTAGCAGCTCTCAGAACCATTACTCCAGCCCTGAGGACTGGACTTTTCTACTGACTTGATTTTGATTTTGTGGTCTTGTATGGGTAACCACAACTGCAGTGAGGTCATGAATTTGACAACCATATCATGTCAAGAACACAGTATCTCATATCCTTTTCCCATTCACTTTCTGTTCCCTCCCTCTCCTGTGATGTCCCCCAAGTCTTTCAGAAATGGAGTGTGAGCTGACTTTTTGAGATGGGCTCCTCTTGTGTGGCCTAGCCTGGAATGACATTTAACATTCCATGATTATAATATGCTGGGATTATAGGCATACACCAGCATAGCAAACTGAAAATGCATGTATTGTGTAAAAATGTGTTTTGAGATAGAGTCTTACACATAACAGATTTGAACTCACCACATTTCTCCTGCCTCAGCCTCCTAAGTGCTAGGATCACAGATGGGAAAAATTACAGCCAGTTAAAATTATTTTTTGACATGGGTTTTTGTTTGGTTTGGTTTGGTTCAGTGCAGGCTCTCAGTAGGCATCTCTGGCTGGCCTGGGACTTGCTATGTAGGTCAGGCTGCCCTTGAATTCACAGAGATCCTCTTGCCTCTGTCTTCCAAGTGAGGATTAAAGGTGTGTACTGCAATGCCCGTATTTTGAATTTGTATTTTGGAGAAAGTTTAAGACAGTTATTCTCAAAGAGAAAGCATTGTGAAAATTGTCCCATCTAAGCATGAGCGCTTCCTCCCTAACAGGGTCAACCCCCTTTGAGAGCCACTACCTTAAATAGACTCAGAGACCTAAAAAAAGGAATGCATGGTGAAATTTTCCTTTAGCCGGGGAAACAAATTTAGAGCAACCTCCATGTGTGTGCAGTGTAGACAAAACTTCTGACCCCAGATGTGTCTTTTTGTCCCCGGGGTCCCCAGCTCGAAACAATACCCCTCAATGTTGTCACCATTGAGAACAAAGGGCAAAGGACTCTCCACCACCAGTAACAAAAGGCTCTCCAGAATGGCGTTTCATACACAAAGCCAAAGAAAGCTATAACCTGTGACCTCTCTTCACCGCAGGAAGAGTCAAAATGCTTTCCCTGCTTTGTAATGGAGAACATCTGCCCTTCTCGGGGGACAGTCTCCCTCTCAGCGACACACGTTTCACACGGAGAGAAGCATCCTCTTTGCATGTGGCTGTCCACCCAGAACCTTCCTTAACTTGGAAATGTGCCCTCCTTAAACACTACCCACAGCCTCTAACGTACCTCAGGGTGCCAGTCTTCTCTGTGGCTTAAGCAAGGGAGAAATGCTGCAGATTTAATGACAGGACAAGCTTTTTCTAAGCAAAATCCTGATGTTTAGACTCTTCTTCAGAAACACTTAGTTTTTAAGTTTTTTGTTTGTTGGTTGCTTTTAAGATCGGTTCTCATTCTGCAGCACAGAATGTCTCCAAATTCACAGAAATCTGCCAGTGTCTACCTTTTGAGTGCTGGGATTAAAAGTGTACAACAGCTTAGTTTTAAGTCTTAATAGGACAACCCACCATGCTGGGGTTGAAGAAGTATTGTCATCCAGGACTGGAAGCATGCAATTACTGATAGAAAATAGAATAGTTTATGGTCAGGTTTCTAGGAGAGAAGCAATGGCTTTGAGGGCGGGGATGTAAGCTACTACCAACAGGAGGGAGGTACCGGAAGCAGTTTTGAAGCAGGTCTTCCCAAACCTGCCCTGTCCTGTTGTTTTCCTCCCAGCCAGGTTGAACTTCTTCCCTGGGCAGCATTTTAAAAGGACAGGCTCAAACAGGAGGCCTGGAAAGTGCTGTTCACTCGGTCCTGACCCAAGAATGATCTTGTAGAAACAAATTACATCCCAGAGTTGAAGAGGTCAGCGAAGATGTTTTCTTTCCATTCTTAGCAGCTAGGAGGTGACAGGGAAGTAGTTTAGTCAGTGAAGTGCTTGCAAGCTTGAAGGTTGGGGTTTGATCCACAGAAGCCAAGTTAACAAGCCAGGCTAGTGTTTGTAATCCCAAAGCAGAAGGTCCCTAGGGCTCACAGGGCAGCCAGCCTAGCCTACTTGGTGAGCTCCAGAGCCAGTAAACAACCTTGTCTCAAAACCAAAGGTAAACAGTATCTGGGAAGCAATGACAAATGTCTTTTGGATTCTGTATACATCTGACAGCCTGGATTACTCCAGAATTCCTAGAGAAGTAACATTACATTGCGGACCAGATGAGGATAACGACACCCATGAAACTGCCACATTTCAATAAAAACAACCCAAGACCATGTAGCTTGTCCACTGTTTAGATATGTCTCCTTTTTTTTTTTTCCACACAGTCAGTCAAACTGCTACTCACATCTTTTAAGATTGAATTGTTTCCAAGAATAGCTAACCTCTTCCTTGGAGGAGTTCCAGCATCTTCTAAGCACATAGCGTCATGGTGTATGTATGTATGGCCTAACTATCTCCAAATGGAAGTTCCCAGTAGCCTGGTTACTCTGCCCACAGGCCTTCCAGAGTTAGCTTATTGCGAACTGGTCTACGGTCCACGTGGCTTCAGAAAGTGAGAGAGCCCCTTTAGTGCCTGTAAACTATGCTGTCACCTTTCAGGAAGTTGTTGCTGGCAGAGGCAAACTCTTGAGTCCCTCTCTTACTCTTTTGAATTCTTTTTTCTGATTTTTTTTCCTAAAAATTCATGATTCCACAATTAGCCTGCATGATTAGCAACTCAATGAGCAACTAAATGTTGCTCACCTGAATACACTGAACCTGTGAAAGAGCAACAGTGCCACCATGACTCTGCAATGCACTTGCAGAAATACTTAAGTACCTGTTCCTCTCTTCAGCCACCTCTCTGGAAATTTGTTTTCATTTTTCTGCATACTGACAGCAGGAACAACGTCAAAGTTCATCAACTCGTAAAAGTATAAAACCAAACCTAAAACAGGCCTGGCTCACCTCAGAGCACTTGCCTACCATGCACCAGGCCCTGGTTCCTGTCCCGGTTTTCCAAAACAGCCCCGTAAGATATCAACACCCTGGGTGGCATAGTCATAAGCCAAATGTTACTCAGCATAAACAGGAATGAAGAGATGCTTCCATGAACTCCCCCATGAACTCATGCTAAGCCAGGCATGCAGGAGCGTGTGATCTAAGACCGCACAGCCTGGAGTTCTGGTGTCAGTAGTGACAAGGAAGAGGGCAGGTGAGGTCTCACAGAGTAGTGATGATATTTCAAACCTGGTGGGGTTGGAGGTGTAGTTCAGTGGTAAAGTACTTGCCATGGGCTTCTAACGATGCATTTGCTGAAAGTTATTAAACACATGAACGGGTTTTATGAAATAAAAACTATATTCCCCAGAAGTATTTTTTTTTAACAGCCAAAAGGAACTGGGTGTGGTGGCAGAGATGGGGGCTGAAAACAGGAAGGGAAGGAATTCAAAGAGGCCCTTAGCTGCATAGAAATGCTAAGGTCAGCCTGGGCTACATAAGACATTTGTTTGTTTGCTTGTTTGTTTGAGACACGGTTTCTCTGTGTAGCCCCCGCTGTCCTGGAACTCACTCTGTAGACCAGGCTGTCCACGCACGAACTGAGAGATCCGCCTGCCTATGCCAACTGAGTGCTGTAATTCAAGGCCTGTGCCACCACTGCCCTGCTGGGTTAAGGAAAGAAAAAATTAAGGAAGGAAAAGATGAGATATGACACAGGGAGGGAGGAGAAGAGTGGTCCTTAAAAAAAGAAATGAAGCTGTAGAGCCTCTGAAAGATGAAAAATGAAAACAAAGGAACTGTGAGCTACAGGAGAATCTCACTGTGTGGCCCTGGCTGGGCAAGAACTTACTGTGGTGAAGTAGCCTGACCTGGAGTTCACAGGGCTCTGCCTCTCCCTCCTGAGTATGAGCTGTGGAACCAAAGGCGTGTGCTACCACATCTGATGATTTCCTTTTCTTTCCTTTCCTTTCCTTTTATCTTTTCTTTTCCTTTCTTTTCTTTTCTTCCTTCTTTTCTTTCTTTCTTTCTTCCTTCCTTCCTTCCTTTCTTTCTTCCTTCCTTTCTTTCTTTCTTCTTCATATTTTCATTTGCTTGTACTTTTGAGACAGGGACCTTTTAAATAGCTTAGACTTGCCTCAAACCACTATTCAGTCAAGCTGGTCCCAAACTGTCAGCAATCCTCCTGCCTCAACCTCTGAAGTACTGGAATTTAGGCATATACCACCACAAAGGAACTGGACCTGGAACTCACATATGCTAGACAAGGTCTGTACTTCCCATTCCTTTAAAAAAAAATCTTCTTGATGTGTCTAGCTATGAAGGGGATGTAGCAGGCCTGTGGGAACATCAAGCAAGAAGATTGGGCCAAGAACGCCACTGGAGAAGGGAATATCTGAGTGATAGCAGTGAATTAACCAGGCAAGGAGCACGGAAGGAGAGGATGAGCTAGCTAGGAAGCTGTGGGTAAAGGCCAAATTGGTTTGTTTGTTTTGTTTTTAAATAGGAGCATTTCATGAATCCATGTGTCATCCTTTGGCAGAGGACTTGCTAATCTTTGCCTCATTCCATTTTAGCCTATGTGAGGCCAAGGAAAGCAGAGCCACTGAGCTGTTAAAGCCTGTGCCCTTGCCCTTGAGCTTGGGCTGTACTAAGTGGACTAAGAAGGCTAGGAGGGCCTCAGACAGAGGGGACTCCACAGACTGGCCTCAGTGAAAGGCGACTCTGGCTACAGACCAGATAAAGAGGGTGGGGACCGATGCAGAACTGTAGTGGAACAACTATTAGCCTCGGCCGGGAGTCAGAGTGAAGAAGCCCGAGTCTCATTCACTGTTCAGAGGGAGCTTAAAACCCGGCCTGGCACTGCAGGCCTGCAATCACAGTTACTTGAGAGGTGCAGGCAGGAGGATGGCAAGTTCCAGGCCTGCTTGGGCTACAGTGAGTCTCAGACCGGCCTGGACAACAATAATGAGACCCTGTTTCAGAAGTACATAGCTCAGTGGTGGGTTAATTATCGAATGTTCTAGCATGCTCAAAGCCTTGGGTTTAAGCCCAGGACTTCAAAAAGGAAAGACAAGATAATCAAGGATGGAGGGGACAGGCAGGTCCCAAGCTCTGTCTCAGATCAGTTAGGGATGGTGACGTATACTCTTCTAGAAGGTTGGCACAGCAAAATGGCGAGTTTAAGCTTAGCCTGAGCAACTCGGTGAGAATCTCTCTCTCTCTCTCTCTCTCTCTCTCTCTCTCTCTCTCTCTCTCTCTCTCTCAACAAGCTAGATCATGGCTCAGGTAAATCACTTGTCTAGCAAGTGTGAAGCCCTTGGGTTTGCTTATGCTTACAAGGGAAAAAAACCCACTCATTTTAAGTTCAGATCTTCTGAAATCCGAGTTTTAAAAACCTGTTGCAAAATATTTGATCACACTGTGATGCCCAAGACTGTGGACTGGGAAAGCCTTGTTGTGATGTGGCTCAGCTCTAGCACACACCTTTATTCCAAGAGCTAAATAAAAGTCAACCCTAGGTCAAGGGGCGGGCGGAGAAAGCAACCAGCTGACAGGGAGTGAACGTAAGTAAACAGAAAGGGGAGGTCTTTGGGTTGAAGGGTATTTAAGACAGTGTGGAGGAGAAGGAAGGAGGGAGGGGGAGGGGGAGGAGGAACAGGGAAGAAGGAGGAGGAGGAGGAAGAGAAGGAGGAGGGGGAGGAGGGGGAGGAGGGGGAGGAGGGGAGCTGGGTGCTCTCGCTGCCTCTCTGAGCTAGCAGGCTTTCATCATAAGGTCTAGCTCCTTAATCTGGGTTTGGTAAAATCAAACATTTGGGAATTTTTGTTTTATAAGACAACAGTAGTCTGTTAAGTTCCGGTTTCAACTGCAAAGGGGATTCCCACAGACAGGAAAGTTTTAGCAAACAATGCTCCATACCATTCATCCATTCATTCATTCATTCATTCATTCAGTGTCTGAACAAGCATCAACACAGAATAAGACAGCTCATAGCTCCCCTGAAGTATGACTGCCCTTTCTTGTCATAACTGATGATGGCCCAGGCTGAAATAAAGTCAACATTTCCCCCAAAACAAGAACAGGGGAAAGCAACTCAGAAAGGGTGAATATGGTAAAGCGAGATAACATGGCAGATTTACTCAACAAGGCTTTTTGGCCTCTGTGGCATTAGTAGTCAGCAAGCGTAGATACTGTTCTTGGTAGAAGCATGGGGTCTCACTGTGTAGCTCTAAGCTGGCCTGGAACTCACCATGTAGCCTAGACCTTGAAATCACAGAGATTGGCCTGACTGTACTACCACGCCCAGAAACATGGCGGAACTTTAGGGTATTAGTCTCTCAGGGTGGTTACAACACATTGCCACAGGCTGAGTACTTAAAAAAAAACACACAGGCATTAATTCCCTCACGTCTCTGGAATCCCATCTTCTGAGATCACCACTGGTGCTGCATTCCTTACCAGGCTCTGAGGAAGCTTCTTCTAGCATCTTCTAGTTTTGGGAGAGTCATTAGTTTGGGGTTTTGTCTTTTGGAGGTGGTTGGGATGGAACTGAAGCCTGACACGCGTGCGGCCACTCAGTCACCCCTAGTCTCTCCACTTGGTTTTAGCTTGGGGCTGCAGAACTCCTATTTCGGCCTCTGTTTCTTCCTATGGCCTTCACGAATGCCTGCTTCTCTCTTTTATCTCTTAGAAAGACACGTGTCATTGGGTTTAGCACCATCTGCTGAATGGGGAGTGATCTCATCTCAAGACTCTTAATCCTTTCTACAAAGAGGCTTTCTCTAAATTAAGATCATATTTACAGGCGTCAGGAGTTAGGACAGATGTTTCTTAGAGTGACGGGCAATGGTCTTTATTTTATTTGAATTGGCAAAGAAGTAGCAGGTTTCTTTAAGGAATCTTTATACTTACCTGTTTTAGTTAATCTCCCCATCTCCTCCACCCTCATCCCAGTGGATGTGCCCTCCTTCCTCCCCAGGAGTCCTCCATCTGCCTTCCTGTTACATGGGTTTTATTTTCTGCCTAAAGCCCCCCCCCCCTCCTTTTCATGGATCCCTTTCTACTTTCTCCCTTGGTTTTGTGTTTGGAAATAAGTTCTTGTTATACAGTCCAGCCAGAGTGGCCTTAAACTCATCAGCCTTTTGCCACAGCTTCCCAAGTGGTAGGATTAAAGGCAGGACCACCAGGTTTTTGTTGTTGTTTTTGTTTGTTTGTTTTTGTCTCTTTGCATAGCCTTGGCTTGTCTGGAACTCACAGAGATCCTCCTGCCTCTGTTTCCAGAGTGCTGGGATTAAGTTACACCCAGCTGATTTTTGTCTGTTGTTTTGTTTTGTTTTGTTTTGTTTTGTTTTTTGAGACAGGGTTTTCCTGTGTAACCCTGGCTGTCCTGGATTTCCTCTGTAGACCAGGCTGGTCTTGAATTCACAGAGATCCACCTGCCTCTGCCTCCTGTGTGCTGGGATTAAAGTGTGTGCCACTACTGACCAGTATCAATCTGATTTTTAAGATATTACTTTTAATCATGTGTGTTTGAATCTCTGGGTGGGTATGCACATGTATGTACATATATGTACGTGCATGCACATGTACCTACAGATGCCTGAAGAGGTCAAAGATGTCTGTTCTTCCTGGATCTAGAGTCATATGTGATTGTGTGCCACCTCGCCTGTGTGTTTGGAATTGAACTCTAGTCTTTTGGAATAGCAGAACATACTCTTCACCGATCAGCTATCTCCCCAGTCCCCTGAATTTTTTTTAATAGTATATATTAATTGTTCAAAAGAACAGGTTTCATTATGGCATACTCATCCAGATGGATCACATTCATACCCTTATTTCTGTCTCCCTGGTTCCCTTTTTCTTCTCAAAGAGTTCCCAAGAGATGCAGTGTTTTATGATTCAAAATTCAACCCATTAGAATGAGCAATTTAAAACTATCAAACAGGTCGTTATGAAGCTCCTATCCACAGTGATATATTTAGAAGGTGTTTTACATACAGGATTGGGAGCTGATAGGACGCTTGCCTGGCAAAAAGAAGGCCTTGGATTCAACCCCTAGGAGACAAGTAAATAAATACATAATAAAATAGAAATGAGCTCTTTGTTCAATGCATATGGTGTGTGTCGTGTTGGTCAAATCCATCCCCTCCCTCCTTCAAATGCCTACCCTGTCCCTCCTACCATTTTTTCCTGTCTACGGCAAGAAACAAAGCAAAAAGAGGACTTTTTGACTTATGTTTCCAAAAGAAAGCATTCAGAAATGGCACATACTAGAAATTCAAATCATCTGGAAAAAAAAAAAAGCAAATCGAAACAAGCAACCAAATAAACAACAACAAAAACAGCAGAAGAGAGGCTGGTTTCTTTGTATCCAACACAGTAAGGTTGAGCCTCTGATAATGTCTACCAAGGAGCCCTTAATCCACGCAATGATTACATATTTCATGCATTTTATTTGAACGGTGCTGATTTCATTAACTTCCAGATGACTCATTTTGGAAACGTTTGGTTGTCACTGTTCCCGCCTGAGTGGGCCATGATCTGCCTTCCTGCTGACATCACTGGGAATCTTGAGCCCGAACCAAAGCAGCCCTATGCCTCTGTGACCTTTCTCCACAATGCACAGTGGAGGCTGGACTTCTCAAAGCTCAGACGTTCACGTCTGCTGCTCTGATCCCATGGAGGTTACTGCTTGGACACAGCGTATTCTAATATGTTCATACAGGCCCTACAGCAGTCCCACGGGACCCAATGATATACTCAGGATTCCCAAAACTTCCTCAGAACAGGTAAGATGGCTCCGCAGGCAAAGGTCCTTAGAGCCAAACCCGACATTTTAATTCAGTCATCAGAACGCACACAGGAGAGAACTGACTCCTGCAGATTGGCCTCTGACTGCCACACTCATGTTCTGGAACATTACAAGCCCACACATGCGCACTGGTAATTCACACAAAAAGTTTTAAACGCTCCCCTAATCTGCTTCCAGATTTCAGGAAACCCCATGTCCGTTGTAGAGTGAGGCCAGCAAGGCAGAGGGAGCCTGCCACTATCTCACTTGGAAGCACCAGAGACCATGGAGAAGCCACAGGGAAAGTCTTACCTGGATGGCCATGTCTGCGTTGGTTCCTACGGGATCAGCAGTCACCTCTTCTCCCTGGAGCAGCACAGTAGACCACCCAGATGCTGGAAAAGAAAACAGAAAAAAGAAAGGGGATTTGAGCCAAGTGGATTTGTCCCATCTGACGGAAAGCAGCACAGCTGTCCTTGGGTACATTAAAACCTCACGTGACTTGTAAGGGAAATGAGTTGTAACTAACGCGCGGCCTCCGATCGATCTGGTGGTTGCTGGTTACTGAGGAGGCTTACTTGCCCAGGTATGGTCAGCTAGCTTGTCCTTTGTTTTTACTTAATTCCCAACTTTGCTGTCCTGTTCAAGCCTCCACCTCTCTCTGTCTCTGTCTCTGTCTCTGTCTCTGTCTCTGGCTCTCTGTCTCTCTCCGTCTCTGTCTCTCTGCCTCCGCCCTCCTCTTCCCTCCCCCCCGCCCGGCCCCCCTCTCGTTTGAGACAGGGTCTTGGGTAGCTCCGGTTCTCCTGGAACTTGCTATGTAGCAGAGGTTGCTGTTTTCCACTCCCCGCTACCCCGTGCCATACACAAGTGTTGGCATCATAAACTTGTACCACCAAGGCCAGCTTACACGACATTGTACAGAGCTCTACTCCTATTTCAGTGCGGAAGGGGACAGGATGATTTCCATAGGCATCCAAGCCTTATTCTGAGGCCTCACTAGGGGCTTAGAGTGAACCCCCAAACACACACAACACACACACCTAATTCAGTACCCAACAGAAGGGACTCCAGTACTGCACACGGTGGACCACATCTGTACTCCCAGCACTCATGATGCTGAAGCAGAAGGATTACAAGTCTTATGACAGCCTGAGGTAATATAATAGCTAGGTCAGAGCCAGCCTAGGCTACTTACTGAGGTCCTGTCGTCAAATTAAAAACAAAAAAAATCCCCAAACCAAAATACACAAAATAACAAAAATGACTACATTAGTTCCTGTTTTCAGTTCCACATTCGCACCAGAGATAACCAGCCATTTACTGTCATTTTCATCTATTTACTTATTTTATTTTTTTTGTTTTTTAAGATTTACTTATTTATGTATTAATGAGTACACTGTCCCTGTCTTCTTACACACCAGAAGAGGGCGTCAGATCCCATTACAGATGGTTGTGAGCCACCATGTGGTTGCTGGGAATTGAACTCATGACCTCTGGAAGAGCAGTCAGTGCTCTTAACCTCTCCAGCCCAGCCTGACACTCTTGAAGTAACTCAGCAACCTTCCTGTTAGTGCCGGGATCACAAAAGTGCACCATCATGCCCGGCTTTGTCCCTTAAGCTGTGAGACTTATGCAGACATAGATACTTGGCAAGCAATGGTTTCGTTCTTAAGGTGAACATGGTGAGACACGCTGTTAATTACTAGCTAGCTATCCATAGGCAGTAGCGGGAGGATTGTCCCAACTTCAAAGTCGACCTCAAGGGTATACCTACCAAGTTCTACAAAGTGAGTTCCAGTCAGGGCCTCACAGTGACCCTGTCTCACCCCGCTACCACACACATACCATAAAAAGAGTGAGAGAAATAACTGCAGCATTTAGATTTTTAAAATGTCAGTACTGACATGAGAGGGATATTACATTTTTTTTTAGGTTGTAAAATTGCATGCAGATGAGAGTTTTGCCTGCATGGATGCATGTGTACCATGTGTGTACCTGGTACCCACAGAGGTCCCAAGAGGGCCGGGTCTTCTGAAGTACGATCACAGAGGCTGAAGCACCAGGTGGTGCTGAAAACTAACAGTCCTCTGTAAGAGCAACAAAGTGCTCCTAACTGTGAGCTCTCTCCAGCCCTAGGAGATTTGAGCGCTGGATGTGAAATTCCTATGTGAAAAAACTGCTTGAAAACAGAGCAGCGTTATGGATCTTTCTAGTGTTATGATTGTTGGGAGGGTAACCGGCCATTCCTAATTGGATCCGAGGTCTTGTTTCACAGGAAGGAGTTCATGTCTAGCAATGTAAATCTGGTCAAAGGCTCTGTCTAGGGAAGACACGAGCGCTGGTTGGGAAGCTAACTGTTATTGCTTTGTTAAATGAACATGTCATGCCAGTCAAGTTGCCTTCCTTCTACACATTTGTATTTATGCCCATAGATTAGTGTGGTTACCAGCTTTGGTCAGAAAGCTTCTGAAAGTAATGGGTCACAAAACTGGTCAAAGTACCGAAAATAAGTGACTGCTGAATGATCTACCCTAAATGGGACATCTAAATCACTCCCTTCAAGGCTCAGGGACATGGAGGAGGAGGAGAAGAGGAGGAGGAAGAGGAGGAGGAAGAGGAGGAGGAGGAGGAGGAAGAGGAAGAGGAGGAGGAGGAGGAAGAGGAGGAGGAAGAGGAGGAGAAAGAGGAGGAGGAGGAGGAGGAGGAGGAAGAGGAGGAAGAGGAGGAGGAAAGGGGAGGATGAAGAGAGGGAGGAAGGGAGGAGGAGGAGGAGGAGGAGGAGGAGGGGGAGGAAGAGGAGGAGGAGGAGGAGGAGGAGGAGGAGGAGGAGGAGGAGGAGGAGGAGGAAGAGGAGGAGGAAGAGGAGGAGAAAGAGGAGAGAGGAGGGGGGAGGAAGAGGAGGGAAGAGGGAGGAGGAGGAGGGGAGGAAGAGGAGGAGGAAGAAGGAGGAAGAGGAGGAAGAGGAGGAGAAGAGGAGGAAGGAGAGGAAGAGGAGGAGGAAGAGGGGAGGAAGAGGGGGAGGAAGGGGAGGAGGAGGAGGAGGAGGAGGAAGAGGAGGAAGGGGAGGAGGGGGGGGAGGAGGGGGAGGAAGAGGAGGAAGAGGAGGAGGAAGAAGGGGGAGGAGGAAGAGGAAGGGAGGAGGAGAGGAAGAGGAAGAAGAGGAGGAGGAGGAGGAAGGGAAGAGGGGGAGGAGGAGGGGGAGGAAGAGGGGGAGGAAGAGGAGGAGGAGGAGGAGGGGGAGGAAGAGGAGGAGGAAGAGGAGGAGGAGGAAGAGGAGGAGGAGAAAATTGGAGGACAGGCCCTGGGGTGTTATAGAATGCTGACTCCATAAGCATAAGATGGCCACAGCGCTCACTGCAGGGGAGGTGACCTTCACAAGACCAGCTCAAGACTGGACCCGTTAACATTCTATCACGGGAAAGACAGAGTCTTCTGAGGCTCCACCCCTCCCTGAGGACCCATAGGCAGTTGATGGTTGCAAGGGGAGGGAGAGACATTTTCTCCAGTGATGAAGCCACTGGTAAAGTACCTATGATGCTGTAAGTAATCCCTTACCCATGCCCCTGTGAATTAAACTCACTGGTTAACACACAGGTACACGCATGTGTGTGTGCACACACAAAATAAAGAAAACATGGGTTCCATATCACCGGAGGAAAGAAAGTTAGAAGAGGGAGTGAGCTTGGAAGAAGTTGGAACAGGAAGTGGAGCTGATCCCTGGGGATACTAATAAGGACTTTTGAGAAAACCAGCGTCTACAAATCAATGTTATCATGAGGTGTCATGATGGTGTTTGTCCTTTAGTCTCAGAACTGCACGGAGATCTGTCCTACACAACTCTTTTGTGTGGTATTCTCCAGTAAGAAATGAATGAGGTCTCACATTTAGGAGTTGGGTTGGAGAGAAGATAGTAGCTGGGCATACATAGGAACTCTCCAAGTATGTAGACTTTGAGGAAGACCTTGTGCTAACAGTGTCAGAGAAGGTTTAGCCACACTCTGCACACAACAGGGTTACAGGCCAACTTTATTTAAACGGCAAAGAAAAGGGCAAGCTGTCATGTTGAAGACTCAAAGATATTAGGCAATTGGCCATTTTTTTTTTTTTTTTTGCAGGAGGGTGTTTTGTCCATCTAAACATGCCATATCCATTTTCAAAATGGTGACTGCTCCCCTGTGTAAATGTATCGTAGCATCACTGGGCAGGAGGAGCGCTTGAAGTGCTTATCTGCCAATGCTTCAGCTCCAGAATGCCGCCAGTGACTTTCAACATCTGCTCTCTTCAAGTTCCAGAGAGGACTTCCCATTCCGCTAAGATCCATGGTTTACTATTGCCCAGACACTTCAGTAGCTCAGACACGGAGTGTTAAAAGACATTCCAGACAGACACTCTGCTACTATTAGTACAATCTCCTTTTTTTATGAGGAAAATAATCCGAATAATTTGAGCTAAGTCCTGAATTCTATTATATATGAATTCACCCACAAACATTGTATTATTACACAAAGTGACCCTTGCTTTGGCTGTCTGAGGTAGGGCCTCATGTATAATTCATGCTGGCCTAAAATTCACTGTGTACATTAAACTGATCTCAACTACGGTTGAAGCAATCCTCCTGCCTCAGCCTCTGAGTATTAGTACGAGCCATCAGGCCCATCTCCATTAAGTGTTTTTTTTTTTTCTGTTTGCTTTTAAAATTATTTTGTTTATTCATGAGTATGTCTAGGGGAAGAGGTCATGTCCGAAGTGGCCAGATGAAGGCTTTGGATCCCTTGGCACTGGAGTTTCGGGTGGCCATGAGCTACCAGTCAGGGGTACTAAGATTTAAACTCTTGCCTTCTGAAAGAACAGCAAATACTGCACTACCCTTTCCACATTTGTTTGGTTTTTGAGCTTGGGTCTTCTGTAACTCAAGTTGCCCTTTAACTAGGTCATTCTAGCTATGACCTTGAATTCCTGATCAATGGCTTTTACCACCTAAATGCTAGGATTACCACCACATCCAGCATCCGGAACATGCCTTTAAGTAATAACTCTCCTCTCACGCTGCCCTTTCTATTCTTAGATCCACCCCCCCCATCCTCCCCACCCCCAGCCACACACCCAGTGCTGAGAGTGAATCCAGGCCAGCCTCGTGCTAGCCAGACACGATTAACATGTCATCTCTCCAATTCATACCCTCTCTGAAAAGAGAAACAGTATTTGATATTCTTTCTATAACCCCTAGAAATACTTTCACATTATTTATTCCATGTTTTGAAGATCAGATCAAACCTTCAGAAAAAACAAAAAAACAAAAAAAAAAAACGCACCATCTCCCTCCCAGCAACGGTAAGTTTTCGTTTCCTTGTTGTTAGAGTTACAGAGAGCTGTCATCCTGTAGCTAAGTAGACTGATAAATACTCCAGCAGGAGACAGTTTCAGAAAGGTGTCTCAGGCACAAATAAATCAATGGCTGTGGCTGCTTTTTAAGTTGCTTTTGTGGCCTCTTCTTACCTAGCTGCAGTCAGATGAGGAAGTCTCTTAACTTTTTTTTTTTTTTCTTTTTTTTGAGCTGGGGACTGAACCCAGGGCCTTTGGCGCTTGCTAGGCAAGCGCTCTACCACTGAGCTAAATCCCAACCCGAGGGAAGTCTCTAATCTCAAGTTTAGTTCTCAGCCACAGACCTTCCTACTGCATACACTGGCTAGGTTTGGCTAATATACATGTTTTGATTACACTGTTGAGCAATGTGTGTGTGTGTGAGCGCAACTGAAATGGGACAACCAAGCTTGGGAGAAGCCAGGGACTCCCAGGGTGATCTGTTGGGAGAGGAGGGATCTGGTCTGGGAGCAGGTCATCACAGGGCTTGACTGTGTATAGTAACCCATAGACAACGCAAAGATAACACAGAGCGAAGGAGGTCTCGGAGTACAGTAGCTTGGGGCATTCTGAGGATAAATTTGGGGTGACCTCATTTGAATCATCGTTATTACAAACAGGAGAAGGGGGATGGGACAGGGCTCAGACAAATAGGAGCTGAGACTGAATGGGGGAACATGAGAGTAACATCTCCATGTTACCCTCAGTGGGGACATCACTTAGGATGTTTGATGGTTCAGGTAATAGATTACTAAGTGGAAGCTTTAAAATGAGAAGAGAGAGCCAGACACAGTGGTGGCACACGCCTTTAATCCCAGCTCTAAGAAAGAAAAGTGGATCTCTGTGAGTTTGAGGTCAGCACGAACTACATGGTGAGTTCTAAGCCAGCCAGGGATAAATAGTAAGACGCCCCCCAAGCAAGACAAAACAACAGCAGAAGACTGACTGGTTGGTGTGGTAAGACTTTCGAGCCAGGATGGCACTAGAGGTGGCTGAGTCATTGGCCCTCACCTCAGTCAAGCTCTGGAATTCTCTTGACTTTCCTCTTTGTTCCAAAAATGGTCACAGAAATTCCACGAGTCACGGAAATGTCCTGAGTTGAGAAAGGGGAGGAATTTCCCTCATTTTTAAACTGATTTTTTTAAAAGAAACTTTTTAGTTATTGTTCCTTTAAGTAGCCCAGGTAGGCCTTGAACTTAAAGATCCTCCTGAGTGTTCAAATTACGGGCCTGCACCACCATACCCAGCTCTCATTCACCTTTTTATTTTTACTCATATTATTATTGTTGTTGTTGTTGTTGTTGTCGTCATTATTATTATTATTATTATATATTTTTCGAGACAAGGTTTCTTTGTGTATCCTTGGCTGTCCTAGAACTAACAATAGGCAAGGCTGGCCTCGAACTCATAGAGGTCTGTCTGCGTCTGCCTCCCCAGTGCTGAGATTAAAAGTGTGTGCTACCACAACCCAGCTTCCACTCACCTATTTATAAAACAATCAGCTGGTCGTGGTTGCACACGCCTTTAATCTCGGCACTTGGGAGGCAGAGGCAGGTGAATTACTACTGTGAGTTCAAGACCAGTGTGTACATAGTAAGTTCTGGGATAGCCAGGACTGTTACACAGAGAGCAAAACAAAACAAAACAAAACAACAACAACAACAACAACAAGTCTTCTGTCAGAGCAATCTCCACTCCCAGATGATTCTCAAACTCTCGCTGGTCAAAATGATGCAATGTGAACCTATTCCTAACCCAGTCGTGGAAAAGAGACTACGTTTATTAAAACTCCACCAAATCCACCTCCTGGTGTGGGGGATGCTCTTAGCACATGGCTACCACACGAAATGTGCAAAATGGGGTTCTGGCCATCAAGAAAGAAAGGGTTTGTTCATTTATTTGTTTCTGTTTTTGAGGCAGGGTCTCTCTGTGTAACAGTCCTGGCTATCCTGGAACTTACTTTGTACAGCAATATCATCTATCATGAAACAGCCAGCACGGGGGTCACTGGTTAATTAACCATGCACATCTGAATGCAGGAATCCTCGGGTCCTTCTGGGACTCAGCCTTCTAGGACCAAATCCTCTATGGCAATATCCAACTATAGCCCTAGAGCGATGCCCTCTTCTCTGTCCTCCTGGGAACTCGGCAACTGAAGTTCCTGACACAATGTTACACTTACGTTGACAATTCTGCAGACTGGCTGACTGATCAGAGCTGATTATAGTAACTGGGAACGTTGCAAATTCAAGAATCTTTAGTCTTCTCAATGGACATCCATTACCCACCTCTGTGCCTCACTTAATATTCTTTGACTGTGAGGTAAAACTTTTGGTCTGTATTAACTAAAACACCACTAGTTTTCCCCAACCCCAAAGCCGAGCATCTCAAAATCTCTAGCAGAGATGCCATTTCTGTAAGCTGTCTACTTCTTGTCCCCATCACCTCATTGAGAGAGGCACTGTTTTATGCCTGGCTCTTATCGTGTGACCATAAAAGTTCATGTAACTGCTTCCATGGTGAGCCGTGTCATTCAGGGCGAGCCCAGTCTGCGTTCCTAGGCCACAGCCACTGGCTTGGCTCAGGATGCACTAATCTGTTATTCTTTTCGAAGCAAGGCTTGTATTTTGCATTGGCAGAACTTAACGTTATGACCTTTATCCCCCTTTATGGGAACATGGGTAGGGAAAGAAAATGTTTGTCTAACATTCTTTGCCATCACGGCTTCCTCACTGACTTCGTATCAATTAGCTAATAAGCACCCAGGGGTGGCTACTGGACCTAATATACACTCAGTTTTATCCTATTGAGAAGTGTTCAATTAGGATGGTCAGTTTGAGGGAACAGGAGATTGGTATGAGAAAGGGAAAAGGTAAGAGGGCCAGGACATAGACATAGACACAGAGTCCCATGTCTTAGATGCATTCTAGGCCAAGTAATGACACACTGCAGCTGGTCCCATGCTCAGGGCTGGGAGAGGACCCTTAGATCCCCATGGAGACACAGACATAAATCACCCGGCAGGGGTGTGAGCCCCTGTGTGCTTTGAGGATAGAACCTAACGCTCACCAGCCCCATCCCTGAGTGGCACAGTGAGCGCGCGCAGTACCCAGCGGAGGCTCCTTAGCTGCATCCCACATCGAATGAGACCCAAAGACGCCTCAAGGTCGCACAGTGCTTTTGCTGTTCCTCTGCAAGGTCACCTGATAAGCCCTCAGCTTCTGCATTGCGTTTCTATGGTTATGGTCTCACCACTGCCCAGGGTCATGCTTATCCGGATAGCTGATGTGAACGGAGAATGAGTTGAGCCACAGGTGCTATGGAAAAGAAAGCTTCCCTCTGCCCCTCCCCCAAAGACAGAAAGAATACAGGGCTGATAGAAAGAATACAGGGCTGATAGAAAGAATACAGGGCTGATAGAAAGAATACAGGGCTGATAGAAAGAATACAGGAGAGGGTAGAAGGCCCTTGAGCGCTACAGTGAACTGCTTTTGTTTGCTGGGACTTTCTGGCTTTGTTTTTCCTCCACAGCGTCAGACCTTATCCAATGATGTTCTTCTCCTCCTTATCAACCCATTGACCTTAGCAGCTATGGAGCTGTGGGTGGAGCTGTAGGGGGTGTAGAGTCTGGCCTTTGACCTCTGTGCTTCTGAGGAGACAACACCAGCTCAGGCCCCACAAGGAGTGCTGAAAACTCTCTGACTTGATAATTCTCTCTCTCTCTCTCTGCTTATCCCTGGAGCACAAACTCTATCAACCCTGGCAGAAGATTAGCTCACTGTGAAGTACTCAGGCACAGTGAAAAGACCAGGGTTGGGGGCTGTGTCCCACCATCTTCCTCCTTACCCTCACCCAAGCCTCTGTGTAGAAAGCCTCATAATCCAGACTTAACCAAATTATCTTCCTTTCGATTGCCTTTGGCTGATAGGATGTCAAAAACAGATCTGTTCTTGGGGGCGTTCTCAGCTGGGCGGTTACAAAGAGGAAAAAAAAAATTAACGGAATTTCGGAACAATAATTTCCCTTTAAACCTTCATCTTGCCCTCGGAAGCCTCACACGGAGATAAGCTGATGGGGCCTGCTTCCTCTGGCTGGGAAGCTCTGCCTAGACTTTGGGGGAGCAGGGGAGGATCCCACCCACCCAGCCCAACCTACTCCAGGTAGTGTCTCATTTTTCCTGAGGCCTAGCTTTCTCCTGCTCTCTCCAACTTTCTCCTGGATGGGCACACCAGACCCTGAGAGAGACTTCTGCAGAAGCAATGGTGGCAGGGTGTGTCCACCTCTAGGACACCTCTTGACCGGACGTTCACAAGGACAGAGAACATTCACAAGGACAGAGAAAGTCCCACTTTTTGAATGACTAAGGATTTTCCTCAAACTGACCCAGAGGTTGCTGACCCTTATCCCCCTTTTTTAGCCTTTCTATTCTCCTTGAGTGCTTTAAAAACAAGAAAAAATCCCACCCCCCCAAAAACAACAGCCTAAAACAATGCAAAATAAACAGCCGAAGAAAAGCAAAGGTTTGCTAGGCTGCTGTGAGGTCTCCATCCTAGTCAGAGCACCAGCTGAGGTGTCTGTTTAAGATTTCACAGAGGACCTGGCCTCCAGGTTCCTCCAGCACACCTCAGCCTACCCTACAGGGTGTGGCTGGCATGCCCCACCCCCTAAACATCCCAACCCAAGGCTAGGCTGCTTCTCTCTTAGTTACCTTTACTTACACAATCCGACATTTTGGTTACCTGTCCTTTTTTCTCTACCCTTTCCTCTCCTGGCTCTGCCTTCCCTGGTTTCCTCACAAGGCCCAGCTCAGGGTCATGCTCACTCTGGACCCTTCTAGACGCTCTGGCTATGTTCTCCCTTATATTACACTAAACCTTCATCTCCACTCTACCCATGCTGCTCCTAGGAACAGTCATGCCCTTCATTTTTAATCTCTCTCTCTCTCTCTCTCTCTCTCTCTCTCTCTCTCTCTCTCTCTTCATTCAGTTGCCCTGTGCCTTTTTGACACCATTGTGTTTTTTGTTTGTTTGTTTGTTTGTTTTAAAACATACCAATGTAGCAGGCCAACTATACTCAGGAGACACACACTGTGTGGGGGACAAAGTTTTGCCCACGTGTGTATTTTACTTAATTCTCATCTAACTCAAACATTATCCCCACTTTGAAGATAAGAAAACTGAGTCTGAGAATTACTGAGCTAGCAACTGGTAGAGTTTATAGTACTACATACATACATACATACATACATACATACATACATACATACATACATACACACACACACACGTATGGTGATCTATCATCTAATTTTTAATTTTGTTTTTGATTTTTGTTTTGTTTTGTTTGCTATCCTGTGAGCTTTGCTAAAAACAAAACAGAATAAAACTCCAACCAAACCCAAAAACCTAATGATGAGTGTTTTGTTTATCTTTAGAGATGGGGATGGGGACAGGAATCCTGATTCTTGAGGACATATTAAAAGAGAAGATCTAAGGACAGGAATTCCGTAGGGCTTTCATGTCAGACTGTTATTCCGGGAGTTCTCAGAGCCCAACTCAAAGGAAAATGTTATTGTTGCTTTAATTACATCTTCGCTTACTAAGTAACTACTTCTTACAGACAATTTAGTAAACCATCCAGCAAACAAAGAAGGCCCCCTGGTGTGGCTTTCAGCCTAGCAGGGAAGCCAGAAGAATCAATATGCAATCAGTGTTTTAATTGTTAAAATGCAAGTACTCCACGGCTGGGGCTCACGCCAGGGCCAACTGTAGCACAGGAGACTGCTAATTAAGTCTAGCTGGGAGACAAAATCATAAGAAACAAACATACATAGTTACCAAATGAGATTGCTACAATGAATAGAAAAGGTATCAACACTGGGGTCCTTAGAGCATACACCGCTAGGCTGGTCTCAGCTAGGCCCATGCAATTCAACAAATATTCACCTAGGGCGTAGGAGCTGCCCTGTGGCAACCAGGATCCAAACAGAAATCTTTTTTTTAATTAATCATTTTATTTTTTTACATTTCAAATGATATCCCCCCTTCCCGGTTACTCCTCCACAGACCACCCCCACCCCACCCCCCAAAAAAGCTGCATATGATGGTGGCATGTACTTAATCCTAGTTCACAGTGACTGCAGACCCCCTGGGGCTGGTTGGTTGCTCAGCCAGTCTAATGTAGTCTACTGAAGAGTTCCTGGCCACTGAGTTATGGTCTCAAAATACAAGGTGGATGGTGCCTGAGAGATGAAATGTTAGGTTGTCCTTTGACCTATACTCCCCCTTCCCCCTTTCTTTGTCTCTCTGTCTCTGTTTCTCTCTGTCTTTATCTCTCATGTGTCACTACACACACTCACAGGAATATACTCACACACATAAATGAACACATGCACATGCTAAAATACACGTACCTGTATGCAATCACAAACACCCATGCACACACACACATGCATTCATTCACATACATGCTAAAATACACACACACACACACACAGAGAAAGAGAGAGAGAGAGAGAGAGAGAGCGCTTTAGGACACAGTGCTCTGGGAATCTAGGACAATCTAGTCTGCAGAGGCAGAGAGGAAACCTGAAGAACAAAGCTTTAGAAAGATAGAAAAGGAAGAATAGAAAAGCACCCTGGGCCTCCAAGCTTCAGCTCAGGGTTAGAAACCTAACAGAGAGCCCAGGGCAAACTCTCCGCATGGTGCCTGGGACGAGAAGGCAGTGTGCTGTTTCTGCCTGACCCTCTTCCTCTAAGCGTGAGGTAAGGAGTGAATGTCCTGTTGTTAATAATGGCTCCACCTTCCTTCTATCACACATCTACCTGCCCTGGACTTCATACAGATTGCATCATTAATAATATTTTTTAAAATTCCAACCAACACAGGACTTCTGGGTTGAGAACGTAGCTCAGTTGGTAGAGTACTTCCTTGGCATCCACACAGCTCTGGGTGCCATCAATAAACGCAGCAGGGTGATATATGCCTGGACTCGCAGCATTGGGTAGGAGAATCAAGAGTTCAGTGACATCCTAGGCTGCATGAGACCTTGAAGAGAGCCTGGGAACCGGAGAGATGGCTCAGTGGTTAGGAACTCTTGCTGAGTTCAGTTCTCAGCACCCACATCAGGTGGCTCACAGCTCTGGCTGAAGGTGACAGACCAGCCTCTTTGGGCCTCCTCAGGTGTGCACATATGTAGCATGCATCCTCACAAACACACAGTAAAACTAACAAATAAATAAACCTTAAAACAGCAATAATAAAACCCAAGTTAAAGAAAAAATAGGTACCATTACTGTTTATTTATTTACTTTTATTTATTTATTTATTTATTTATTTATTTATTTATTTATTTTTGAAACAGGGTTTCTCAGTGTAGCCATGGCTGTCCTGAAACTCACTCTGTAGGCCAGATTGACTTTGAACTCAGAGATCTCCCTGCCTCTGCCTCCTGAGTGCTGGGTTTTTAAGGCATATGCCACTATGTCCTGGCTACCATTTCGTTTTTGTGGATTGAATAGATAGCAGAAACGAGACTTCAAGCTGGTCTTGTGGCTTGTGCCTTTAATCCTTGAACTCCAGAAGGTAAGGCAGGGGAAACCACCTCAAATTCAAGGCCAGCATGGGTTATATAGAGAGTTGTAGGCCAGTTGGTGGTTTGAACAAAATGCCCTCAGGCGCACAGAGAGTGGCACTTTTAGGTGCTGTGGCCTTGTTAGAGTAGGTGTGGACTTGTTGGGGGAAGTATGTCATTGTGGGTGTGCCTTGAGGTCTCAGATCCTCAGGCCAGGCCCACTGTGCAGTCTATTCCTGTTGCCTGCAAATACAGATTTTTAAGTCTCAGTTACCACTCCAGCACCGAGTCTGCCTGCATGCTATCATGCTTCCTGCCTTGATAATGGACTAAACCGCTTGACTGTGAGCCTTCCCCTCTATAAGAGTTGTCATGGTCATAGTGTCTCTCCACAGCAATAAAACCCTTACTGAAACAGCCAGTTTAGGCCACAGAATGAGACCTTGTCTCAAAAACAAATAACAAAGCCAAAGGCAGAGGGAGATACTGGAATTTTCAAGAGACCAGTAGTTTGCCTAAGAATACCCCTGTGCATGCATATTCAGATGGATACTCACAGTCTGTGTTCCTGTGCATACATGTGTGAGCTTGAGTGTGTGTGTTTGGGTCCACAAGCTTGTGCAAGTGTGGACATGAGGCTGGTTCTATCTGCCCAGAGGACTTAGGTCTGATGGTGTGGTGGTTTGAATATGCTTGGCCCATGGGAGGTGGCAGTATTAGGAGGTGTGGCCTGCTGAATGACATGTCTCACTATGGGCTTTGAGGTCCTATGCTCAGGGTCCACCCACTGCAGAAGAGAACCTCCTCCTGGCTGCCTTTGGATCAGGATGTAGAACTCTTGTTTCCTTCTCCAGTATGTCTGCTGGACACGGCCATGCTTCCCACCATGATGATACTGAACTGAACCTCTGAACCTGTAAGCCAGCCCCAGTTAAATGTTTGTCTTTATCAGAGCTGTCTTGGTCTTGGTGTCTCTTCACGGGAATTAAACCCTAACTGAGATGGATGGGGGTGGGGTGGCGCTTTGTTCACCACAGCATTGAAGACTGAGTCAGAAAATGGAGGGTTTCATCTCCTGCTGTATTCTCAAAGGCCTTCCCAGCCTTCTTCTGTTTAGGAAGTGGGAAACAGACTCCAATTACAGGAAACAGAACAGAAGAGCAGTGCAGTGCAATTTTATATGAGTTTTAGAAGACCCTTGTGGTTCAAACTCATTTTGAAGCCAGTTGTTTCTGCAGGCCTGTGCCAGTAATTAGAAATTAAGGCCCTCTTAGGCAACCATGTGACCCAGATGCATCTCAAGAACTGTTCACCCAAAGGGTTCCTACTTGGGGCAAGAAAACAACCTGAAGCCTGGGCTTAATCTTTAATTCTTTTGTAAGGATTTCTGCTTAGAGTGAGTTCTCTGCAGGCCCCTTAAAGAGTCTGGTACACTCTCCACATCCCTGAATACACAGGTTGGATGGCCTGGTTTGCTCAGGGGGGCAAGATAATTGATATTTATTCATTGAAAGGAAAAAAATTATGCTATGAAATCTCCAAACTCAAACCCAAGCCACTCTCTTAGATCCATTCAGAGAAGAAATGCTTCCATGATTAAGAGCGCTCGCTGCTATTACAGAGGACCAGCACTCAGTTCCTAGCACCCGCCCAGCAGCCCACCACTGACTGTAAATCATTTCCAGGGGAATCTGGTGCTCTCCTCTTACAGCACTGCACATAAGTGGTGTGTACAATGTAGGCCAACATTCATACACATGAATGTTTTTTAAATGTTAAATAGAACTCCAGGGCAGCTGGTGATGGAGAAATACTTAGGCCTTTGGATTCTTGAGAGAGTCAGTTGTGGGCCTCTGTGTTCCTGTCTTCCCAGACACAGCCTTTGGAGATGCAGCCTTCCCAGTCCTCCAGATCCCTGTGTCTCCACCCCAACTCTAGCACCCGAGCCTCTGAAGTCCCTGTTTCAGGTCTGTCTTCTTACTCATGACTTTCAAAAAATTCCCCAAACATAGTGTGGTCACATCCTTTCCTGCTTGTATTTCTGTGCCAGGCTTGGGTTGGGAGACTGTGATCTGATCTGTTCTCAGGGGTCTGCAGGCAATGTGGGAGGCCAGTTTCTCCTAGGCAACCTGATTTGCATCACAGCCCCATCTTCTGGCCTTCCCTGTCACACAAATCTTCCGCAGCTAGGTGGGTAGCATGTCACATGTCCACCCAAAGCACTACATGTCTTTCCAGACGTCTTCCCTTGCTCTTGCTTTTGAGGCACATAGCACTGTGAGCTCATTCAAGCACCCGGAAAACCCACGAGAAGCACACAGAAAAGGATTAACCTCTGTGTAAATTTTGAGGAAGGTCTGAGGATAATCTTTAGACCTCGTGACCAAATGTGAACCCTTCTAGCATGTAGTCATGTTGTGGTAGGTTGTCATGGCGACTTCAGCACATGGGCATGAAACGAGAAAGTCCTGATCCACAGCTGATGTGAGCAGAGGGCAGTTCGGTTCACTGAACCTGGTCAGTGGCAAGGCTGTATGTCAGAGCTGCCCATTAGGGTCAGGCCCAAGGAAGGGATAAACTGGGAGGCGTGAGTATTGGGCAGGAGTTTAAAAAGTCTCTGTGTGGGAGGAACAGAGGGAGTTGGATTGCAAAGAAAGTAATGGTGAGCAGAGAAAAATGAATCATGGAGGATGGGGAGGCCAGAGGTGGTCAGAACGGATTCCAGAACTTGGCTGTTGCTAAACGCTATCATCAGTGTGTTTGTGATGCCTGTGGGAGGGAGGCGGGGCAGCTTGTTTAAAGGATTTGAGTTCAAGCAGCCATGCACTGGATTTGCTGAAGGCAGTAGATTACTTTATGATGCAAGGCTGTTTTTGGATTCTAGAGTGCTTGTGTGATTGGAAACAAGCTAATAGTTATCAAAGTTAAAACCTTCACTGGGAGATTGGTTTGGTCCACTGAAGAAGTCAGGAGCTGGAGCCCAGACACTGTCAATGTGGATTCCGGATGCGTCCACAACGTAGCATGGGAAGATGTAGAACACGAAGTCCTCCTTCATCAGCACGTGCAAGGGCACCTAGCTCTTGAACACAGACGAAAACCCAAAGCATGCACAACTCGACGGTGACACAGGCTCACTCTGGTGACTTGCCATACGGTGGGGAGCAAGTATTAATGCCGCTTTCTCCTCGCCTCTTTCCCTCCAGCCATTGAAAAGAATTTCGTTTTGGCTGGCTCCATTCCTCTCCTTTCCTTGCCTTCGAAAGAGAGTCTGGCATGTGCCAGCCCAGTAGCTAGGGCCTCAGAACAGAAATTTGAAAAAACTAGAGAGGAAAATCGAGCTTAGAGGTGAGAGGAAAGCTGGGGCGGGGAACACAGGTGCAAAGCTGCCTGATTTGAGTCACAGAGAAGGGGAGAGAAGCAGGGAGGACTGGGGAGAGAGTGTGAGAGAGGGGGAGGGGTGGAGGATGGATGGAGGGAAGGGAGTACGGGATGGTGACTGCCCATGTTAACAACAGTCCCCAACCTCCCCCTCCTCTCTCAGTTACACCTTCATGCAAGTGCTCTGCCACTGACCTATATCCCTCCTGCAGCACTGTTTTAAGATTTATTTTAATTTTTATTCATGTATGTGCCTCTGTGTGTGCCAAGTGTAGAGGTCAGAGCTTTCAGGAGTAGGCTCTCTCCTTCATGGGTTCTGGGGAATGGAACTCAGGTCATTACATTTTCACCTTTACCCACTGAGCCATCTCACTGGCCCACACACACACACACACACACACACACACACACAAGTTCCTTTAAATACTCTGCCTGTCTTTTCATATCCAGGGCTGCAGGGCTGCTCCTCTTAGGGCAGTGCCATGCTGGCCTGGAGTTTTTGTCAGAATCAGAGAGGAGGAGGAGCCGCTCATAGGAAGCCTGAGATGTTTGCACAGAGATTACCCCTACAGTAGAGTAAATCCAACACTAGCTGAGAACAAATTACCCAGCGCTATGGGGAACCGTGGAGAATGCAGAGAGAGAATGCTGACGCCACCCTTTTCCCCTATGAGGAAACCCTTACCACAGAACTACAGGACTCTGAGCTCAGACTGATTTCTCAGTCAACCAAAGGCAAAAAGTTCCGGCAAATGCATCAATCCGCCCACACCACTGTCCTGTCTGCACCTCTCCACTCAAGCCGCTCACAGCCTTGGGCAGGTCCTGACTGAGGGAGGGAAAAGCGGTCTCTGTGTAGTCAGTCCTATGGGCCTTTGCTTAATAGACGGTTGGGTTTTGGAGCCGTTTCACTTGGTTTTGGTTGTTCATTTGACATAGGGTCTTGCCATGTAGCCCTGGCTGGCCTAGAGCTCACTGTCTACACCAGGTTGGGCTTGGATTTGCAGTCATCCTCTTGCCTCTGCCTTCGAAGAGCTGGGATTGCAGGTCTGCACCACCACCAGCCCAGAGCCATTTTCTTATAGCAATAGCTCCTAGCAATGGCTATGGATCTGAACGGTTGGCTCTAGAATCCCTCTAGGTCTACATTTAAACTGGGCACAACATGGGGTGCCTTTATGTAATGTCACTATGGAAAGTGGTTATGTGGGCACACACTGAGGAGTGGCCCCTGTACCCTCATAAGGTCTTCTAGCAAATCTGAAAAGGAATCACACATTAAACAGTGGTAAAAGCCAGGAGTTCTCTTTTCTAAATTCTCTCTATCCCACTACAGTTCACAGCTCAGGAACTCACCATATTTCTTACCTTTGGTAGGTGTGCATAAAGAGGCAATTTAGTAATGGAAGTGCAAGTTCTAGATGGAAAGTTCTAGTTCTTCACTGTCCATTTGTCTGGGTTTAAAATTGGGAAACGATGTCTCTGTGAGGGTCTGAAAGGGTTTCCAGAGGGTTTTAACTGAAGAGGGGAGACCCTAAATGTGGATGGCATCACCCCAGGAGCTGGGGTCCTAGACTGAATAAAAAGAAGAAGACAGCAAAGTGAGCAGAGCACTGACTTTTCTGTTGTCTGACTGCGGATGCAATGTGGCCAGCTGCCTTGTATTTCTGTACCTCTGTTTTCCCTGCCATGAGGGAATTTCTTTTCTCAATCCATGAGCTAACCTGCTTCCTCCTGTAAGTTTGCTTTGCACTGAGTTTTCTTGTCACAGCACCGAGAGCAGTAAGTAGTACAGGATCCTTGGAGATACTGAGACCACATGGCGAGCGTCCAAAAGGCAGCCACCCACGACAACTTATTATGTAATTAAAAGAGGCTGGGCCGACTGAAACTGACAGCATATTTCCAGGGTTCCCCTGGGGAATAGCCAAATAGTCAGCTGAAGTTGGAAACGACAGATCTCCGTCTATCTTCACATCCCCGAGAGCAATCAGAGTCCCTTAGAAGGGTCTCTGACCAGAACAGTGTGTTAAAGGTAACCCAATGGAGTGACAAGCACTAGACAACAATGTTTATTACTGTTCGGGTAAGGCCCATTCTGACAAATGAGAGAATGAATAGACTTTAGAGGCATAATTACGGGGACAATAGAATGAAAGAGGACCCTCCATCTTGATCCCAAGAGGAAAGCAAAAGAAAGAATGTGGTCCTGTCCACAGCATTCTCTGAAGTCAGAGAACATTTGTCATGGGCTCTGAGCACATGACCCACAACCACTTGCCTCTAGAGACGTCATGGGGACAGACGCCATAAGGGTATGGCCTATTATCAAATAGAAGTGGGGAGTAGGGGATCCACTGGGAGAGGTATTGACAGGAACTGAAGCGGTGTCCTTTTTGCCAAAGACTCAGTTGGCCTGGGTATGGTGCCACACTCTTGGGGTCCGGGTACACAGGAGGGAGGGAAAGAGGATCAGAAGTTTAAGGTCATCTTTGGCTACATGGTGAGTTCGAGATTACCCTGGGCTGCAGGAGGCTCTGCCTCACACAAAGACAAACAAAACAACAGTGACAAGAGCTCCAGTCCATCCTTGGCTTCCAAAGTACCTAGAATCCTTTACCTCTCAAACATCGCTCGCCCTCCTTGATTTTTCTTTCTTTCCTCCCCTCCTCCCTTCCTCCCCATCCCTCTCTTCCTCCTCTTTCCCTCTCTCATTCCCTCCTTTCCTCCCCACCTCCCTTCTTCTTCATCTTTTCATCCCTCTTCCTTCCTCACCCCTACTTTAAAATTATAACATTTTATAAGGTTTTGTTTTGTTTTGTTTTATTTTTTTAAAAAGAATACTGGCTTACATAATAGATCTGGAAAAGTATTAGTTATGGTCTATGACTCCAAACTCGTGTAGGTTAATGAGCGATGGGAAGTAAGGAGAATAGCATATAACCACAGGGACGACGCGTTACAGCAAATGCCCCCACGCAGTTGCTATATGGAATTGGTCAAAACGGGCTTTCCAAAGTCAAATATAAAATGAAACCATAAACAGTTAATCTGATAAATCAGTGTATATGGAATGAATAAGTTCATATTCAAGTTGAAGTGTTTATTACTTCTCAGAGCATCTGGGAATGTAACTCGGGGGTATAGCATTGCCAAGAGATGGGTTCAATCCCCAGCACCCCAAAAAGTCTCTATGAAAAGAGACAGGGGACTGGAGAGATGGCTCAGCAGTTAAGACCCAGGTCAAAGTCCCAGCACTCACATGGCAGCTCACAACATTCTGTAATCTAGTTCTAAGTGGTTTGACCCCCTCACACAAAGATACACGAGGGCAAAACACCAATGCACATGAAAAGAGAGAGAGGGAGAGAGAGAGAGAACACTTGGGGTAGCGGGTAAACTGAACCCCCAGGACTTATATAAAATACCAGGCATAGTGACCTGTATCTGGGACCCCAGTACTGGGTACTGGGGAGAAAGGTGGATTCTGGGGGATTGCTGGCCAACCAGTGTTGTTGAAATTGGCAAGTTCTGGGTTCAGTGAGAGATCCCATCTCAAAAATATAAGGTACAGAGTGTTGGAGAAAGACCCAGACGCCAACCTCTATGTCCCAAATGACACCAAGCACGTGGAGTTCAAAGAAGAGACAGAGGAGAGCAGGAGAGTGAGCGGAGGAAGGAAGGTGCGGCCTGCCACAGACACCATCAACATTTCACTGCGCGTTTTCAAAATTACATCATCGGCCCCGCCCAAGGCTTGCTTTGATTGGCACAAACAGAGGCTTAGAGAATCTAAGTTGGGGAGGTTGTGAAGCTGTGCCTGGACATCAGAGAAGATATTGAGAAAGAATTCTGGGAAATTCCTGTCAGAAAGTCGGCAGGAACCCTCCGTGGGAGGTGCTTAGGCCTCTTATTTTCAGAATTCCTCTGTTAAGGGCCACCAGCAGCAAATCTGAGTTCTGTTCATAGCGCCGACAGCTAAAGAAAGTCAGATCAAAATGTCAAGGCCGAGGAAATGACTATGAAATTGGGAGGTTTGCCATGAACTGTAGCGGAATGATTCAGGAAAACACATCTAATAACAGCTAATCAAATACCCTCTCCCTGCTGAGCGCAGGCAGCTTCTGGCCCTTCAATTCCTCCAGCACTGACTCAAAGAACACATTATTCCAAGGCTTTAATAGACACTAGCTCTCCTTGTATTTTGAAGCAGGCCCAGGTTAATTGTTTTCAGATCTGGGTTTTGGTGATGGTGGGGTTCAGATTTCTTTTGAGTTTGATGAAGAATTACCCGTTGGAGCCAGTTTAATGAGGTGAGGGAGATGTCCGATTAACTGAGAGGTCTGCAGCAGGTGACGGCTCAGTAGAGTTCCGTAAGGCAATTAAACACGCTCCACATGGGGTAAAAACCTAGGCACCTTTTACTTCATTACAGGTAGCAAATGCCTAGTTTAGGGATACGATGCGGATCCGCCCTGTTTTCTAAAATCTGAGCAGACAAACTTCCTGGAGTCCTTAATAAATTCCTTAATTAATTCCTTAGTAAAAAAGGACCTACCTTGTATTACTGGTGACTTGGGGTTGTTTGAGGTCTCAGGGTCTCAAGCATGCTAAGAAAGATGCTCTACAATATAGCTACACTCCCGGCCTTTCAGCGGTAAGTTGTTCTGTGTACGCTACCTTTAATTAATCAGCTACGTAACTATTTCTTTTTTTAATGTTGTTTTAACCTTTATTTACCTCACGTGTGTACCTGTGCATACACGTGTGGATGTCAGTTGGTGTCAGATTCTCAGAGTTAAAAGCAGTTGTGAGCCCCCTGAAGTGGGCGCTGGGAACCAAACCTGGGTCGTCTGGTAGAGAGCAGCAAGTACTGAGCCATCTCTCCAGCTCCAAATCACCTTATTGACGTTGAAGTGCTGGGATGGATCCCCAAACCAGTGCATGCTAGGTATCTGCACTGTTACTACATCCTGAGGCCTGTGTCATGTTTAATACAGTGGCTCTCAACCTCTGGGTCAAGATCCCTGTGAGGGGGGTTGAATGACCTTTTCCTAGGAGTTGCCTACAATCATCGGAAAACACTAATATTCACATTATAATTCATAACAGTAGCAGGATTACAATTATGAAGTAGCAACAAAAATATTTTATTGTTGCGGGAGGTCACCATTGTATTTAAGGGTCACAGCATTGGGGAGGCTAAGAACCCTCCGTGGCTAATACATGGATCACCTGATTCCACATACAAGGATATTTTCTGGATTATAATTTTAATTAGAAATCCATCCAGGAGACTAGTACTGTGCCTCACAGCACCAATTTACTTTATCTACCCCAGTAGTATTGCTACAGCCAAATGGGACCAAGGCAATGGAAGAACTAGCTTCAAAAAACGGCCAAGAGGGGGCTGGAGAGATGGCTCAGAGGTTAAGAGTACTGGCTGCTCTTCCAGAGGTCCTGAGTTCAATTCTCATGACCATCTGTAATGAGATCCTTCTAGTGTGTCTGAAGGCAGCAGCAGTATACATGAAATAAATAAAACAAATCTTAAAAAAAAAAAAAAACAAGCAAAAAGAAATAGCCAAGAACCAAAGGAGAGACGAAGCCATGCACACCTTAGGGGTCCCAGCACCCACCAGGCTTCCGGGCTTTGGATAATATTTACTTCTTAATGCTGAAAGAGGACACGCACTGCGGTCATTTATTTAATAAGTTCACATCTTAACAGTTGTTGGTTTGTAGAAAGTATTTCCTAGGTCCTGATGGGCACGCTGATTTTTCACGATTTTATGTAAAATGTCGTAGAAGAGAGGTCTATGCCCAGAAAGATCCTGGAGCCCAGCCTCAGAGCAAAGTTTGAGTCTTCTAACCACAAGGAGACCTCAGCACTGACTCTCCTATTCTGGCTGCCCCCGTGTCATGGCAGTGCTTAGGGAGATGCCAGCCCACACCATGCCATTAGTAATTCAGGCAGAAATAGAGGTATATACCCACACATACACGGCAGGAGATAATGCCACTGTGCTATAATGCCAGCATTATATTCCACTGGGTGACACACGCACACACACACACACACACACACACACACACATACACACACACACACACACATTCATGTTACCACGTAAGAAAAGTACACAGTAGTATACATAGTACCACTTTTGTGACTATGTCTGAAATATCCTTTAATCCTCCTGCCTTCACCTTCCAAGTGCTGGGATTGCAATGTGCGCCATCATGCCCTGCTTATGTGGAACTATTCTCTATCCTTTCTGTGAACCGAAGTCTCTCCTCCTAACAGCTTTGGGGAATACAGATGCCAAAGACCTCTGGTTCTGAAGAAAAGGAAACAGAGGCAAAGATCATGGGACCAGCCAACATCCTGCTCGGAACTCATCCTCAGACACTGTAGATAGCATTGAAAACTAGGCCCTTAACCCCAGCGAGAGCCTTCCTCTAAGATGGCATAATGTTCAGGAAAACGTCTAGCACAGCAAAATGATAGGGCTGGAAATCACCAATTAGAGCAATTGCTCTGTACGGGCAACGCCAGTGCCTTGCAGTCAGGCAGCCAGAGCTCCTGCCTGGCAAGTGGGACTTTCTTTTTTAAAAAATGGTGCTGGAGATTAAATCACAGCCTCATAGGTTCCCAGATCTTGGAGCCTATATTTTAACAAGTGAACCAGGCAGGCATAGGATTTATTTCTAGAAGGCAAATGAAACAAGAAGAGCTTTTCTCTCTCCCCTCCCCAACCCCCTCCGCCTCACAGAGTCTCAATTATGTCTCAGCCTTCAGATTGCTAAGATACTGAGTGTGTAACACCTCTGCTGTGAGAGGTTGATACAGAGCCTTTTCAACATACTTGAGTGAGTTCTCTCACTTGGACCTCTCAGGCACCTTGAGAAAGAACTCTGCATGAAACCTGGGCAGCTTAGTACATTTCTGTTTTGTTTTCAAAGACTTTCTCTCTCTCTCTCTCTCTCTCTCTCTCTCTCTCTCTCTCTCTCTCTCTCTCTCTCTCTCTCTCTCTCTCTCTCTCTCTCTCGTTTGTGTGCACACGAGCGTGTGCATGCAGTGTGCATACGTGTGTGCTTGGATGCCTGAAGAGGCCAGAAGAGAGAGTCAGGTCCCAGGAGATGGATTTACAGGCCCTTATGAGTTCTCTTATGGGTGCTGGGAACCAAATTCCAGTCCTCTGCAAGAGCAGCAAGTGTTCCTAACCACTGAACCATCTTTCCAGCCCCATAAATTGGTCTTCCTTCCTCCCTCCCTCCCTCCATTTCTTTTTCTTTTCTTTCATTTTCTTGTTCTTTCTTTTTCTTTTTCTTTTGAGACAGGGTCTCCCAGCATTGCTCTGGCTCTCCCGGAGCTCACTCTTTAGAACAGGCTGGCTTTGACCATATAGATATTGTCCTGCCTCTGTCTCTTGAGTGCTGGGACTAAAGACTGTGCCATCCTGAGTTCTTAAACACAGATGCACACCACTTCATCGAGATGATTGCTTCAGTAAAAAAATAAATAAATAAACTAAAAGCTCTGGAAGTCAGGCCTTAAAATGGCCAAGAAATCACAAGGAGAATTCCAAGAAAAAAAAAGAAGGTGACTTAAAGGGATGGGAACCACATCTCTACTAAAAGATTCAGAAGGGGACATCAACAACTTCCAGTAAGATTCTTCTTTGAGTGTGGAGTGCCTCAGACTGGGGAAGGCTAAACTAGTACAGGAAAAGAACCTTGGTAGCAGCATCAGTAAGGTGGGGTAGTAACTGGCTGAGACATAGATGCTATCTCCCATAGGGCATCTCTGACTATATCTTTGGAATCAGCAAGTCAACTGGTCACAAAGAGAGCATTCCAATCCCAATCCGTTAAGTTTCCTGAGTTCAGGCAGGCTACTGAACAGAGTTCTTGGGCAGACATTGGTTGAATAGCTAGAGAGCCTGGCCTCTCAGATACTTGATATCCCAGTCATTTCTCCTGAGCACAGCTGACCTCCTCAGCATATCTCAGCCTCATCCCTAGACCACGGCACTGGGAAGGATGGGGCTTTCCTTCTTCTCCCTTCTCTGTCTCCTCCATCCATCTCTGAAAGACAAGCACCCATCCATTCACTCATCCCCTCACCTCCAGGGTTTTCTGGTAAACACTTCTTAACTCCAATGTTATGATTTGGGGAAAAGCTAAGACCTACCACCTTCTCACCACATTCCAGGGCAGGCATGGGTGGCCATCTGAAGTGGCTCTGGGCCCTCAGAATGGCTACTCAAGGGCTCTTCTCCTAAACTCAAGAACTGGGTCTCCTTGTCCTTATTGTGAACTGAGCATGGAGACCTTGGGAGTTAAAGACAGTCATGTTTCCAGCAGTGGAAAGAGCCTGCCTGAAAGGGTGCTGGCTAAAGAGAGTGGCAAGGGGTCAGCAGCATGGCTCAGGAATCTGGAATCCCTGGTTAGTCACGCTCAAGCCCTGGTTAGTCACAGTGCCTAGCTGGCCCTTTGTCCTTCCTGTCATCAGGCTGTGTGCGTTAATAAACACCCATCCCCCCCACCCTCAGACCAGCTCAAACCTGGTTTTGTGTCTTGCAATCCAAAGACTCCTGACAAACATATGCTTGGGCTCCTTCTGGAGCCAGAAAATCACGAGGAAGCACGTGATCACTCTGTCTCCCTTCCGTCAGTATTTGAAGTCTGAGAAATCTGGAAGGCACATGTAGCCTAGAAGAGAGGTGGGGGAGCAGGGGCACTGGGTTGCCCAATTCTGCAAAAGCACAGCCGGGGGCAGGCTGTTAAAATCCATGCAAACAGAAAGCAGAGAGGCCACATCGGCTCAGTTCCAATATAAGTTGGAGCTGACATTAGGTCAATGTAATTCCAATAAATAAATCTTGGAGTTAGTCCCATAAAAATTGTGTGTGTGTGTGTGTGTGTGTACACATGTGTGTGAGTGTGTACATGTGTGTGAGTGTATATGAGTGTGTGTGCACGTTTGTGACTGTATATATAAGTGGTGTGTATATGTGTTTGTGAGAGTGTGCACATGCGTGAGAGTGTATGTTTGTGTTTGTGAAAGTGTGTGTGAGTGTAAGGGTGTGTGCACATATGTGAGTGTATGTGCTGTGAGTTTGTGTGAGAGTATATGTGTAAGTGGTGTGTGTATGATGTATGAGTGTGTATGTGTTTGGAGTGTAAGTGTGTGTGTGAGAGTGTGAGTGTATGTGTGTCTGTGAATGTGTGTGCATGCATCTGAGTGTGTGTGGATTTGAGTTTGTATATATGCGAAAGTACGTGTGTGAGTGTATATATGTGTATGTGTGAATGTGTGTATGTGTTAATGCATGTGTGTGTATGTGTGTGTATGATGTGTGTGAGTGTATATGTGTATGCATGTCTGTGAATATGCATGCATATGATTGTGTGCATATGTGAGTTTGTATGTATGTGAAAGTATGTGTGTGAGTATATATGTGTGTATGTGTGAATGTGTGAATGTGTGTATGTGTTAATATATGTGTGTGTATGATGTGTGTGAATGTATATGTGTGTCTATGTGTGAATGTATGTGTGTGTTTATGTGTGCATGCATTTCTATATAAATACCCATGTTGGGTGTCCTTTTCTATCAGTCTCACCTTACTACCTTGAGGCAGAGTCTCTCACTGAACCTGAAACTGAACATTTGTATTACTTATCCTTTTCTATTGCTGTGACAAAAATGCCGTGACCAAGTCAACTTTTTTTTTTTTTTTTTTTTTTTGTTTTTTTTTTCGGAGCTGGGGACTGACCAAGTCAACTTATAAAAGAAAGCATTTGACTCAGCTTACTGATCCAGAGGCTTAGTGAGCACATTATTAGAGCAAATGCATGCAGGCGGGAACAGCAGGAGCTCACATCTCAAAACCACAAGCAGAAACGAGAGGGAGGGCTCTGAAAATGGGAAGAGGTTTCTGAAACCTCATCCTTATTCCCAGCGACACACCTCCAACGAGGCCACACCTCCTAATCCTTCCTAAAAATTTCAACCAACTGGGGACAGAGTCTTCAAACATCTGATTCTGCGGAGGCCATTCTCATTCAAACCAATATACCACTTCAGTTAGATTGACTGGCCAGTGAACCCCTGGGATCAGCCTGTCTCCACCTCCCAAGACTGGGGTTCTAGGCACATGCACCCTGCCAGCTTTCACCTGGGTGCTGGGTCTGAACTCAGTGCTGTATGGCAGGTACTCCTGCACCAAGAGTCACCCCCTTAGCTCCCGAGGCTTGTTTTGATAAAACTTTATAAACATGGAGAGATAGCCCATAGTTTGATAATTTTATCCTTTTAAAATACCACATTAAATTATGGTTCATTTTTATTTTTAATGAATACACTCTCTTCTTTGGCAATTTCACCCAGGTACATACCACATTCCAGTTATATCCCTCCCACCCCTGCTGGCTTCCCGTCTTCCCTACATACTCCCATATTCAGATTCCCATATCAATGACATTTTTGTTGTGTTTCATGCCCTACAGAATTTAATTAGGGCTACAGAAACTGCGTGACCATGAATTTGAAACTGACCATTGGAGTCTGCTGGGCTCACCCGTCAGTGGACAGTCTGATTCTGTCTCCCCATCTCCCTCTGAATCTGTTGGCAGCTGCCTAGTTTGCTTCTTATGCTGACTAAGACACGGACTAAAATGAACCTGGGGAGGATATGGTTCATTACATCCCACAGGTTAGAGTCCCACAGGTTTCAGCATGGGAAGCCATGGTAGGAACTCAGGCAGGCTTCTGGAGGCAGGAATTGAAACAGAAACTACAGAGGAACACGGCTTAATGGGTAGTTCCCCTGGCTTGCTCACCCACCTTTCTTTTCTTTCTTTTTTTTTTTAAAAGACTTATTTATTTTATGTATGAATACACTGTCGCTGTCTTCAGACACATCAGAAGAGGGCACCGGATCCCATTACAGATGGTTGTGAGCCACCATGTGGTTGCTGGGATTTGAACTCAGGACCTTGGGAAGAGCAGTCCATGCTCTTAACCACTGAGCCATCTCTCCAGCCCTCACCCACCTTTCTTATACAGCCCCAGGAATGGCATCAGCCACAGTGGGAAGCACCCTCCATATCAAGTAACTCCTGTATCAATCAGTCACCAGAATATTTCCCAACAGATAAGTCCACGGGCCAACCTGGTGGAGGTAATTCATCAGCCGAGGTTCCTTCTTCCTAAGTGTGTTAGGTTGGCAACCGAGATTGGTTATCGCAGTAGCCAATAGTTTAGCAGTGCATGGTAGGGGTCTGTGAGCCCCTTCTCCATCCATAGCTGGCTGTTGGGTGGCCTGACTTTGAAGGCCCAACGTCATTAAGAGCAGCTGTTGTATGTTCACAAATTAAGATTTATGCTTATTACTCAGATATGACAAACCAGACTCTTGATATTCTCTGTTCCCCGAGGCTGGCCCTCAAAACAGAGAGGTCTGGTGGGCCTAACCCCACACAGTTGTAGTTCTTCCTTGCTTCTGCATTGGAGACTCTCGGGCACACTGTCTGCTGACTCTCTACTCACTGTCGGGGTTGAGTCTGTCTGTCTCTCTGAGAAGGAACTCCTTTCTAAGACAGAATTGATTGGTTGGTGGCTTTTGTTGACGTGGGGTCTTACTCTGTAGCTCGGGCTAGTCTAGAACGCACTATGTAGTCCTGACTGGCTTCAAACTCATGGAAATCCTCCTGCCTCAGTCAGCCTTCTGAATGTTGAGATTACAGGTTTGACTTACTATGCTCAGCTTTCCAAGGTGTGTGTGTGTTTGAGGCAGGGTTTCATGTAGCTCAGGCTGTCTCGATTTCTTTGTGTAATTAAATACAGACCTTGTACTTCAATCCTCTTGCCTCAGCCTCCTGAGTGCTGAGACTATAGGCGTGCACCACCATGCCCTGTTGATTCAGTGCTGGAGACTGAGCCCATGGTCTTCTGCATACTAGGCAAACTCTCTTATTAACTGAGCTACATCCACTCTTCCCCCAAGGCAGAACTTCAAGAGAAATCTTTTATGTATCTATATGTGTATAGGTGCATGTGTATATTGTACCTGGGGAGGCCAAAAGAGGGCATAAGGTCTCCTTGAGCTGGGGTTATCTGATTCTGAGCTTCCTGATCAAGGTTCTGGAAACTGAACTTGGCTTATCTACAAGAGCAGCAAATACTCTTAACTGCTAAATCGAATCCGTTTGGGAAAAATCAAAATGTGCTTTTTTGTTTTTTTGGTTTTTTTTAAAGTCATTAAGGTGCAGTTTATAAACCATGCTGGTGGATCTCCCTCACCGACCTGATTGCCTTTTAAATCGCTCTGACATTAAAATGAAAAGGATCCAGGGAAATCAGACTGGCAAGCTTCAGCTATCTAAACAGTATGTGTCACCATGCTGATTCAACGCTCCAGCTCCAAGAAACAGAATCTTTAAAAGACTATAAATCCAAAGTGCATTGGTGTCTGTGCCTTTCAGACGGGATCCCGGGTGCCTGGATCTGTGAAAAGCATTCGTACATGAGCAGACTTTGTCTAAAGGAACATGAGACGGATAATTCTGTTTGTCAAGATGACCAGGCTAAGAGATATCCAGACAGGTGGTAACAGCATCGCTTCTGGGCATATCTGAGAAGCTCTCTCCCGAGGAGTTAGCAATGCACTGGCAGATTGGGTAAAGGTCTGCCCTCGCCAGTGTGGTGGGGACCATCCAATCGGTTGGGGCTCTCGCCAGTGCAGTGGGCACCATCCAATCGGTTGGGGCCCTCGCCAGTGCGGTGGGCACCATCCAATCGGTTGGGGCTCTCGCCAGTGGTGGGCACCATCCAATCGGTTGGGGCTCTCGCCAGTGCGGTGGGCACCATCCAATCGGTTGGGGCCCTCGCCAGTGTGGTGGGCACCATCCAGTCGGTTGGGGCTTAGATGAAGCAAACGGGTGAAGGGAGGGCTGGTTTGTTGTCCGCCTCAGCCGAGACGCCCAGCCTTGTTGCTCCAGCTCCTTAGACCTTTAGAACCAGGCTGCGTCTTACATCTTCGACTCCCCTGGTTTCTGGCCATTGAGTTTAGATTGATTATACCACTGACTTCCCTGAGCCTCTCTCTTGAAGACAGTGGGTGATAGCCTTCCTCACCAAGTGTGAGACAGTCCCTCATCATCCTTCTCTTCACACGCACCACATACTTACCCTATTCTTTAATTGGGGGGTGGGTGGGTCTGGATACCGAGTGACATACACATCTATGTACATGCACGTGTGCACGAGTATACGCATAAGCGCTTGGCTTTGCAAAGTGATCTCAGATGTAGGTAGACCGCAACCGAGCTGAGAGGAGTCACCTCCTACAAAAACGTTTCTCTGCAGATGTGGGATTTGGCCAGAGACTCGGCTGTGGGACACGTGCCTTACTTTCAAAGTGGCTTATTCCTCAGCCCACAAGCCATCTCTCTTGATGAGCAATGGCTGACTACGTCATCACTCTGCTTGTGGAGTCAGGCTAATGCTGAGCCCCGTGCTTTGGAACTGTGGCTTTATGACTAAAGTAAGTGTTTTTTTAATCATTATTACTGTCTCTTGGCAAACCACACCAGAGGGGTTTCTCCTCTTCTTTTTATCCCCCTGACATTAAAAAGGACAGGGATCAAGGCTCGACCTGGCAAATGAAGCCGTCGGTGTCACTGCTCTGATTAAAGCATGACTAAATCTGGTTTCTCTTTCTCTCTTAGATTGACACGGAGGCTGCTGGATCTTTGTTTTTGTGGTGTGCATGGTTTTGACTGTGTGTAAAGCCCGGGAGGGGGACGCTGCAGGACCTGTGATCAAACAGCACAGGGAGGGAGGGACGGTCTTGCCACAGAGGCCTAGCGTGGCAAGTCTTGTGGTCAGGAGGCTGGGCGCATACCCATAGACACTGACTTCCCCTGAGTGCCCTTTAGAATTCTGGACTGGGAACTGTTCTCAACACCGACTCCTCCAGGCAGGACCTTGACAAGAGCCTCATGCTACAGTGTTTTGGCTCTCAGTGTTTATGCTGTCACCACGGCCAGGACCACAGTGTGTTGGACGGCCTCTTGCTCTGCGCTGCACCCAATTTCTGTTTCACATTTCCAGTTTGATTTTAGGGGTTAGGAAGAATATCTATTTGGACATCGCCATGTTTCCAGCGCCAGGCACACAGTAACTGCTTTGTAAACGTTTGTTCAGCAGCAACATCTCTATACAATGATTCCTTGAGAAACTGCAGGCAAGCCGGAAGCTGGTTAAATGCCACCAACTCCAGTTCTAAGCCAGACACTTGAACCAATTACTGGCTACATCTTGGGCAGGTTAGTTAGTCATGCCAAGCCTCAATTGTCTGTACCGTAAAGCAGGGGTGATGATACCTGTGTCATTGGGTCATTAGAAGATTAACGCCAGACACTACTCATGACAGCACGTGGCACGGCGCTATCCTTTCCATTGTTTTCTGCATCCCTAAGGAGATAATTATATACGTTCACTCGATGCCAAGAAACTTCCAGGGCTACTTCATGGGAAGGGTGGATTGCCCTTTTGCTCCCACGCCAGGCCCAATGGAACATAAACAACAGGTGGCATAGCCAAGCCTGAGTCCTGTGAGTCACGTGTGAGCCTGCTGGTGCCATTCACTCCTCTCCCAGGGACTGTGCACCATACAGGGGGATGCCTTCTCCATCCCAACTCCTAGAATGAAGCTACCTAGAACAGACCCGTAACTATGCCTATAAAATAGAAAATATGAGCAAGCTAGGTATGGCAGTCACACCTCTAATCCCAGGATGGGGGAGGGGGAGGCTATCTTTGGCCACATAGCTAATTCAAGGTTAGCCTGGGCTACATAAAAGTCAAACCCGGTGACACAGAAGTAGTGAAGGAAGCATGAGCACTAACACCTCACTGCTGGTCTACACCCCACTGCTGGTCTACACCCCACTGCTGGTCTACACCCCACTGCTGGTCTACACATTGCAGCCACAGAGCCTGGAGAGGACGTGGACTGACACAAAGCGAATGTCACCAAGCAGGGGTTGTGTAAACCCCTCAGGATGATGGGCAATCCCGAAGCCTCTCTCACACCAACTGCTCCCACACTTTCAATTCTGCAGTGTGACATTCAGTCAGTTGAATCACCACAGCAAACTCAGGCTGCATTTTATGGTGTAAAAGGGAGGCAGAATTACTATTTCAAATATTTTTATGTATTTACTAGTATATGTGCACATGCTATGCACTGTAAGTGTGTGTAGGTCAGAGGGCAACTTTCAGGATTCTCTCTCTCTCTCCTTCTACCACCTGGGTCCCAGGGATCAAACTCAGGTCCTCAGGTTTGGTAGCAAACTCCTTTACCCATTAGCTATCTGTCTACCCCTGAGAATTATTTTTTAAACGGGAGGCAAAGCTGAATCATTCTACCAGGGTTTACCAGTTCCACTTAGAGTTCAGGAGCTCCACCCAGCATTTCTTTCCTGGATTATTCATACCAGCGGATAGTTTATATTTACTGAATCCTTTTGTCTGTGCGTGTAGAGCAGTGTGAGACGTGTCCTGTCCTTACCATTGCAGTGGGACAGCAAAACACACAAGGCCCAGGGTAATGTCATGTTAGCCAAGCTTCCATTCCATGCCGGAACTGGTGAGGACTATTCTGTGTCACTCCCTGTAGATGGTGGTGGCCCATGTACTGTGGCTTCCCCTTCACCATGTATACACCTGGGGGAAGAGGGAAGGGAGAAAGGGAAAGGGGGAAGAGGGAAGGGACAAGGCAGAGGGAGAAGAGGGAAGGGAGAAGGGGGGAGGAAGGGGTTGCCATTGCTCTTCTTAATAAGGTAAAGAGGCCAGGCTTTGAGAAGGGAAAAGTTCCCCACAGACCACAACTCACACAGCAGTGACATCTGGGCTGGAAATAGAGGCCCAGCCTTTGGAACAGTGACCTTTTCTTCCTATTAGGCTGCCCCATGCTCATCATGGCCACAGTCCCTTCTGTTTGCTCTAGACTGAGTGATATTCAGCCTCTGCTGGTATAAACTCTCAGTCCAGGGTCTCTGTTCCTCTTATATCCGTTGCCCAAGGATAGCCCTAGACTAAGGAGTAAGAAGAGGCAGTGGGAACTTGAAAAGCTGGCATAGCCTCATTTTTCTTCACCAGCTTGTGCCCAGTGAACATTTTTGTTTGTTTTTGTTTGTTTTTGCATGGGAGTAAGCAACCAAAAGGCAGTGGTCATGAGCATTCCCAGGGTGGCCTCCTTGTCCTAAATCAGTTTACCCTTAGTCAAAGGACAGACCTGTGACTAGTGAGCTGGACAGATGACAAAGCTCTTCTAATGGGAATAGAAAGGGTTAGTGGATGTGAAGGAGATATGAACTCTGGCAAGGGTGAGAGCAGGCCGTGGTAGCCCTGGCCCAGAGGGATGAGTAATTCTTCTGTAGACAGGCACGGCAGAGAACATTTTAGAGGAACAGAACGTTCAGGACAGGGAGATGGTCCAGGCTGGAGCAGGGATCATGCAGTGAGTCATATGCCTGAAAGCCTGGGTTGAAACCCAAATTTACAGCAGGTAAATCCCAGCCTAAGATGATCTTGTTTTACCCTTATAATGCACACACACACACACACACACACACACACACACACACACACACACACGCACACACACACGCACACACACACGCACGCACACATAGTTTGCTTTAATACAGGGTATCATGTTGCCCAAGCTAGTTCCAACTCATTATGTGGCAGAAGATGGCCTTAAACCCCTAATGTTTCTACCGTCAGTGCTGGGATTATAAACCTGCACACTTCTATAATGAATATATCTTACTCCAGCACTTGGGGAAGGCTGAGCTCTACACCAGCCCGGCCACTATGAGATCTATTCTCAAAGCAGTAACAACAGCAACACAAACTCTTCAGTTCAGGCTTAGCTCTGGCCATAAAAGCTGAGATCTGGGAGGAAGTGCAAATCTTTCTTGGATGTGGGGAACCTGGTGACAAAACCTCCAAGTAGCCCGGGGCTTGGAAAGCAGTTTACCATGGATGAGTAGGCCATTAGTCCAGAGAGCAGGGGGATCTCCCTTCTTGGTAAAGAGATAACAATAAACCTGAAATAAACATAGCTAAGGAGACGAAGCAGAAGTTTGAAATCCAAGGGCAGATAAAGAAAGAGTCGTCCACTGCTTAAGCTATTTAAGAAGCATCATCTAAAGTCCACGATGCTGCTGAACATTTGGGCAAGATCATGGAAAATCCCTGCCCTTCTGAAGTTTTGTTTTGTTTGTCTTTGTTTTGAGCTATATATAGCCCAGGCTGGCCTGACACTTTCTGTATAGCCCAGGGTAGCCTGGAGCTTATCGCAAGTCTCCTGACTCAGCCCTCCAGAGAGCTGAAATTGCAGGCTTGTGCTGTTAGCATTCTGTTTAAACTCCACCCCACAGTTACCTGGCAACAGCCAGGTAGGCCTGACTCAGGCCCCCTCCTCTCTTGCTCTTGCTTTCTTGCCCCCATGCTCTCCCCATTCCCTCCACTTCCCTCTCTTTACGTGCTCATGGCCAGCCTCTACTTCTCTACTCCTCCTCCTCCTCTCTCTCTCTATCTCTCTCTCTGTGTCTGTCTGTCTCTGTCTATCTCTGTCTCTGTCTCTCTCTCTTTCTCTCTCTCTCTCTTTCTTTCTCTCTCTCTGCCTTTCTTTGCCCTTACTATTCTCTTAACTCCCCTACTTATGTCCTGAATAAACTCTAATCTAGACTATACCATCATGTGACTGGTTCTTCAGGGGGAAGGGCCCACGGAGGCACCCCCTTCCCCCCATACTTCACCACACCTCCATAGAACATATCCCCCCTCCCTTTATCTTTACATAAACACATCATGTGCCTCCATGCCTGGTTATTGGAACTTCCCGTCCAAGGGAACTCTCAGCTTCAGTTTGTGTTTTCTATTTGCCTAAGGCGTTGAGTCTATGTGAGTGGACCCTTGCTAATTCAGATAGACTCTACACACACCCGGACTTCAGTCTTGAGGGGCCTGTGAAGGACAGGACCATGGCATTGCAGAGGACCACTTGGAGGTAGGCCTTCAGGATAAGCATGACGCCTTCCTCTGCAGACCCTGGGTTGGATGGAATCTCAAAAAACACACCAAGACCAAACTGTTTGCAAGACTAGAAAACTTGGTGCTTCTTGTCCACGGTGTGTGGACTAAGATGAATACCTGTTACCTATTGTGGCTAAATCTAGAAGTCAGGGTGACAGAGAAAGCCACTGGAAGGCAGGACAGAGGGGAGTGTTCGAGAAGCTTGTAGTTCCAGGCCCAGAGGCAAAACAACAGACATGAATGAATGAATTCTTTTGGCCTAGATCACTAGGCGTGGGGATGTAGAACCTTGGCTACTTTAGTCTGTAATATTCTTGAGAAATGGGCCTTCCTCATTTCTAGATATCAGCTGGAATGTCTCATCTTAAGTAGAGCCTTCTAAAGGGGCCTGAGTGTGCCCTTGTGAATATACACACATACATGTGTTAGGTCTCACCGGCTGTGCGTAGAGCAAGAAATGAGCTCCACCTGCATGACAGGAGGACCAGTAGATAAAAGCCAGCATTACTCAGGAACTTGTGAAGCCAGTTCCTCTCTACCAAAAGGAGCCATTTCCCTTAACTCTGGCAGAAGCCACATATGGCTACCCATGGTGCCTCTCAGCATATCAAAACTGGTCTCCACTCCTTCAATATCACAAGTACCTGTTATACACTCCAAAGTCCATGCTAGCACCCTAGACCTTTCCTCCTCCCAGCCACCCCTCCGCCTTATAAACAGGAACACTCCTCCCTTGCTATTCTCTTGCATGCTCCTTTGCTCTTTCTCTATCTCCACAGTCCCTTGCTCTCACTGTGCTCTAGTCTCTGTCTAGCTATTCTGCTGTCCTCACCATTGCCAAACACTCTCCCCCTTCCCTATCCCTGCCCATGTCCAGTCTGTCTCTCTCTCTCCGCTCTGACTTTTTCCTCTGGATATTTTCTATCATTCACAACAAAAACTTTACCCCAAGAATGGAGCAGTTATGCCATCAGCGCCTTTCCCGCACCCCTTCATATGCAACACATGTCTGTGCATATCTGTCTCTGCACAATTATACTATCTGTGCATGCTCACGGTGCCCGAGGGTGTGCAGGGAAGAGCTGTCAGGCCAGAGGTCCTTGCACGATAGTGGACAGCACTAGTTTGGTTTTCTGTCACGGTCTTCTCTGAGCTTATGTGTCACTGCCGATGCCAAGGTCTACAGAATTGAAGCCACAGCATGAGCTAGGTCCAATGGAAAGCAGTGGACTGTGCAATGCCACTGAAAGAGATCCTGACATAGACAACTGATGCTTACCCTATGCCTGACAAGACAGCCTTTCTGGTCCCCATCGGACTACTGGGAGTAAAGAAGCAAAGGAAGTGGCTCTGTGGTCAGCCCTCACAATCACATGAGACTCCCGAGGGCTTCCTCCCTAATTTCTTTGTGCTGATTGTGTGGCTGGGAGCCAGTTCTGACTGGAAGATAGATGCTGGAGTAAGTGCAATGTGGATATTCTCGCACGCCATGAGAAGTGCACTCAGACCTCTTAGCTCGCCAGGAGAGCCGGGACTTTTGTTTTGGGAAATTCCTGCCTCCCTTCTTGCTGCTGCGGTGGTTTGAAGTCCCCAGGGAAAGCCCCTGAGAGTTGTGGTTACTTCAGTTTAGGCTGAAGCAGGAAAAGAGAGAGTTGCATCAAACGAGACAATGTAACACACCGGCTGCTATCAATTTTCATTTTCTCTTCCACCCCTGGTTTTAGTTTCTATTTCCTGCAAGCTGAGAGGTTTTCCCTGGCTGTCAGGCTTCCCACAGCCACTAATCCTGCAAGGAACTGAGGCTACAGGACAGGGCAGGCCCTTACTGCTCTGGTGTCCCTCAAACCAGCCCGAAGCCAAAGCTTTGTGGATTCTGAGGGCTGACTGTACTTGTCATCATCCCTTTCTCTGGGAGAAGTGCCCAAGAGGCTAGTTCTGGGCAGATTTGCAGAGTTGCAGGTGTCTTCGTCAGACTCCAGATTCTCAGCCCTAAAGTCTTTATTACCCATCAGTCTTCCATCTATCCATCTAACCATCCATCCATCCATCCATCCATCCATCCATCCATCCATCCCTCTATCCATCCATCCATCCATCCATCCATCCATCCATCCATCCATCCAGCCAGCCAGCCAGCCAGCCAGCCAGCCAGTCAGCAAATGTTTATTGGATCCATTCTGTGTATCAAGCACTGTGCTGGGCACAGGACTTCCTGAAGAGAAAGAGGTTCTACCCTGTAGTCGAAAAGTCCATCTTATCTGGTAGGGACCACCAGTACCCAGTTATTCATAGGCTATCCAACCTACTGAAGCAGAGACCACTTGGCTTCTGTGATGTCTCAAGCCACATACTTAAATGTAACTTTAGTAGAGGAGTCCACAGCCTTCAAGGGGCCAGAAGAGTCTTCTACTGTTTTATACTTCTTCCTTCAGTAAAGTGTTCAGTTGCTTTACCCTTGCCTGAGGGTGGCCTTGGGGACTGCCTCATAGCATGAAGAAGTGACAGAAAGATGCGGTGAGAGGCTAGTAAGCCTTCAAGCTTGGCTTTCTCCCTGAAAAGCTTCTCTCAGCCCCCCCCCCCGCCATGTGAGGATGCCGCGGGTGCAGTAGGTAAGTGTTGTAACTGACAGCCCCAGCTGAGGTTCCATGGGACAGCCATGTTTATTGGATCCATTTTGCTGGGCACGGGGCTTCCTGAAGAGAAAGAGGCTCTACCCTGTAGTCGAAAAGTCCATCTTATCTAGTAGGGACCACCAGTACCCAGTTATTCATAGGCTATCCAGACTATTGAAGCAGAGACCCGTGCCAGCCAGCACCACACACCAGACCTGAGAATAGCAAAGCCTTTATGGTGTTTAGAGTCTCAACTACTGTCTGTCCGTCTTGGGAGAGACCCCGAGCTGAACTGCATAGAGACTATACTCGTCATGTCAGAACAGCAATGATGACAAGCAGGGGCAGTCCTCAGCACCTGGCAGCTCCAGGACGCCCGGAGGGCACTGAGTTCATCGAGGCTCATGTCCCTCCTGCATATAGCACGGAGTTTGCATATAACCTCCACAATCCTCGGTATACTTTACACAGTACAGTCATCATGCCATGCTGTGCACATAGTGGTTATTCTTTAGGGAATGATGATCAAAAGACCATTGGTCTACATTCAGCACAGATGCATTTCCTCCCAAGGATTTCCAGTCCAACTTGGGTGATTGCATCCACGGCTGAGGAACTCGGGGGGACAGGGAGCCCATTGCAACTGTTTGCACTTTAAGTCACCATGTGTGGGCAATTTGCTCTATAGCCTAAGATAACAGATAACAGCACCAGGGCCCAGTGACTTTGCTGCTTGAGGATGGGCCGGTGGCCAATGCAGTCTTAGGCATTGTGATTGCTGCAGACTTTCCACCTACCTGGGACCAGCTCACCCAGATCCTGCATGAACAAGAGTCCCGAATACTTCCTATGGTGATCAAAGCTTGAGAAGTACTAACCATCTAGAAATATATACTACCCGCTCCTAGGTACCTTCTTTTTATATATTCAGATTTCATATAAAAAACAAACAAACAAACAAACCCAGGGCTGGAAAAATAGCCCAGTAGTTAAGAAAATTGCCTGCTCTTCTATTCCCAGTCCCCACATGGTAGCTCAACTTCTGTCTCAGGAGATCTGACTCCCTCTTCTGGCCTCTGAAGGCCTGTACATGGTGTACAGTTGCACTTGCAGTCAAGGCACGCGCGCGCGCACACACACACACACACACACACACACCCCACAGAGTAAATAAATAAGCAAATAAACACATAAATAAAGTTTAAAGAATAAAAATAATCCAAACACACAAAATAAGGTAACCAGCCTTGCTCCCCACCCCCAGATTTAACATTAAAAACAGCAAGCACAGCTTCCGGGTTGAACACTGTCTTGACTTCTCTTCCTGTTGCTATGACAAAATTCTCCCACAAAAGCCATTCAATGGAGAGGTTTGTTCCAGTTCACAGTTCCAGGGCAGAGTCCACTGTGGAGGTGAAGTTAATGTGATCAGAGCTGGAAGCAGGTGGTCACATGACATCCACAGCCAAGCAGTGGGAGCAACAAATGCTCGCACTCTGATGGCTGTCTCTGTTTACACAATCGAGAATCCTCCGCTCAGGGAATGGTCCTGCCCATAGTCAACATCACTCTTGCTACATGAATTCCCCTACACTCATGACCTAAGAGGCCTCTTTCTCAGGCAACTCTAGATTCAGTCAGGCTTGACAATTAGTATCAACACTCACAGACTGTATGCTAAGTTCTTTTCAAATATAACTCATTTAACCCTCCTGGCAGCCTAACGAGAGATGCTATCATGCCTTACATTAAGAACGAGGAAACTGGGGTTGGGGATTTAGCTCAGTGGTAGAGCACTTGCCTAGGAAGCGCAAGGCCCTGGGTTCGGTCCTCAGCTCTGAAAAAAAAACCAAAAAAAAAAAAAAAAAAAAGAACGAGGAAACTGAGTACGGTTGCATCACCCACGCAAGTTCTTGCAAGTTCATAAGCAACAGCGGTTGCATCTCTGTGAGGGACCTGTCTCCAGACTTAGGCTGTCCTGCATCCAGGCTGGATAATGTTCCACTGTGTGGACATATCATGCTTTGTTAGAGCTATCTGTTGATGAATAACTGAGGGCTTTGGTTTTTTTTTTTTTTTTTTTTTTTTTTTTTTTTTTGCTATCTTTTGACTATTTGGAAAAAGAGTGCAATGAACAATATAAAAGCAATCTATTCAAATTCCTGCTTTCGATTATATTATAGTTGTTGCTTCTGTAATTGTCGCTTTGAGAGCAGTCTCCTGTAGTCCAGTTAGTTAGCATTCAATAAGTGCCTGCCTCCTGGACATGTGGGTCCCATCTGGTTAGATCTGATTTTTTTTTTAAGAGAAGATAAAAATATGGGAATGGTTGGTTACCAGTACAAAGGAAAACCAAACCGAACCAAGATCCCTTGTGTAAGTAAACTCAGTATGTCCAGGGTCTGCCCTTGAATTTTCAGGTTGTTACTTAATCCCGGAGGAATAATCTGATCATCTACAGCCTGGCCTCCAGTTACTTCCCCAGTCCCTTCAGACTACTGAAGATAGTCCAAGCTGAGGCCGCAGTCCCTCCTCCTGTCTGGAAGGTTGTTCCATGAACACTACACCTTGCTGAAAGTATTCTTAACAGAAGCACGGCAACACAGGTACTGTTTCCATTTTACAGATGAGAAACAGGCGTGGTGGACTGAAATCAATTCCCTGAGGGCACCCCACTGGCTAATGCCATGCCTTGGACTTTATTCCCAAAGCCTAAGACCACAGCTTCCCTGCACTGGGAGAGCAGAAAGGACTAGAACCTGGGATATTTCTGCCTACCTGGGACATTTCTAGGTGTTGTTCCCAGTTCCAGAGACCAGGTATACCAGACAGACTTACCTTAATAAACTTAATATCACAATAAACAGTATAATGTATAGTAAGCGATTCAGGCTGCCCACACACCAATTAAACCAGGAATGTTGGGATGGGGCCCTCATTGTTATTGATTTTCAAAAAGGTCTTTCTCTTTCTGCCACATCAAAAGCTAGAAAACGAAAGCCAAAAACATAGAGTTCCAGGGCATGGTGCTTCCTGGGAGAATTCCCCAACTCTTTAAAGTGACTGCCCTGTAGAGGATGCTCCTTGTAGTGGATTTGGAGGAAGGATTAAGGTGTCATTGTTTAGGTGGTGAAGATGGATCTTGTCTTTTCTCAAAGCATAGGTCTTGCTCTCCGGGGACTGCATTAGCCAGAGAGAGAGTGGGGGCTGCTATCCAGGGAGAGGATGCTCACCTCTTTGTCTCTCTGGATGTGCCTGCTTGTCCTTCGGTCCCCTCCCATATTATGACAGTATTAGCTCAGGCAGCTATGGAATTTTGAGCTCACAGACTGTAAACTAAATACGTTTCTGGACTTTGTAAATTATCCAATCTTGGGTATTTTGTTACAGCCACAGAAAGTGAACTAAGATAGGAGAGGCTGGGTCTCAGGCAGAAAATGGGCTCATTTGATAGAACAGAGGGAGGAGAGGGAAGGGGAGGGGAAGAGAGGGAGAGGGAGAAGGAGGAGAGAGGAGGAGAGGGGAGGAGAAAGAGGAGGAGGGAGGAGGAGAGGGGAGGGGGGAGGGGAGAGGGAAGGAGAGGAGGAGGGAGAGGGAGAAAGAGGGGGAGGGGAAGGAGAGGGAGGAGAAGAGGGGGAGGGGAGGAGGGAGGAGAAGAGGGAGGGAGAGAAAAGCCAAGTCAAGTGCTGCTTTTCCCACACAGCTCCCCTCTTCCCTTGTGATCAGCCAGGTCAAAGCTCATTACTCTCTTCAAGGGTTCTCTGAGCTTGCACCAGGGAGAAGACATCCAGAAGCTGAAGGTGAACATGCTTTACTGTGGAACCATGGGCCCCAGAAGCCCTGTAGGCTTGCTGTTTGCTCACCCTCCCTTGACTCTCTGAAAACTCACATCTGGCCATCCATTTGATTTCAAGTAACACAGCAGGAATCAATCAAACTGGATTCTGTAGGTAAAAAAGTGCTTATGCCCGAGCCGGCTCTGTGGCTGAACAGATGTTACTGTTATTTGCTTCAGCACTCCAGAGCTTGCTGGAGCGTCTGAGCGCGCTGCTGACATGCTCAACTTTTTGTTAAGTGAGGACCAGTGTGACTGAAGGCACCTGGCTCAGCAGACAGAACATGAAGTCACTGTCAGCTGGGCTGGAATCTCCACAGTCTCTGCTCTTCCTGTCGCTTCAAGCAAGTCATTTGGTATTTCAGTCTGGTCTTTGAAATGAGGAATTGAGACTTTAATTTTTAAAAGTCCAAGCAGGCGAGAAGTGTCCCCTTGGATTTTAGGGAGGTGGCTGGCATTGTGGAACACTGATACACAGGCCAAGAGGACAGTGGCCATCTTGATTCTCTTTCTTTTGTCTGATAATGGTAGAGCAACAATTATGACCATATTTTCTACTGCAGTTCTACCACCCCCCATTTTCTTTTTAACACAATATCTGCTCTCAGGTGACTTCTCATCTGGAAATTACAAATGTTCATTCAAATTTACTTTAAGTTACTTTTATGGCATGTGAACTATTTAAGATAGTGTACTAAAATTAACTCTTGAGTTATTAAACAATACCACACACACACACACACACACACACACACACACACACTGGTATGTGCACAAGGTACAGATAGTTGACATGATGCTCCAAAGTTTCAGATTTTTGGGGGTTGGGGGGGACACTGAGTAGGGGTGTGTCAGCTCTCAGGGATGGGGCTTAGCATTTCAGGGAAAGCAAAACCATCTTGTTCCCTTGTGTGACATTAGTTCTTTAAGTATAGAAAGCTCGTGTTGACTGCAGAATTGTCCTCACCTTGAGGATGTCTTCAGCCTAACTGACCAAAGGATCCTGGTCTGAAAAGAATAGTTCAGTGGCTGAAGAAATGGTTCAGCAGGTAAAGGGTCCTGCTGCCAAGCCTAAGGACCCAAGTTCAATCCCCAAGACCCAAGTGGGAGAAGGAAAGCACTGTGTACCCACCCCCTAAACAAACAAACAAACAAACAAACAAAATAACACATCCACAAAGAGTAGTCATCTGTGCTCATGTTTGCGGTACCCAGGAGGTAGCCATGAAAAAAGAAAATTGAAAATATTATTATCACTCTTACATTTGAGTAGCCCTTGGTTAAAACTGAAAGGAGCCCTGGATCGTGTCACTTTTGGATGGCAAGCCTCATAGGGAAAGGTCAGTGCTTCACCAATTCTCCAAAGTGATACTCTTTGATGCTGATTCTTACTGTCAGTAAGACTTGAGCATTAAGGAATATCACTGCCTTGCAAATACTAGACCTAAGAAACACAGTAAAGGAGTACAAAGTAAATGCAGAGGAACAGTTACAATTAAATTCTGAAGGAGATGAACTTTGCTACAGTACTTCTAAGGAGTAGATGAGAGTAACTTTGTCACCTTTCACTTTAGGTAAGGAAGTGCTGCAGAGACACCTCCCAGCCTACAGAGGGTGCTGTTACCACTGACCATTTCCTTGAGTGTTTAAAGGTCCAAATAACTGGTGCCATTTTGTCTGTCTTGAAAGAATGACCCTGTTTTCCCAAATCTTTCTACATCCGATCCCATGACAATCCTTACACCACTTCCATGACAGAGAGCCTTCTGTTTTATGAAGTAGAGGGCTTGATGTGACATTTGTCACCTGGAACTCTGGATCAGTGTTTTGCTCTGCTATGTGGGGAAGGTCCTTACTATCTCCTTAAGATCCATGATGTCAGCCTCACAGGGTTCACGGATTACCCCGGTAACCTTGAGGGTGCTAGTTTTTTTATCTGAAATTCCCCTGAAATCACTTCACTAGTAAGCATTTGCCCTTGATAGTGGGAAACCCCCAGAATAGAAAAGCTAAGTTGTACTATTTGGAACTCCTTGCGTTCACCATCCTTATGGACAAAATGACAATTTCAGGCAATTCACACATTACAAAGGCAGTCACAGACCTGGAGGAAAGCTAAGCAGCTCCCATTTGGGGCTAATCCTGAAGCATTCCCGAGGGGCAGGGCCATTGCCGGGGATGGGGGCGGGGCAGACATTTATCACAAGCAAATCAGTATCTATCATCAGCTCCTGACTTTCCCGTGCTGTTTTCAACCGTGGGTGGAGGTCAGCTCTCAGGTTTGCATACAGTGCTAATATTTTCCCTAGAACTGGAATGCCCCAGAGCCGTGGCTCCTGTATTATAATGCACTATCACGGTTGTGGTCCAAGCCAACCGTTCCACATTATAATGTGCCTATTATCAAGGAAATAATGTAAAAAAGCCTTGCTACCTACGGTCTGGCCTATACAGTATCAGACAAAGCATGGGTCTACAAACCTGGGCTAAATGCATAGATACATAGGAATCAGACAGTTGCTGTGTCTCTAGCAGGGTTGATAGGGACACAGTGTCTTTGTATCTGCCTCACTTTGTATTGGCTGGAATTCTTATCCGTTCCGATCTGGCAACTGGAAAGTCTACAAGACACCATTTATATTTTTATCTTCTATTACTTTCCAAGCATAAGGACATCCCCCCAAATCTACCTTGAGACCCAAACGGGTGTGCACTCCAACTAATTTATTCTACTCTACATCCTCCAAGGACATGATTTTCTGTGACATATCTGTAGGTGGTGTCATAGTAGTCTTTATTAATTCTTCCATGAATTTCTTTTATTGAGTACCTATTGTATGACAGGTCCTGTCCTAGGCTACAAGATGACAAAGTACAAGTCAACAGGCCAGACAGGGCCTCAGTCAGCTTATTAAAATCCGGCCACACTCTCTTGTTCGTATGCTGTGGAGAGCTGAGGTGAGTAATTATGACAAAGACCAAGAAAAATGATTTCCTCTCTGGTAGCATATAGAGCAAAGTCCACCTGTCCTGTTCTAGAAAGTCAATACAGGGGGGAACCAGACAGACGAGTAGCTGTGTGTCTTTGGGAGCCTCTGTGGTGAGTGTACTGTATGAAAACTGTTAACACAAGGGGAACCCAGAGTTTACTCATAACCACCTGAGCCACTGCTGGGACTTACAAGAAAAGAAAAAGAGAAAACAAAACCCACAAGACAGGCATGGAAAGAGATTTGCAAAAAGAAGCCAGAGAGAGTAACGCTAAGAGATTTGATCAGTTAGTATGGAAACCCACTAGGATAGGCAAGAGTACAAAGGGCACCCAATCCTGTGAGCCACACATGGGTCGGAATCCCCTGGGACACTCCTTAGGCTGATGACTGATGGTCTCACCTGGGACTCCATGTGCCATCGGGAGGGCTGAGCCAGCCTGTCATTCGTGGGCACCCCCAGGGGAGGCCGCAAGGGTGCACAGAACGGGAGATATTGGGTCCCCGTTAGGTTGTAGGGATGGCCGGAGTTCGCTTAGAGCAAGTGAGAAGCGGAAAGAACCAGGGCACAGACACACAGCAGGAGGTGCAGTGAGGAGGCAGTTTATTGTCTATTAATACTGGTACAGAGAGAAGCTACGCGTACAGCATCAGGGGCCGCTGGCAGTGATTTTTTTTTTTTTTTTGAAGTTGGTTTTTGTTTAGTTTTTCATCAGAAGGAAACAGAACAGTCAAAGTACACTTCAGGTTACAAAGTACAGCAGCTAGCCCAGCAAGTCTAATTCAGAGTAAGCTCCCAGCCCTCCCACCCCACTGACCAACCACAAATGGATGTATTTACAGAGGTGCCACTCACCCCAAGTGAGCTGTAAAGCTGAAAGTCCTATCAACGACCTATATTCAAACTGAAAAGCTGCATCAGACACAACATTTTCTGGAATCTTCATTAAGGTTTTTTTGTTTGTTTGTTTGTTTTTGTTTTTTGTTTTTTTTTTGTTTTGTTTTGTTTTTTTTGCCTCTCTCCTAAGCCAGGAGTTTGAAAGGAATAAAGAATATTCCAGAACCCTGCAAAAAGACAGGACGTTTCTTCCCACTTGTCACAATAGCGTATCGTGGAGCTACACGTAGAACAGCTTGGATCAGATAGTGCCTGGTGACTCCTGACCTCTTGATATAGAGACCTGCAAGCCCAGTGATGTTGCCCCGCCCACCCAGTTGGGAAGCCAGGAGGTTTCCTTGGTAACAAGAGTAACTGGCTCTCCCCAGCACCATCAGGCGATTGCATAGTTCTTTTTGCTTTTGCAGCTGTCTCCTTGGCAGCGAGGTTGACACATGGGCTTGAGTTGGGCTTGCTGAAAGAGTAGGTGGGGAGGGTGGATTCTGGTGATGAAGATTTTAAAATTAATTGTTTGGGAACTATGGTGGCTGTTTTTTGATTGAAAAAAAAAAAAAAAAACGTTTATGACCTTGCCTTGCTGGGAAAGGTTGTGGTCTCTTGGAGGGCAGGGAAGGATGCTGTCTGGGAAGGGAGCTCAACAGCAAGGGTATGAAGACTGGAGGTTTGACCCATTCAGTCAACTGGATACAGGGGATGGGCAGGGATAAAGAGTGTGATGAATGGGGATTCATAGATTTGGCATAAACTTGGGTAAAAGACTCAAGAACTACAAATTCACAGTCCCATTTATGGATGAAGATAAAATTCTTTCTGTTTCTACCAACCTCTGAGTTCACAATGCAACCTTAGCAAGGATAGAAGGCCAATGAGGTGAGGTTGACATTGTTTGTATTTCTGTGTAGACGATATATCAGGCATGCCCAGCCTGCAGCTCATAAACTGAAGGCATCCTAGATAGTGAATGCCCGCAATGTTTTGTGTGACATCATGCTACGATGTCAGAAGGTTGGACAACCCTGCCGGTGTAGATGGTTATATACTTTGAACTCATCACCTCATATATTTTATACCATATATGTAGATGTACCATAGGGAATGGTCCCTTAGCCATAAATGCAGCAGTCACTTCTTGAGTGCGTGAAAGAGTTGGACTCTGATCGACTAGGTTTCTCTTGCATGGAAAAAAATGCCATATCTTTCCCAAAGACAGTTACAGATTATTGAAGGCATGGTCCAAAGAGCCATCAAACTAACACAATCTAATTGGCCAAGCACAGAAAGCTTAATCTGACAACGTGCGTCTGATGGAAACCTTGGATTTTAGGCAGAGGCAGTGTAAGGCTCAGTCACAAGATCTGGGTTAGTGCTATAAAAATCACCAGAAAGAAACCATAAGGGAACGAGAAGTAACTCAGTTAATCAAGGGTGTTTCCAAACTCAAGCTCCATAATGCATATAGATCTCACTAGAAAAATATTATTCTCTAAAAAAATACACAAATGTAAAATATTCCATTTCTATAGTGACTCCTTACTCCCACCTATACCATGTGACTCGTTTTAGGCTACAGTAAACACAGGCCCTCAGGGGTGGCCCCATAGACGTCTATATTTCTTGCTTTTTTCAAGCCAGTCCAATTGTGCTTACAACTGTGCTCCAGGACCCAGGTAGGGGACCTAACGTTTGCTCACCGCAGGCAGCCCAGTGAGGAAGTCACTGGTAAGAGGTCATGTGCTCCCTGTGTCCTGCACCTGGAATGTCAGAGTGAATCTGCAGGCTCAGATGGGCACCGGAAACACATCCAGTTAGTGGAAGGGCAGAATTAAGGCCCGGGCTCTGCCTACATTAACTCCTCTGCACACCTGCAAGTTCTGCCTGAAGCTCCAGGAATGGAATTCACAACTCTGGGTTGGAGTGAGGAAGAGAATGTTGTGTTAACACAGCTTTTGAGTACAACCTTCTATTTCTGTTTGTTTGTCTGTCTGTCGGTTTGTTAAGACAGGGCAGAAAAGGAGAACATAAGTATCAGTGCTAAGGCAAGGTATCCAATGGCACACCAGAACCCCTTCTCTGCCATTCACCGTGTTGACATCGCAAGGCAGATATAGTCTGTAAACATCTACGCTATACAGTACATTAACCACGCAAGGAAAGGAAAAGAAAACCACCCTGTATGTCTTTTCTTTCTGGGATTCTGTTCTTTCAAGTCAGAAGGAGTTGCAAGGAGCCTAGGGAGAATTTCATGGTTGGTGAGAGGTGCTTTTATTTTGATTAAAACAAACAAACAAACCAACCAAAAAAATGCAGTTACAAGAAGAAGAGGAAGAGGAAGAAGAAGGAGGAGGAGGAGGAGGAGGAGGAAGAGGAGGAGGAGGAAGAGGAGGAGGAGGAGGAGGAAGAGGAGGAGGAGGAGGAAGAGGAGGAGGAAGAGGAGGAGGAGGAAGGAGAAGGAGAAGGAGAAGGAGAAGGAGAAGGAGAAGGAGAGGAGAGGAGAAGGAGAAGAAGAAGAAGAAGAAGAAGAAGAAGAAGAAGAAGAAGAAGAAGAAGAAGAAGAAGAAGAAGAAGAAGAAGAAGAAGAAGAAGAAGAAGAAGAAGAAGAAGAAGAAGAAGAAGAAGAAGCAGCAGCAGCAGCAGCAGCAGCAGCAGCCAGGTAATCAGTTGGAAGCAGTGGGGAAAGAAATGACCATTCACACCTCAGCCTATAGAAACTTAGGAATAGTCACAATATGTAAAAAAGTCATGAACATCAGGAAACATTTTGTTCCCCTGTCTGGTAAGAGAAGACAGTGAAAATTACTGTTATTGTCACATCACCACCATGATTATTGTTAAAAAAAGTTAAGGCTGTCCAGATCTGTGATGGACAAAGTCTGTGGTCCCTCTGTTACCTATTTTCACATTGGCAGCGAGGCCTTTGTGTGGCAGTTCTGACCCTCTGGTGTAGGGAGGGGAAGCACAGGCCTCGAGTTATGTAAAAAGGTTGGGGGAACTGGTCAGAGGATCGCCGGTGAAATGTTCTTTGAAAAACTTTTAGGATGTAGTCTTTATAACTCTCTACATGTAAACAGTCAGCATTTGGAATTTTAGCGAAGTGGATTTAAGAAGTTTGCTGAAGTCATAAAAAATTATTTCACTCTCCTAACGAGGGATTTTAGCTTTTTTCCCTAAAAGATGCAGGTAGGTTTTCCTGGCAAGTTCTAAAGGAGGCTAGCCTGTGAAGGTGAAAGGCCAGCAAGACCTAAGACCCCGTTTTTCTCATTAGTTTGAGCTGTTTTATATGTACCAATAACTCGGAAGCCCCTGCAGTGTTTTACTAGCCCAGTAGAACCAAGAACAATTTCCAGGTCTGTCCTAATCAATACGTCTTGATTAATAGACCAGGGAGCTTTCGAACAATCGCATATTTATAAAGCTTTTGAAACCTATCTCTTTAAGATGCTGGGAATTTATAGAGTCAGTTATAAAGAATATTACAAAAAGCACAATATGAAACTGTTCACCTTGGAATGGTTTGAACCGTAAGCTGACACTGCAGGGCATGAGGGTGTATCTGCCAGAGAAGGGCAGGCTTCCTGTGCTTTCCAGCCATGAGGAGAGTAACCCACCGTGTAGGTTTTAAGTAAGACCAACATCAACCAAAAATGTCCCTGGTGCCTGTTCTGTCTACCTTCATCTGTCTTTCAAATAGACAAGGCCGAGGCAAGTATTTCAATATTTTCCCTCTGTCTCCTTACTCCACTACTCTCTGTTTTTTTCTGATACCCGTTGGTTCTGATGTTAAGTGGCGTACAGTGTTTGAGAGTGTTCTGCGGTTCCTGAAAAAGAGAATTCTTCCAGAAGTGAAGGAGTTTGGCTCCAGAGTTCCGTCCCAGAGATAATGCCGTATGCCTGGGAAGCTCTCTACATGCGCTTGCCTTTACATAAAATCTCAGTACAGAAGGGAGGTTTTTGGCTCTCTCCTCAACACCGCCAACGATGACTGGAATCACCACATAGTCTATCATCTAAGAAGCAACTTGGTTTTTGTTGTTACAAAAGGAAAAGAATAAAATCATGGTAAAAGGTTAAAAAAGAATCCCCTAAGTGTTGTCCTACGGCATGTTAAAAGACAAAAATGTCAAGAATATTAGATTCTTTAGATATGTGGGGCTAGACCTGGCCATTGTAACTGTCAAGAAAAAAAAATCTAATTAAATACCATTGAAATAAATATATTCACTTTCTCCTTTTTCTCTTTTATTTAAAAGAGGACTATATATATATATAATATATATATATCACATATGTGGGGGGTATTTTTTGAGGCAGGGTCTCACTATGTAGCCCCCGTTAATCTGATTCACTCTCTAGACCAGGCTGGCCTTAGACTAACAGGGATTTGCCTACGTCTGCCTCCCTAATGCTGGGATGAAAAGTGCTCTCCACCATGATGGGTGGAAATGGATTACATTTTAAAGAACAACTCAGTTAACATTAGCTCAAAACAAGATTGTGGTTTTGCAACTTTATCATGGATTCTTTACTCTGCTTATGTCTCGTTATAACCACACAGCCACATGCCTTGCTTTTAGAAGGGGTGATACCACAGATTAGAGAGAGGAAGAGACTGAGACAGAGAGAGAGAGAGAGAGAGAGAGAGAGAGAGAGAGAGAGAGAGAGAGAGAGAGAGAGGGAGAGAGAACGAGACTGTCAATAGCATGGGAAGGGCAGTCCCAATTAGGACCCTGCTTACATTTCCATCACTAAGGCTATAACTTGATGCTGTTGGTGGCTGATCAAGGCTCATTCTGTGAAAAGGATGGGCTGAGCCTGAGTCCCCCACAGAGACTGGAATAGCATGCAAACATTAGCCATATTCAAACATACTTTCATTTACTGTACCCCCAAATGATTTTCATAAGGGCATTAAGTCTTAACTTCAACTAAATGGTACTCTTTAATAACAAAAGTATAGAGCAAATCCTAACTCAGAGTTTACTAGTTACTTGCTCACAATAATGACCAATAGCTTGGGGGAGGTGGTGGTTATCCTTGGTCCTTGAGAGCTTAGGCAGTGGGAGGTACAGACTGTTGTCTTCATAGATAAGTAGTTCTCAGGAGGAAGGACAGGGGTGATGTGTCCTGAAAACTCCAAGCAGCAGGCCCAGGGGCCCTGAGCTCTGCGTGCAACCCCTCACTGTGCTTTTGTTTTTCCGGAGCTGGGGACCGAACCCAGGGCCTTGCGCTTCCTAGGCAAGCGCTCTACCACTGAGCTAAATCCCCAACCCCTCCTCACTGTGCTTTTGAAATCTCACACTGGGCAGTCCAAATCCCCAAGAGAATAGAAAGACAGGCTAAGTAAACTTTTAGATTGTATATTTCCCAAATGGCTTCTTAAGATGATGGATTGTCTAAAACCATGAGAACGAGTTTCTCCTTCTGTGGAAATGGGTTTATCCACATGGTGTTTTGTTCGAGGCTGGTGTGCTATTTAACCACTGGGGGAAATGAAGTTGAGGGCAGTGTGGGCTGTTGGCACTGCCAATTCCCAGGTAACAGAGTCGCTGCCATCTTCCACAGCTACTTTTGCGAAGCCCAGACCTGGGGGTAATCCCCAGTTATCTCCTGAGGAAAACTTTGCTCATTCCTTTGCTATTCCTTTCTTTAATTTTTTTTCTTGTTTACATAGGAAGGATTAAAAATGACTCATGTTGTGCTCAATAAAAATAAAACTACTTAAGAAAAGAAGAACAGAAATGGAAATGTCATCTTCCTCTAATTATAATAAATATGACTTGGAGCCAAGAAACTAACAAAATGTCAGATTTATCCTCACCCAAGCTAAATGGGACAAATTTACTCGGTTCTGTGCTGCAACCCTCCAGGCTTCCTTGTCATTATTACTTTTTTCTGAGCCACTTCCAAGATACGTGAAGACATGATGTGGTAGGTCATAGGATGTGGCTCTTCCATGGGAACACACATGGTTCTGTTACTGATTTGTATGAAGCTATGGTGACGGGGTAAATGAAGTTATCTCATTACAATCAGTTAACACAGCCCCACTCCCCCTTGCTCCTGTATTAGACTCTTTTTCTAAATCTCTTCCTTTTGCTTTCACTAAACACATGGCTATCCAGTTTGGGGCAGAGCTAACTATGGATCTCAAGGGTCGTTTATCAAGTTTGAAGTTTAAAAAAATTCTTCAAGATTCTATCATTCCCAGACATGAAGAAACGGTGCTTTAAGAAGTCCAGGAATGTGTCACTTAGACTATGTGGTAGAATTCAAGTTCATCTTCTTTCAACATTTTTCCAATTTTCATTGAAAAAAAATTTTTGTTGTTTTTTTTTTTTTTTTTGACTGAAGATACCTATATATTGACATTACCTGAAACATTCTCTTACCCATGGGGACATTAAATTTTAAAAAAAGCACAGATGTAAGACTGGGCGCAGGAAATGGACAGTTAATGCATACAGCACCATCCTTGATACAGTGGGGGATATTATGACAGCCCCACTATGTCAGAAAGACTGTTTTAAGGAATATGGTCACTGCAGAGAGACCTCTCAAAACGATCCCCTCTTTGAAAATAGATGAGTTCTATCAGAAAATATACATGAAAAGGAAAACAATATGAAATTTTACATTTTCGGGGAGCATGGAAACAAGGCTTGTGGACTGGCGAGCACAGCGGGCGCAGAGAACAATGGTGGCCTGAGGTCCTTAGAAAATCCCGTACAAAGGGTTCATTGCGTAAGCCATAGAGAGCTGCTGACCGCCAGGTGGTGAGTCAGTCCCTACACTTCCGCTGGGACAGGCGCTGGGTTCTTTGCTCTCAGGTCAACTTCATTGTGGTTTTAACAGAAGGAAAGCACAATACTGGAATCTGGAAGCTTACGTAAGGCAGCAAAGGAAAAGCGTCATCCTAGAACGGCCCAGATTAAGGTAGGTCCACTTTTGGCTACGCTAGCAACCGGCTACAGCCCACAGCATTTCTGCCACACAAGGTATAAAAACAAAGATCTACACAGCAGAGGAGGCAGGTGAGAAGCCAGGGGCACGGCAGTGTGTGTGTGTGTGTGTGTGTGTGTGTGTGTGTGTGTGTGTGTGTGTGTGTGTGTGTGTGTGTGTCTAGGTCTAGGTTAGAGGAACACACGCCGAAATGAAAACCCCCGGTGCCAACGGTTGGAGTCCAGTCAAGTCAATTAAGGCTACAAGATAACCAGCTGCTATGAAGAGTCCACTCCAATCGAGCAGTAGCGCACGGATTCAACTCTCGAAGACACAAAGAAAGGTTTAGAGGAAAAAAAAGTAAGTTCTTGGGGGGAGAAAATGAAGCACACACATGCACGTTGTTTCCCAAGTGAGGAGGAGGAAAGATGTGAGGGAGAGATCAAAGCAAATCCAACTGCGAGGCAAGGCAGGTGATTGCTTCCAGTTCACAGTATCGCAGTTAGTGGTACAGTGAGGTCTATTTAAGAGGCGGAGAGTAGAGAGGCTGCCCGGAAGAAAGGGGAGGAGAAAGAAGTGGTCACATGACAACACAGCATTGACAGCGCTTTTTCTTTTGGGTACCTGGGGCCGGGTCTGTGGCCAGGCTCTCTTCCTTGTCTTCTGGGGATGAGGGTTCTGTGGTGTCTGACATGGGCCTGCCGGACACCAGTTCAGCTGCATTCCCATCGATCGTGGACACATCCGTCACTGTCTTCTCCCTCAGCGACTTTTCATCGTCTTCGTCAATCAGCACTAATTCGGCCTTGATGGTTTCGTCATAGCCTAGCACCTTCTTAGTCTCCTCTTCATCCTCGATGTTTTGGTAGCCCATAAAAATCATGGTGACCGGTTGATCCAGGTTGACCTCTGGACCCTCTGTGCTGGGGGGTTGGGCTTGCTGCCCGGGGTTTCCCGAAGACTGATCTTTCCTGGATTTTTGCACCATTTCTAACTTGGCCTCTTTGCAGAGCATGTGTTCCTTGGGATGGCCTAGGCTCCCATCTGCAACAACAGTTCTTTCTGACATGTGTCCTCTGAAGCTCGATTGTCCAGCCTTCTGAATTAGCTCTTCCACATCCTTTGCGCTTAATTTGTGGACTCCGTTCTCTACCACGGTGCCTCCTGAGTGCACCTCATACACTACTTTGGTACCATCATCATAGACTTTGACTCCTCTCTGATGGACCCCCTCTGGGCCAATGGTGGATGCAGAGAGAATCTTGGTCTCTCCTGTTTGTTTGTCTTTCTCCACATTAATTTCCATGGCGTATATAGCTTGAATGAAAACAAGAGAAAGGAAGTGCATGTTACAACAAAAAAAGCCAGTGAATGGTTAATTGCCAAACAGACACAAAAAAAAAAGGTGGTTTGTGCCCTTTCTATTGTAACCACTAAGCATCCTGAGTGTTAGCATGAGGTGTGCGGTGTGGATAGAGGCGGTTGTGTGTGTGTTTTAACACAGCAGCTTAATGCAGTGGGAAGACAAGTGCACACAGTTATCATATGTCAATGAATTCAGGCCTTTTAGGAGACCGGCTAAAAGAAGAGACTTATATAACAGGACAGATGGATGGAAAGACCAGCAGCGTGCAAATGACCTTGACCGAGATCTGCTTAGGGCTATTTACAATTTCTGTACCTAAGGTCCAGAACCTTACAGCTGTTTACCCCACGCTCATCAAACGTGCATCTAGTTTTTCTGGTACATTTCCTCTGAGTGTTAATGGAGAAGATGGTGAGTGTTCTCAGATGGGATACAAGTGTCCTCCACTATCCTACAACTGGCTATGGTGCAAAGACTATGAAAGCGTTGGTACTCCATGCTCTGAGAGTACCCTAGTCAATTATTGAAGGTTCTTTTAAAAAGCCAGTAAAGAACAGGTTGTCTCACCACCTGTGACATAAGAACTGGGGCTGATGCTCCCAAAAGCCTTTGCTCTCTCTTATCCACTCAGTGTTAAGGCTCGTGGCTCTGTCTCTTTATATTTTCCCTTCTGTTGTCTTTTTTTTTTCTTCTGTTCTACGCCATATCATGCCTGTCGATCACCACCATGAGACTCTCCTTTCCTTTTCCCTAGGCTGAGGAAGTGCACCCAAGGGACCAGACTCTCCAACCATCTCATGTCCCGATGCCAATCTAGTGTTCCTAAGCACCAGCTCTCTTCTGTCTATAGCCTCTTGGGATATCCAACGGTTGAGTCTAGTGGGTCTCAACCTGGGGGTGATTTAATGACCCTTTCACGGAGGTCACCTAAGACCATCAGAAGACACAGATATTTACATTATGATTCATAGCAGTAGCAGAATTTCAGTTATGAAGTAGAAACAATAATTTTGTGATTTGGGGGTTACCATAACATGAGGGACTGTGTTGAAGGGTCTCGGTGTTAGGAAGGTTGAGGACCACTGGGCCTAGATAGTAATCGGACACACTGGGCTCAGCACCTTCAAACCATTTCCTCTCCTCTCAGCTTTCCCCCTCATCTTGGTGTGAGGTGACATCAGTACCACAGCTTAGTCATTTTTAGTCTTATAAGCCAAAAGCCTGAATCACATCTGATCCTCCCTCCCATTCTAATCTCTCACATCCAGTCACTGAGAGGATCTGCTTCAGGGATTCCAATTTTCTTCAGCACCGCCTCTTCCACCAGGCCTCAGTCCAGACTCCTCAAGTTTTCTACTCAAGTCCTGAGGACTATACATATGGAGGGAGAGAGACAAAAACAGATCGGGACCTGCTTTTACATGGTCAGGAGGAAGAATGGCTTTCTTTCTATATATTTAAAGGTTGTATAAAATGAAGGAAGTCATTTGGGAGATGGAAACAGGAGGATGAGGACTTCAAGGTTGATCTCCACTGTATAGTGAGTTTAGGGCCGGTACGGACTACCTGAGACCCCATCTCAAAAAGAAAAAAGAAAGAAGATAGGAGACAGAAGGAAGAGGAAATAGAAGAGGAGAAAAAGGAAGAGAAAGAAATGAGGAGAAGGAAGGAAATTGGGAGAGATAGAAGGGAAGGAGGGAAAGAGAGATAGAGGGGGAGTAGAAAGGGAAGGGGAGAGAGAGGGGAGAGAGGGAAGGAGGGAGATAAAGAGACAGTTTGCTAACAGAGTCCATATATGGTTCAGAGTCTAAAATTTTTACAAGCAGGCCATTTATTGGAGACGTTTGCTAAGCCTGTAGCCAGGGCTCCTCCTGCCTGAGTTTCCCTTCTCAGAAATCTGCTCCCTAGTAAACCAGGGAGCTTCTGTGCTTTCCAGACACAGTGGCCACAACAAACCTCACCTTATGTTCAGGATGCCTTCCTCCTGGGCCTGTGGTCCTTCTGCCTGACCTGCTGTTCACCATTCTCCTCCAGTAATCTAGAATCTCAGGCCACATACATGTTCACCAATGCCTGAACCCCTCTGCTTTTTTTTAATTTTTCCTGAATACCTACAACTTGCTAAGAAGTTCCTGGTTGCCTTTCAGCTGCTAAATTCTATCTCTCCTCCCCCTCACAGACAAGCAAATCTCTCCAAGCCGTATCTAAGCAGTCTCTGGTTTTAAGACCTTTGCCTGCACCATCCTTTGCACTTTCTACACATTCAAATGGGGCACAACCATCAATGTCAAGACCACTGCCCCCCTCTCCCAGATGCTTTCCCCGCCTCTATGTCACCCCTCTCCTCTAAGGACTAACTGAACACTTTTGAAACTTCTCCAACGACACTTAACAATCTCTACCCCGCAGTGTGTTTGGATGGTCCAGGTGGTTTTGAACTCCAAGTCTTCCCAAATGCTGAGACTATAGCGAGCACCATACACTAGTATTTGTAGTCATGATTTATCAGATTCATAGGATCTTTTAAAAAAAAATTCTTGCCTACCATCTTTGTGTGATTTGCCATTGTTAGCGCCTACCCTAGAACCTTTTCTATAAGGCATCTGATATACACATTTGTCAAACAAATGTAACTAAATGATTTTCACCAGTCACAAATACTTTGTATAATAGGACAGCAAAGACAGTTTCTCGCAACAATTAATGCTTGTAACAGTTTAAGGAGTCAGCAATAACATTGCTGCAGTTGCTTGCGGGCTAAGATACAATCTGTTCAAGGTTGACAACTGAGCTAAAACCACCCAGAAGAAAACTCTAGTTTTAACAATATCCATTTTGAACATTTTAGTTGCTTGGCATAAAGATAATGAGTTTTCAAGTGACATCATGGGAGACCAACCAATATTTGTCACGGAGGTACATGGATTCACATACAAAGACTGTGACATAAAAAAAAAATATTTATCTTAGTGACTTTCTGTATAACATGTGATCAGAAAAGCAAAATGGGTATTTACAACTTTACACGAACCCTAAAGCTTGTTTTTATAAATATTACAGCTTAATTAAGAATTCAGATTTGAATTTAAATATTAAATCTTACTACTATTAGCATAATGATTAATGGTTATAGGTAGAATATTGAATTATCTCCCAAAGTTCCAGTGACATGTAAACAATATGACCTATTAACCTGCCATCGGTACAAAGCATGGAATAAAATATTTCTATGCTGGTGTGACAGAATACAAATAAATAACATGGGGGTGTTCAGAGATGTCTCTCTCTCCCATATCAACCGCATAGTGGGTCCATTATCACTCCTTCCCCAGCACTCTGCACACAACCTCTTTTCAGCTTTGTCTGCTCCTGGAACTAGAGGGTGGCGGGGGAAAAAAGGAAGTATTTCTTCTCTGGAAAGGTGACATAGGAAAAGGAGGGACAAGTTCATTGGGGAAGAAGGGGAAGCTGGGTGTCATCCAGACAGAAAGGTGGTGAATGTAGCTGGGGCAGCAGGGAGAAAAGGAAGCAGATCATGGAATTTGAGAAGTATCACTGTGTAACTTACGCAACAGGGAGGAAATCAAACCTCAAACTCCATTTAAAAACTCCATGTGATGCTCAAGCTGGCCTCAAATTTGCTTTTCAAGCCTCACCCTCCAGAATACTGGGATTGCACGCATGGACCACCACACTGGCCTCTGAATACCTCTTAGTTTTTGTGTGTTATTTCAAATGTTATTAAGTATGACATGACACTGGGACAGAACCACATGTGAACACTATGTCATTATATGTATATGTATATTTATAAGTACATATTGTATATGATCAGTTCAATGTTTCTAGAATTGAGCACAGAATATTTTAAGTATGTTATAACTTAGATATGCTATGTCATAAAGTACAATATCCATATGCACTTTTTTTCTTCTAGGTAAAAAGGCTTTAAAAGGAAGGAAAGATTTCAATTAATCAATTATTACTTAATTTATTTCTTCTAAAACTAAAAGTAAGTAAAAAGTAAGGCTTTAAAAGGAAGCACAAGGGAGGGGTACAGGAGTGGGGGGGGAAGAGGGTAACATTTGAAATGTAACTGCATAAAATATCCAAGAAAAATAAAATTTAAAAAGGAAGTACAAAGTTTAATTAATGTTTGAGCGTTTTTAATTAATCAATAATTAATTAATTAAAGATATTTAGTTAATAGAGGTTCAATGGGGATGTGGTCCTAATTTCTGTCTGCATTTGCTCTTCTTTGGTAAAGGGTACCTAGGAGAACATCTCTGTTCAAAGGGTACCATTGAACATCTCTGACTTAATCAAGGGCAATGACTTAGTCCTACCTGAGGGTAACAAGGAAATGTTCACTAAACTCCCAGAAAGCTACACAGGAGGTTAAGAATGTTTACCTCAGTGTTTTCAATGAGTGGGACCCATATTTTTGCTTTGGTTCCTAAGCAGTAACACACCAAACTGAATGAAAGTGGAGATGAACTGGTTGGATATGATCACTCTCATTTTCTTCTCCCCCTTTTGCAGGCAGCAGCATTAGGGTTGACCCTAAGGCCTTATACATGCTCAGCAGGCACCGTATCGCTGGGCTACAGATCCAGCCCGAACAATTTTTTCTGAGACAGGGTCTTGCTATGTAGATCACTTTGCTTCAAACTTGTCCATCCTTCCTCCTCAGCTTCATGGGATTACAGGTGTATGCCACCACTCTCGGCAACTTTGGGGAACTTTATTTGTTTATTTGGTTGGTTTGTTTGCTAAAGAAGCAGCTGTCCTAGAGCACACAGGATTGAAGTACCTCCTTCTGCACTCCAGACAAATGTTCTACTACCCGACAACATCTGCACTTCTCTTTCTACTTTTGAGACACAGCCTCATACGGTCTAGGCTGGCCTCGAACTCACTATGTAGTCCAGAATGACCTTGAACTCCCAAACCTCCTTCCTGTACCTCCTGAATGCTGGGGTGATAGGTAGGTCCTACCACACTTGGCCCCTTGACATCTTTTTAATTTTTATTTTGAGACATGGTCTCATTCAGTTGCCCGGGCTAGCCTTGAACTCTCTTTTTGCCTCAGCCTCCCCAGCTTTGGGGTTACAGGCTCATGCCACCAAGCCCGACAGCATTTTGTTTCCAACATATACAAATTTAAAGCATCATGTGCCAAGAAATTTATATTCGACACCCCTCCCTTCTAGCATGCCTTGTCTGTAGCAACAAGAAGGGCTTCCAGTTGGCACGACATTCCCTAAGCCTCCCGACATGAAAGGTCTCAGCAGTCTATGCAGAGGCGAGACTCAAATGGGGTGAAGTGAGGAAAGTGTTTTCTTGGCCATGAGCCCCTCGAGGACTGGCTGAGAGCCCCGTGGACATGAGGGGAAAGATCTGAAGAAAAACCTTTCCATGACTTCCAGGAAAAGGTGGGTGGGAACAGGAGATCCAAGACAGTTTAATGAAAGTTTCACTGAAAGGCTGCTTGGAGCCGGGAAGTACACTTTTAGTGAACAATATATTCAATTGTTGACTTCCAAACTTTGTGCGTGGACATCAGTAGGAGTGGAACACATAAAACAGTTTTATGTTTTCCACTAATTCAACAAGACAGCTGGGTAGCGTGTCTGAAAACGAGCCAATGTGACTTCATTCTTCAGAGGAATACGAACCAGTGGCTGTTTGGCTGCTTTGATTTGGAGCCTTCCCTTCTGTCCCCTCTTGTCCCCTATACCCAAATGACAGACACTTTTGTGATGACCCAGGGCTTTGGAGAACCCAGAGAGATGGGTCTGAGCAGCAGAAAATGCTTAGTTCCGTTCAGACTCATTCCGGGCTTCCCTTTACCTCTGGCAAACAGAGAGCAGCTGTGACGGTGTAAGCTGCCTATAGCAGAGACAGCAAGGGCACCCGATGCAGGTAAGAGGAAGACCAAGAGCAGGACCCAGCCTCAGAACCAGCACACATACACGACTGTGACCCGAGGGATGGAAAATTCCATCATGGTGCAATCCCCTGACTCAGGCTTGAACTCCCAGCTCATGTCTTTTGCCTCACAAAGGTCACAGAAGAGGGGAGAATGGCGCAGGGCCATGTGCACATAGCAGAATCACATGCCTCACTGTCATTTGTCGGTTTGATGGGGGGCGTCTGAAGAGGCAGAGAGACAGTGGATCTGAACATGTGTCCTGGTCATAACCATATTTGGGCCTCATCACTCCTCATTTACACAGTGTTGGTGCAGCCAGGGCGGCTCACGAGCCAGGGTCATGCACAGGAGAGAATCTTAGGCACAGATAGTCACTCGCAAGGGAGGATATTGAGGTCCTGCCTGAAGGAACCCCAGTAGCTGGCATTGTAACCTCTCATGGGCAAGTTAAACACACGCTTGGCTTATTGAACAAATGCACCTACATATGGTCTTGAGCATGTGGTTATGAATACACACACGTATTCATACCTTCTCTTGATGTTGGTCCTGTAAGATTGAACATTACACTATCAACAATAAAAACCAGGGAATTAATTTAGAGCAGATTTTCCCTCTCATCTCAAAGGTCAATCTCTTACTTCAAAAACCAAGGATGAAAAACGATTTTGACTCAATTGTTTTCCCAAGGACCTTAATATTCTACAGCCTAGCAGGATCTCATAAGTTAATAGTTACACGTAAGTAGTTACTAGAGAACATATAGAGTAAATGACAGTTTACAATGATTTTTTTCCCTAGGTTCCCAATGTGAAAAAATGAGCAATGTTTATACGAGGATGAAAATATTGATATTCTTGATTTATTACATATTTCATACCTGTCCTGAATTGTCACTATGTATCCTATAAATTCAATTATTCTGTATCAATTAAAATAACCTAAACATCCATGAATGAATAAATGAAATAATGAATTAATGAAGCTAGTAAATGAGTGCTATTGGTGGCTAACAGAGATAATGCTAATTTCTTATCTCTGGCTTCACTCTTTTTTGGTTAAGAAAGCAAGCCAGGAGCACATGACAGAGAAGACACAGAGCCCCAGTGAGTCAAGTCAGGAAACTTATCCTGAGCTCCAAGCTATGGCTGCTCTGGGCTTTGAACACAGAGCCTCAGTTCCCTTCCCCAATCATGTTACTTCAAGAATCCTGAGAGTCATAGAAGACGCTGGAGGTTGGCACTCAACGTTCTGACTGTTAAAAAGGAGAGACACTAGATCCCATAGGAGTGTGATACTTGGGATAAATTAACTCTAGACACAGTTGTCAAAGAGCAGGGGCCACCAAGTGCTGTATAGAGCCATCACACTGAAACTATCCAGTGGGATCTCATTTTTGTTTTAGTTTAAGTCCCTAGAAGGACTGGCTAATGTTGGATATAAGGTACATTGAGATTGCAATGATGTTGTATCTATGTGAACAAGCTAGACACATGGGCTCTGGGTGTTGAGACAGTCCCATAGGTGTTGAGTTAAGGTTGCCAAGAACCAAGAGATCTCTAATGGTGTACGTGACCTCACTACCCTGACTTTGGCGCAACCTGTAACATTTTTATTGGTAGAACAATGAAAACTAATGCCTGCTTTTTCAAAGCTGAGGTGGAAATGAATTGAGGAAGACAATTGAGATTGTGAGGTACTGTCATCCTGACGTATAAAGACCCTAACAACAGAGAGCAGTTTTCCGTTTTCAAGTGGTTAAACCCTTGATTCAAATCTGATACAGAAACACAATATGTAAACACAAGTGACTCTTAGATAAATGGGAAAGAACACTAGAGTCTTAGTTATCAGATCATGACTACATTCCCTTCCCTCCTTCCTGCTGTGACTCTGGGAAACCCCCAACAAGCAGGGGTCATTGACTTGTCAAGAAGAAATGTTAATGGTCACGTCAGATTGACAAAGGCATAAGAATACATAGCTTCTCATTTTTCTCTTTTGAGAGTAATAAATATATATGTTGAGTGGGGGATGGGGAAATGGCTCAGTGGGTAACTTAGTAGCTTCAAAGGCATGGAGAACTGAGTTTGGATCCCCAGCATTAGCATAAGAAATGGGGTGTGGAAGTGTGCACCTCTAATCCTTGTGCTGGGGAGGCTGAGGAAGAAGGATCTTTGGTGGTTTTTGGCCAGCCCGTCCAGTCAGAACAATTGCTACAGGTCTGGGAGAAACCTGTGTCAAAAATTAAGACAGAAAGTGACTGAGGAAGACACATGACTTCAATCTCTGGACTCTGTACACCTCAGCACACACACACACACGTGTGCCCACTGAAACAAATGTGTTCAAAAGGCTCGTCTATGTGAAATGCATGGAACCAACGGACAGGAACACACTACACGTTTAGTTGAAAGCATGCAGACACATTGCCCATCATGGAATTGACCGAGATGCTGAGTTGGGTCACCCAGAACAGCGCTGAGGCTTCACTTTGGATAGGGAGGCCGAATGGCAAAAGTGACAGACGCCACAGCTGCGGTGTCATGTTTGAGAGAGAATCTTGGTCTACCCCAGAGTATTCTGGAGGGCTCTGAGCATTGTACTTTTAAAAGCCTGGAGACAGAGTGAGGTGTGTCCCAGGGAAGAGAGGAGAGGGTGTTGGGAGTTTTGTCAAAACAACCAAGAGACTGTGTGGTGTTAGTTATGACATCAGTGGCTCCAGGGACAGAGTAAGGACCACGAGGCGGAAGATGAGGTAGGAAAATGAGAGTCCTGTCAGGGGAAGTGTTCTAATAGAACCAGTAGAAGAGGGAATGGACCACTTGTGGGGAGGTTACACTCTGCTCAGCATGGGACATGACTGAGGGCTTGAGAGCGCTGGGAGCTCTATCTCGGTAGGGGCTGGAATAGGGCCTCAGAATTCCAAACAAATTTTATTTAGACAGAATCCCAAACCTTCCGAATTCTAAACCATCGTACTGTGCGTAATAATACTCAACAGAGACCTTCAAATGATCTGAGGTTGTAGGAATTTCTGAGAGGACAGTTCTAAAGCAAGACGGGCTGCACCTGGAAGAATTCTAGTGACACACGCTGTAGGGAAGTACGCCGCACACTCTGTGGTCACCGTAAACCTGACAACAAATGTGAACACCCCATTCCAGAGACAGCCTGGCCAAACAGCTGACCACGTGACACTCGATAGCCGACAGCTGAGCTTAGATGCAAACGTGTTCTTAGCTAATAAGTGTGTACGCAAATTTATTTTCTAAAAGTCTCTGATCACAACACACTTCTAAAGACACACTTTCTATCTGGGTCATCACGTATTCGTGCTCTCCTCGAACTGGAAGCGTGCCAGGTTGTAAGAGGAGGTATATTCTTACCTGAGGCTTCAGTTGCACAGGGGCATTACCACTGAATTTTCACTTTACATTGCTGGGCTATCAATGCTGTCCCAATCCATTCCTCCCCCTCCTTCCTCCCTCTCTCCCTCCTTCCTTCTTTCTCTCCTTCTCACCCTATCTCTCGATTTCTATTTGAGACAGGGTCTCTCCACATAGTCCTGCTGTCCTGGAACTCACTATGTAAACCAGGCTGCCCTCAAACCCACCAGGATCCTTCTGCCTCCAGAATGCTGGGATTAAAGGTATTTGCACTACACTCAGCCTCCATTTGTACTTCTTGACATGAATTCATACATCTATGGGCTGACTGGGCCCTACTGGGATCATACTTCATGACCTTTGAGGAAAAGAACTGGAAGGCTTCTGGTCACAAATTACCAGGATCCATCAGCACCAACTTTGTCAGTAACATGCAGGAAGACATGTGACTTTTCAACACATTACCCAGTTGACCTTAGATATATACCCTGGAGCACTCAGAAGAGTCCCCAGCATGGCTGTTAGTGAGTCTTGCATAGAATAAATGCAAGCTTCAGGCTCCAGCTCACCCCTCCACTAGATCTCCAGAGGTGCGGAACCCATCCTGGGGGTGGCCAGATGTCACTTACAACCCCACCCGGCTTTAGAACCCTTGTAAAAGCAGGGTGTAAGGAAGTGTTGACAGTTGTCTATCTGACATTGACATTTAGTTAGTACATATGCCACCTGTGTCAGTGGTTGGCTTTTTATGTTTCCTTATATCCAAATAAGGAGGGATGTTTTACTTCAAAAAAAAATATGCAGGCTGACCTATATAAGGATTACTCTGCCTTAAAAGCCCACGATTGTTTTGTTTTAACTGTGCCATTATGAGACTTGTTTACACATGGATTTATCTACCATGCATAAATCAAAACCCAACGTTCAGATTTGAATCCATTGCACTAATTACAACTCAGACCAAGTCATTCTTTCATGCACCCCCGACGCAGCCCACGGAGAAGAGCAAATGGGTCAGTGGGGAGAGTCATTGTCTGTGTTCTGTGTTTCTCTGAGGACACTTTTCTGAGCATGGTTCCTCACATTCTACACTCACAAATATAGAGTCTGTACAATGTACCGCTGCCCGAATGGTTAGCAAGAAGCACACATTCTTTAATTTTTTTGCTTTCAACCCCAAATATCCCCCAATAACTAAGAACTCCAGAAAAGTGAGACTTGGGGGTACGTATTCATACTGTGGGAAGAGCTCGATACCCAATAGATCCTTGTAGTGATTCATAATCTTTGGGGAAAATAAAAGCTTCCCACCCAGCCCTTTCAGGAGGCTCGACATCAGTGAGGAAAATAAAAAACCCCAGAGATACAATGCAGGTTCACCTTAAGAGCAGAGATAGATACAATGACCACACATACTGAAAAAAAGATGTCTCCTTCCCACCAAAGCTGGAAGGACAACACACTATGATTTCCTTACAACTTCCCCATGGTAGCCCTCAGCTTCCTGTGGGGCTGATCCTGCCCTGTGTGGCCACTGTCTGAAACTGGGCTAAGGACGAGCCTCCCCGTGTGAGGACACAGGGACACCCATCTCACAAACAAAGCTCAGAGAAGCACAAACCCCTGGACAGCCCTGTTGTCAAAGCAAAAATGGTCCATGAACTTACCAGCCTCTCTGCCGGCCCCTTCCCCCCGGGTGATGGATCCATTGTGGGTGAACGGATTGGCAGGTCAGGGAGCTGGGAGGAAACCTAACTTTACCGCATCTGGTGGCAGAAGACAGGGAATACAGCAGACACAGTGTTGGGAGGCCCAATGGGTTCACTGCTCAGCCAGCAGCTTTTCCTGCCCTACATAAATGGCCCGCAGGCGGCCAAGGACAAGAGGATCAGCGTCCACAATGCCGGATGTTTGCCTGGTGACTGAAAAGCAGCAGAGCAGCTGAGGCAGGAGGGATTCTGGCCAGAGGGCTCAAGCCTCAGGACTGTATATGGGAATAGTTATCAGAAAGATGAAGAGTCTAGGCCAATAAGCCCTGATGGTGTACAGAAGCCAAGGAGGGCCATTTAGAGTCATTATGAACTAGGCACGAGCGACCGACCATGGGACACCACACTGAAATGCACACGGAACAGAGTGCCCCCCTTCTCTTCTTACCACACTAAGGTACTCTTTGTTCTCCCTGCAATGCTGTCCCTGAATCCAGGGCCTTGTGTACGCCGGACAAGTCTGATACACTGACGCTCTCCGGGAGAGAAAAGTGACAGTGGCTACTACTGAGTCCCCTGCCCCTCTGGGCTGCTCTCTGTCTGAAACCACCAAAAGGAGTCTCCATCTTCTAACGACCAACTATGCCCCTACTGCCAAAAATAACTATTTTTTAAAAACTGAAATCATGTTTGAACACTATATTTTAATCCAAAACACTCCTTATGACAAAGTTTTTGTTTTGTTTTACTTGTTTTATGGAAGTGAGGCTTTTTTTGTTTGTTTGTTTATTTTGTTTGTTTTATTTGTTTATTTTGTTTGTTTATTTTTTGTTTGTTTGTTTGTTTATCAGTTGCTGTGCTACTGTGCAGTAACAGAGTCTCACTCCTTTGCAGCCCCTACATGATAAACAGAAAGAGCTAGTTTTCAAAGCGGGTCTCTGGCTAGCATGCTACTCTAGTTTTCTCCTGGCACAAAATATTGGAATAGATGATTTGTGAAAATGATAAACGCTATGTCACATGTATAGCTATCGACATTCTTGGTTTAGATCATTTCTTTAATTCACTGCCTGACGATCCCCAAACAATTAACTGTTAATGCCGGCAAGGGTTTACTTTGACTTTTCCCCTAACTTTTCCAAATATTAGCCCTAGCATTTGTTTTCTCTCTACCCCCTTTTGCCCTTCCTGGCCATCATCATCATCACTTCTCTGAAGCACAAAAACTGACCATCTACTACTGTGTGCTCCTAGGCTGAGCCCTGTGCGATCGGCTCTGCGCACAGCATCTGGTGCATCCTACGCTTCATCCCACGCATCCTGTGCATCCTTCTCATCCTACGTGTCCTACGTACCCTTCGCAACCCACGCATCCTTCGCATCCTTCGCATCCTACGCATCCTACTCATTCTGCTCACTCTACACATCCTACTCATTCTGCGCAACCTACACATCCTACTCCTTCTGCGCATCTTACGCATATCATCCTACGCATTCTACTCAACCTTCGCATCCTGCGCATCCTTCCCATCCTACGTGTCCTACGTACCCTTTGCACCCTGTGCATCCTAAGCACTTCCCCTCCTCCAGATCATGCCCAGGATAAAGCTGTGTCTTCTAGGTTAAGAATATCTGCGTTTGCATTACAGCACTAAACTTCTGAATTTTAAAGCCATCTCTCCAGCTCCCTCCCTATGTATGGTTATCCCTATTATGTTGCTTTAGTTCCGGGAGATCCTTTTCTCACCTCCTACCCCTTTTAGCCTTCACACTGGGAAGACCTGTAAACAGACACTGGACTAGGATTAGTTTCACTCTATGGTAACCAGGCTGTGTGCCGACTCACACAGGAGTCAGAGCAGTGCAGGATGTGCTCATGTTGGGCCATCGTGTTCTTAGGGCAAAGATGGAATTTTTCTAAGACAATGGATTTTTCCATATCAACCACATGGGATTAAAAACAAAACAAAACAAAACAAAACAAAAAAAACAAAAACAAAACAAAACAAAGAACCCAGGTCATCATATAGATAAGGACTCTCATGCCTGTAACCCCAGCTTTTGGAAGTCTAGGCCATCCAGAGCACTGCCATAAGACCAAGCCAGCCTGGGTGATACGCTGAGTTCCAGGCTAGCCCAGACTACTGAGGAATACCCTGTCTTACAACAAGAAGAGCAATAAAGAAACCCCAGGCAGATACGGTAGTGCATGCCTATAATCTCAGTATTCAGGAGGCAGAGGCAGGAGGATTGCCACAAGTTTGAGGCCAGCCTACTGTATGTAGAATTCCAGCCCAGCCCAACCAGGGCTACAGTGTAAGACTGTCTCAAACAACCCCTCAAACCAGACAAACGGAGGAACAAGACACAAGGACAAGGTAGGAAGACCTTAGACTGTAAAGGCCATGTTACCTTTCTCTCTCCAGCTTTAGACACCCTGGAGCGTGGAACCCAGGCAGGAAAGACAGATTTGAATATCCTTTCACCGAAGGGAGGAAATCTGCCTAGGAGAAGGTTGTGAAGCAGCCTGGAGAGGCGGCCCTAAAGATGGGTCTGGACTTGAAACGGGCTGAGTAGCCATATAAATGTTGGCTATTTCTCTCTAACCTCAAACTTCTATTACTCACGAACTCTGCTGGCAGCTATCTCTCTGCTTCCACTGTGGGGGAGGTACAGAAGGATGCGTATCCCAAACAAGCACTTGGCGGGGCAAGCAACAGCAGCGTGGGATAAGCCCATCTTCGGGGGCTGGGAACATTTTGATTACAGTGATTCCTGAAAAGACGGAGGAGCAGCCCTCTGGACTACAGTGAGTGAGGAGAGGAAAGATGCCTAGAGCAGACTTGGAGACCTTTTGAGTTTCACTGAAGACTTCCAGACATCTCTGGAATGGAACCTTTTCGCATTCAAATGAGAGACAGAGGTTCAAGCCATTAAGACCAAGTAAGACCTCAATGACCAGTCACATGTGTGTCTAGTATATTCTGTGTTCAATATAGGGTTGCTGGGGCGAGCATTTCAGCAGCTGGAAGCAAGAGCCACTTACAGACATGAGACTGTGCCTCTGAAAGAGCCAGGAGATCAGAGCTTACCCTACTCCAGGGGACGCCTCCCGGTCAGATGCAAATGGATAATGAAATGTCTAATGTGCACTAGATACAACCACAACTCTTAGAAGGCTGGGCCTGCATGACTTCTGCTAGGAGATGATGGTATGGCTCATGAGAGGGGGACCAGAGTAGCCTCCTCAATGCACCATTATGTACAAACCTTAGGTCAGGTGTGGTGGTGCACACCTTTAAGCCTAGAATTCCAGAGGCAGAAGCATGAAGATCTACGTGAATCTGAGGCCAGTCTGGTCTACATAGCAAGTTCTAGGATGGTCAGGACTGCATAGAGAAATTCTCCCTTAAAAGAAAAAAAGTAAGTGTGGGCTGGAGAGATGGCTCAGTGGTTAAGAGCACTGACTGCTCTTCCAGACATTCTGAGTTCAAATCCCAGCAACCACATGGTGGCTCACAACCATCTGTAATGAGATCTGATGCCTTCTTCTGGTGTGTGAAGACAGCTGCAGTGTACTCACATAAATAAAACAAATAATCTTAAAGGGGGGGGGTTGCTAAACCGTATTTGTCACACATCCAGGGAGACTGTGAAAGCTCAGCACACAGTGGCCTCGGTCACTAAGCTGTCCTCTTCCTGTCAAAGCCAGGGGGTCTCTCAGCATTCTCTGTGCTGTCAGAAAGGATAGAGAACATCACCCATGGGACGGACATTCAGTGTCTCCTTGCACAGTTATGAAGAACACACAAGGGCAGCTTCCCTCGAGATTTCGCAATCATGGCATGGAGGTTTGGGTGCAGGCTCAGGACACCACAGACTGGGATAGAACAGCAGTCTAAGATCAGTATCTTGATAGCAAGACTGGGATAAGCCCGGGACACATATGTTCCTTTGCTTGTTCTGGCTAAGGCTTTATATTAGAACACCGGTAGCAGAAGGTTCATGCTGTGCTGGCTACTTAAGTGTCAACTTGATGTAATCTAGAATCAGCTGGGAAGACGAGGCTTTTCCAGGTCGGGTTGGCCTGCAGGCATATCTGGAGAGAATTGCCTTAATTCTCTCATTTCAGATTTATTTTGTTTTAGGTGTATGAGTATTTTGCCTGCATGAATTATGTATACCATATATATATGTCTGATGCTCTCAGAATTCAGAAGACAATATTGGATCTCCTGGCACTGGAGGACACACTGTGGGTGTTAGGAACTGAACCCAGGTCCTTCGCAAGAGCAACAAGCACAAGCACTCTTTTTCCCCCTTTCCTTTTCTTACCTTTTCTTTCTTTTTCCTTCCTTCCTTCCTTCCTTCCTCCCTCCTTCCCTCCCTTCCCCCTCTCCCTTTCTTTCTTTCTTCCTTTCCCTCCCCCCTCTAATGTCCTTCTGGGTTTTTCTGAGACAGGGTTTTTCTGTGTCCTCAAACTCACTATACAAACCAGGTTGGCCTTGAACTCAGAGCTCAGCCTGACTCATCCTCCTGAGTGCTGGGATTAAAGGCATGCACTACTGCCAGGTGCAACAAGTAGTCTTAAATGCTGAACAATCAGTCCCTCTAGCCTCTTGGGAGATTGTCTTATGTTAATCAATGTGGGAAGAACTGCCCACCGTGGGTGGTACCATCTCCTAGTTAAGACTGAAAAGAGGCAGCTGAGTTCAAATAAGCAGGTATGTATGCATTTATTTCTCTCTGTTCTTGACTGTGGGTGTTTTAAATTCCTGTTGTTTTTACGTCCTACTATCACAGGCTGCAACCTGAGATTGTGAGTTAACATAAAGTCTTCTTCCTCTAAGTTGATTTGGGGGGGGGAGGTCTGGGTATTTTATCACAGCAACAGAAATGAAACTAAAGCACGTACCATATGCAATTTATACTCAATACTCTGTAATCCGCATTTCCGTATTATCCTAGAATAATTTCTTACTAGGCCTTAATAACAAGAGTTGATTGATTCTAAGAGTGTCTCATCAACTTAGGATCTCTGAAACAAAACCAGGCTTCTCAAGGTCCCCCAGTGGGACACATTGGGGGTTTTATCTCAGACCAGAAAACGACGTAGACACCGATCATATTCTCATCAGTGTGTGTGCCCTTCTTCAAACTTCTTTCATGTCAGTAAGTGCGACTGACGGAGAAGTCGTCCGGGCTTAGTAAGAACCACAGAGGTTCACAGAGGGATCACAATGTGGAGTGGACAGGTAAGACCAGAGCAATCCCTCCAGAGGACCCCCGAAAATCATATTCTCCTAAGCCTGAGTTCACCCAGCTTTAGGCTTCCAATTTTCTTGTGAGGATTTCTCCTACCTCTGTGAACACTTGGAGGGTTCAGAGACTACAGTGGGAAGGCTTCAGGGGGAAACGAGTGGAGGTGCGAAGGAAAGAGACAGTGGTGACAACTGGTGATAAGGCTCCACGTTGGCTTATTAAGTAGTGGACTACACAGCCATCCATGACAGTCACAGCCCACTCAGGGCAGGACGTACAGATGCCTTCCCTTCCCTAGCTACAAGAGAAAATTCCAAGGAAGGTCCCAGTTAAAGGAAGGAGCGGGGAGGGGCACAGCACAAAAGCACAACGTTCTGCAGGTGCAAGAATCTGTGGGTCGGCGGCCCGGCCCCAGCCCAGCCTGGCAGTGATTCCACCTCCATAATCCTCTGAACTCTGCTTCTCTCCGTGCAGGGCCACCCGCTTCATCTGTTCCCCACTCTCAAAGCACAGAAGAGCTCCAGTTGAGTCACATCCTAGAGACACTAGGATTCTCTCCTAGGAATATGGTTGGTTCTTTTCTCCCAGAGTTCCTGCTGGTGTGTTCCTGCTACAGGTTCTGAGAATGGAGGTTTCCTTTATGTCTCCTCAGGGATCGCCTATAAGGGAGCTCAAACCCCTCACTGGGGTGGGGGGAAGTTGTGATACCTTCTCTGCTGTTTTATTTTGCCTGTCTTTTGCACCAGTCAGAACTGTCTTATATACAAATGTCCGGCCTGCGGTCAAGCCAGAAGAAATGTATTACACGTCGTCATATTTTAAAAAACTGTCCCCCCTTTTTCTGAATAACAATGGGAAATGTTCTCACGCCAACTCCTCTGACCTCTGATCCTCTTCCTAAGCTAGAGGCTGACCCTGTGAGAGCCACAGGAGATGCGGGTAGCGGCTGATGCTCCCATGTGTCCTTGCATTTCAAGCCCATGTAGTGAGGCCCAAGATGACAGTAACAACTTTTGAGTTTGTAGTTGAGGTCAGGAGTTGCAGTGAAGGACAGAAGCTTGGTCCCAAGTTCATCCCCACAGCCCAGGGAAGGCAGAGGAGGGAACAGGAGAAGGACCTGTCCCTTCCTGTCTGGCTGGGATTAGGAGGACTAGAGTCCTACTCCCACTTTCCAGGGCTCAGAGTCAGATGTCGCCGCAGGGAAGGAAATTATTCCTAGCCCAGTTTCCTTGGAAGGCTAGGGAGATTCTAGATAGTTCTGGGAGGATAGAGGGAAGGAGAGCAAAGAAAGCTCCAGAGGCCTCAGAAGTTTTCCTAAACAGCGAATCACCTCTGATGTGACTTAGTTACTGGGGGCAATGGGCTGGTTCCTGCATATTAGCTCTGACTCCCGCATATTCTTTTGCCAACCCCTTCCAAGAAAAGTCCAGACAAGTGTTTAAGGCCATCGGACCAAGAGCTGGCCAATGTGCTAATAGAAGCATCCAGTCAAGAAGCAGAGGCAGAAAAGAAGGCAATGTGACCTCGTAGGGTGCTGCCAGCTAGGTTGCTGCCCCTTGCCTGGGATGCCCTTAGGAAGTGTCCCCTCACAGTTGTCTCCTGGTGAGTCTGCATGAATGAGAACCACTCAGCGGACCAGGAGGAAAGCATCCGAGTACAGTCAGGGCAGTGTTCACTTACCTCCATCAGCAGTGGAGAAACTCTGTGGAGACAAAAGCAGGGTAGAGCGTCACTGTGTGTGCGTGTAGCATGTCCCACTCCCAGCCCCCAAAACACGGACCCAGAACTTGGCCAGCAGCAGGCAAGACCCAAGCTTACTTTTCTCCTGGGGGCAGTGAAGGATTTGACACTCTCAGTTACAGGGGATGTCAATCAATTTACTGTGAGATAGTTTCAGTCATCCAGCAACTCTTCTGAGTTGGAGATGCACTATTAAAGGATCCCATCTTGAATTTCATTTTATATACTTTTTTTTTTTTTTTTTGGGTGGGGTTTGCTTGTTTTTTTATCACTGAGAATGTGGTCCTGAGATATTCAGAGCCTCAAGGCCTCTCTCGATGTTACCACATAGAGCCATTTATTTTCACTTAGGGAGGTTCCCATTCATTTACACCCTGTATATTATGATTTCTGCCTATTTGCTACAGTGTTGCTTCCAGCCCTCTCATAAAGGAAAGACTTGAGAGGCAAATTCTAATAAAGCCACACTAGGTCATCTAATCTGCTTAATAGGAACTGGTCTTACAATTCTATTGCGTAATTTGAAGACTTCAGACATCAGGAAACTATGGGGTGTAGACAGCAGCATGTAAATGGGATTGATTTAATAGACTTGTCCCCAGGCGTCCTAAGGAAGACAGGGCGCTCTGCTGCAGGAACAGCGCCAGTTCCTGGCACTTCTTCAGAGTGTATGGATCAGACTTCTCTGCCTACCATCTATCCCAGTGGCCAACCTGTGGGTCACAACTTCTTTGGGAGTCCCATGTCAGACACACTGCATATCAGATATTTATTTATGACCATAACAGCAGCAAAATTATAGTTATGAAGAAGCAACGAAATAATTTTATGGTTGAGGGTCACAGCAACATGGAGAACTGCATTAAAGGGTCTCAGCATTAGGAAGGTTGAGAACTGCTGCTCTCACCCTTTCCTGGGGGACCGCCCCTGACTTGGATTAGAGGAACTCTGCTTTTTTTTTTTTTTTTTTTCTTCACCTTCTGCAAGTCCTTGAAGGATTTCTCTGTCTCCTTCAGTTTCTCGAGGATGATCTGCTCTTTGGCGGATATCTGGGACTCTTCACTTTCGAGCGCTTGTATTTCCTGCTCCAACCTGGAAGACACACAAACAGAGCACAAGATGCTTTACGGTCCCTACTGTCCATTGGTAAGGGAGCAGCCACCTTCCTGCTGGTGACCTGTAACTTTCATTGTTCTCGACACCGAGAAACCAGGCCAAAGATTTTCCATTACGGAGTATCCTGTGCATCCAACTTCGTTGCCAGGAAGACACTGATCAAAGGGAAAAGAATTCAGAGCTGGCTCTGTAGCTTCATGGCCACGGCTCTGCCACATGGTTTGATGTGCCCATTGCTCTGGCATCCCAACTATCTTGCTGGGGTGTATATTTCTTTTCAGAGGTAGATTATGTATACATAGCACAGGACATGTAACCAGAAGGAAACAACTTCATACTCTCCTGGCTATTTCAGAATACCGTCTCTTCTCTTTGGATGGCCAAAGGGCAAAAGACAAAAGGCCAGTGTTCCTCAGAGGAAATAAACTGCTGAGAAGTGGCTATTAGGCAGAACCCTGGAGTTGCTGTCTCTCCCTCAGTGACCTCTACTGACAAAAAGGGACACAGTAGAAGGGACAGACACACCTGCCACCAAGTTTCTTGATAGTCTCTTGATTGCTATTCTATATAGCTTCAAGAAAAGACCTTTTAGCACTGCTAAGAGTCTTTGAGAATATTCCAGAATAGCTATGGCTGTTACTTGGGGGATAAAGCTCAGCAGCTCTACTCTTCTTACTTAACGACAGGAATAATAATTAGCTTTCGTCGAGCACTGTTCCAAGAACTAATTCACGTGGCGTGGTGGCTGTTGTGGCTGTCAACTTGACTACATCTGGAATGTACTTCAATCCAGAAATGGAGGGCACACCTGTGAGAGATCTTCTGCTTGGTTTGAAGTGGGTGAATCTACTTCAACCCTATACCTTTGCTCCAGATCTTAAGTCTGGAAAATGCACCTTAAATCCGGGCACACCTTCTGCTGGAAGTCTATAAGGACATAGAAGAAGGAAGCTTTTGCCCTTTGCCTGGTTGCCCTTGCCTTGATAGCACATCCATTCCTCCACTGGCGTTAGAGCCTACGTCTTCAGGACTCCAGCACATACTGAAAGGCCTGATGAGACATCCGGCCCTGTGGACTGAGGAACTACTGAACACCACAGTCAGCCATTGTTGGATTACTGGACTGCAGCCTGTAAGAGTCATTCATGACACCTCTCTCTCTCTCTCTGTATAATTTCATTCTGTGGGTGCTGTTACTCTAGAGAACCCTGACTAATAAATAGGTATGGGTTATTTCAGTTAACCCTCCCAATGACTCTCTGAGTAAGGAAGCCCATTTTAGAGGTGAGACCGTCGAGGTCTGGTATGGTTTAGCACCTGTCACAGAGCTTTGACACAAGAATGCAAGGCTGGAGTATGAACTCCTGCCCCCACTCCCGTTCATTGTCCTAGCTCTTAGTGCATTTGTCCCACAGTGTCTCACATTGCTCAGAGACACTGCATGCTCTGGGAAACCGGGCCAGTGCTGCACTGCAGCCAGGTCATGGCGGATCGTGCAGAGATGGATGCCTTCTGTCTAAAAGACTCCACACTCTGGTCCTCTTGAAGTCTTTTGCCTGAACTTGTAGTTCACTCATTCATTCATTCATTCACCCAGTGGTCATTCACTCATCCATTTTTGTTGTTGACATTGCCCTTGGCCACCATGGAAGCTCCGCTGTAGTTGACACCTGACTAGGTGATCTCCCTTGCTTGCCTCCTCTCCCGTTGTCTCAGCTTTCCTGGGAACTGGCTACCACTTAGAATGAAGAATTCAGATTAATATTTATCTCAGAGGCAAGGAACATATAAACTGATTAGGGTGAAACTGTGCTCTATCCTCGCTTTTCGTTTCTGGTCCCTGAATGTAAGAAATGTATGTCCCTCGAATGAGCACAGAGTCAGACACACTCATCACTCCTCTCAGTGAAAGTGGGAGTCACGTGACTTACAGGACCAGCCTCCCTTGTGCTACTGACCCCTCCTCCACATCCCCATGCTACCTCACACACACACACACACACACACACACACACACACACACACACACACACACACACACACACACACACACACACACACACACACACACAACCACATCACGCACATACACAAAATGCACTCACGCACGTATGCACTGCGCCCCCCCCCCCCACACCATCACTGCCATGCCCTGTTCTGTTACACAGTGGCTCTCTCTTTGCTCTGTTGTGCTGCATTCCTCTAGCCATTCTCAGCTTAGGTGCCCCTGTCCCCTCAGTTTCCAGAGAGTCACCTGTAGAGTCTTCCCATGTCTGCACCTTTCCATCTGTTGTTTTGTTTGTTCTAAGAAAGGGCTTCATGTATCCCAGACTCCCCTCAAACTCTTTCTGACTCTGCCTCCTGAGTGTCAGATTACAAGCATGTACCGTCATACCTGGTTCATTATGAATGGAACCCAAGGTTTGACAGATGCTAGGCCAATTAAATGACATCCTTAGCCCCACCCCTTCATCTTTCTTAGCCCATTACTGCTACTTATTAGCATTCTTATCAAGTGTCCTCTAAGCTATAGCAGCAGTTTCCTATTGAGGTAATTTTCTCCTGGAGGAAGGCTGCAGTGTCTCTACTCTGTTCACATCTCAAGGGATGAGCACTGGTGTTACGGACATAATTCAAGTGGAGACCAGAGATGTTAAGAAACACTCTATGATGCCCCAAACAGTCCCTGTAGAGAAGACCTGGCCACTAAGTAGCAACCGGCATTATTAATTCCCCACCTGGATTAAAAATTCATCAAGGTGGGGAAGGACACACATTCTCAATATACATATTTCGATGAATCAATAAAAAAAGCTGGATTAGGTGGCACGAAATTGACGAGATGATACAATCAGAATTCCTAAAACAGAGAAAATTCTCCAGCAAGCATTGACTAGGGAGGCTGTCTGTGGGCTGACAGCAAATAGAATCCAAAGGAGAAGGGTGGAGGGATTCAGACGTCTGACTGCAGATGTAAACCTCTTTTGCTGTCCCAAGTGCTCAGCAAAATCTTCTGCATACATTTCTGTGAATTATACTAGGGGGAAAATTAGAGAAAACAAGACGAAAAGCACAGAGGCTTGGGTAGGTTTGCACCCGATTGTTCTTGTACCTCTTCGCTTGGCCTTAGAAAGGACAGATCTGAGTTTTGCCCATGGGTAGAAGGCATGCCCAGTCAATACCACACTGTGACACAGAGTCACTCAGCAGAGTCCGGCTTACAGAAACGTCAGAAAGAATAGACAACTTTAGGACAATGAGTTTGAGGGAGGTTGTTTTAGTTTTATACAGTCTCTTTATGCAGCCCTTGTCTGGAATTCTATATAGACCAGGCTAGCCTCTAACTCACGGAAATCTGTCTGTCTTTGTTTCTGCCCCATCTCAAGTATGGGGATTTTAAAGCTTGTACCATCATGCCCTGTGTTTGTTTTGATAGGGTCTTGCTACTCTAACCCTGGCTGGCCTTGGATTTATAATCCTCCTCTGAGTGCTGGGATTCCAGGTGGATGGAATTTGTTACATAGCACTATTGTAATGACAATTGAGACTAGTCAAATATTTGTGTGCATAAAATTATATGTACTTGTATTCTAATATACCCCTGTAATATGTATCTTAATTATATTTGATACATAGGCATACATATATGTATGCATTCATAATTAGGTATATATTTGTTATCTAATACTATCTAAGGTAGAAAGATTACAAATAACTTAACTTATTCTGCCACTGTGCCCAAATCTGAATAGAAGAGGTCCACCTTTTAATGAAGATTAAGACTGGAAAAAATAAAAAAAAAGTCAGTCATTGTGTAATAGGGTTATAGATTATTTTAAATTTGTTTTTTTTAAAGATGTGTTTATTTATTTCATGTATGAGTACACTGTCACTCTCTTCAGATACACCAGAAGAGGGCCACCATGTGGTTGCTGGGAATTGAACTCAGGACCTCTGGAAGACCTCTGGATGGCTCTGAACTGCTGAGCCATCTCTCTAGCCCTAATTTTGTTTTTATAAGTTCCAGTATCTACTCAACTTAAAAAATAGCATGCCTAGGAGTATAGTTCACCATTAGAGTGCTTGCCTAGCATGTTCGAAGCCCCTTGATTCCCAGCCAGACACAGTGGTACGTAAAGGTGCTTGCCATCTGGCAATCTGAGTTCAGTCCTGGGATCCACAGTAGCAGGAGAGAATCGACTTCTGAAAGTTATCCTCTGACTTTCATATATCCATTGTGACATACATGTTCCTACTCCCTGACAACACACACACACACACACACACACACACACACACACACACACACATATGCGCGCGCACTCGTGCACTCGAGAGATAGAGATAGAGATAGAGAGAGAGAGAGAGAATAAATAAAACTGTAATTTAAGAAAATCACATATTGGGGCTGGAGAGATGGCTCAGTGGTTAAGAGCACTGACTGCTCTTCCAGAGGTCCTGAGTTCAATTCCCAGCAACCACATGTTGGCTCACAACCATCTATAATAGGATCTGATGCCCTCTTCTGGTGTGTCTGAAGACAGCTACAATATACTATCATAAGTATCTTATACATTATGTATCATAAACAAATGCATTGTAAAAATATCACATATTACTTATCTAACGAGACTGCCTGATTTACAGACAATTCATTGCCTTTAAAATACTTCCCAAGACCACGTGCTGAGAAAGCAGTGTCTCACAGGTTGTGGAATAAGCAGGAACTGGGGTCTCAGCTTCTTGGTGTCAAGTCAAGGGGTTAAATAGTGCTAACAGCTATGTAAATACAAACCCAACATTTACTGAGTATGTTTGACTGACAGCAGAAGTAGACACTTCAAGGGATTATAAAACAAACCAAAATTGTGTTAAATATGGCTGAGTTAAAAAAAACAAAACAAAACCCTACAGGGTCAGTAGGGGTATGCCCCTAGGGAGCTTTCTTTCTGTGAAGCAGCTCCAGGTAGTTGAGAATTCTCTTTGACCCGATGACCACAGGCTGGCTTGCATCCCACTGCCTGCCCCTGTTTCAGAGAGCTCAGCTGTATGGTTTAGATGCTAAAGATTTGGGTCACGATACCTTGTTGCTTCGTAACTGAGAAGGAAGGGAGAGGTGCAGAGGGAAACAACGAAACTAAACCTTTTGATACCAACTGAGTTTTATCCCAAACGGAATGACTGGAGAGGAGAGGAGTCTGTGTAAGCCTAAGTCAGGTCTAAGAAGCCAAGTTTCCTTATTACAAATGGGCCAGGGGCCTAGGGTGCTGGATGGCCAGGCTATCACCTCACGCAGACAAACCTGAGTCTCAGGGCTGGGGAGCCTCTCAAGAAACAGTGTCAAGAGGTTACACATGCTGTTGTATGGTCGTTTCACGAGTGAAACCTAACTCAGTCTCTGGGTGCCAAGTAGATATTGCTGTGCTAAAAATAACCAACGGGCAGAAGGTGTAATTTATACAAGGTTAATCAAGGCTTTACGGGCTGTGGCAAGCACGCAACAGCCTGCTTGCTTGGTTTCTCCCCCAGAGGAGACTGTAAAGAGCTATACGAACACAAGGCAGCTGTGGAGAACTAACGCAGGAGAGGAGGTTTGGATCATGGCTGAAGGGTCTTATAAAATGTCTCCAACCCTCCTGAGCATCCTCGGGGAAGAACACAAAGGACCTCTGACTCCATAGAGTACTCCCATCATCCTGTTTGAAGTTCGCCCAGGCATCCTTCTACCCAACGTTATGCAAATACTTTCCCTGTTCCCCGAAGGTGCTGAGCACCAGGAACAGGAAGATAAATCAAGTACAGAGTCTGCTCTTCAAAGTTCTCTGTCACCCGCCTAATGACACACAATAAAGTTGGAAAGGGCAGCGGGAGGGTAAAGAACAATGTATTGGAACTGAGTGTGGTAAAACCCCAAGTTGTCCACGCAGCATAATTTCTTCCTTTTTTTTTTTTTTAAATTATTTATTATAAGTACACTGTCAACTGTCTTCAGACACCAGAAGAGGGCATCAGATCCCCATTACAGATGGTTGTGAGCCACCATGTGGTTGCTGGGATTTGAACTCAGGACCACTGGGAGAGCAGCCAGTGTTCTTAACCACTGAACCATCTCTCCAGCCCCTCGTCTTTTTTTTTTTTAAACTTAATCCCATTTTGTTGGGAACAGCAATGAGCCTAAATGAAATGCCCATACCACAGCTTCCACTTAGAGAAAGGCAGCCATGGGGCAGTTTGGGTGAACAACATGTGTATAAAAGGTGTGTGTGTGTGTGTGTGTGTGTGTGTGTGTGTGTGTGTGTGTGTGTGTGTTGGGAGAGGGGTAGAAACTTCCAGAAAAGCTCTGGGAGCAGCAGGAGTGTTGTCGAAGGCACACACCCTGGCTTTGCTCTTTTTCTTACAGGTTCCTCATGGGAGAGTGTCCTAGGAGTTTTCAGTTGCTCAGTTGCTGCCGTGACACCCACTACAAGCTCAGTGTCTTTCAACAGAGATATATTAGTTTACATTTCCATGGGTCAAACATCTGACATGGTGGGGCATCGGGCAAACATCAGAATGTGTGTCAGCGTTTCGTTCCCTTCACTCTTGGGGAGCGTCCAAGTCCTCCTCTCTTCTAACCCCCTGAGGCCATCTGCATTTCCTGATTCACGGACCTCTCCCTCCATCTTTGAAGTGCATGTCTCATCTCTCTGAGGTCGTCCCATCTCTGATTCTGCCTCTTGGTCTACGTGATGGTTTGGAGAGTGTGCTCCCCACACACAACGACTGTGCTTGGCTCTCACTGTGGCAATGCTAAGGTAATAACATTTTAAAAGGCAGATTCTTCTAGAAGGTCTTAGTCACTGAGGGGGATATCCTTTAAAGGGGTTGATGTAGTTCTCTGAACCCCACAGTCCCTGTAGATGGTGTTGTAGAAACAGAGAACCTGACTCTTGGATCCCTATTTCCTGTCCCATCGTGTGGTGTCTTCCCACTTGCCCTCACTCTCATTCTCACGCCAAGAAGTAGCCAAGGGGGCCCTCACTAGAAGCCAGGCTACTGGTCTTTGACTTTCAACTTCTGAAACAGTCAAATTCACTTTTCTTTACAAAGTGCCTGCGTTATTTTCTCATAGTTGCATAAAACAGATACATACACATCTCCTCTGTCACCTGACTTAATATAGTTACAGAGTCAGAGGTTAGGATGTGAACATCATTGGGGGTTCACTGTTCTGATGGTCCTAGGATACGGTGCTACAGGAACAGTTACCTTAGTGCCCATAGAGGCAAGAATGTAGCAAGAACAGCTGAGTGCAGACAGCCAGAAGCAGCCTGGCACCCGGAAGCCATAATGGAACACACACCACGTCCAGAGCCTCTGCCTCCAGGTTTCTTGGTATGAGTCGAAGCCACTGTTGTGGCCACAGATGAACGTATTTTCCTTCTGGTAAAAGATGGGGAAGAAACTTGGTTGGGTAGACCACATACTAGTGAGGCTTTGAAGGGTGCAAACTAGAAACAGCCATGATAGACAGAGGGCACGTCTCAGAATATTCTATCTTCCTAATCACTCTGTGGCCTGTGGCCTTGTGTGGTCTTTTCAGCCAGACCAGGCCCCCTCTAGTTGCATGCCTCACCATGGTGCTTCAGAGAGGTCCCAACATCCCTGTCCACATCCCAACCGCTCTCCTGTGCTCTGCTGTTTCTTTTTCCCTCCCCTCAAAACACCTGGATTTCCAGACTCTACTGTAAGCCAACCTCATTCTAAGACACAAAGAGAAGAGATGGGAAAGGCTGACTAACACTCAGTGCTGCTTCCCATGATCCTCTGCTGCATCTTTGCCCTCTGACCTACAAAAGGACATGTTTCCTTTTTCTGAGTGTCTTTCAGTTGAATTCAAAAGAGAACAGTCATATTAAGAACTTGGTTTCTGGGGCTGGAGAGATGCTTAGTGCTTAAGAATGCACACCACTCTTCCACAGGGTCTGAGTTGCTTCCCAGTACCCATAGCAGGTGGCTGACAGTCACCTTTAACTCCAGCTCCAAGAGCTGAAACCTTCTCCTGACCTCCATGGTCAGAAGATAACACACACACACACACACACACACACACACACACACACACACACACAGAGAAATGCCTCAATAAGCTTACATATTACACATAAAATTATACTGATGTGTCTGCATCAGAACTATTATATCACTGTTGGTAAAGAAAAAAATTAAAATTAAAAAAAAGAAAGAAAATGAAGTCCACTTAAATTGACAAGGAGCCATTTCAAACACTGAAGTCTTTGGAAACCAAGGTCCAGGGAATACAGACATGGGTTGAGGATTAGTGGTAGGGTATAAGGTGGTGGGGAGAGTACAAGGGGGACGGTGGAATGACCCAGCCACAGAAAGGATCCTAATGAATCAGAGTTAGAACTCTGTACTAGGGCTGGAGAGATGGCTCAGTGGTTAAGAGCACTGACTGCTCTTCCAGAGGTCCTGAGTTCAAATCCCAGCAACCACATGGTGGCTCACAACCATCTAATGCCCTCTTCTGGTGTGTCTGAGGACAGCTACAGTGTACTTATATATAATAAATAATTAAAATAATTAAAAAAAAAGAACTCTGTACTAACTGTGGGTTAAGGCAAGATAAATATCAAAACACCAGCAGCAGCAGCAGCAGCAGCAACAACAACAACAACAACAACAACCGCAACTATTCAAGGACTCTCTAGGACCGTAAGGATATTTTGGAGCAGGCAAATACCAACCGCTGGGCTATATCTCAGAATAATCTTGACAATGAATGGTGCCTTCCAACCTTTCTTGTTACGGAGAGACACACGGGGAGCGTTCCACACCGCTGCCCGCTTGACATGAGCTTGAATCTACAAGCGCTCTCAGAAGGAAAGCTGATGTTGACGGGCCAAAGGTGCTTAATCCACCTGCGCTCTTCCCTTGAACTGCACTTTCACAGCCGAGCAGTCAAGCAAGGTGCCTGTCCACCCAGCCTGCCAAAATGAGAGCCCCAGGAAATGCTTCTCAGAGGCACAGGCTGCACCCACCCTTTATGTGTCCAGCCTGCATAAACACTGCAAAGGCGGCTGCTGGTTGCTCAGTTCCCACCCAATTCGTGGTAACTCAGTCCCTGGAGTTGAGCAGGGTATACAGCGAAACAGGACAAAGCCTGCCATGTTGGCTAGTATTACGTCAACTTGACAGGAAAACTGCAGTAGTAGTTCTTAACCTGTGGGTCCTGATCCATTGGGGGGGGGGTCACCTAAGACCGTCAGAAAACACAGATATTTACATTACCATTCATAATAGTAACGACATTCCAGTTATGATGTAGCAACAAAGATAATTTTATGGTTGGGGGTCAGACAACATGATGAACTGTATTAAAGGGTTATAGCATTAGGACGGTTGAGAACCACAGTTATAGAGTTATCTGGAAGGAAGGAACCTTAATTGAGAAAATGTCTTCATAGGATCCAGCTGTAGGTATTTTCTTAATTAGGTATTGATGGGGGAGGGCCCAGCCCATTGTGGGTGGTGCTATCCCTGGGCTGGTGGTCCTGGATTCTATTAGAAAGCAGGCTGAGGGGTTGGGGATTTAGCTCAGTGGTAGAGCACTTGCCTAGCAAGCGCAAGGCCCTGGGTTCGGTCCCCAGGTCCGAAAAAAGAAAAAAAAAGAAAAAGAAAAAAAAGAGAGAAAGCAGGCTGAGCAAGCCATAAGAAGCAAGCCAGTAAGCAGCACCCCTCCATGGCCTCTGCATCATCTCCTGCCTCGAGGTTCTGGTCCTGTTTGAGAGCCTGTCCTGACTTGCTTCAATAATAAAGAGCAATATAGTGTAAGCCAAATAAACCCTTTCCTCCCTAACTTGCTTTTTGGCCAGGATGTTTCACTGTAGCAACAGAAACCCTAACTAAGGGACTCACATTTCTCAGCATTCTTTGTGGCCACAGGTAGCCCGTTCTTGCCAAAGGGATGTAAGTGAAAATATTATAGGGTAGCTTCTAGAACCTTCTTCAGTCCCTTGCTTCTTTGGCCATTCTCTATCCTTCTTCCTGAAATGCATCTGTGGAGGTAAAGCTTAAACTACCACGTAGAACACCCAGGGCAAGGGCCATCTTCAGTTAGGAGAGGTGATGTGCTAGAGGAAGACTGGGCCCCTGACGAACTTCAGAGGACACCCCAGATGGCTCATGGCTATCTATGTCTCCTGGAGGGAGACATAAACCTCGTGTTTAAGCCACTGTCGCTGTAGCTCTCTTGACATGAACCTACAGCTTATTCCAATCAACACAGGATGCATACATTGTTGAGTTTTGGGTGAATGCTTAGAAGTTTTCCAAGATTTGGGGCTAAAGCCAGTGACAACGTAGAGCCACAATAATGACCCAGTAGAAGGGTTTAGAAAAGAAGCGAGGCTTATTAATTCATTACTGCTAATCAACCTTTGTAACTAAGGCTTGGCTAGAACTGTGCCCCCACACCCTCCCTGCAGCCAAAGCCTCAGCAGGGGAAGTCAGCTGGCTGCAGTCGTTAGCATCTTTTTGTGACACTGACCTTGAGCTACTCTGCCAGCTGAACTCCATCGGGGCAAGCCTTAAACGCTGGCCTCACAGAAAAAGCCACTGGTGGCTTTGGGGTTCCAGGCGCATACTGGAGGCCAAACACAGATGTGGTTCAGAGGTGACCATAGAAACAAACAAAGGTTGAGAACAGCTGTGAATTTTACAAGTCTACGGTTTTCCATTTTCCTCAATCTCTCTCCCTTTAAACACTATCCATTCATCTAGTGAGGAAAAAAAAAATGTCTGGTCTTCCCTGGGAACTACCCATCAGAGGTTCTACCTCCCGTATGAAGGAGCAGAGGCTACCTAACCAAAACCAGTGTGGTAGCCTGTCATTCCAGCACTCATCAGGAGGCAGAAGGATCAAGAGTTCCAGGCTAGCTCTGCCATACAAGGAATCTGAGGCTAGCCTGAGCTATATGAGGCTCTGTCTCAAGACAAACAAGCAGACAAACCTAACTGACCTAGGCCAACAACTCTCCTATTCAGAAGTCTGTTGTTTTAAAATAATGAGCCAAGAAGAATCCTGGATCCAATCTTTCCTGTAGGGCCCTGCTAATTTCTGCTGCCTGGAACCCCAGATCTTCTGAGGCCCCCCAGTCTCTGGTCCCAGCCTTTTGTTTTATGAGCATTTACTGTGCAGGCCACCTCTCTGCCCTATCTTAACACCCCTCCCCACCTCCCCATCTCTATGACATAGGTGGATCCTTGGGAAGAAGGCTGTTTTCATCGAGTGGCTGCTACCGAAGCCACTCCCCACATTCCAGGAAGATGCGCATCTGTTTCTATGGCAGTCCTCAAATATTTGTCATTTGTGACTGCCATTCACAAGGAGACAGCTTCCTTTTATTTCGATGAGTGGGTCTGGAGTCCCATTAGAACGCACGTGGCACTTCACAATGAATAATGCTCAGGGCCCTTAAATAAACAGGATTTCCATTTGTCCTTAGGAGAGAAGAGGTCCTCCCCTGACTGCAAGGTGGAGGTGGAAACTTGAGTCTGTTTCATTTCTCCCACGTCATCCCTCAGATGGGAATGCCACCGACTGAGAAGCGAAAGGCCCTTTTGAGAATTCCAAGTGTCCAGGTCATATCCTTCCGTATGAAGAGTTCTGGTCACTCCTCCTCGTCTTCTACCCGAGTCTAATCAGTCTTCTTGGGCTACTCCATCCTCTTCCCAGCCTGACACCACCCTCCTTGTAACGCTGACCACAATGGGAAAGCCAGGACCCCCACCCTCAGCTCCGTCCCTGCCAAGAGGCCTCATGACAGGAGTCCTTCAGGTCCAACTCCATCTCTTTCACAGGGCTCTCAGTCTCATGGCTTGGCTCCTTCTGAACCCTCATAGCATTTTGAGTCCTCAGAGGAGCTGCGTGTGCCTGCCAGGTATTAGGGTGCTAAAAATGTCCCTTCACCCCCCCCCACTCCTCTGCATCACCTCCCTCTCAGGTAGGCATAAGCATACAGAGAGGGTGATATATAAATTGATATATAAGAAATATAATATTTATCGTTGTATATTGTATTTTCTCGTGAGCATACGGCTGCTCAGTAAGCAGTGGCAGAGTAACTAAGAAACAAGCCAAAACAGGACTTTGCATATACGTGTCTGATTATATTTATATATATATATATAAACTCTCACGTGAATTGGTTTCATCAGAAAGAGTTCTAATGACAGAAATGTGTGAATGTGTCCTTTAAAAAAAAAAATGTTTCTCAGTGGCCCAAAGGTGTTCTTTTCTAGAATTGTCTCTCTTTGGAGGAATCAAGAATCTAGCCTGATCTTATCTCCAGCGCTCTGACCGGCCTGTCGAAGGCAGACATTGGCAACCATGAACCTGACGTGGCGCAGGTTCTCCCCGTGGTCCAGGTTCTCCATGTGGCACAGCTTCTTCAAGTGGCACAGCTTCTCCACGTGGCTCAGCTTCTTCACATGTAGCCCTTGATCAATTATCCCCTGTGCCTGGTACTCCCCAGACGCCTTTATTGCAGCGGTGCACAAAGAATTCATTCTGCCCAGCGAAACACAGGTAACCTTCTCTTGACCTTACATCTTATTCTAGTGACTTCAAAGCCTCTCTTCCTGGTGTCTCCGGTGTCGGAGCTCTCTGCCACCTCATTTTCCCGTCCCAGCCTCTGTTTCCCTTTTCCTTGTCTTCTGACCACTCCCACAGAACCCGCTGTCAGTCATGTCCACGAGTTCCCACCTGCCGCGTCTAACAGATCTTCAAGGTCACTCTATTTGGCTTTCTCATCTCTTAAAAACTTTTGATTATTGGTTTGTTTGTTTATTTAATAATGTTTGGGTCAAATCCAGGATTTCATGCATGATTAACAAAAAAAAAATCTGTCTGCTTGTGGGACAACACGAAAAGGAATTGTGACATTTTCTGTGATTTTCACTTTTTAAAATATAAACAATTTTAATTATATGTATGCCCGTGTGTGTGTGTGTGTGTGTGTGTGTGTGTGTGTGTGTGTGTGTGTGTGTATTCATGCGAATGTGTAGATGCCTGTGAAGGCCAGAAGCATCAGATCCTCTGGAAGTGGAGTTAAGGGCAGGTTTGAGCCTCTGAATAACATGGATATATGCTCTTAACTGCTGAATCGTATGTCAAAGAAAAGGCCCTGCTTTTCCACTCAGATATCCGACTGCGGGTACGTGTATCTTTATTCTGACCGAAGGTCCACGTGTCTTTGTAAGTGTAATCAACTTTTCTTTATTCCCTCTGGGATTATCTAAATAAAACAGACGTGGAGACACACAGATACGTCATTTGGTCAGAATAATGGAAGTGTTGGCATTTACTTCATCTTGCCCCATGATTCCCATTCGTTCCAAAGCCCAGGAAACATCTGGACTCCCACACCCCGGTTGTAAAAATCTTTTACATGGTACACTCCTCTCCTCCAAATCCCTATTTCTGCCTTGTTTGTTTCTAAATCCAGCACTCCATTTTAGCTTTCCTGCTGATTCAGGATCTCCCAGGTGTGTGTGTGTGTGTGTGTGTGTGTGTGTGCGCACACACACACACGCTCAACAGACAGCTTCATCCACAGCTTCTTTTTTTTTTTTTTTTTTTTTTTCGGACCTGGGGACCGAACAGGGCCTTAATGCTCGATAGGCTAGCACTCTACCGCTGAGCTAAATCCCCAACCCCCATCCACAGCTTCTATAAACACCCACATCACCCTATCACTGTCTTCACCTGCTGTCTGAATTAGGAGTCCTGCTCGGGGAGACAGCCGTGCTTCCAAGACTGGAATGGAGAGATGGCTCAGCGGTTAAGGGCACTGACTGCTCTTCCAGAGGTCCTGAGTTCAGATCTCAGCAACCACATGGTGGCTCACAACCATCTGTAATGGAATCCAATGCCCTCTTCTGGTGTGTCTGAAGACAGCTACAGTGTACTCACATAAATAAAACAAATAAATCTTGAAAAAAACCAAAAAGAATTATATTTAAAAAACTGATGTGGGGCTGGAGAGATGGCTCAGTGCTCGGGGCACTGTTATTCTTCCAGAGGATCCAGGTTCAAGCCCCAGTACCCATATGGTGGCTCACCATCATCTCAAACTCCAATTCCAAAGGATCGATCCTTGTCTGGTCTCTGTGGACACACACACGGCATCCATAAAAGCACATACTCATTTAAATAAAAACAAAAATAAAGATTAAAAAAAAAGAATTTGACTCTTTCATTGAAAGAAATGATTTTTTTTAGGTGTCCAACAAAAATGGTGGTAAAAATAGCCAATATTCTCTGAATTTATCACAAGCTAGAGAGTATAGGACGGATAGGCATGGTTCAGGTTTTTACCATTATAACCTAGACCTGACTGAGGCTGAGATTGAGGCTGGCAGTGGCTAAACTGCTATGAGCTGCCATCCCTAAGGTACAGAGCTGGGTTTGCTGGAGCCTGGAAAATCAACTTCCACTCAATACAATCCCGTTTCCTAAGAAGAAATGAAGCTCTCCTGCTGTAAAGGTCTACAGTTCCTCCTCGCTCTGGGATAGAATCGAGTCCTTCCAATTCTTTAAAGGCACAGAACGATGCTGGATGAGGGGGGAGCTGATTGGAACCTCTGCCCACACCATATCTTTCCTCGGCTTGACTGTTCATTGGAGCACAAGTAGATTTGGGTACCACCCCACCTTGGAAGCATGAACAGCGCGGTGCTACGGGCTGCCTCCACAATGCATGGAAGAGTGTTCACCCCCAGCCAGAGCTCACACTGTACTGCTGAAAGTTGCTTTGAGAAAGGAGCCCTTTCCTCCTATGGCCATGTGCACCATGGTGGGGGTGGGGGTGGGGGTGGGGGTTCCATGAGCTGCCGGACAAACAGGGTCTCTACCATTTGAGCCCTAGAAGGGAGGATGCTGACCATTCGAAAAGCATGGCATTCTCATTGTACCGGAGCCAGAGACCCAGAAAGGGTTAGAGTTGGGGGCGGAGGAGGGAGATAGGCGGCTAGGTAAATCCAAATAGACTTTTCCAAAGGAAACTTAGTCAGAGCTTTTGGGTGTTCCTAACCATGTTTTCCGTGTTTGACATCACTGGGTGACAGTTCTTTTTCTGTGGAGAAGTTTGTCTCTCTGCTGGGACAATTCCAAAGTTATTCTAAGAGTTCCTGCACAGAGCAGATCAAGCCAATCAGGAAGCTCCTCCGAATGGGCTCAGCCCAGCGAGTTGTTTCCCACTCGGACACTTCCCGGCATTGTTCTTTAGCTTGTTCTCAGAGGCCAAACTCTGAGCCCCGCCCCTCGCCTCAGAAGCTGGGGGCTCGTGGCCCAGCTGTGGGTGCCCTGTACAAGACTCAGGGACCAGACACCAGGCAAGGTGGGGAAAAGCCTGTAACACCCCAGCTCCGAGCCCGGGTGAGCAAAGCAGAAATAATGATTAATTAAATGATAATGATAGGGGTTGGGGATTTGGCTCAGTGGTAGAGCGCTTGCCTAGCAAACGCAAGGCCCTGGGTTCGATCCCCAGCTCCGAAAAAAAGAATAGAAAAAAAATGATAAGGATAATGATAATGAAATAAATGGGGTTGCCCAGTATCTAGAATTTGTATTTGTTCAGCAAGACCTTGGATTTTTCCCTTCTCAGCCCACTTTCTTGTCAGACTAGTTCTAACAGCAGCCGGACTGTCCAAGACCCACAGAGCCCCTCGACACTCGACAGCAGGTAGCCCATTCTCCACTCTGGAGATCTAAGGTTAAGTGTTAGGGCATAAATCTGAACTTCAAGCCTGTAACTTAAAAATCTCCCAAGGACTGAAATTGTCTCAACTCCACGAGTTCCCACTACAAGGACAATAAGCCCCACCTAAGACGCTTCTCAACGCCCTCATCCGGCCAGAGCCGGAAACACCTGGAGGAACAGTCTGCAAACTCAGGCTTCTTTTCCAGTGGTCGAAATGCCCAGCAATGCATCCTGCAAAGGCTGTAGACACATCTCAGCTCAACACTGCTGGCCTCCTTGGAGCCTCTCTGACATTTCTGTCATTTTTACCCGCTCACAGATACAACAGAAATATACTGTCTTTGAAATGCCAGAGAGAAGGTCCTCTAGAGCTTTTCGCTGCTGCTTGGGGGTTTTGAGGTGGAAGCAGCTCGCCCTGGCTCAGGCTCATGAGTGCCTCCTAGTGGCTACATCATGTAAAGGCTCAGGGATGGACTGGCTTTCAGTGAGGCCCGCTGGTCTGTGGTTTCGGTTTTCTCCTTTTAAGTCAGCGGAGATGACCACTATCTTACCATATTTATTATGGTGTTTTGAAACAACTATTATGATGAAAATGCTATTCTGAGAAAGGTGTAGATTTCTGGAACTTTCATCCCACACGCTCTGTAGGAATAAAGTTTCCCTCACATCGGGAACTCCCCAGTGGAAACTTCCAGATGCAAAATGATTCATGTGTAGGGATCGAAGCCAAAATGAATGGCACTCCTGAAGCCAAATTAGAGTTTTTGTTAACATGTGAGTTCAGAGCCAAAGGAAAACAATGGTGCTTAAGATTTCTCCTGTACTGTGCTAGACATGTAGCTCGGTGGCAGAAACACTTGCCCAGTGTTTGTGAGAACCCGACTTCCATTCCAGAACTGGAAAAATCAAAACAAAACCAGTTATCTACAGACTTAAGCTTTTAATCAAAGCCTTCTGTCAGAGACAACCTGATAGACCATTTGAAATGCAAGTACTGGGACAGAGACGGAGACTGAAAATTCTTTTGTTTGTTTGTTTGTTTGTTTGTTTTTTGTTGTTGTCGTTGTTGTTTTAAGATTGAAAATCTTTTCCAGAAATGCTTGAAGCATTTTGAATTTCAGTTTCTGTTTTGCAGAGTCTCACGTGGCCTGGTGTGGCCTTGCATTCACTGTGTTGCAAGCGGGCCTTGACCTTCCAAATACTCTTGCCTCCACGGACCAAGTGCTGGTGGTACAGGCATTCGCCATGACCCCTGGCTTACTGTAGGCTTCAGGGTTTGGGATTCTTGAACATGGGTAAGAGGATTCCCCAAAGATGGGTTGAGCATCTTAATCACATTCTACATACGCTTCCTTCACATAGCCTGATGCTAATTTTACACATTCACTATTTTAAATCATTTTGTCCATAAAACAAAGGCCCTTGGTATGAAATTCTCCATTTGTGGTACTCTGATAACACTTGAAGGAGGTTCCAGCTTCGGAGCATTTCAGATTTGGGATTTGGAGAATTAAGAATGCAAAACCTATAGGGCATAGTGTGCCAAAACTGTGTAATATATACATATATATGCATACATATGTGTGTGTGTGTGTGTGTGTGTGTGTGTGCACTGTTCACTGACACCCTCCTGCCTCTGCTTTCCCAATAGGGGTACAGGAGGTCATCAGCACAGCCAGCTCTATTACAATAGACATCCTTACTTGGCTCACTTCTTCCTATATGCCCTGGACACTGTCTTCTTCATATTGTTGGTTCTACTCCATATGCCCTGGACACTGTCATCTTCCTATTGTTGGTTCTACTCCATATGCCCTGGACACTGTCATCTTCCTATTGTTGGTTCTACTCCATATGCCCTGGACACTGTCATCTTCCTATTGTTGGTTCTACTCCATATGCCCTGGACACTGTCATCTTCCTATTGTTGGTTCTACTCCACATGCCCTGGACACTGTCATCTTCCTATTATTGGTTCTACTCCAGAAGTCCCCTCCCTGTTCTCTGACATTCCCAGCTCCTGAAACTCCCATCACCTGCTGAGAGCACAGGGAAGCCTCAGTACAATTCCGGCCACAGCAGAGTCTAAGGCAGATTAAACTTGGCTTGTAACTAAGACAGGTGCCTGGGCGTGGGGGGTCTCCTGCACAGGCCATGACCCAGGACCAGCAGTACGTGGTTTTGTGTGAGGGGACAGATGCCTGAACACAACAGCCACGCTTGGGAATGTTCACATTTCCATGGAACCCAAACTGTACCCAACGGTGGCAATAGTGGCAGCAGGGAGCAGGTCCATGAGTGGTTTTGACCGTACGAGGCCCTTTCCCACAGTAACTGGGGATTGTTTTATTGCAGTGTTCAAGAAGAGAAAATTGTGAGGGAGAGACAGACAGAGATAGAGATGAGACAGACAGACAGATAGAATATTTGTGCAACCGCCTGCTTGTTTTAGGTATAGGTGTTCCATTAAATAAGCTGGATTAGCAGTGCCACTAAACGAGTTAATTTATTTTGACATTTATTTACTTGTAAATTTTTATGTGTAAATGTGTTTTGTCCACATGTATGTCTGTGTACCACATTCAAGCAGTGCCCTCAGAGGACAAAAGAAGATATAGGAGTCCCTGGAACTGGAGTTGTAGACTGTAAGCTGCCATGTAGATTCTGGAAAGCCAACCCGTTTTTTTTTGTTTGTTTTTTTGGGTTTTTTTGGAAGAGCAGTCAGTGCTTATAGCTGCTAAGCCACCAGTCCAGTCCTGAATCTGAGATTTAAAGACAGCTCTCTGGTCCTTTTCAGACTGAAACATAGGCTAAATATCCATGCCTCAGTTTCTCCATCTGTGATAGAGTGGCAGTCATAGCCACGGAGCTAAAAATTATGACAATAAATGAGTTTGTGCCTAAAACACCAAGAATGCCATCTGCTATCGTATAAGCCCTGTTTAGAGGTTTGTACCTCTGGACAATTCTAGTGCCTTAGAAATATTGGAAGATGATTTGTTAAAGGCAGCGTGCACTGCTTTACAGGACAAACCAAAACATCCTGGCTAGTGGATGCCTATTCACCTTCTTAATCCTGTTATTAGGTATTATTAATTACACACTCAGCTGTAAGTTTGTGGCCTAGAAGATTCAGGAACATGGGAGAATTCTAATATTAAACCATAGAACATGAGTGTCTGTCAGTTGAATTCTGACAGGGACATTAAAGGCTTGATACTTGCTTTGAGAATGGTGAATGGCAACCGTATGCCTGTGTGAACGTCTACATTGAAAATGATCAAGCAGGCCTTAGGATGGATCTCAGTGGTAGAATGCTTGCCTAGCATGTGAGAAGCTCTGGGTTCGATTTTCAGTACTTCAAAGACAAAAATAAAATAAACTTAAAAACTCACACACACACAAAAAATGTATCAGATTCAATTTCTCCCTGCAGGAAAGTCTTGGGAGGCCATCTAGTGGTGGGTAAAGTCGCCCCACAAACTGAGGTGTTGGGGAAATATATGTCTCTTGCAGACTTGGTCATGTGTGGTTACTTGGGAAGACAGAGTTCATTTTATCAAATCAAAATGTTCTCGACCCGACTGCTTTATAAACATGTCATCTTTGGAGCTCAATGCCTCCTCCCTTCTGTGCAGAAAGCCGAGCCATATGACCTGTGAGCCTGGTTTGCATCAATAGTAACTGTGAGAGCTGCTGGCTGAGAGCCCCAGAGATTCAAGCCCTGAGAAGTACAGGCTGAAAGCATGGGAATTATCGTTACGAAGACATGACTTCCACAGGGTACATGTGACAAACAGGAATGCAGTAGGTAGCCCTACTGTGAACAACACAACCCCTAACTCTGTGATCCGAAACAGACAAGCATCTCTCAACACTGTCCTTCCTACTACAGAGGATGCCAGTCAGTGCTGATAATGACGTTGCTACTCATGGCTCTTCTAGCAAGCAGCAGGGTGTGTTCTGCACAGTGTCTCTTCCTCCAAGCTGGCAGAGCATGCTTCTCCCTCCCCCACTCCCCCATGTATGTACCTGGCACCCTAAGTAAGGAACAGGTCTTTCTTTCTTTTTTTTTAAAGATTTATTTATTTATTTATTTATTTATTTACTTATTTATTTATTATCTGTAAGTACTCTGTAGCTGTCTTCAGACACACCATAAGAGGGCATCAGATCTCATTACAAATGGTTATGAGCCACCATGTGGTTGCTGGGATTTGAACTCAGGACCTTTGGTAGAGCAGTCAGTGCTTCTAACCACTGAGCCATCTCTCCAGCCCGGAACAGGTCTTTCATTTGTATATCTGGCACAGTGATCTTGGCCAAGACCACTGGTTCACAGGTTCAAACACAAGAAGTTAATGTTGTCTGCAAGAGTCTAAGAGACTTTGTCATCTCAGTAACCTCAGCACCAACACAGAACCACACACGAAGCATACCTGGGTATCCGTGGAAATAAGTGAGGGCCAGCACCCCTGGATGTGCATGCTCACATCCCTACGTTCTCTTCTCTGGACTGTGGAAGGGTGCTGCTGTTCTCTACAGACAGAGTGATTCTTCCTGAACAGCAGTGGCTCCCATGCAACTTTGGATTTACCGTTTACCAAGGCCAATTGGCACAATTGAAGAATGTGTGAGATTTAGAGTTTAGACTCTTAGATTGGTTATGGGCCCCTGAGTCTGAGTGTTGAAAACTTTATTGGCTGGGGGTCCCCAACTGAGTGTTGAAGAACTAAATATGTTCACAGGTAACCCTACCTTCATTAAAATCCCAACTCAACACAAACAGTGCCTCTGAAGAAGTCAGCGAGAACAGCTCACCTGGCCAAGAGCTATCTACAGCTTCCTGGGGTCTCCAGAAATATTACTACATTAGACTACATTACTAGATTAGACCACGTGGCCTTTCAGGGGCCCCAGGCAGTGTAAACGGACCAATGCACGAGGGATGAGCTGGCTTTGTAATGAAAGGACGTAACTGTCCTCTGTCAATCTCTCCAATGACGTCTCTGCCTCTGCCCAGAAAGGCACAGAATCTGCATTGAACAAGCTCTTTGATGACTAGGAAGAGAAAGACAAAGAAAGTACAGCACGGGGATGAGGGTTCTGGATGCTAGGTGTCCTTGGAGCGTTTACAAAGCCACTAAGAGGAGATGTGCATCATTGACTGCCTGCTTTGCAGAGGAGTTAAGAAGCTCACCCAAGGTCTACAACAGATAGCTAGGTTAATTTAACTAGGTGTGCAGCTCTGATCTGACGCAAAGGTTACAAAATGACCTTGTGAAAGAGGGACCTCTCACCCACGCTAGGACTCCACGAGGGCGCATCATATTGCTGGGACAGAAAGAAGGAGAGAGGAAGGTAGAGGGAGGAGGAGGAAGAGGCAGGGCACAGCTGAATTCGTTGAGAGGCTCAAAGGTTCACCTTCTCAGCAGCTCGAAGTTGCTTCTTTTTGTCTGATGCTGCCTCTGACTCAGACACTATGACCTCAGGATGTTTTGAGTGACCTGCATTATTTGTGTTCTGGTGGCCTGGCACAACCATTGTTGGTACATTGTCTTCCTCAATCCTGCCAAACTCAACCTAACGTCACTCCTTGCCCAGTTGGTTACCCGGCTGCCCTTGAATTCTCTCCCAACCTTTGCTCCAACTGTAGCAACCCCTAGCTTCACCGATGAGTTTATTATACCTCTGAGACTCTTCATAGTTCTGCACGGTCGCTAGGATAAATTCTACCCACCTCCACTCAGCACCCAAAGCCCTCCATGAGCTTTTCCCATGATGTTTTCCTCTTTTCTTTTTCTACGGAACTCCTTCCGTAGATTACCACCTTTAAAAGGAAGGTGGAACTTATCAAAAGAGCCATTCCATGGCCCACTACTGTCTTCATGGCAGAACTACTGTGTGAGATCCACTGACTTCTCTTTCCATGCTCCCCTTGGAGAGGTCCAAGGAGAAGCAACACAGCAGAGAAGGCAATGGCCTCCAAGAGAACCTTGGCCCATCAGCTGTTTAGAGCAGGTGACAGGGCTGAGGATAGGTCTGTACACAACATTCACAACACCCTAAGGACACTGCCCAGTAAGCTCCATTCCAACACTCACAAGGCCACCGCTTCCTAATCATGACATCATACAAAAACTCAAATCCAACGCAGAGCTGGGATCTTGCTTGGGGCTGAAAGCGACCAACGCCTTGATTGAGGTCCAGGAAGGCTCTTCATTGTCTATTCTGGTTCCTTCTTGTGCAGCTCTCAGCTCACATCCCAGTGCTGTCTTTACAGTCAATGATCTCAGACTGTGAAGCAGATTTAAGTACATTGAACTAGACTCTTACTGTTGTTGTTTATAGGTTTTGTTTCTCATCTTTAATGGATCGATCATGGTGTTAAAAGATTCAGTATTTATCATCTCATATACGATTCTAGCTTCATGTAGTGGCTCGTGCCTGTCATCTCAGCACTTGGGAAGCTGAGGCAGGAGGCTAACCATGAGTTTGAGGCCAGCTTTCAGCAGATAGTGAGTTTCAAGCCAGTTGTGTGTTACAACATGAGAGGCTTTCTCAGAAAGAGAAGAAAAAAGGTTCTATGCGGGGAGAAAAATGCATTGTCTCAAGTCAAGGGTAAGCTCATTCTAACACTGAATTACTACTGGATGTGCTCAGTAGACCCTTATTTAGTAACTTCAATTCAAGCGTATGTCCAAAAGATTCAGGACAGCTTTGACCCAAAGTTAAGGAGTAATGAAGAGTCATCTCTCATTGAGACTGAGATTACAGGTCTCTTGAGAATTACTGCTGTTTTCATTGCTATACATCCTAGCCTTTCTTGGCACTAGCATATGCATTTAATTAACATTTATAGGTAAATGAATCAATCTTACTAAGATTAAACTCGACCAACCTCCCCTGAGATAAAAGCTTAGATCTCAAGGTTCTCTAAACTTCTACCTCGAGAACAGATATGGCATCTCTCAGCACCGACCATCTGCATGTCCCATCTGCTGGGTGTCTAGGCAGAGGGAAAGGTCTTTACCTCTCTTTTAGCACCTAGCCCCTGGTACCCATGATGCTCAGTGAATCCTTGCTTAATGGTCCAAATCCAAATGATTGTTACATCAACTATGTCTGATCAATGCAGACGTTTTTGTTCCTGATTCTAGATAACTAAAAACATGACAAACATCAACTTCTTTTAGTCACAATTAGATTATCAGTCAGAGGGATGGAGGAAGGAATAGTGACACATAGCTGTCATCCCAGCTCCCAAGGGGCTGGCAGGGGCCTGAATGAAGCATGGGACAAGGGTCCAGCTTTCGATGCACAGAGAGATCTTTGCAGCATTTACACCCAAAGCACCTGGGTCTGTGTTCCTTGAACTTCCCTTTCTTCATCCTCTCTGTAAATATAGGAGAACTCTGAGTCAGAAAGTGTACGTGGGTCTGAGAGCACAAAGATGAGTGCTCCGTTCTCAGTGCCTCCAGGGGGAAGTGGAGGAAAGAAAGACCCCTTCTCTTATGATGACATTGTAAGTTCAGGACTAAAAATGCCTTCAGAGAACACTGAACTAAGTGTTAAGTCATGAAACCACTGGGCTCCCAGAAAGCAGCATCTTTTCTTTTTTTTCTTTTTCTTTTCTTTGGTTTTTCAAGACAGGCTGTCTCTATGTAGCCCTGACTGTCCTGGAACTCAATATGTAGACTAGGCTGACCTCAAAAGTCACAGCGATGCCTGCCTCTGCCTCACAAGTGCTGGGTCAGGCAGAAAGCAGCGTTCTGAAGAATGTGCAGAAGTTAGCCAAGAGGGCAGCAGCTAAGGGAGTTCTGGGAACCAGAGGCAGCAAGTCCAAAGAACAGGACTCACAAGGAGTTGAATATCATCAGGGAACTGCAGATGCTTACTGGGTGGTCAGGAATGGGAGGACCACAGGAGATAAGGCCAAAGAGCCCAGCAGAGCCCCATCATAAATGGCTTTCTAAGACCCACCAGGGAGTCCAAACTTCATTTTATGGCCCAAGGGAGATAAAGAGCGGGAATAAAGAGAGGATGTAGAGGGGGAAGGGATGTCATTAGGTATAAATTTATCCTTCTGGGGTTGGACAAGAGGCTATTGCAATAGTCACAAAAGATGAGAATTGCCTGGACTCAGGCCATGACATCGGGATGGGGTAAGAAGAATACATGATATGAAGTAATTGATTAGATGTGTGTGTGTGTGTGTGTGTGTGTGAGAGAGAGAGAGAGAGAGAGAGAGAGAGAGAGAGACAGAGAGACAGAGAGACAGAGAGAGAGAGAGACAGAGAGAGACAGAGGGAGAGAGAGAGAGAGAGAGAAAGAGAGAAAGGGTAAAAGACAATGCTCCAATTTTTGTACTAAATAACTATATGGGAAGCTATACCTTTTCAGTTAAATTTAGTACCCAAGAGAAGGGACCAACAAAAGTTCAGGGAACTCGACTCTTGCTTTGTAGTAGTTGTAATCAAACCAGGGACTTGCATATACAAGGAAAACTACTCCACCAATGAGTCCCAGGCCCTGGTTTTTGTTTTTCTCCTTTTCTTTTGCTTGAGACAAGGTCTTACTTAACTAGTCCAGACTGATCTGGAGCTCACAGTCCTCTTCAGTCAACCACACGCTGGGATGGAAGGCTGGTGCCGCCATGTTCACCTGATCTCAGACTATGAGTTGTAGGCATTCGGGGATCATCCAAAATGCAATGATAGGAGGCAAAGCTGACTCAGGAGGAACTGAAGACCAAAACTGAGGTGTAAGAATGCCACACTACCAAAGCCACAGCGATGGATGGTGTCACTCATAGATAATGAGGCCACTTGAGGCAGACAGTGCCAAGACAGGAACGTCAAAGGGCCAGCAAACATCTCATGGCTGGAGAGAGCAAGAAGATACAACAACTCAAGGATGGTGTGATTCTGAAGAAACTAAGAACAATGCGTATTACAGGGGAGAGGCTGATAGTGTCAACCTCAGTCAACCAAGACAAGGACTCAAATCTCCATTGCACTTAGCCACTAACCTGCCACTGGTGACTTGGCAATTATAGTCACTGATAGGTGAAGGTGTGAATGAGAGGGAGAGATACTATAAGGGGGGACACACGGTAAAGAGGGGACAGAGTTAGTTAAAAGGTGTAAAGCATCCTTTTTTAAGCAAGTTGTCATTGCAGGCAGACATCCCAAGGAACTTTGCAAAGTTCAGTCTTGTGTTTTTTGTTTTCTTAGTCAAACGGATGTTTTTCTGAAAGCGAAGTAATTCCACAAACAGTGGTATGTCCTGACAAAGACATTCATCTCCACGAACATAAACCAGTCCAAGCAAAATATATCCCCAGCATCTGTGAAAGCACAGTTATGAATTCAGCACTCAAAAGATCTGTTCTCTCAATACCAATGGATAGAAAATTCATGAGAACAGTAGGATGTGCTCTGCACATGCACGGATCAGGTTATACTTGTAGTTGAAGTGTTCGGACCCTGACAGGGGTGCTGCTCTGACCCGGGGCAGCTAGGAAGGTGTAACTGCTGCAAGGGCCATTAGACAGCACTGCTTTTCCCCTTCTGTTCATCTTGATATTCTCTTCACCTCACATTCTTATTAGAGAACAGACAAGTGTACAGATGGCTCCCCTATTAAGTCATCTCTTCGTGGTTTGTGATGGCATCATGGTAGTGTTCCCACCCACAGGACACACATGGAATCTAAGCGCCACGCCCCTGAGAAAGGAAAGTTCTGGTGTCTCAGCAGCTGAATGGAGTGTGGCCTGAGGAAGCCGGACTTCATATTGGCATCGTAGACTCTTTCGTCATTATTTATTTACTTATTTATTCTTGGGAGGGGGCGGGGGTCTGGACCCAGAACACTGTGACATGGTGTGTTCTTGACAAGCATTGTACCAGCACTTTTCTTGCCTTCGGGGAAAAGTCTGCAGCCCTGAACAGCAGATGGCGCAAGGAGCCTCAGAGGAACTCTTCAGCATCAGGCGCTTATACAGTGAAGACCCAAGCTTACTCTTCCTTCCCATACTAATTTCTCCAGGCTCCTTCCTATAGCCTGTCAAAAATCCTTGGGGCATTGGGGAGGGGGGGTTTGTTTTTGTTTACATTTGCACATTCATTCGGGACATTCGCTCATTTTCTCAGGGTTGTAAATCAAGATGTCTGCAGGGCTAATATTAAAACATCAGCCTCATAGGTTCCCATCATCTGCTCAACTGAGCAGAATAAACTGGATGGAAGGCTGAGCTGGTCCAAGTCGGGGTTCTATAACAGCTGCTCAAAACGTTCTTACGAGGCCAAGGTGAATTGTGGGGAATTTGTGCCAAGAGCTGAGGTTCTGTGATGGCCTTGACTCTAACCCAAAGCTGGAGGTTTTGAAAGAACACAGACTTGAGTGTAGTTTGGGGGATGCCTGGCCAGATGGGGTATTCCGAGAGTCCTGTAGGCTTGGCTACACTGAGCTTCTCCACCGGTAAGGGAATGAATTATTTCTTTGAGATAACAAGGACATATAATCATGACGATGGCTATCTTGTGACATTTAGGAAAGGACTGTAAATCGGGGGCACACGGTCACTCTCTGACATTCAGTTTGCAGCAGGAGCATTTCTCAAACTTTAAGCGGTCACTGGAATTCATCGCAGTCTGACACAGATGATACCGGCTTACGACACCAGCAACTCCCTGTGTGACTGTGACAAAGCCCCCATCTAGTCTCTCCCTGTTCACTGGGTAGGCGGATTGGAGCTGGAGAGGCAGCTCGATGGTGGAGCACTTACTTAACAGCTCTGGATCCAATCCTCAGCACCGGGAAGACAGACCACCCACTTCAATGTCACAGCAACGTCAAATTTCCATAAAGAACATTTTCAAATGCCTCGTTAGTGATTCCCATCCCTTGATTAGCACAGACCAGCACAGGCTTGTCTAACCAAGAAACCCATTAGTCATACGTTAAAAAAATTAATAATAACCAAGCTTTAAATGTCTGTGACAATCTCATTCATGTATACAATGTACTTCGGCAATTTCCAACTTTTTAAAAAACTACCTGCTGAGGAAATGCTGATCTCTCCTGTATTCAGTCAGCTCTGTTCACAGCAGTTTACTTTCCTCTCAGATCTTCCTGCCCCATTTTTTCTGCCCTTGGGAGAAAGAATTGCACTGTTCTTTTTCAGCCTCCGTTTTACCTGGCAGGCTCCCCGTGGGACAAACAGTCTGGAAATCCTGCTGAGGAGTGTGCGTGCATGAGTGCGTGTGTGTGTGTGTGTGTGTGTGTGTGTGTGTGTGTGTGTGTGCACGTGCATGCGTGCACACACAAGAGCCTTCCCAGGGTCTCTTGGAAGGAGGAGGAAGCAGCACTCAGGAGCCCAGAACTGTTTCTCATCTCTTGTCACAGGTTCCTACTCCAGTCAACCTTTGTTAGAGCCATTTTCACTGAGAGGAGTTATCCCACCACTTTACAATTAATGGGTGCCTCATCTGAGCTCCCTGGCGCCCCTTCTCTATCACTAGAGGCCTTGCTTGAGGTGGTTCATGAAAAAGGTATAAGTGTCTTAATAACCAGCCGGAATAAAGTGTCTATGTTTGTACCTACGGTTGCTGTTCAGGATGTGGCTGAGGGACCAAGGGACAGAAGTCTTTCAAGCAATGACGCCCCTCCCCACCTCACATGGAACTGTATCTCCTAATGTCACTAAGATGCCACAAGGTCCATCTAGAAACAAGTCAGTGCCATTGACATTTAGAGTGACCTGGTCCTGGCATGGAGAATCTGGCTAAGGTAGTGTCATAGTTTCAGCTGTCACCTTGACACCTTGGGAAGAGAGAACCTCAGAGAAACTGCCTCCATTGATGACTGGCCTGTGAGTGTGTCGGTGGGGCATTTTCATGATCACTAAATTGATGCAGGAGGGCCCAGCCCACTGTGAGCAGTGCCATCCCTAGGCCTGGGATATGGAAGAAAAGTAGCTGGAAGGTGATGTGCGTCTGGAGAGGGGAGCTGAGGCAAGTATATATCTCTATGTGTTTAATGCTAGCTTAGTCTATATATCGAGTTCCAGGATAGCCAAGGCTACATAGTGAGCATCTGTTTAAAACTAGCAAAAGCAACAAACAAACAAAACAAAACAAAACAGGAAAGTGAGTCAAGGAGCAAGTCTTTGCTTTGTTCCTGCCTCTGGGCTCCTGCTTGAGTTCTTGCCCTGACTTCCCTCAGCAACAGACTGTGATGTGAACATATAAGCCAAACAAATCCTTTCTTTCTTTCACGTTGGTTTGGTTGCATTTTATGACAATGACAGGGGTTGGGGATTTAGCTCATGGTAGAATGCTTGCCTAGCAAGCACAAGGCCCTGGGTTCGGTCCCCAGCTCCAAAGGAAAAAAAAAAAAAGACAAAATGACATCGACAGAAAGCAGATAGCACAGGTGGCCGCTCTTGTGCCGGGCAGCATACCAAAGCCAGCATTCCTGCTGAGGTATCCCCGGAATTCTCTAGACACTAGCAGTATTCAGACATCATCCCCTACCTTTTGCCTTTCTCCACTTGAGGAGAAAAAGCATGACACTAGAATGCCCAGAGTGGCTTTTATTCTAGTAGAGATTCTGTTTCCAAGGAAACAATGTAGCCTAGCAGTAAGGTGGGAGAGGTTTCTGGCCGGCAGGAAGTAAGTAGTCCCATAATTCTCATGGTTTTAGAAAGGTCACATTCAGGCCACTGTTTCTTCATACTTTGTAAAACTGAACACATGCTCTCAGTTTGTTTTTTAAAAAAATCTCAAAAAGGGAATGAGACTTTGGGAAACATGCCGCTAATTCACCTGCCCCCTACTCTGCTTTCCAGTTATGGCATAATCCTCTCCTGTCACTAGGCTTCGAGCTTCTGTATGTGATCTGCTTCCTGGAAGGGTCCACGCCTGAACCTGAGGGCAAAGAGAGGCCGACTGACTCTGGATGGAGATGTTTGTGATGGAGACAAGTCTGCCTGACTAAACAGATCCTCCCTGGACCCAACCATAAGACCTCCATGCTGTCGCTGGAAAGGACTGAGACCGTGTTTGGATGTGGTATGAATGCAAAAGTACCTGTGTTGGGAGTCTGGTCCCCCATTGGCAATGCTGAGAGAGGATAGAGCCTCTGTAGGACTGGACTCGGGTAAACTTGTTTAGGTCACTGGGAGGCCTCCCTTTAAGGAGATTAAGGTATTTTTGTGTGGGGATTCTGAGTTAGTTCCTGTAAGAGCCATGTGTTCTGAGTGAGCGATCCTGGTTCTGGAATCGCTCTCTGCATTTGTGTCTTAGCATGCCATCTTTTTTACACACACTCTGGTCCCGAAATCTTCTAACAGAATGTGAGGTCATCGCAAGATCCTCATCGGAATCGGCACCGTGCCATTTGGCAATTTATTTTTGTGACTCTAAAACCGTTAAGACAAAGGGACCTATCTCTTTATAAAGCATCCAGCCTTGTGCATTGTGTTAGAGAGGCAGGGTGATACTCTATTTTACACACCACCTTCGGAATGAATGACGGGCGAGAAGCATGGGAGAGATAATCAATAGAAGGGTCAACACTTCCATTCTGCCAAGAAGGCAGAAGAGGAAGAAATGATATTACAAGCTACAGGCACATGGTCCTCTCAAAACAGAAAAGCAATATTTTCAAGGTTTGCTATAGAGGAGAAACTTGGGACATGTCAATAATAAGCCCAAAGGCTTGGAATCAACTATCAAAAAAAATTGACTTTGCCCAATTCCTTCAACTGCAGCAACTGTTCCAAGAGTGGGAAACTGCAAGCATCCTGCACATTAGGCCCTTACAAGGGTCTGTGGATGAAATGTACCCACCATCTTCATAGTTCTAGATGCTAATTACTAGACACCAAACAAAATGATTCTAATGCAGTGGTTCTCAACCTTCCTAATGCTGCGACCCCTTAATACAATTCCTAATACAATTCCTCATGTTGTGGTGACCCCAACCATAAAATTATTTTTGTTGCCGCTTCATAACTATAAGTTTGCTACTGTTATAAATTAAAATGTAAAAATCTGATAGGAGATCCCCAAAGGGATCACGCCCGACAGTTGAAAACTGCTGTTCTAATGAACCCTGGAGAGCCAGAGTTGGGGCACAGTGCTTGGGACACCACGTCACCTTGAAACACTAAGTACAGTTTCAGGGGTCTGTGTTGGTGACCAAAGCTGACACAACCACAAGCTTCCACTGTGTATGAAGACAGTCTTTTCTGCATTGTTCCAGACAGTTAGGACAGGGACCAGAGAGAGGCTGGGAACAGCAGGGGTAGAGTAGTCACCTCCAAAGCAGGGTCCTTTGCAACAGTGAGTCTTGTCCCCATATGAACTAGTTTAATTTTGCAGGTTCCCTGTCACTGTCAGAGGAGAGAATGCCTCTGACTCCTGCCCTCTGGGAGCCAATCTCAGAGATCAGCTGTAAATTGATCCAGGGAACTGACTCACTTACTGCCCTCATGAGTCCATGGTTTTATGAGTTGTCCTAAAATAACAGTCTTCGTAAAGCCAGCACAACAGTGGGTGAAAAAGAAAGGCAGATGTTCTGCCAAAACCCAGAGCTGACTTTCCTGTCTCAACGCCTGAAGATGGAGAAATACTGGGCCCCTCTGCTCTGAGAATCGCTTCAGGGTTCTATATGCTAAAGCTATTTGCTGGTGAGCTTTTCATCTTAAGAGATTTCATCCACATCTGTGTTCTAGTTTGCCCCCCCCCCTTTTTCTGTTTCTTCTCCTTTTCTAGTTTTGAGTTTTGTTTTTCAAGACACAGTCTCTCTATGTATCTCTGGCTGTCCTTGAACTCACACTGTAGACCACATTGGCCTCAGACTCTCAGAGCTTGGCCTGCTTCTGCCTCCTGACTGCTGCGATTAAAGGCCTGTCATACTATACCCAGACAGTTTTGAATTTTGAGACAGGTTCTCATTATGTAGCTCAGGGTGATTCTCCTGCCTCAGCCTCCCCAGGTGCTAAGATTATACCAAAAACCCTTTTCTCAGTGCGTGGCAGTGTTCAGAGTGAGCCCCGAGGCTCTGACTTAACAAGCAGATAATGAATCCATGTACAGAGGCATAGCTTCACGGGGCCTGGGGGAGGGGCTTTGCTACACAAGTGAGCTTGTGCCATGTCTGCTTCCTGGCTACCATGAGCTAAGCACCTTCCTCTACTACCATACGCCCTGCCATGATGTTCTACCTCACAACAGGTCCACAAACAATGGAGCCAAGTGTCCATGAGTGCAAAACTCTGAAACCGTGAGCCCAAATACATTTCTTTAATTGAATTTCTCACATATTCCATCACAGTCAAGGAAAACCGGCCAGTAACAGATAACTCTAGGCTATATATGTGGCTCCCTATTTGGAGTCATTTTGTTCCTTGGGGGACAATTAGTACAGTCTGGAGCCATTTTATTGTACTAAGGTTGGGGGATGGTGCAACTGGAAACCACCCCTAGGTTGAGTCCATGGACATTATTAAATTCCATGCAATGTATTGGAAAGCTTTCAATGACAAATTATTGGTTCTAAAATGTCAACTGTGTTGTCGAGAAGCTCTGCTCCAGAGAGCTGGGACAGACAGTAATAATGTTGCGTGCTTATGGGCAGCTTCCTGTAGCCGGCTCTCCATAGGAGCACAGAATCGTTACACACCACACCTGCCTACAAAGTGCAAAGGCATGGTTTCCATCGATGTACAGGACACAAGTCTCAGCTTCAGAGAAGTCATATGGTCAGTCAAAATCCAACGGCGCATACATGCAGAATCAGGACTCCGGGGCTGGTCAAATTTGGAGGTCCAGGGTCACCAGCACTGTGCCGCACTGGAAGGCTTTCACATAATGGCACACCATCTCTATCAGAGTGTCAGGCTGAGTCCAGGCAAGAAGATAACATTCGGGAGAAAGAGACCAAAGGGACCCTGTGCTTCCTGCATGTACCTGAAGGAGGCACTCTTGCTTGTCATGAAAACTCCACCCCAGGTCATGCATGGTACAGCTGTATATTATATTGCTCTATAAGAAGTACGTAGGAGTTGAGGAGGAACATGTTGCCTGCCGTTCTTCCTACAGTATGCAGTGAATGTTAGCATGATTTCATTTAGCATCATGGGTCTCAAAATATTTTATCACAAAGTAACACTTATAAGAGAACTAACACTAGAAGATAAAATTGTTTACAGCGTATGTGGTGTGTAGTTTTGTCTTGGCTTGGGAGAACGGCAACCCTGAATAGATTGTGTCTGGGAGTGTGCCGCATGTGGGGCAGGGACCCAGGCTGGGACAGTGCAGATGGAGCATGCCAATGTGGATTGTCCCACTCCTGCTTCAAAAGAACAGCACACCACAGAGCTAAAAATAGCAAGTGCAGAGAACACAGTGAATCCCAAGTAAGCGTCCTTTGTGGCTTCAAAGGACATTTCCGTGGGTGCTGGTTCCAGAATAGCTGTGAGTGAGGGCTGTCTTAGTGCTTTCCAAATCCCACAGCACAAGACTAAGGTGTCCACCTTCCGTTCTGCGACTCTTAATAATGCAGAGAATTCAATGAATTCTGATAAACACCAGAGAGAACCAGAGAAAAAGTGGACTAGCCCACTTGTGTCTTGATTTTTTTTTTTAAAGCGGCATGGCCTTCTGGTTAGCAACTGATGCTTCAGTGTTTTATTCAATGAATATTTGATGTGACATATTTTCACACTGGAAGCCGTTCGGATGGGTTAGTCATCTCTGCAGTGAATCAGTTACTTACAAACGGGTCTTTTTGTTTCCTGAGAACCTAAACACCTCCCCATATTCTGACCTGTATCCAAAACCACTTCCTGCCACAACGGGGGCATTTCTCTGCACAGGTGTGTTAGTTTAAAGGAAGGCTCTCAAGCCAACTCCTCAAACGAGAGAACCTCATGGTGTCGTGGCTGGAAGATCCCAAGGGACCTCTCATCAACGAGACGAGGAAAGAGGCCAGAGACCGTGAGAGACTTGCCCCAGCACACAGAGCTGAAAAGAGTCCATTCATTTCCGTTTAATATTCTCTGAGGTTTCTCTCCTTCACTGCGGTAATTCCGAGGGGTGAGAAAGAGGAACAAACTTCCTCTGTATTTACCATTAATCAAAGAAAGTTAAGAAGACGCTCCGCCTTTGAAGAAGACCTAACGTATGATGGGTAAGCTCCACTGTAACTGGGCTTGAGTTAGAGCCAACTAAGTGAATGGTGGGGCAGGGCTCCTCCCTCCTTCTCTCTCCATCCTTTCTTCCTTCCCTTTCCACCCTCTTATCCCTCCATCTATCCTTCCTGAGTGTATCTGTAAGGGCAGTCCCAAAAGGGACTCATCCTGGGTGTGTGCAGCACCAACTCCAGAGCTAAGGGCCTGGACTGAAAGAAAGGAGGACAAAGAAGCGACTCAGCTGAGGACCAAGAGTCTTCCTTTCTGCTTAGCTATCACCTAGACAGCCACCACCACATGTGCCTACGCTTGGATATTTTAGCCACGCGTGGAGCCCAACAAGCGCATATGGAGCCTCTGAAACCAGAACCTTTCCTCTCTTAGGTTGTTTCTGTCAGAAAAATCTCCTGAAATGTTCTGCCTGAAATCTCCAAGAGCACCGGTATGGGGTTCTGTGTGTCCCCCTGGGACACGGTGAGGCACTGTGTAATAGTTGACCTTGAAATTCTTCAGTATAATATCCCCACAGGAAACAACTCATACAGATGTTAACATCTGAGGCTTGTTTTTTAAAATATAAGAAATGCATATGAAGTCTGCTTTCGGCAGCCCTCGTTAGACTTTAAAGCACCGTTGGTCTCCACTTACCAAGTCAAGGACATGACCGTTACACAGGTCAGGGAAGAGTAGCAAACAGGGACAAGTTATCTACTACGGTGATGAGGCTTCAGTGACAAGGCTCTCCCCCCTTTCCAGCCACTCTGCTGGCATGACTTGAGGCCATACTGCTCACAATTCAGCTATTGATCTTTGAGGGATAATAGAAATTTCTGAGCTTTGAGGAGGTAACCAATGTCCTTGACCTGTCTCTCTATTAGCCCAGGGAGCCAAGGTTATTTCTGATGATGATCAAAGGGAGGGGGTTCTGCCATAATGTCTTTGAAAAAACAAAAAACAAAAAAACAACTAACCAAACAAAAACACAAAGCTAAACAAAACACAAAAACCTCAGCTGTGTGGTGAGTGGCTCTCCCTTACAGAGTCCCCAGAGATGGTTTCTAATGTCCTTGAGTCAAAGCCAGAATCGGTCTGAAATCAAGGGCAGTGGCTGCGCTCCCTAGTCAATTGTATGCTATTGATTTTTCCTGGCTTCAGTGCTGGAAACTGAATCTTGCAGTCTGTCTTTCTCCATGTACAGCAATCCTTCTTGTGCAACACAACCCTATGGAATAAGCTTAGCATCTCTGTAAATTGTGTGTGGGCGTGGGTGAGGGGGGCCGGGAAGGCATGCACACACCACAGTGCTCATGCCGAGGTGAGGAGATGATCTTTGGGGCCAGTCCTCTCCTCTCCTATGAATATGGGGAATTGAGTTCGGGTTACCAGGTCTGGCAACAAGGGCTTATACCCACTGGGCAAGGAACTCCTTACCTGAGCTACAGAATTCAAATTTCTGGAATAAAGTCTATGAATTATTTTTTTAAAACTTCCTCAAGGTAATTAGACCGCCCAAGACTTACATATTCTAGATATATTCTCCCCACCTCCCCCCCTCCACTCCCCCCTTCCTCTCCTATCCCTCCTTTCTTTGTCTTTCCTTCTCAGTAGGCTAGGCTGAAGAATCTAATCACCACCACCACAAGTTCTGAAAGACAGAAGATGTTGCATTCCAAGGCCCCTCCATTGTAGAAATAACATTTTGGAAGAAAGTGCAACTAAAGGCCTGGAATTTCCTACACTGCCCCGGGTTGTGAAAAAATTTAAAAAGTGTATGATTTTGTCCTTTCTTGCTGTTTAGGGAATGGTTAAACCCGAACCACAAGTCTTCTTCCTTTATTTAAACTCTGTCATATTCGGATTGGTCCAACCATAGAGAAGGAAGACACTGCCTGACTTCTAGACACGCTTGAGGTTCTGTGGGGTCACTACCCCTCTTCTTTCTCTAAACCAAAGGACCCAGATTAATCCTCAATCTTTTTCCATGTAGAAATTGCATGTTCTCTTTGATCACCATGCTATATTCTTAAGATTTGGGGAGGGGGGTGGTTGGGTTGGTTTTGACACAAGGTCTCAAATAGATCAACCTGCCTCAAACTCTCTAGGTGGCAGAAAATGACCTTCAGGTTATAACCCTCCTGCTTCCACCTCCCAAGTGTTGAGAGGACAGATGTGCACTGCCATAACCAGTGTACATGTGCTAGGGATCAAACCCGGGGTCTTGTGCATGCCAGACAAGTGCTCTACCAACGGAGCTATCCCCCAGCCTCTGTGGAGGGTGGATCTCATGCAGCCTGTGCTGGCCTGGCGTGACCTTGAACTGCTGGATCCTTCTGCTTCCCCTTCCAGGATACAGATTACAAAATACACAGCACCATGCCTGGCTTACTTTAGCAAAGTAAGAATCATGTATCCCTTTTAAGAGAGTCTAATGCTTTTCTAGGGAGTGACTCAGATCAGTGGGTGGAGAGCTAAAGATCTGCAGAGTAATGTCTTGTTGCCCAAATTCCTTTCTCGGGGTCTCTGTGGCATCACTTCAGGGTTTCCTGATCAATGAATCTCAAATTCTAGATAAGACCCCCCAAATCTCTCCTTTTCTCTTTATTGTTTTCCCTCATTGTCTCGGCCCCATTGTGTTGTGAGTCTCAATTCTTAGTTTCCTCAGTTCAACAACCATGCTTGTAGAAGATGGATGTATTCACCTCTTATCCTTTTACCATTCTCTTATTTGCATTCTTTCCACCAAAAGTGGGCCACCTGTGTCCAATCCTTGACTGGGTGTGGCTACCAGCGTGCTTGAACGCTAGCTTACGGACAGCTCTGAGTGTCAGCCTTGTTTTCCCTCCGCTCTCTGGATCCTCTGTTATTGTCACAGAAAGGTAGTAAGAGCATCCCGCCAGCCTGTTGGTGCACAGAAAACAAAAACAGATGCATCCCACCAATGGCGTAGAGCCATTTAGCTGAGCTCAGCCAGAGGGAGCAGAGTCCTGACGCCAATCTTTAGACTTTGTCGAGCTGCGGGGAGCTTCTGTGAACCAACGACCTCTGTGAGGCAGAATTGAATTGCACTCAACTACAGGAAAGCATCCCAAGGAAACCGGTGTTCCTTACAGCTTCAGGGATGGCAGCCCCTTTCTTCCCCTGGGACTGGGGTGTAAAGATACTGAAGCCTCTAGAGGAGGAGCTTGCCTAATCTGAGGGCTTAAAACAGGAAATGTTCCCACATCTGGATCTTCTTGCTCACCGACAAGCAGACCTCTCCAAGCATTTCCTCCAGTGGGTCCATGTACAAAGTTTGTTCCAAATGATAAATTACTTAAAAATATTGCACAAAGCTACCTACAGGCTACGTATAAGTTCTGTGTTTGAAACAAACACATTTTGATTCTATCCCCGAGGTATCTCATTGTATTGCAAAGGTTCTGAAGTAAAAACAAACTGTAAAGTCCCACATGTAAACATCTCTGAATCCGAGCATGCTGCACAAGGGTGGCTCAGTCTTTTAGGGGAGAGATGACGAGAGGAGGGGAAACAGAAATCAAATTCCAGAATAGGAAGGATATCCTCAGTCAGGAGGCCTGGAGGAGGAGAAGGTACCCACAACAGCCTTGCTCATACTCAGTAGCCCTTAGAATGCAGCTTACCCTGGTACACATCCAGGGCCCATGAGGCCAATGCCTGGCAAGACTCTGACAAGAACGGGGAAAGCATCCCCTGACTCAGAGCCTAGCCACTCACTCCCACGGCCCACCATGGTTCCTTTCCTCTGTTTTGGCCATCGCCCTCTTCAAAGGGCTCCGAGAAGGTCCTGCACACTTAGACACAAGCTCTTCATTCTCTTGACTCAAGGATGGAAAGATCTGCCCTATTTTTCCGTGGCTGACCATGCCCATCTGAGCCCCCAACTCTGACAGCACACTCCTGCAGGCATAATGTTTTTGTGCACTGTGTAAAGGTTATCCTTGTGTTATTCAAATGCTGATTTCTCTGCCTTCATGTTTTAATCCAGACATGGCATTATAAAGCTTATAATGAGAATCTCCTGTCTCGAGTTTGTGTAAATAACTCTTAAATTCTTACCATTTATTCTCAACCTTGTCAATAAAAGCTGATCACCCAATGACTGGGCAGAAGAGAGAAAAAGGGTCGGACTTCCACCGGTCAGGGGAAAGAGAGGAAGAGGAGAGGGAGGAAACCACAAGAAGAGACAAAAGTTCATGAGAGCTCAGCTGAAGCATGGAAGGCCCTAAATACAAATATTATTGGGATTTTGGCTGGAATGTAGTCAGATTAGTTTAGGGGATAAGATAGACTGCCCAGATATTGAGGTGAAGCTTGAAAATAAATCTTGGTCTCTCTGTGTTGTTATTGGGGAACAAGCTAGGATAAAGACATACAGCCGCCATATTAATTTATAATTATATTAAAAATAACATTTATACACTCCAGTGGTTGACTTTGCCCAAACTGAGCTTTCATTTAAAATGAGCCTCCAGGGTCCCATGACAGCCTGCCAGTGGCTTACCAAATCCTGGACCATGAAAACAGTCATCTCTGCTTAAGCCCACAAGAAAAACAGAAAAGGTCTTAGAGTTTACTCCTTACTGAACTAACACACTTTCCCTTGTATAAATGGTGAGACGGCTGGCAACAGTGTAGCTTTTACCCTTTGTGCTCCATAAAGTGTGCAAACACATGAACATGTGCACACGTGTATATGTATGTGTACCTATGCATACATATACATACACTGCCCTGAACCTTTTCTCGAGCAAGTCTCCCACAAGCAACAGTTAGCCAAGCTCTTCTGAATGGTCTGAGGAGACATTAGGGCCTGAGCAAACCAGGAGCAGAGGCTGAAGCATGCCTTGGGGTTTGCAATCAGTTTGTGACACAGCTGGCGTCTGTGAGATTGCCTCCAGCCTTCAATGGGTTTGAGGGTCAGCAGCAAGCCGTTCGGCTGGTATACCCTGCTTCATTTGTGATGGCTCACAGTGTCTGTCCACTTGACTGGACCTGGAATCTACTAAAAGTCAAGTGGCTGGCCACTCCTGTGAGGGATTTTCTTGACCAAGGGGAAAATCCACACTAAATCTAGGCAGCCCTGGGCTGATGGCAGCCCAGATCAAAGGACATGGGACAAGACATGCTTTGCTTTTTGTCTGTCTTCACTCTTGCTGACAAGTTCATCTAGCCTGCTGCTGTTACTGTTGCATTCCCTAACTAATAGTAGCAGGAACTTCTTCAAGCTTGCAAATGCAGAACGAAGACCAGCATTTCTCCCAGAATCCTTCAGGTCTACAATGCCAGACTGAGACTGTGGACTGAGTAGCTACCAGATTCTTGATATTTCCCAAGGGGACTAGTCATTGTTGGTGCACCTTATCATGTAATCCAATCTAATAAGTCTCCTTTGAATATATATCCATTCTAATTCTCAACCTCCCTAATGCTATGAACCTTTAATATAGACCCTCGTGTCATGGTGACCCCAACCATATAATTATTTTTGTTGCTACTTCATAACTTCAATTTTGCTACTGTTATGAATCATAATGTAAACATCTGATATACAGGTTATCTAATATATAACCCCTGTGTAAAGGTCATATGATCCTTAAAGGAGTTGCAACCCTCAGGTTGAGAACCACTGCTCTAGCGAACCCTGACACACTCAGTTATTTGGAGGTAAGATCTGACTAGATGTCCTAAACTGGCCTTGAACTGGAGTTTCTCGTGCCTCCTGGTGCACTTGCCTAGCATTTGCTTCAGCCTCAGGAGATGGAGGGCCAGTAATAGGCTAGATGAACTTGTCAAGAAGAGTCGAGACGGACAAAAAGCAATTAGGCAGAATTTGATGGAACAGGTTGGCTGTAGAGACTCTGTTCTAAGGTCTGTACACATACCGCTTTCCACCCTCAGCTCCTAATCTGTCTAGGTGTTCTGAGACCTGGGATGGCTAGAGTTGCCAGCGAGAAACATTTGCTTACAGATGGGCCTGACCAATTTCCTGGCTACACGCAGGCCACCTCTCTTCTATATCTAAGTAGTCAGAACCTGATTGAGGGCAGCCAGAGAAGCAATGTGCTCACTTGCAAAGTTGATCTACAGAGCTCAGGCATACAGCCTAATCTTTTCTATGCTCTCTTCACCTCAGTCCCAAGAGCCTTGACTACAATCCTCTCGTCTCAATTGATCACACATGGCAAATCTAGGCGGAAACCCCTCACAGTGGCCGCAACAGTCAACAGCTAGACCCACAAAGAAAAATAAGATAAAAGCCGACAGAAGAACTTGCAGGAGAGCATTTGGGAAAGGACAAATTGCTTATAACAAATACCTCATTGGCAGGGGAAGACATCTCTGAACTATACTCTGAGGAATAACGCTGATTCACACAGGAAAGTTAGACAACAGTATCTGTTTAGGAAGGCAATATGCAGCCCCAGGGAAAAGTCGCAGAATGGAGAAAGCGTCCCCTCCAGGACAGCAGTGGTTACTGCAGGGTAGGAACCACCTACCTCTGAATGTTATCTTCAAGCTGCTTGACTTTGAATTCATCCTCCTCAGACTGCCGGCGCCTGGCTTCCTCCTCCTCCGCTGTTCCCGCCGGTACACCCTGCAGCAGCCATTTTTCCCGAAGCACTTTGGACTGTGGGAAGGAAGGAAGACAACATATGACACCTTTCGGTCCACATCTTTTTTCTGGACCACCAGGGCTTCTCCATCAAATCTGTCACTCAACTGTTCAGGTCTGACCACTGCCTTCACCCCCTCCCAGACATGGCTGCTGATATCTGCTTGGCGCCGGCAAACAGAATTTTTGTACTTTTTTTACTTTTTACACCTTCTTTTGTTTTAAAATTTAATCGTGTATTTATTGAGACCCTACCACTTACCCAGCACTATTCTGGCTGCCAAAAATAAAACAAAACAAAATCCAATTCCTGCCTTACAATTCTATTCCAGTAAGGGGAGAAAAAGACATAGTTGCTGCACACATATGCAGATACATGCATATGTGTGTATTTCAACATATATGCATACATGTGGTTATACACATATGCTCACACATATGCATGAACGTATAGATGCACCCCACCCCCACCCCAATGATTCTGAGAATTCAAGAAGTAGAGAGAGGGATTGCTGTAGGATATTTGATCGCACTGTAAACCCGGAGATTGTATACTGGAAAAACCTGTTTCTAGTTGTGGTGTGTTGGTGCATTCTCTTTATTGCAGACAAGATTGAAGAAAGTCAACCATAGGCCAAGAGGTGGCGCACTCAACTGGCTGACGGGGAATAAACATAGGGAAAAAACCATAGAGGGTAGGAGGAAGTCAGGATAGAGAGACACACAGGAAGTAGAGAGGAGGGACATTCAGCTAGGAATGAATGGTTTACAAGACAATATGGAGGAGAACTGTTTGTTTGTTTGTTTGTTTGTTTGTTTGTTTGTTTGTTTTTCCTTCTGGGATGTCAATGGAGGAGCAAGGTCAGCTGGGTGCTGTCTCTGCCTCTCTGATGTAGCAGGCTTTCACCACCAGGGTCTGGCTTCTGAGTATTCATTTGGTAAAACTGAACGTTTGGGATTTTGTTTTAAAAACAAGGGATAAAGTGTTGCTATATTATGAGATGGGTCTGAAGGGCTTCGTTGACAGAGTGGTGTTCCACAGAGAACTGCTAGAGTGAGCGCCAGCCTTACGAAGTGGTGACGGGGGTTGGGGGGTGGGGGTGGGAGGGTGTGGAAAGTATGACCTTACGAGAGGTGTCAGTGGTGTGTGTGTGCCTCCTACTATTAACCATTGTTTTTAAAAAGTCAAAAAAGGAGTAAACATGATAAGTATATGTCTGGATTTGTTAATCATAATGAAACTACATCTAGACTTAATAATTATAAATGTTTTGCCTATTTCCAAACTACCTGTAGTGGTTTGTGTTCTCATGCTAACTGTGTTACCCAAACACCTGTTTGCAGGGTCCCGCATGTAAGACTAAAGGAAGCCGGTCCCCAGTGGTTTTCATCTGGTCAATAAAGTTACCAGCAAGCAATGGCTGGGCAGGGAGACAGAGGCCGGACTTTTGGGATTCCTGGGAAGAGACCAAGGAAGGAGGAAGAGGGGATTCCGCCATGCCATGTTGAGGGCAGACCTCACTGGAAAGGTGCTGGAGGGAGAGACCGTGCAGGGGGAAGCCCCAGGAGGGCTGCTCAGCAGGGTTCAGGGTGGCGAAGATAAAATAGAGATTTAGTAAGTATTAACTCAGAAATATCAGAGGGGAGTGTGTGTTAGCCATGTGGAGTTAGGCAGTGGTCCAGCCATTTAGCTGTTTAAAGTATTTAAAATACAGAGCTGTGTATGTTTGTCTTTCTTTTAGGAATCCAGAATATTGCGGTGGGTAGCAAGGAGCACACACACTCGCCAGGGAGTTTAGAAAGGATCAGAATACTACCACATCAACTACCAAAGCATTTTTTGGAGACAAGGTTTCTCTGTGTAGCTCTGGCTGTCCTGGAACTACTCCCCAGGCTGGTCTCACACTTAGATCCACCTACTTCTGCCTTCCAAGGGCTGGGACTAAAGGTGTGCACTGCCACACCCTACTCCACACTACTTTTCAAACATTTGTTTTTTAACTGTGTGTGTGTGTGTGTGTGTGTGTGCAAGTGCACATATGCACACACATGTAAACACTCATCTAGACACTTCATGTGTAAATTCTAAGATTCTGGAGAGGGTCTTAGACCCCCCAGAACTGGAGTTACAGGCAGTTGTGACTGCTGAATGTGGGTGCTGAGAATGGAACTCGGGTCCTCTATAAGATCTGTATGGGCTCTTAACCACTGAACCTTCCACCTAGCCCTGCTACAAATGCATTTTAAAGCAAATCTCAAACACCATGACATCTCACCCGCTGATTTGAATATGAGTCTCCAAAAAGACAATGTCATTTTCCTACCCAGTGATAGTCTCATTGTAAAACTTTCTAAGATCTTGTATTATTCCGACCGTATTGAAATATTCTTTCAAAAAGTCCAATGTTATGCCTCGTCTTAAAAACATACTTTAGTGACTCACTACTCCCCATTAGTGTCTCCAATGTGAAAATCAGACATCCCACCTGTGATAGTGTATGAATGTACCACAGAATGGGAAAAAATGCATTCATTTCAGTTCAACGGTTGGGAAAGAATAATTACTGCTTTGGGAAATGATATTAAAGAAAAAACAAAACAAAACAATACACGACAAGAGCATGTGTGGGCTCCCTAAAATGAAGAGCAGGATCAGAGGCAAGGGAGGAGGTCACACTTTGAGGTCTCTAACAGCAAGTAGCAGCTACTGGATATCCACAGAGGCCGTTTTTGTGTATCATGGTTAAGGACCAGACAGCACCCATGAGTGGACCAGTGGTCATGGGAATTAATCACTGTGAGGATTTAGAGCACAGGACTAATTCTTCCCAGCAGTAGGAGGGAGCAGGAAAACATGGAAAACAGTCAATAATGACCGGAGGGAGATTAGTGGATAGTTTCATTATAATCCATTATAGAGATTTGTTTGATTACTCTCAGTGTGCTCAGAGGCAAACTCGGGGGCTGGAGAAATGGCTCAGCAGTTAAAAGTATTGATTATTCTTCTGGAGAACCAATGTTCAATGTCCAGCATCCACATAGTGGCTAACGACTATCTGCAACTCAAGTTCCCGGGGATCTGACCCCCTCTTCTGACCTCCTCAGACCCAGATGTGCATGTGCAGGCAAAACACTATATAAGCAAAATAAAACATTATATAATAAAATAGAGGCAAGCTTATAGTACTTAAGATATCATTTCCTAATAAAACTTAAAGACATGAATTTGCTCACATATAAATGATTACTGTGTAGCTAACATGAATGAAGAAAGTATGCCTTACCTGTCTCAGTTAGCTGCAAACTGTCAGCTAGAGACAGCCTACCATCACCTCACTTGAGGAATTTCCCAGATTGGATTGGCCTGTAGGTGTGTGTGTGTGTGTGTGTGTGTGTGTGTGTGTGTGTGTGTGTGTGTGTGTGTGTGTGTGTATGGACTGTCTTGATTGTAAGAGGAGGTAGGATGACACAGGCCACAGGACGATACTATCTCATGGGCAGGTAGTGCTGGGTATAAAAGGATAGCCAGCCATGAGCCTGAGAACAAGACAGCAAGCAGCTTCCCTTTGTGATTTCTACTTGAGTTCCTGCCCTGACTTCTCTCAGTGTTGAGCTGTGCCCTGGAAGTGTAATCAAAATAAATTCTATGGTGCTTTGGATAAGAGTGCTTTATCAGCAACAGAAAAGTTGTTAGTGTTCTACCTCGATTTAAAAGTCACTCAGGGGAGGCTGAGGGTATAGACCATGGTAAAGTCTGTGCTTAGTATATGAGGCTGTGGGTTCTGTCCATACCACAATGTAACCAATAGGAAGGCAACGGCACTTCTCCCTCACACAGATAACTATTCTCCAGCTTCTCCAACAATGGGCTCCACACTGGTGTCGCCCTTGAGTCCCTCACAATCAGGTGGCCTACGTGTCCATCCCTAAGGCTAAGAGGAAGTTGTACTTGATCACAGTGAGTGACTGCTGAAAGAATGAATTACTGAAAAACAAACCACACACTCGGCACCTTAGCAAATACCTAACTGTATGCTAACACAGCAAAGGCGGACTTGAGGATGGTCTGCCCAAATCCTCCTCCTCTACAGCTAAGGTCACAGTAAGAAGGGACTGGAGCAGGATGGAAGGGGAGAGACAGATCAGGACGAGCAAACATCTCCCTCTCCTCCCCACCCCGCTTCTCCATCTCCTGATCAGGCATTTGCCATGTTCATAGAGTCATATTTAGCAGTCATTTCACTTTGTAAGTCTAGCATTGATGCTGAATTTATATAAAATCTCCTTGTCGGCAGACTATACAAATATTCTCCTGTGAGTTATTCTCGTGGCTTTGTGAGCTTATCCTTTGCTCCAAATCACCCATTCATCTGTAATCCGACTAAAGTTGTATCATTGACTGCATGTGTGAGTACTAGTTAGACTCTGAAGAACTTTAATTTTCTAAAATAAAGCGGCTCAAGATTCAGGGTGAGGAACCAGAAGATGCTTATTTTTGTACTTTCCCCATTTTGTGTGTGTATCTGTGGCACATGTGTTTGCATTTTCTGCATGTGTGTGAGCATGCATGTATGTGTATGTCTATCTCCAGGTTGAGGCTCGAGACTGATGTCAAGAATCACGCCTAACCATTCTCTCCACCTTCCCCACAGAGGCAAGAACTAATCAATCAAGCCCAGAACTTGCCAACATGGCTAGTCTTGCTAGGCAGCTTTCTCTGGGGATCCCATCTTGGTTCTTCGAGGCTGGAATTGCAGGCAGGGCATCATGCCCTCCTGGGGTTTCTGGGATCCAAACTCAGGTGTCATGCTTGCACAGAAAGCAGCTTGACCACTGAGCTGCCATCCCAGCATGCTCGAGTTCACTTTTACATGCTTTCCCCATCCTCTTCTCTAACCCTTGAATCCTTTCCTTTTCTCCTCCTTATGACCCATGAGATCTTGCTTTAGTCTGCAGTTTTGTTACATAACTTAGTTCACAAGCGAGACTTTTAATAAAAGAGATGGAGTCTTGCCTTCGCTCAAGTTGAGATCATAGGTTTAGAAAAACATGATAAGAAAAACTTGGTGCCAAGCACCTTCACCCTTGAGCATCTTACTGGTCAAGAATGTTTACATTTTTAACATTGGAGTTTTATTCATACAAACAGACAAAACAAAATCTGACTAGTGCTGAGGTTTCAAAATAAAAAATACCTTAACATCGTCTAAGGTATCAGAATACCTTAGAGCTGTTCAGCAAATGAACTTAATGGTTGGATGATCGGTCACAAAAGATCACAAAAATATTTCTCTCTCTCTCTCTCTCTCTCTCTCTCTCTCTCTCTCTCTCTCTCTCTTTCTCTCTCTCCCCCTCATATTTTGTTTTCCTGAAAGGAAGTGTTGGTCAGGTTTGCCCACCTGTGGATAGGCAGCTTAAGGACAGGTACATACTGAAGATGTGGTACGTGGCATGGACAATGTGATCCTCACAGCTCTGATAAACACTCCACAATGTAGCAGTCCCCAAGGCCTGCAGTTTGTCACACACATGGGACACATACAGCCCTGGGACTTTGTGCAGACTAATAAATTAGACAAATTTCCGCTCAGTCATCCAAAGGGCAAAAGAGGAATATTAAGTTCGGTCCATGCCGGCACAACACATTGGCTGATTTATTATTTTTTAATCCATATCATCACAAGTCATATTATATATTATTTATATAAACAATAAAAATAAATCATTGTTTCCATAGGTTAAAAAACCAAAAACCTTTAAAAGGATAATAACGCCAGTTCTTGTCTCATAGGAGATTCCGGTACATTAACGGAACCGTAGGGAATAGACGAGAACGGTACCAGCCCAGGAGTGAGCAGATAAATGGAATGAAAGGAATCACAAGGAGCGGACCTGGGTATAAAGATGAAATGTGGGCGTGATAAAGATGACATCTAAGTGAACGAGGGAAAAGGAAGAATGAATAAATCATGCTGATGGCTCGCCATGAGTGAAAACATAAAGCTTTATTCTAAACTCATGCCTTATTGGAAAATAAATTCTAGGGATTAAAACTGCTGAGGTGTATGGGCAAACGTATGGGCAAGCAAGCATTTGAGATGAAAACCTTCCCAAGTACGACTATAAGTAACAGGGTGTCAGATAAGACTTTGTAAATATTAAAATCTTGGCTCGGAATTCGAGACCATACATAAAAAAGTTTAAAAAGATATAATTTGGATACAGATGTCACTATAGACGAACTTCACCCAGGGCCTCATGAGGCCTGTGACAAGGACTGAGCATCCTCCTCTACAGAAACATATCAGAGGTTACACAAAGCGTGAACTCTTGTGGGGGAGGTACCTGGATGGCGAGCGTTCAGTTGATGGCTTCCCTTTGGATGGTCTTATTCTTTGTTTTTGAAATGATACAGCTCTTCATTTTATAATAAGCAAAATGAATACAGCTATCAAAATTACTTACTGGTCTGATTCCTGACTATTCCCTAGAAATTCTTACTTAGAAACATTAGTTATTAAGTAAAGGTGAGCATCCCACAAAACCCAGCATCTCGAGGTTTCCTGTCACAGGGCGTAGCATCTTAACACTGAACACTGAGTGTTTGTCTCATTAAAGAATTTGCTCACTGTTGCCGTGTAAAGCCGTGGCGTGACCGTGTACTCCTAAACGTCTCTGTGAGCGAGAGCTTTCAGCAAGCGTCCAGACCACTGCCTTGCTTTCTATCTATTGGTTCTGACAGAAGACCAGAGGCTCTGTCTAAATAATTCATATCTCGGTGCATGACAACAACCATCCAGAAGCCATTGGCTATGTGGGCACATGTGAATACGGATATGAGAGGTATACAAAGAACACCAAAACCGCGTCTTAATAGATATGAAATCCAGCTTTAATGCACAGAGAATATATGCTTTCTCCCAAAGTGCCTAGGACCATAAATTAGTGAAATAAATATCAATCATTGACATCTTTCCTAATATTTTGTATTTTAAAGGACTTACAATCACTTTGACATGACTCCAAATAACTTAAACCTTTCGTAGCTGATTAAATGACTGAGAGTAAGAGATGCGGTGGTGACGGCAGTCGGCACCTGTCTAGACAGATCACCTAAAGGGGCCATCCATTAAAAGAGAACAGTTTCCCCGGAAGAGCCTTGTCCGTGGAAACAGACAGCCCCAGGGTTCATTAGGCTCCCGCACTTAACAGACCGTACACCCCTGAGCGAGTGGCTTGCCGTCGTGCGTCTGTTTCCAGACTGTGAGACGGGGAGAGGAATCTATCTCATGATGGTTATTGAGAGCTTATATTTAAAGTCCCAGGCACGTGCTAGGTACCTAAAAGGAAACAGTGGGCTTTGCTTATTGGAGGAGGATGTGGAGGCTCCTGTGATGTGGGAGGAAGCTAGCAGCTCTCCTCTGAGAAGCTCACACAGGAAGGAATTCAACCTAAGTGCATTTTCCTCCGCTGAGGGGGTGACCACCAACCTGGGAACTGACTGAGGGTAGGAAAGACGACTCACTACTCAGCTGAGTCAACAGTCAGCTCATTTAAAGTGGAACTCATTCCCTTCTGGTGACTGAAGTGATCTTACTCCCCAGTCAGGGCACTCCCTTCCTTCTATGGAAACCAGACAGCTACTTAGGAAGGAGGGACTCGGAACAAAGAGATGGAATTATAGCTGCTTTATGTGGGCACAGTGAGGCCTCACCTTGTCTTATGAGCATTCCCACTTCCCCAGTGTTTAGAACCGGGTTACTCCTTTGGGTGGTGCCTTATGGGCACTGCCATGTTTGGAGCATTGGGTCTTTTTAGTTTTCAAGGCTACCCATCCATCCTTATTCTGTCTACATGAGCCTTCCCCTAAGGTGGGAAGAGACAATCAATGCATTACTCTCTGTTTACTAAACAATCAGTTTCAGCCCTGCCCATCCCCAAGTTGCAAGATTACCACAATGCAAGTGTTGTGTGCACCTTTGATAGGCAGTCTTAGAAACTGCCTGATGCTCTCGTTGCCAAGTTCCTCGTGCTTCCTGAGTGTTTCCTCAGATAAAATGAAGTCATTTTTTTCTATCGTTTCTTTAGACTGGATGGGTGGATGGGAAGATAAGGAATGGATAGATGGAATACGGACAGAACGGTGTACGGCCATTCCAGAGTAAGTCCTTGGTATCTTACCTGCCACTCAGAATGATGACACACACAGAACGAACACGGTCTCTGAAATGTTCGCTCCGTGGTTTTGAATGTAAAGAACACAAAGGCCGAGCACTACACTGAGGCTGGGGAGAAGAGAGGCTGTCTGCCAAAGTGCCCACTCTCACCAGAAAGTTCTCCTTCTCACTCCCATCACAGGGAGTGAATCACCTGCACTCTGGGCCAGAGACCCTGCTCTCTGCATACTGGTCTTGTGCAAGCCTGTTAGCATTTGTAAGCCCCACCTCTGTAGGAAGTTGATCCTAATTTTAGCCCCAGTCCTGCCCTGGCAGCGTTGACAGGAGACAGGGACAGCGTTTTGAACACAGCACAGACTGCTCCAAAGACTTGTCTGGAGATGCAGAGAAGAGACAGACAGAAATGGCCAACCAACCGAGATCCTGCCGCTTTCCTTCTCTGGAACACTCCCCTCTGTTTATTGTGTGTGGTGAACTCACAAGCATGCTGCACAGATATAGGTCAGGCTGCTCTTGGAAATCACGAGCCAGCTTGCTCACGGTCCTCATTTGAAGGATTCATTTAACACAACCCGGATTCCCAGAGAACATGCGAGAATAAAGATCTACTATGTTTCAGGGTCCCAGTCAGTAACCCGTCAGCAGCTCCCTTCCAAGCAGCCTCTGAGAAAAGCAATTCTGCATACACAAGATCATGGCAACTTGAGGCCAGTGGGAGGTTTTCCTTCTTTAAAAAGCCCAGGAATAATCAAACAGGCAAGCCACAACTCAGGGCTGGTCCTTGAACATGGACACATTATTATCTGAACATGCAGAAGGCAACATTCAGCCACTGGTGGGTCATTTGTGACAGTGACAGGGCTAATTTACTACTGCAATCAATTACAGTGCTTAAGAGCATTATGTATAAAAGGGGGAAGAGTCACAACTCTCCTCCCCCCTCTCCCTGCCTGCCTCTCTTTTAAATAAGGTACAGTAGACACTGAACCAAATCAAATCCTTTAAAAGCCTAGTTTGACCAATCACTTGGTCTAACAGAACACCTCTAATATTGTAAAGTCAAAATAAAATAAATGAACAATCTGAAACACGCAGTGTCGTTCTTTTATTAGATCCCACTGCCTCATCTCCCTCCCCCTTAAGAAAGATTCTTTTTTTTTTTCACTTTCAAAAATTCCATTACGTTAAGTACAGCTTTTGAAGCCTCCGAACAAAATACACTAGAGAAACAACTCGGGCCACGCGGAGCACTCACATCCAGCTTCTCTGTGTATCTACCATGTTGCATCGGAGCAGTGCAATCTCAGTGCAATCTCACCGAAAGCAGAATGCTGCCAACGGCGCCCGAATTTGAGAAAAACCACAAGGAAAGGCAAGAGACCCTCTCCTGGCTGTGTGGGAAAAGGCTGGATGGAGCGGCACTGCGCCTCCACGGCGGCAGGGCAGGCTCCGCAAGGCTCCGAGAAGCGCGTGGTCTGCAGGGCGAATGGCACACAGGTTCCTGGGGTCCGCCGCTTACCTTGGAATGTTGAAGCAGCAGCACCTGCTCGTCAAGCTGTTGTCTCTTCCCTTCTATTTCCGTCTGCCTCTTTCTTTTTTCCTTGAAAATGAAGAGAGAAGGAGAGAGAGAGAGAGGCTGTCAGAGTGGGTGGGTGTTGGCTCCAGGAATCTGAAGGCAGGGAGCGGGAGTGGAAACGCTACACATCTGTGCAGACACTTTCCAGAGAGGCTGAGCGCACGCAGCAGCGTCACCTGCTCCACCGTCGCTGGGTGGATCGCAGGCAGCAGCCTCCTCTGAACGCGTCTGCGGTGGGCTCCATGAGAAACAATTTAATTCAGAAGGAAAGGACACACACACACACACACACACACACACACACACACACACACACACTACTGCTGCTCTCTGTGTTGTGCAGGGCTAATTTGAAGACAAAGAATAAAAATGTCTCGGTGTTGCTACAAACTGCAGATAGGAAGAAATGGTGGTGGGGACTCTAAGGCTGAATTCTTCTCATCCAGATCACATGCAGATATAATAGAGTACAAATTTAAATTTGGAAGCATAAAGCATCAAACTGGACACACCAAACAATGCAAATGAGAGGGGCGGTCCTTGCTTAAATAAGCCTTCTGGTACAGTGTTTCATGTGGGCGGGGTTTGCTGAGGTTAGGGTAAATAAAACATCTAGGATCTGCCTAGGTCCAAGCACCAGCCCTGTCAGTTACTAACTACGTGCCTTTTAAGTAAGTTTTAGGCTTCCTGGGTCTCCTGAATGGAGACTGTCCAAATCACATGGCGGAAATGTGTCTTATAGTGAAAGGATACATCCCGAAAGCCTGGAACAAAGCTTGGCCTCCAGTAAGCATTCATTCTTCTCTGTCTGTGATTATTTGCTTTGCCACACATTCATTTCGAGGAAATGCCTAGAAACCCATTTGAAAGGGATGTATTTCTACTATAACCATTCCATTGGAACACGCACTTCACATTTTCTTCTTCTCAATACTTCTCCAGTGCAGACAATAAACAGCACAGAAGTGTGACTCATACGAACAGAGAGGTCTGCCCTTCCCACAGCAGACTTGCCAACGTTTTGCTGCTGAAGTATACAGGGGGGGTTTTACTGAGACATGCTCAAGAGTAAATCACTCTCCTTTACTCACAGATGTAGGGAGAAACTTGTTAGGCAAGGCATATTGGCTTTTCACAGCACAACAGCCAAACCCTGGGGGATACAATGGGGCTGAGGTCTGGATGCTGTGTTTGCTGTTAATGGAAGCTTTGATTTTTTTTTTTTTTTATGTAGTGCCATGTTTCTGGGGATGTGGTCATATCAGGGCTGTTCAAATCAGTGCAATGTATGCAATGTATAAACTTTGAGAAATATCAGTTCATATTCTTGAGCAACTAGAATGCAATATCTAAGGAAGGACAGAATTTCCTAGCCAAATCAGACCTGTAGGTGTTTTAGAAACCATTTTCCAAAGGAGTCCAATCAATGTCACATGACTAGCCTCTGTGTCCAGATTTCTTCCCCGCCCCCAACAGAAAGCAAACCAGGAACTCTGGTCAGCCCCATAATTCCACAATCCTGCCATCCCTCTGAACTCCACATTCCCATATTGAGCATCCCCCAACAGCTATGGATGGCAAGTCCAGTGTTCTGTCACCTTGAGCATGTGTGACTGAAATCTCACTTGTCCGTATCCCCTTTTCATTCCTGGTCCTCTGAGTTCATCTCAGCAAGCGATATTGCTCCCCTCTGAGTCATTCTATGCTCTCATTTTCTTGAACGAGAAGAGTCCTGTTGATCCTGCCCCCTCCCAGTTTTGTGTGTTTTTATTAATGCCACCAATGCATCCATTTTCCACTATGACCTTTGGCATACCAGAGTCCTAACGCTTCATTTCAGTCCTATCTGGATTGCTGTAGTGACGTCCTTACTGGTCCCCATTAATCAAGTCTCTGTCTGTAAATGTTACCAGAGAGAGGGTCTTTCTTTTTTCATTTTGAGACAAGGTCTCACTGTGTAGCCCAAGGTGACCTTGAACTCATAATTCTCCTGCCTCAGCCTCCTGAGTGCTGGGATCACTGGCATATGTTTCCATATAAGGCTGCAGCAATATTCTTCTATGAAAATTCCCTCCCTAGCCTTTGCCTAAAACCCAGGCTGTCTCTGCTGCTTTAGTACCAAGACCAGATTCCTCGGTGTAACCTAAAAGGCTGTCCTCTATCCCATTGTTTCACCATAAGGAGCAACCCTCAATCCATATTCTTCAACCTCAACAACTCTCTGTGGTTTCCTGACCTGCTGACCTGGCATGAGTCTTCCTTCCTGACTTTACTCCTCTTGGTTTCTCTAACAATAATGGAGGCCTCTTACTGCTTCATTTGACAAAAACTATTCACCTTTGAAAGCACAGCTTAAATATTCACGAGGCTTTAATGACTGCCTGTTGTTGGGTTTATCTTCCTGGCCGAGCTTCCTCTGAGAATGCAGCTAAAATAGCTCTGTAAAAGGCAGCCGTTGGACACCAGTCCTGGTTAGTCACACACCCCTGTTCATCCTTCCAGCCAGGCTTACACAGGAGCCAGACTGAACCAGTCACCTTTATCCTGTTGCACTGCTGATTAAAGTGAGGGGGGGCGGTATGGAATGACCCAAATAGAGTGGAGGACATGTTTCCAAGGACGTCGATCGTTAGGAAAGGAAAATGAACTCCTCCTTTCCACTAGAGCCCAGAGATGACACTTGTCCAAGTAGCTGTTTTCCCAAGTCACATGGAAGTAATGTGTGTGTGTGCATGCACACACACACACACACACACACACACACACACACACACACACACGCACATGCACATTGCGTGCACGCATCGTAGAAAGTAAGATCAATGCAGAGAGTAGCGGGATGAAAACACACAGCAGGAGCCTAAAACATTGTTTGGGTCCCAGGTCTAATCAGACATAAAGCCAGCGTCATTCATCCTTGGAGTTCCTAAACTGAAACATCTACCCATTGCTTACGCTAGTTTGGGTGACTCATTTGTCACAACTGAAAGCATTCCTTTGACACAGAAACCTTGTCTGCTCCCTCCTGAGACCTCATCATACTCTTCTTCCTCCATATGTGGTGGTAGGTTGTAGGATGATGTCACAGGTGAGGCAGGTACAGGATAGAAGGAGGCCTGTCATTGGAGGAGAAGGAAGGATGGGCGGGAGAGAAGTTTGAAGGAAGAGGAGGAGACTAGGGGAAAGAGGAGGAGAGACAGGAGATGGAGAGAGGGGAGAAGCCATGGCAGGTGATATTAAGATTCTGCTCTGTGTATTTACAGGTTGTTATTAATGTTCTCAAGGGATGGATGGTATTGGGCTTTGTATGTTTAAGTGGGCAATTATATCTTACCAATTGGATCTAAGATTATTGTGTTGTGTGTTCTTTTATGTGAGGGTTTGAGTGTAGGAAAGTGTGCGGCTGGGCTGTGTTTCCGCCAAGATATTTAGCAGATACCTTGGGACACCACGGTGCAGAGCTAGCGGGGTAAAAGACACCAATACTCGTTTTTATTTTTATATTTTTTACAACAAGAGTAGGTTTTCCTTACGGACAAGGTCTTTTTATACAACCCAGGTTGACTTTGAACTTGCCATCATTACAGCCTTAGGGATGCGGGTCTTTTTGCATTAATGCTTCAAATACTTTACTCACTTACCTATGTAGACATTGCCACCCTCTATTAAATTATGGGCTGTAGAGGGCAGGGACATCGGCCGGCATGTCTAAAGCTAAGGACACTGCATGCTGAGCATGTGTAATGGATACCTGTGAATAGCTGTAAATGGATGGACTGGCCTCTTTACTCTCCTCTGTGTGGGTCCCTATTTATCCACATCTCTCACTTAGCTGCATTATGAATTCTCGTTTGTGATCAATGACAACATATACACTATTGAATGCACATCAGCTATTAGCCAATAGAACTGAATGTCATAGTGATGGAGGTATTGATCCATGTGGACGGCTATTGCTATGCATATGAGGAAAGGGTTGAGAAAGCTAACCTGGGAGAGAACCAGGGAAAGCAGAAGTAGGTATTACAGGGGAAGTCTGATGGACACCGTAACAACCACTGTGGGGGCCGGTGTTTCCCAAGAGACATCTGGAATGAAGTGAACGCAATCCATTAGGAAGGTTTCCAGGTACCCCACTATCAGGGAGGCCACACAAGCCACGCACCTTGTCTTTCTGTAATAGTATGCTTCCCTAGCAGATATTTTCTTGACGGATTGCAATATCGTAAACACTGCAAAGCCTTAGTAGAGTAAGGGGCACTTGCTAGTGTGCAGCACACACGGTTCAAAGGTCTAGTGAGTGTGGTGGGAAGAGGTGGTGGAGGGAGTCAGGGAAGCCTCTCTCTGCTTTGGGGAAACTTAACAATGCCCCTCCCACTCCTGTTGCATGAAATACTGTCTGGGTACAGGGAAGTACAAGGTGGCAGCTGGAGGCTTGGGGAGTTCTGTTACTACTTAATGTAAACTCTTTGATGGCACCACTTAAAATATCCACAAAGCCATGGTGGCTATCTTTGGATCGATCTAAAGGTTGGCTAAGCTCAGCTCATGAGAAGCAAAGGGAGGCTGAGTTGGGACAGTTGTAAGAAGCAGATAATGAAGACCTATCCTGACTTGGGCTAACGCCCAGTGTTCCAGGGCCTAGCAATGAGAAGAAGCCCGAAGACACACGCAACAAACTGTATCTACCCAGAGATTTCAAATTTTATGTAAGAGAGGAAAAATGTAAGTGGTGAAAAGAAAGAAATGGTAGGACAGAAAAAAATTAAAAATGGTAAATGTAATATTTCTTCCTCTGACTGCTCAAGAGAATCCTGCTGTCATATCCACCCAGGGCGGGCTGAAGGGGATTTGTGTGACCCACTCCTCTCACAGAGCCAGTAGCCCCGACTTTCTGTGAGTTTGCCTGCCTGGCTTTCTGCAGCCCAGAACAGAAGAAGAGGCGCAGTGCTGAAAACTGCAAAGAACAGTTTTAAATAGCTCCCCTTTGGGAAGGCAATGGGGGTGGAAGAGACGTCACATAGGAGAGACAGAATGGAGAAGTAAAGAAGAGAAAGGGCTTGAAGGTAGTTGGGCATTGAAGTATAAGGTGGAAGAGGGCTGGGGGCTTAGCACAGTGGTAGAGTGCTTGCCTGGCATTCGTGAGGACCTAGGTTCAATCCCAGCCTGGCAACCAGCACATATAGAATGCAGGAGTTGAGATGTCTAATCAAAGCACTGGGAAAGACGACCTCCGGCCACCCCCTCCCCCCACCCACACACACAAAAGATGCTGGATGCTGAATGCTGGAATTACCTTGCCAACTAGATTGTATTTCTTTGTGATTTTTCAGATCAAGCTGGATCCCCAGGCCACCTAGGTTTTATGTAGGTTACACTAAGACATAAAATGTCACCTGAAAATTAAGTTACGGGAAAATCAACATGCAAATGGAAATTGGAGGAAGTTCATCTATTAAGGAATCAGAGTGTCATCCCAGGCATTATAATTACCTGTTTAATGCCCCTGCAGAGATGATGCTATTTATGGCTCTGAGGACGGAGTTGGAGGAAGGGGCTCACTGAAGCAGGGTGACAAAACACAAAATAACCAGGGAGGTGCCCTCTCAGCTCTGCCCAACTGCTGGTCCCGTTAACAATGCATGTCGAGCTTGCTTGGTGGGCCTATCAGTCGAGATAAGCTATCTTGTCTCACTGCCATTAGAGGTTAAAACTCACTCTCTGGCTTGAATATCAAAGTCATCAGTGAAGATCTTCACTACACTCAGGCTTTCAAAGTGACTGGACACCGAGATCACTCCTGCTTGTTAGGCCTCTGTGATACCCATTTGCTGGGAAATGGGTAAACCAGTTGTCTCAGTTCCTGTTCTATTGCTGGGAAGAGATACCATGATCAAGGCAATTCTTATAGAATAAAGCAGCCAACTGAAGGCTTGCTTACAGTTTCAGAGTTCTAGTCCATGTTCATCGCAGTGGGAAGCAGACCAGCATGGTGCTGCAGCAGTAGCTGACGGCTTTACAGCGTGATCTGTAGGGAGCAGGCAGATAGGATCCCCACACCCTGCCCGGTAACATACCTTCTCCAACAAGGCCACACCCACTCCAACAAGGCCACACCCACTCCAACAAGGCCACACCTACTCCAACAAGGCCACACCTACTCCAACAAGGCCACACCTACTCCAACAAGGCCACACCTACTCCAACAAGGCCACACCTTCTCCAACAAGGCCACACCTACTGCAACAAGGCCACACCTTCTCCAACAAGGCCACACCTACTGCAACAAGGCCACACCTTCTCCAACAAGGCCACACCTACTGCAACAAGGCCACACCTTCTCCAACAAGGCCACACCTACTCCAACAAGGCCACACTTGCTCCACTTCAACAAGACCACGCCTTCTAGTCCTTCCCAAACAATGCCACTAACTAGAAACCAAACATTCAAACATACGAGCCTGTGGAGGCCATTCTCATTAAAACTACCACACCAGTACTGGGGTTTGTAGATAGGTGCTTATATAGACATATACATATACATATACATATACAGACACATATACATACACACACACACACACACACACACACACACACACACACTTGGATCCCACAAAAATAAGGAAAAAAATATCCACTAGAAACGTTTTAAAATACTTATGACTGTAGAAAGAGCTCTGACGGTACCGCGCTTGTCTTGTAAACACAAGGACCCCAGTTTAGTCTCCAGGTTCTTAGAGCCTACATTTAAAATTCCAGCCCTGGGGAGGCAGAACCAAGCAGATACCCGAAGCTCACAGGCCAAGCAGCATAGCTAAGCCAACTTGGCAAGGTCAGGCTAGTGAGAGACTCTGTTCCCCATTGTTCACTAGAGAAGGTAGACAGTTCATGAGAAAGAACAGAGCCTGTCCCCTACTCCCTCACACACACACACACACACACACACACACACACACACACACACACACACAGAGCCAGATATACACATGCACACGTATCCATGCATAGATCTTGACCCCAACCCCCACACACAGAGGAGGGGGCTTAGCCAGAAGAACAAGTCTACATCTCCTGTAATCAAAATTGCTGCCCGACCAGGCACCCATTCAACTTAACACATTTTCACATGGCATGGAAAAATTCTAGAACTCTATTTCCTGTGGCTTAGTTTTGACTGGCATTTCCATTTATATAACTTGTCTTTTATGCAACCAATTCTGACCTCTAGTTGTTGTCAGTGGTAAGCGAGGAAAATAAATTCCTGCTTTTTTTTTTTTTTTTGGCTTGTGACAGAATGACAGTAATTATAAGACCAAGAGAAGACTTTGAAAAAAGACACACACACACACACACACACACACACACACACACACACACACACACACTAATTGGGCCAAACTTTAAAAGTGGCCTTTGAAAGGGAACTCAAGAAACATCCTGTAGGGATTAGATGAAATACTGTGATTAATTATACTGAAATGTTAACATATGTATTTTATTAATGTCAAGTCAGATGTAAACCACAGCAATTTAGTTTCAGATCCTTTGTAGGCACTTTATTTCTTTCTTTCTTTCTCTCTCTCTCTCTCTCTCTCTCTCTCTCTCTCTCTCTCTCTCACACACACACACACACACACACACACTGAAATAAGTTTAAATAAATATAAAATTAAAATATCCTAGGGAGAATATGTGTAGGCTTATGCAAAAATGGTCTCTGTTTATGTAAGGAACTAGAACATGTGTGCATTTTGGTATTCAGAGGGATTCTGGGATACCAAGGGACAAGTGTGACAATAGCAACAGAACTTATCAAGTGTCATGTGTTTCTTCAGGGACTACCCTTCAAGTCTTCACTGAGTTGATTGATAAGCAGTGGCCAAATGCATTTGAAAAGAAGTCAGTCTGGCCCTAGCATACTACCCGATAGTGTTCTCTCACTCCAGATAAAATCGTGTACACTCCCCAGATATCTCCACCTGTGGATGCATGCACCTTCCAGAGCAGAGGAGAACTTGAAGATGCCAGACATTTCTGATGTCAAAACTGCCCACCCCTGAAAAAGGAGGGTGTTTTTAAAAATAAAATTGTGAGATGTTTTCAATGTTAAACACAACTGGGACAAAGCTGTGTTCCATTTCCTCCTCAAAGCAGACACTGCAGCAGACACTTACAAGGGATCCAGTGGCCTAATAAATAAAGTCAATGTAAAACATTTCTATTCCATTCAAATGTTCCTTCTCCAAGGGAGGATTGTGGGTTCACTAAGAATGGAGGGACCACTGAATATCAGAATATGCCCCGCTAAAATTAGATGCCTGAAAGAAGGGACAAAGCATTCCATTAAGCTGGTTATATTGTCTCAGGAAGATGGGCGAGGCACAGGAGAAAAGCCCGAGGACAGGAAGCACCTGGACCCTGAGTGAACTTCATAACAATCTCAGAGCATCGCTGTCACGCTCCTATCCAATCTCAGAGCAGCGCTGCCACGCTCCTGTCCAATCTCAGAGCAGCGCTGCCACGCTCCCGTCCAATCTCAAAGCAACGCTGCCATGCTTCCATCCAATCTCAGAGCTGCAGACTGTGGGATAGCCAAGGGGTTAGGGTACACCTAAAGAGAGTTGTCACAGTAAGATACGAAGCAAAATAGCCTGTGAAAAACTAGGAAGAGACCACTATACATCCAGACCAAGAAATGTAAACACTCAGAAATTAGCTTGAATCCAGAGACATCCGCACCTTTTCTACAGTTGATTTTAACCCAAAGGCAGGGGATCCTTGCCTTTTCTGGCCTTGTCCAATTGTGCTTCTGTTTGTTTCTTAGATGCTGACATCTGATTAACCTTTAAGATTTATAAACATTTTTAATAAAAGCATAGATTACAATCACTCAGAATGTCCACACCCAGATGAGTACTGTTAACATTGGAAAATGGAAATAACACAGGTACTCTCACTAGCACACAATGAAAGAATTATACAACTAAGACAAAAAACAAACAAACAAAACAAAACAACAACAACAAAAACAAACACTAAGGCAACTGTTGTTTCTCCTCCCACCATACTATCTCCTGGCATCCATTTCCTTAGGGAACAATTCTTAATAGTTTTCTGTGATTTCTATAAGAAAAAAGAGTGTCCCAACATGCTATACAGTTGGTGGGCCCTTTACAAAAGCGTGGAGACCTGCTCTTCAGGACATGTTGTCTGCACTGTAGTGGGCTTACAGCCTTCTCTCTGTCAGCAGAGTCCTCCTTGTTCTTTGAACTCTGACTGGAGGATCACAGACAGATCTTAATTGATGCATAGCTAGCCACTGATTCATTATTTAGGAGCTCGCCGTATTCCTCTTGGTATCGTGAACAGGGATTTGCTGGCCCGTCCTCAGCACATCATAGGCATACTTTTGTGCCAGCATCCACAGGGTGCATTTCAAACATCGACTTACTGAGTCAATAGACGTGACCATTTAAAACTTTAATAGGGACAAGCTGCCCTCCCCCCAAAATCCATTTTTCTGTGTTCTGTGTGGTATAATTCTAAGCAGGAGACAAACCTCACTCCACTACTACATTTTGTTAGTTTATGCCCATTTTAGTTATCTTTGGAGGCCCCAAGGGGGGTTTTAAACGAAAGAAACGTCCTACCACTTCATTAGTAACTGCCATATTCTCAGAACATGTGCCGGTAGTTTGTTCTCCTGGATCCGTATCTCCGGCTGTGGTGACACGCTCACTCGTATAGCACCGGGGATACAGGAAGGGGAATGGCACATTGGAGCCAGTCCGGGCTTCATAGTGAGTGCCCCACCCCCATCTCAGCAAAGCAAACAGTGGCTTGCTACTTTGGGCGTGGTCATCTAGGATGATCCCACTACATGCTCCAGGGAGCTCAGACTGACTTCTAAGCCTTGAACTATTAGTATCAGAATGGTCACGCCACCAAATTGTGCTCACTGAACTCATAAGAGACTAGTCTCTTCTGTCATTTCTAGACTTCATGGTGCAAAAGGACATTTTCCAAGCACCAAAATTACGTACAGATAGGTTCGGGCCATGTAAAGAGTGAAAACACAAGAAAATGCTGTGACCGTGTAACCGGAGGATGGGAAAAAACAGTTTTAAAGGTCATACAGAGAAACCCACAAAATACAAAGTTGGTTATGTTTATTGTGGAAAAATTTAAACTATTTTTAATAGTGCCAATGAATCATAATAACTCAAAGGCCAGTGTTAAATTAGGAAAATACTTGCAATGTATGTCAAATGGTTAAAAGTTTCATTTTTTTTTAAAAAAAGAATTGTCATAACTCCATATGAGTCACAAAAAATAGAAGTGTATTGACATAGGAAAAAATAAAATGTAGGGGAAATGTTCAATGTTTTTAATAGGAAATACTAAAATGTCATTTTCTGTTCATAAAATGGATACTATCCTTTGGGGTTGGCTAAATGCCCCCCATCCCTTAAGTTTCTAAGCATATATTTATTTTATATATTTTAAGTTAATTACATAATTAACTTTACATCCCTATGCAGCTTCTCCTCCCTCCTCTCCTCCCAGCTCCTCTAAAGAATCAATTAACCGGTAGGTGCTCACAGAGACCAACCACCGACCAGAGAGCATGCGTGGGGTGGACCTAGGCTCTCTACAGATAGTTTATGTATTTTTTATGCCTGCATGTGTGTATAGATACATGTGAGTGCCTGTTATTCTTGGAGGTCAGAAGAAGGCATTGGATCCCTTGGAACTGGAGTTCCTGATGGTTCTAAGCCACCAGGGGGTGCTGGGACTTGAACCCAGATCCTCTGCAAGAGCAGCAAATGCTCTTGACTGCTGAGCTCTTGTTCCAGATCCACTTCCCTCAATTTATAACATGTATTTATTTATTTGCCATGTATGTGTGCATGCCCATGTGTGTGGTGTGTTGCGTTGTGTGTGTGTGTGTGTGTGCGTGTTGTGTGTGTGTGTGTGTGTGTGTGTGTGTGTGTGTGTGTATAGACCAAGGACAAGTTGTGGGAGTCAGTTCTCTTCTACCATCATGCGTGTTTTGGGGATCAAACTCAGGCCATCAGGCTTGGCAGGAAGTACTTTTACCCACTGAGCCCCCTTGCCCGCAGCTCTTACCCCTGCTGGTATCTCCGACAGACTGATAAATAACAGCCACCTTCGCAGAACTCATCCCCTGACGGGTTCCTCAAATTTGTTCACTGTCTCAGTCAATAAGATTCATACTCCATAACGAGCTTGTCTGTCTGTCTATCTCATTTATAACCATAAATGACTCTCATGCCTGGAACCAAGCCAAACACAACCTAGGCCTAAATAAGACTGTCTTGATGAATCAATCAAAAACAAATAAATAAAATCAAGCCATTAAAATTCATTTTATAAAGCTTTTAAGAGTCACATTTTCAATATCAAAATGCTATCATTTTTGGGGGGGATGGGGGACAAACCCAGGGCCGTATGTGAGTGTTCAATCCCTGAAACCCAGAGGGGTTGGGGAGAAGAAGGGAGGGGAGAGAAGGATTGATTCTCAAGTACTCAGTTTAAACAGCAGAGTCCAAGCAGCACTGGGGATGTGGAACCTGAAGAGCCCACCTCCTGTAGCCAGGCAGGAACCAGGAGTGATGGAGGTACCAACCCACCCACAAACATTCAACCCCAAATCTATCCTGTCTACAAGAAATGCAGGGAGGGGAGCAGAGACCGAGGGAATGGCCAAGCTGTAACCGGCCCAACTAGAGACCCAACCCATGGGCAAGCACCAATCAATCCCTGACACTGTTAATGATGCTATGTTGTGCTTGCAGACGGGAGTCTAGCAAGCCTGTCCTCTGAGAGGCTTCACCCAGCAGCTGACTCAGACAGATGCAGAGACCCACAGTTAAACAGTGGATGGAGCTTGGGAACTCTAATGGAAGAGTTTTGGGAAGGAAGGAGGGCCTTGAAGGGGATAGACCACAGGAAGACCCACAGAGTCAACTAACTAACCTGGACCCTGGGGGCTCTCAGAGACTGAGCCACCAACCAAAGAGCTAACACGGGCTAAAGCTAGCCCCTGCCCCACTCCCCCCACCTGCACATATGTACCAGATGTGGAACTTACTCTTCATATGGGTCCTGAGCATCTGGAGCCGGGGCTATCCCAGAAGCTGTTGCCCTACTGGGCTGCCTTTCCTGGCCTCACTGGAAGAGGAAAAGCCTAGCCCCACAGACACTTGTACCGGGGTGGGGGGGGGGGTGGGGGTGGGGATTACCTAGGGGGCCTCCACCTTTTCACAGGAGAAGGAGAGGGGGGATGGGGAAAGGATTGTGGAAGGGGGTGACAGGGAGGAGAGCTGCAATTGGGATGTAAAGTGAAGAAAAAAAGCATGTGCAACCTTAGGGTTTATTTTGTTTGTTTATGGTTTTTTTCTCACTGTACAGCCAAGGCTGGCATCAAGCTCACTATGCTCCTGCCTCAGCTTTTGTCACTGAAACAAGCTGACTGGAGGGAGGGTGGGGGAGGAAGGAGCTCCCCCATAGATTCTCTGTCCTTCACACAGTAGCACTGTGGCTCAGGTTTGGGGTTCTCCAGGAAAGGAGTCAGCCCTACCTGAGCCCAGGTAATTAGAGATCTGCTCTGGGGGAGGTGCCGAGGGATCCAAATTGAAACTTTCTTTGCTGTCACTCTCTCGCCAGATGCCTTGGGAGATCCTCTAGAGGCCTGGCTGCAGTCTGGGGCCAGATTCAAGAACTCTGACTGTTGGGGCCACAGAAGTGAGTGTGCCCTGACCCCATCACTGACATCCGCCTCCCAGCTGCAGCTGGATTTAACCTGCATGAGCCAGCTTGATGCCTGCATAGTTTGACTTCAATTCTCCCCACAGTATATAATCCTAAGAAATCATTAGGATCACCTGAGGGACATTAATGAGAAACATTAAACATGCCAGGCCCTAACCTCAGAGATTCGGATTTTACTGGTCTAGTTCTGGAAGTTGTGAATGTTCCCAGATAGTTTCAATGTCAGCCAAGGTGGAAAGTCCTTGCTGGGCACAGTCTCTCAGTTTGGGCTGTAACTTTGGCTTAGGTGAATCTGGGCTCGCTCGTCTTCAATGTCAACTGAACAACTGAACTGAACAGAATGTCATTCAGCCTTGTTAGAAGGCTTGACATTCATCAGCCACATTTCTATTTGCATGGATACCTTCGTTCTTCAAAGTGTAGGTCTCTGCCAAAGGCTGGTGGGGTCTGAGGCACAGAGGTGAAGAGAGCCTGCTTGTCTTGGCCCTCTGGAGGGTCAATGCTGCCTCCTTGTGGCAATAGTTCTCATCCTCAACCTCACATGCCTATTTGCCCTTCCCAGGAGACCTTTTCTACCTTAGTTTAGATCACTATTTTCTTCTTTCTTTTCTTCCTTCCTTCCTTCCTTCCTTCCTTCCTTCCTTCTTTCCTTCTTGAGTCAGGACTCAAGTTGCCCAGGTTGACCTTGAACTCTCTCTGTGACTGAGAATGGCTTTGGACTTCAGATTCTCCTGCCTCTACTTCCCCACAGCTGGCATGGCACTGCTGTAGCCAACCCTCCGTTTGTGAGCTGCAGGAACCCAAGCTCGTACACACCCCAGGCAGGCTCTTTACCAGCTGAGCACCTCACTACCTAGATTACTGTTTTATACCCAGGCCAGGCATGATAAATCAGGTTAGAGGGCCAAGATAGGAGGAAGTTATAAATCTGTGGTGAACACCACCAAGATGGTCCAACTGAATCTGGCTTTGAGCTAAAATAGAAGACCTTTGCGCTTCAAATATTCCCTTAAATGTGCTGGTGCTACACCCGATTTCAAACCTCAGAAAGAAGGTGTGGAGGAAACACTCCATCTTTCAGAACAGGTACCTCCCACTGGACTCCCGTGAGTGGGCAAGACATTGAGGGTTGTGACAGAGCCTATAAGGCCATCCTGGGGGTGAGCCATACATTTGACCTGGGCAGATAACAACCTGAGGCCAGCCCAGAAGTCATCAGTGACCAAGAACCTGTGATGTCTTCGTGCTAAAGAAGGCCACACCAGCAAAAGGAACAAAGGCCCCTGCTCGATCCTTCCTTCTCCCCTTCCCTCAGTAACCTTAACCAGAGTTTAATTTCAGATGCCCCACCACTGTGGAGACTGGAGGACAAATATTAATATTTGATACAGGTCTGATGCCACACCAAAGTTTTAAAAAAATAGTGTAAAAAGGAGAAATATGTCAGGTGGCCTCTCCACCACCAGAATAGGCTTCTATTTCTCATTTGTGTTGTGGGGTTTTTTTCCCCCTGTAAAGGGTGTTTGTATTTTTGTTGTTGTTGTTCTTTGTTTTTGTTTTTGTTTTTGTTTTTGCAGGGGGTGATTTTGTGGGTGTTTGTTTGTTTGTTTAGATTAGTTTTGAGTTTTGACACAAGAAAGCTATCTAGCTGGCAAGAGAAAATGATCACCAAAGCCAATCAAGGTTTATGAAGAATAGCAAACCATAAGGAGGAACGCACTGCTTTTTGATTCCCTGCTGGATGCTGAAGTGGCATGCTGGGTTTGAGAGGTCTGCCTGTCTCAAGTGGCACTGCCTAAAACACCGGGTCCGGGGTTCTGGGCCCTGCCTTTAATCGTGAGACGATCCCTGACTCAGAGTAGAGAGCAGAAAAGGTCACAGGTATAACCTAGACACTGGGCATCTCGTCACCAGAAAATAAAGTATTTTGGTGAAAACTCCGTATCCCTTCTGCAGAGGATTCTATGTGACTGACCTCTATTCTTTGTTGTAGAGGCATGGGCAAACTTGGTCTGCAGAAGTTCATGCAGTAAATACTTCTGGCCTTGCATTCTCTGTCACAACCTCTCAGATCAGCAGTCAGTCCAAATGGTTGTCCTATTGACCTCTGTGACACAGAATCAGTAGGAAGAAATGAGTAATAACCCAGAGGGCACAACCCCAGGAGAAGCAGCACAATCCCTCCAGACTGTAACAAGGCTTAAGCACACAGCTCCTTTCAGTCCGAGGATTTTTGTGCTACCTCAGGATTATAATGATATCAAGTAGATGTATGAATAAAATACCAATAATAAATCATAAATGTTTAAAAATAATTCTTGGTTATGTATACCATTTTTATCATTTATTAGGGACTTCAAAGCAAGTTTGTTGTGTCAAGACCACCTGTCTGAGGTTGGCAAGAAAATCCCCACCTGCAAGAAGACGTCTGTTAATTCCCTGGAACCTATGACAGGGATTTAGATGAAGGGAGGGTCTTATGCAAATGCAGTTAAGTCGGGGATCTAGAGATGTAGAGAACATTATGCAGCCGCCTCCTCAAGGGCCATATTTCTGGTGGAACTGAATGCCATATGTCTGTTACATCATCAGCCACAGACACATTTGTGCAAAAATAGAAACTGTCCAACCAATGAAACATTTCCTTGGCCAACATTCAAACAGGGACAGTAGAGCTAAAGAAGGAAGGCGTGGTATTTGATGTGTGGTACACTGTTGGCCCAATCATGATGTTATACAGAAGAAAGCAAAGGGCCAGCCTTACCCCGCAGTTCTAGAAGCAAGCAGGGAGGAGGGTGTTGAAGGAAGGCTCTGACTGAGAGCTGTATGCACCTGGAATTGTCAGACACTACTTTATCTGTGTGCCATGTCACCAAGAGATAGCCTTGCAGACAAAACAACAAAAACTCAGAAGTTTTGACCACACAGAGGCAGAAGAGAGTAGGACTGCTTTTATTTGTCTCTCTCGGGCCCTGCGGTCACACTGTGTGTTCCTCAAAGGCAAGGTTTCAGTGAGAGAGGGTGACCAGTCCTTAACCAATCAAGGGGGCTCATGCAAGATCCACAGTAACCAGAGACTCCTTGTGCGATACAAAGCACTTGTCAAGTTAATTTCTCCACCTTGGGCACAGTTTAGAATTTTCCTGGGTAGCAACCGTGATATCAGCTTGCTGCCTATTCCCGTCCTCTAGAGCATCAGTTCTCAACCTCTGGGGTATGACCCTTTGGGGGTCAAATGACCCTTACACAGGGGCCACATATCAGATATCCTGCATATCGAATATTACACGATTCATAACAGTAGCAAAATTATAGTTATGAAGTAACAACAAAATAATTTTATGGTCGGGGTCACCATGATAAGAGTAGCACCATTGGAAAGGCTCTAGAGTTAAGGCCCTAGAACCACACACCTTCATCTCCCCCCCCCCTCCATTCTCACATGTGTATGTATAGTGTGGTTCTTTGTTTTGTTTGCATGTGTAGGGGTACACATGTGTGGGTACAAGGACATGTTCAGTGGAGGCTTAGGGTTGATGTTAGGACATCCTGCATAGCTGATCCCCCTTATTCTCTGAGGCAGAGTCTCTCAGTCAGATCCAGAGATCTCCAATACAGCTAGTCTTGCTAACAGCTTGCCCTGGGGCATCCCCTTTCAGCCGTGCTGAGACTGGAATCACAGGCAGCCGCCATGCTCCCCTGACAATGAACTCCAGTCCTCATGCTCGTGGGGCAAACACATTAACCACCAAGCCACCTCCCAGGTCCCAGGCCTCATCTGGATGCTGTGAGGTTCTCTCCCAGCCTGAGTCTGGGGTTTGTCCCAGAGCCATCTCCATTGCTCTCTGGCACCTCCAGTTCCTGCACAGGACCTCAGAAAAAGAAGGATGAAGAGGAAGAGCCTACATTTCTCCCAGGATGCCACTTATGCATCTCCCGCTCATCCCCCAGTCCTCAATCTCAAAGCCACCGTAACCCACGCTGTCTAAAGCCCCGATCTGTTCCATGCTTATCTCCCACCCGGCTGTATCTCACATCTGAAATGACCTGATTTTCTCGTTTGCTGCTTTCAAATCCATCGTCTCATTATAATAAGATTCCCTGAGTCAGGACTGTGCCCTGTATTCATTAAAGGGTCTGATACATGGTAGCCACTCATTCAACAGAGGAATGGGTGAACACGATCACACTGGTTGGTTCTATGTGCAGCAAGGACGCTGCTGCTGGTGCAGCTCTTCCTAGGTCATGGATGGGGTGGGGGAAGTGGACACTCTGACCCCGTAATACACTTCTGTATTATTCTAGAAAGCTGGTAGCCTGGTATCAGGGTTTCTCCTTCTCCCAATACTGCACTGTAAGAAACACCTGGGACAGGCTGAACCACACTGCCTTGGCCCACTGGAGACTCTGGCAATCACAGTGAGAAGCACTCCCAGCCCGTAAATCCAGAGAATCTCGAGTCTAGTTAATAGAGCCATTTTTAGTGAGTCGAGCACTGCTGCAGTCACCTCACAGCAACCCGGGGAAGCCGCTCTCTCCTAAATTATGAAGAATCTTTACTTAGCTTTCTGCCACCTCCCAGGACACAGTCATTAATTCCCTGGCAAAACAGCCTCTCTGTATTCACATGCAGTATCAAGGAAAACAAAGGAAAATGAGGGGTGCAGTCCTTACGCTATCTTTCCCCACTAGTGACCCAAAGGAAAAGAGGAAGAAAAAGCAGAACATTTGCAAATGCACCCGAATTTGCAACTGTCAGTGACCAGACAGGAGAGGAACATGTAGGATGTTCCAGCTAACATGCTATGCTCACACCAGGCTAATATGGGCTAGTCTGGTCCAGCACATGCTATGCTCACTTTTATCACTGATCTCTTGAAACACACACACACACACACACACACACACACACACACACACACACCTGTTTAGTACTCAGTTCATGAGGCACAAGACTCCCACTCCCACTCAGGATGCAAAGCTGCTACAGTACATGTGAGGTCTGACAAGAACTATAGTTTCAGTTGTGTGCGCTTTCTTCCCTCTCGTACCCATATACATTGTGGGTGGTTTGAACAAGATGGGCCCCCATAGTCTCAGGCATTTGAACACTTGGTCTCCAGTTGGTGGTGCTCGATGGGGACACTTAGGAGGGGTGGCCTTGTTGGAGGAAGTGTGTCAGTGGAGGTAGGCTTTGAAAGTTTAAAGGTTTGAGCCGCTCCTAGGGTGTTCTGTCTGCTTCCTGCTTGGTGTTCAAGCTGGTTTCTGCTGCCTTGTCTGCCTGCCATGATGGTGATGGACTCTTATGCCTCTGGAACCGTAGCCCAGGGGAATCTTTTCTTCTATAAGTTGCCTCAGTCATGGTGTCTCATCACAGCATTAGAGAAGTAACTAATACAGCATTCCAGGTGGGTAGACAAGGGGGAGTTTGACACATGCATGGATGTACTCATGCTCTATGTGCGAGCACACACATGTAGGAACATAGGCAAGACCAGGACTGTTTCCATTTCTGAAATATCCTTTAATCGTAAATCATTTTAGGTATGTAAAAACGGTAGAGAAACAGTGCAGGCAGTTGTTCTTGTTTTCTTTCTGCTGCTGTGATGAAAAAAACAAACAAACAAACAAACAAAAAATAAAACAGACCAAAAGCAACCTAGGGGAGGAAAAGATTTATCTCCTCTTATACTTCCAGGTCACATTCATCACTGGGAGACGTTAGGGAAGAACTCAAGCAGGAACTTGAAGCTGAAACCATGGAGAAACACTCCTGGCTGGCTCATTCTCGCTCATGCTTAGTCAGCTTTCATATATGGCCCAGGACCACCTCTCAGGGAATGGTGCTGCCCATGGTGGGCTTTGACCTCCTACATGAATTAACAATCAAGACAATTTTCTACATGTTCACAGGGTAATCTGATCTGGGCAATTCCTCAGTTGGGACTTCCTTCTCAGTTGACTCTCAGCTGTGTTGAGAGCACCGTCTAGGACACTTACACTATGTCCTTTAACCAGCATCTTGCAATGCTGCCATTTTCATACCCATGATGCATTTGCCAAGATCAAGATGTCAGTGGTATGGTGGGGTCTGGAGTCTACTCATTCCCTTCACAAACACCCCACCCTGCGTGCCCCTGTTCCAGAAATCCAATCCAGGGCACCACATCACATTTAGGCCATTTCTATTTTGAAGATCTAGGATGGCACCAGCCCCCCCCCCCATTCTCTTAGATTTGGAAATTGAGGAAGTGGGTCTCAGAGCAGGGAGACGCTGTGATTTCTCTCTTCCGTCTTTCCTTCACTTTCATGACAATACTTAATGTGTGCCACAGTCCGCTTATCTATGAAATGGAGCTTGGCTGAACTTGCTGCCCCACGGGGTGGTTTGTTGGGATACAGGAAACCCCGGGGCTGCCAGCTTAGTGTTATTGTCACTGATTATGAATTTTATGGATCAGAAATTGACAGTTTGTAAGTCTTTTAAGATGTCTGAGCTTTAGCTTGAGACAGGGGTTTCTGGTTAGTAAGAACTATTCACAGTAGAAGGACATGATAGATTTAACCCCACAGAAGAATCGGGGCCTTGCTGTTTCAGGTATGAAGCCCTTTACAGATGACCTAGCCTCGTCAGTTAGTGAGGTCTTCCCCTGTCTCTCACTCAGGTGGATTACTGGAACTAGACTGAAACACAGTCTGTCAGAACTCTCCCCAAAAGAAAATATTTATATTCTGGTTGGCCAACATCTGGTTCCGATTTTAGAATTTGTAAGGCTCTGCTGCTTCAAAATAATTGGCTTTTAAATTTTAAGTGACAGCTCAAATCAATGGAGCCAACGGAGAAACTTTTTGATCTCCCCCCACCCTCCACACTTAACGAAAAGACAAATTCAGCAGTCAGAATGAGATTTCTGTATTGACTTAGAGTTTGCTTATTGGAGAAATAAGTTGTTTTAAATCCAATACCTTCCAGTAACCACCCAGGACTGCTGGGCCCACGAGTTATAAGCAGCCAGGAGAGCTAGGGCGAGATTTTGGATCTCGCTATTCTAACTGATGCTGTGACTAATTTTAAGCTTCAGGGATCGTTAGTAGATCAATGAGTTACTCAGCCGGCAGAAGATTGTCCTGAATACAGGTGACACACTGCATGCAGCAGACTCTAAACTCCGCCCCCTGTGTACACTGCTGTTAGCTTTTCCTGTTTCTTGCAGCTCCTTCTCCACCCATCTAGCTGAAGCAGAGAAGGCAGGGACAAAGAGGTTTTACTCAGACAGCTTTACTCAGTCCTCAGGGCAGTTGGACCAAGATCAGAATTTTAAGCATTAGCGTATGATATAAAAGGCTTATCAATCTGAGACTTCCTAGTCAATGGAGTCTATGTCTCTTTAGAAAGTCACATTCAGTTCCTAGCCAATGTATAAAATGAAAGCCAGTTATTAACAAAATCACCCTTGAAAGACCTTTAGAGCGTTCAGGAGCCCCAGCCCTGTCTCACAAGGAATCCACACAGACGCCTTTTCCTCCAGGTCAGCATTTCTCTGCTCAACGCACAAAGAAAGCTGGCTTGTGTTTAGGGACCATAAAAACAAGAGAAGCATCTGTTTCTTTAAAGGCTAAGATAGTTGACAGGGGTCAAAAGAGGCTTATGCAAATTCGAGAACGTATTAGTGACAACCTGTCACGGAGCGCCTCAGAGCGGAGGGACTTACTCTGGCTCACTGTTTGAGAGCCATTCCATCACGGCAGGGAGGGCCTGCTTGGTGAGATCAGTCATAGCTGTCTTAATTAGACTTTGCTCACATCTGGGCAGACCAGAGGTGGAGAAAGGGGTGGCTAGCATCTGTCTTCCTCCTCCCTTTGTATTGAGTCTGAGACCCCAGTGCATGAATCGAGGCTACTCATACTTGAGATGGGGTTTCCCTCCTTAGATAATTCTCTCTAGAAACACCCTCAAGGCTGTGCCCAGAGCTGTGTCTCCTAGGTGACTACAAATAGATGTCCATTGACAGCCAGTAGAGCTGACGGTGAAGGTTAACCATCGCATGTGAGTCTCCCAGCTCACACTCAGTTCAGGTATGCGATCATAGAGGAATAGTCCCCTTCCCTCAATAGGTTCTTCTTCTCTTCCTCTCAGTCTTGCCTCTCAGTGTTTATGTTTTTGTTTTGTCTTTTGCTTTTTTTCCCCTAATTGAATTAACTTATGTTACATGTCTGCCTGACCAAGTTCTAAATCAAGGATTATTTAATATTAAGGGTTTTTCGCTTTTCTTAAAAATTAGGATTTTATTTTTATTTTTTGTACATCGGTGTTTCTTCTGCATGTATGTCTGTCTGTGTGAGGGTGTCAGGTTCCCTGGAACTGGACTTACAGACAGTTGTGAGCTGCCATGTGGATGCTAGGAATTGAATCACAGTCCTATGGAAAAACAGCAAATGCTCTTAACCACTGAGCCATCCCTCCAGCGCCCATATTAGTTCTTTCCATAAACTATAATAATTTATAGGCTAGGGAGATTGTTCAGTGCTTGATGTGCAAATGGGAGGAGCAGAATTCCGAGCCCCAGGACACACATAAAAGAATCAGGTAAAATGGCACGTGCTAGGGGTTGGTGATTCAGCTCAGTGGTAGAGCGCTTGCCTAGCAAGCACAAGGCCCTGGGTTCGGTCCCCAGCTCCGGAAAAAAAAAATGGCACGTGCTTGTCAGTACTGAGGAAGCAGAGAGGCTGCTGGTCAGTCAGTCCAGTCTCTGTCCAGTCTAGCTCCAGGCTAGTCAGAGACCACCTCAAAAACCAAGGTGGATGTTTTGGGAACAACAGCTGAGGCTATCCTCTGCACCCTCCAATATACACGATTGTTCAGTTGGGATTTGGGTAAGTGAATAAGATTAACAAACACAATGCAGTCTCTCAGTCCTGAGACCTGAAATGGAAACACTGAAAACCACACAGGCACACCTCAAACAATGCTCTATGGAGAGAGGTTGTGTAGCTCTAGTAAAGAAAAGAAAGCGGCAACAGGCTACAGGAGAAATTGCAACATAGAAAACTCCTTTGTAAGAAGAAATACTTCATGCTCCCTTCCCCACTACTCCAGAACTTACAGCAGATGGAGAAATTAGAAACCACAGCTATCTTCAAGTTTATTAACATCAAGACAGGAACTCAAGGCAGGATCCTGGAGGCAAGAGCTAATGCAAAGCACCCACACATGGAGGAGGTGCTGCTTCCTGGAGTCCTCCTCATGAATTGCTCAACTTGCTTTCTTATAGAACCCAGGACCACCAGCCCACAGATAGCACGATTCAGAGTGGCCAGACCCTGTCCATCCATCAATAACTAATTAAGAAAATGCCTTACAGTCTTGTCTATAGCCTAGCCCCAGTCTTATAGAGGTCTCTCTCTCTCAATCTCTCTACCCCTCTCCTCCTCTCCTCCTTCCCTTCCCTCTCCCTCCCTCCCCCTCCCCCTCTTTCTTTGAGACAGTGTTTCTCAGTGTAGACAGTGTTTGTGTAGACAGAGTATCTCTATGTAACAGCTCTAGCTGTCCTGGCTGTCATTTTGTAGACCACACTGGCTTTGAACTCACAGAGATCTGCCTGCCTCTGCCTGCTGAAATGAAGGCATACACTGCACCATGACGCCCAGCTTCGGAAGCATTTTCTTAATTGTGGTTTCCTCCTCTCAGATGACTTTAGCTTTGTGTCAGGTTGACATAAAACAAGCCAGGACAGCAAGTAAGGAAACAACTCACTGAGTCTAAGGAGACAAACTTAGAAGGAATGCAAGCCTCCTGGTAGAAAGTGACCACAGACCTTATGGGGAATGCAAGACAACAGGTTATGAGATGGGCTTCTCAGGGAGAGAGAAAATATCCACATCTAGTGTGACCAACCGTAGGGAATTTTCCTTAATCTTAAAAAATGTTTCCATAAGTAATATCCCTTTTATTTGTTAATCAATGGCTATGAACAACAGCTGAGGCAGAAAACGAGCTATGAAATCAATAGCTACACAGTCATCAAATGAATTGCATTTCCATCCATAGAAAAATCTCGACACCCTGTCACCACATCTCCATCTTCTGGCAAGGCCATTTCAAGATTCGTTTTCTAATTACAATTAGTTGACCTTATTTTAGGTATGTGTCTGCAGTTTCTTCAACCCCTCTGTTACTAAATTCATATACTTTCCACAGAATCAGAAGACACGATCCCATCCATTCATCTCAGTGTCAAAACTCCCACCATCTTTTCATAAATCAAAATGCAGCGAGCCTGCACGAACGGCCCTTCTTTATGAGTGAATCGCAATCTTGTGGGATAATGGTGATAGTGGAGCAAATGCTTCTGTTTAGTAGTACAGCTGCACTTCCGCTGGAGAGATGGCTCAGTGGTTAAGAGCACTGACTGCTCTTCCAAAGGTCCTGAGTTCAATTCCCCAGCTGGTGAATTCACAGACGGTGGTTCACAACGGTCTGTAACGGGATCCCATGCACTCTTCTGGTGTGTCTGAAAACAGCTAGAGTGTACCCATATAAATAAAAATAAATACATCTTTTTTAAAAAGGAACAGTGCCACACACCTGTCATTCCTCTGTGATCCGGTATTCTAGGCTGACACGGAAGCTGGGCAAGGCAGCAACTATCATGTACAAATCAAATGAATTCACATGAATAGACCACTCACGTGTGCCATCAATAAGTCACGGGCTGATGCCTTGATGGATAAAACTGAGCTGAGACAGGCAATCCTGTGCTAGCTCAGAGGGTCTTATGCATGAATCAGTCCTGACACCCACTCCCGCCCTGCATTTGGAGTCAAAAAACTCAAAAGGAGAGGAGTAGACTATGTTTTGGGTCAAGGCACACCTGGAATTCTGGACCAGGTAGGCTGTATCTCCTTACTATTCAGGAGATGTTGTGTATCAACACTTTTCTAAACCAGGATAATTCCTAACTGCATTATACATCCTTATCCTTATACCCATAGACAAGTGTAGCTCTCACCTCTCCAAAAGGAGAAAAAAAGCTTCCTTTTGCAACAAAGACATTTACAGAAATCTACAATGAGCCCAAGTGGGGACAATAGCTGAACTGGGGCACCTGGTCCTAACTGATAGATCTACAACCCCTAAACTACAACTCAGGGAACACCACAGAGGAGAAGACAGGAAGGTTATAAGAGCCAAAGGACTGAGACATATGAGAAAGCGGATTCTGCTGAGACATGGTAACTTTACATACGAACGGAAGTTGCAGCCATGAAATCTCAACAGTGACCCCCTAAGCCAGGCTTAAAAGTGACAGTACAAACGGACATGCTAATGTAGACTAGGGGATTCTCACAGGGTCCCACCCACAGAAGAAGAGCTATCGGCAATTCCTGGTTGCTGGAAGGAGAATCAGTCTTCTCCATGGACAAGTCCCTTGACAGGGGAGCCAATCAAGCCCAGGAGCTCAGCCCCAAGCACATAGAAGCAATGGTCATCAGCAGGCTGTGTGTATGAGTTTTATAAGATCCAACATGGCTCCAGCACAGGTATTGAACTCAGGTCGTCAGGCCTGGCAGCAAGCGTATCTACCCTATGAGTCATCTCATCTCGCTGACCCTTAGACCTTCCCAAACATTGTCCACTTGAGGCATCCAGTGTCTCACCCTTGCCCTTTCCTTTCGTTAATTCGAAGCCTTTCCACACAGGGCATATTATGGGAATGGTGTTATTGAATGGCTGGTAGATTTTTTTAAAAATAAAAAATATAAATACAATTTATTTATTTGTGTGTGTGTGCGCGCGTGTGTGTGCATGTGCACGCGCATGTGCATGCATGTTTGTAATAATATGAACGTGGAGGTCAGAGACAACTTTGGGATCCAACTCTAGTCATCAGGCTTTACAGAAAATGCTTTTACCTGCCGAGCCATCACAGCAGCCCAGAAGCTAGTGTGTGTGTGTGTGTGTGTGTGTGTGTGTGTGTGTGTGTGTGTGTATCCCTGCCACAGTTTCCCCTCCTTCCCCTCCTCCTATTCCCTCTCCCCCATCTCCCCTCTGTCTGCTCCCATCTACTCCTCTGTTTCTCTTCAGAAAAGGGCAGGCCTCCCATGGCTATCAACAGGGCTTATCAAGTTGCAGTAAGATTAAGCATCTCTCTTCCTATTAAGGCGGGGTAAGGTGACCCAGTATGAGGAAAAGGGTCCCCAAAGCCAGAAAAAGAGTCAGAAACAGCCCCTGCTCCCACTGTTAGCAATCTCACAAGAAGACTAAGCCACACAACTGTAACATATATGCAGGGGACCTGTATATGCTCAGTCCCATGCAGGCTTCCTGGTTCTTGGTTAGGACTCTGTGAGGCCCTATGAGCCCAGGTTAGTCATTCTGTGGGTTTTCTTATGGTGTCCATGACTCCTCCGGCTCCTGTGAGCCTTCTTCCCACTTCAGCAGGATCCCCAGGGCTCCACCTAAGGTTTGGCTGTGGGTCTGCATCTGTTCCCATTAGTTGCTGCATGAAGCCTCTCTGGTGACAACTGGCTAGGCCCCACCTACAGCAGAACATCGTTAAGAAGAATTTTATGGACTTTTCCCCCCAGTTGTGTGTGGTTCTGTCTTCAGTCTCTGGGCTGTCCAGCCTCTGGGTCTTGGCCCTCCAGACAATGTCAGAGGTGGGCAACCTCTAGTGGTATGCGCCTCAGACTGGACCAGTCCTGTGGACAAGACCCACAGTTTCCAGCAGCTACATTTTTAGTAACAATGTAATTCTTCTCTATCATTGAGAGTTTCATTGAACTATCAAAACAAAATATGACTGTACCCACCCCTGTATTGTCTCCAGTGACTTCCAGCTTCTTCCATAACCTCAGCATGATGTACCCTTTCCAACTTCATTTTCTTCCTTCCTTCCTTCCTTTCTTTCTTTCTTTCTTTCTTTCTTTCTTTCTTTCTTTCTTTCTTTCTTTCTCTCTCTCTCTCTCTCTCTTTCTTTCTCTCTCTCTTTCTTTTTTTTAATTTATTTTATTTATGTGAGTACACTGTAGCTGTCTTCAGACACACCAGAAGAGGGCATCAGATCCCATTACAGATGGTTGTGAGCCACCATGTGGTTGCTGGGATTTGAACTCAGGACCTCTGGAAGAGCAGTCAGTGCTCTTAACCACTGAGCCATCTCTCCAGCCTCTCTCTCTTTCTTTCTTTCTTTCTTTCTTTCTTTCTTTCTTTCTTTCTTTCTTTCTTTCTTTCTTTCTTTCTTTCTCTTTGTTTTAAAATAACCCACTATGTTTAGCTACTGCTGCCCATATGTGCACGGGGGCGGGGCCATCCAATGGAACATGGGAACCCAGCAGGGGAACACCTCAAGAAAGATGGATTCTCCTCCTCAGCAGCTATCGAATGCTGATAGCTCCTCACTCAGGGGTCGAGCCTAGAAAGGAGCTTCCAGTCTGGGCTGGAATTTCAGCTGGCTTGATCTTGTTCTATCCTGTGTAGGTTAGCACATCAGTAGCTGGGCTTTTCCACAGACCAACTTGAGTCCTTGAACTAATTGAAATCTACAGTAGAATTCCAACTTGAGTTCAGAGTGACCCTGATTGTCTCACTACCACTACCATCAGCAACAGCACCCGTAAGTGAAGAACCATTAGCGCTCCCTAGTAGGGTGCCCTGGAGCAGTGATTAATAGTTGTTGGCCTAGCGACACTTAATAGCATCCTACTGGGTGTTCACCATCCATCAAAGCAAGGGCTCACATTTTTATCTCACTTAGTTATGAGATGGGCATCCTTGCGAAGACCATATTTTGAGGATCACAGCACTGAGAAATATCATGCTCCTCTGAATCAATTATGCCCTCTGACATGAGATGTGAAAGCCCACAGGGTCTCAGCGATATTCAGCTTCTCCTTATTCTTCTCATTGTTTCCAATTTTTCACAGAGAAACTTTATTTCCCTAACTCCTTTTTTGCAAGTCAAGAACAAAGCAAATGATAAAGCAAAGTCAAGTAATTACAACTGTATCACAATGTGTTTTCCAGAATAATCATACATTATAGAGTAGTGTTGCTATTATCTCCTAAAACTCCTGAAGGTCCAAGAACCTCTCCAGGAGACTTCCTGAACGAAACACTTTGGCAGCTACTTATGGCCTGACTAAGTGTGCCTTGTCCAAGCATTAATATTCATGACTGAAAAAACAGAACAACACTGTGTTCTAAATTTGGTTTTAGAGTTCTGTATTATCTATCTCCCTTGCTAGGTTTCCAACACGTCTTTTTCTAAGTTCTTTGGACATGTATGCTAATTCATGATATATTTTAAGAGATAATTGTGGATTGGCCTGTGAAGGGGAACTCGTTTAGATCTAAATTCTTGGCCATAGGCTATGTTGGGCCATGTCTCAAACACACCTTCTAAGAATATCAAATCTACCACCTCCTACTTAAATATGACCCCATTCACAGCAACCACAATCATTATGTATGCCCTAATGATCCAATCTTACACTTTATGTTCTCTTGATATGTAAGAGCTATGTATGTCTAGACCTGGGTCATGGGTCCTGGATGGACATTTGCCTGTTTTTGGATGGCTCAATGTCACCAACTATTAGCACGAAAACCAGCCATGTAACTGTCAAAGCGGCACAAGACTTTAACCAAAGGATCCTGCTGGAGACACTGGCCCTAGAGATGGAAAGGGCCAAATGTGCCCATTCGGACCCTGGTTGCCATGCTCTACCGAGTCAGAACTAGCCTGTTGTCTCGACTCCAGACAAGACTTTGGAAAGCAAAAGTGGCAGTGTCAGAGATTATGGTGACAAAGGCAGAGGTAAGCATGGATCAGCACCAGCAGCTGCCCCTGGAGAAGCAGAGGGAGCCCCAGAACCACACCCCTAACCAGGTTCCAGTGCTTAACCATAGATTTAAAAAAATCTGCTCCCCTGACATCTGTCCAGCTACTGGCAATCTACCAGGGAGACAAAGGGAGGAGACATGAGGGAGCCAAGGAGGAATGGCACAACGTCTGTAGTTAGAGTGACTGGCATTGCTTCCACAAGAGGGGCACATTAACCTTCCCCAGGCTCGTGACCTTGAGAACTCTTGCAACACGAAACTGTAGTTCAAAGACTTTAAGGGGGAGGGGGAGTACAGAGCACAGCAAAGCATTTCTCTCCTCTTTGTTAAAACAATTCAGAGAGCATTATCTATGAGAGCATTAAAATTCCTATTGCTCATCCCCACACATACACAAGGATAATCACGGTAAGAAACAGGCCGGCATGTCTGTGCTCTGTGAATCCTTTGTGAGCCTCCCCCAGGTTTCTTACAGTGCCAGGGAGGGCCATCTTTCTGTCAAGCAGCTCCAAGAGTGAGCAGCCTCACTTGCAGAAGATTCTTCAGGATAAGTCCCATGCTGCTCCCCAACGGTCTCCACTGTGGCCACTGTCTGACTATAGGACTGGCACACCTGTCCCATTTCCCGTATGGCTTTTCAAAAAAAATAAAAGTTACCTCAAGGGCTTCTCGTTTAAATAGAAAACGAAGGCTAAGCTAGGGTAAGGACATCCCAAAATTCTTTGTAGGAGTTATAACTAGAAGTCAACTACTCTGTTGAGGTCCAAGTCTGTAGCTGTATGGAACCATGCTCCACCATTTAGGATCAGGATAAGACTCATCTGATCATCTCCAGTCAGAGGTGTATCCACCGAGGATGAGAGATGCTGCTCTGGCTATAGACCTGGGCAATCCAGCATCTCAAAAGGCAGCTTCCGGCACTGACGTTAGAACAAGTTGCCAGTGCATTCTGAGCAAAGCTCATGGGAAGGAAACTGCTGGTTTGTCTGTGATTGTGACACGGAAAGTTAGGAAGCTGAGGACGGTAACATTTGATTCCTCTCCTGCAGCAGAAAGGCAGAGGAAGCTGAGCAGAGAGAGGAAGGGGAGGATGAGGAAGAGAGAGAGAGAGGGGGGCAGAGAGAAAAAGATGGACAGAAAAATTCCTAGTGACTTTTTGGAGTTCACGTCATGCACAGCCACATTTCGTTTCTGGCTCTGAGAAATAGCCTGGTGTCTTTACAACGATGGTGTCTTCTTGCTGGGCAGGCCCATGCTGGGCTTCGTTTCTTAGAACCTCTGGCTCCCCACTAATACATTTCTCATGTAACACACAGCCGTGAGTCTGGTATTATTTTACCCTTCAAATCTAATTAGCCCCACGAGCAGAGGCTGAATAAGGAAAAGGCGCCCAGGTCTCCAAGGAAAAACATTAACTTATGAAAAACTATTTTTTTTTTCATTGAAAAAAAAATCTCATGCCTTTGGTCCTGGAGTGCCTCTGTAAGCAACAGAATCTGGGATAACTGCATTTTTGACACACACAGAAAAGATCATTTTACAAAGTCCCTCCAAGATTGGCAGAGGGAGGCACCAGAAACAGCTGGACAGCAGGCCTGGGGCAAGCATGGACAGACCCCTGCTTTGTGGGTTCCCTAGTCCGTTTCTAATCAGAGAGCATAGAAAAAGCACCACTGTGATCTGTTTTTACAGCCCCTGAATCCATCCCAGAGCATCATTTCAGTATTGCAAATCCTGTGAGGCCAGAGCCATGCCTTCTATACCCACATTCTCATCATTAGTACTTTATCAACAAAAATAAGCTTTTCGTGTTTATTGAGTGAATGCATGAAAGTCGAAGTTCACAGCAGCCTGTGAACAATCCTAAGTGAGATGAAATAGGAGCTCAGTTACGTGGGGCGGTGCAGGAGGAGGGCCCTGCCGTGGGTTGGCTAGACCTGGTGCCACTTGAAAGCTCACAAGGGTGCCATCTCCCTTGAGGGTGATACATGTTGGAGACAGAGCCTGTGCTTGAAAAGAGAGGAGCACTTCTAAAATGATCTGAAGCACAGGGCTCTGAAATAGACTCGGGCACTTGAGTGAAATTGGGATGCTCTCGTGGTTAGGAGATCAAGAACCGACTAGGAAAACTTTAGCAAGCAACTCCCGAAGCCAGTGAGTTTCAGTAGTCATTGTCAACTTGAGGGGACCTAGAGTCGTCTAAAAGGTGGGTGAGGCACCCCTCTGTGTCTGAGAACATCTCATGGCCCACCCTGGATATGAGCGGCAGCATCCCATACCCTGGAGGCTGGGGTAGACTGAAAATGAAGGAAGATAGCCAGCCTCCCCTTCTCTACTCCCTGCCAGACTGGGATGGCCTGAGTCGCTTAGTTCCGCCTCCCCATCATGATGGACAGACACCTATGAAACCAGAACCCAAAGCGCTCCCTCTTGATCTAGTTGTCCATGTTGTTCTAAGCATGACTGCAAGCATTCCAGAGCTACAGTGTCTAACCCGAGGTCTGAGGCCTGGGACTGCTTGTGCGACTATGTCGTACAAATAAACTTACAATGCAACCCGTGGGCTGTTGTGTGTCCTTGGTTTAATGTGCAGACAATGACAATTCTTTATCCAATGGCCCAGAGAACCCCAAAAGAAACCCCAGACCCTGCTCTATAGTCGTACAGCGCAGCATAGACCTTATGTAAGCCATGTGTGTGACCTATTCATGTTCACAGAGAAATTTACAACAGCTATATAATGCTCCACATACGTTGTGGGGGTTTGAATAGGTTTGGCTCCCAGAGAGTCATGTATTTGAATGCTTGGGCCACAGGGAGTGGCACTGTTAGGAGGTTTGGCCTTGTCGGGGTAGGTGTGGCCTTGTTGGAGGAAGTGCATCACTCCGTAGGTGGCTTTGAGTCTCATATGTGTTCAAGTCTGGCCAATGTGTCACAGTCTCCTTCTGCTGCTTGTGGATCAAGAGGTAGAACTCTCAGCTCCTCATCCAGCACCATGCCTGCCTGGACGCTGCCACGTTTCCCACCATGATGCATGGACCAAACCTCTGAAACTGTAAGCCAGCCCCAAATAAATGTTTCCCTTTTTAAGAGTTGCCTTGGTCATGGTGTCTCTTCACAGTAATAAAACCCTAAGGCACATGTCAACCACATTGAACTGATCCCAAATTTTTTATTTTACACCCAATTCCAAACTAAACCTTCTGTAATTATTTTTAATCATAGTGGGTTACAGAAGAGCATTTTCATGAAAGTACATGTAAACTAATTTTTCCAATTCCGCTTTTTTTTTTTTTTTTTTTTGAAACATGGTCTCATTATGCAGCCTTGGCTGGCCTGAAATTGGCTGTGTAGATTTGCCTCAAACTAATAGCTATCCACCTGCCTCTGCCTCTCCAGTGCCGGGGCTAAAGGCCTGCACCATACTGAACCAATCCCTTTCTTGCTGCTCAGGCTCTCGCCTTGGCTTTACATTTAAGAGATTGGCTTAGATCTTTTGGTGGTTTGTGGTCTCAAGACTGTCTCTTCTAATTTATAACAGTTGCTCTCTGCATAACAGTGTTTGGAGAAAGAAAAGAGGGCCCCAAAAGCGAACATACACAGCACATGCATCTGATCCGGTTGTTGAGAGGGAGAAAGAGGGGGCCAGAGGGAAGGAGCAAGGACCTCTCAGAGCCAGCAGCTTCTGATGACGTGTGTGGAGGCGTGGCCACTGAGACCCGTGCTCCTCCTGCTGTGCGGGTTTGTCTGTGATAATGGAAAAGAAATGGGTGGAGATAGAGGGTCAGGTTATCAGGGACCCTGTCACCTAACCCCGGAACCTGGACAAGAGTCTTCTCTCCTCCTGTTTCCCAAATAGCTAACAGGATATTATGCCCCCGGGATCAACTTGTTGTTGAAGCTTATTGCTTAAAACACAAACAAACTCATTTCTCACCTGGATTACGGAAATGTGGAAGCTTCTGTGTAATTTTCTTCAAGGTGAGTTTTAAATGTCTTATATGTCCTGGATAATTCAGCATGAGTACCAGTCTTTGGTTTCTGCCTTGTTCAGACACAGGGTCTCTTGCTATTCCGTGTGTGTGTGTGTGTGTGTGTGTGTGTGTGTGTGTTCCTAAGATAGCTAGGCTGCAAGCGGCCAGGGTTTTCCCTGCCTCTGCCTTCCATCCTGACACAGAAGCACCACGCCCAGTTTTACATGGGTCTAGGTCCTCATATATGTGCATCAAGTGCTTTGCCCAGTGAGCTCCTTTCCCAGCACCAACTCAAGGTTTAGTGACAATACCAAGCCTGTCACTATGAACCATCTCTATCTGTGTCTTATTCTGAAAGCACCAATTGTACCACCCATTCATGTCTTTGGGTCTTTGAGTTTTCCCATCAAAGGTTCTAAATTTAGAAAGTAATATAGGTAATCAAAGATTTACATTAAAACACATTAAAACAAAACAACAACAAACAAACAAACAAATGTGTCCAGAAACAAAACAAAACCAACACTTAGCTAAATGAATTCTTGGGTAGCCATCACCTAGCTAAAAATAAATAGACCATGCCAGCACTTCCAGAAGCCTCTTCAGGTGCCGGTGCCAACGTCAGCAGGTCTTCCTCCATTTGACAGGAGCCCTGACAGCAGCGTTCTGTGTTATGAGTCTCCATCGGCCCTCAGGTTACAAGATACTGTGGCCCACAGCCAATATTTGCACCATTAAAAGACTGGGCAGTAAAAAGTTTCTGGAAGCTTTATTTACACTTCTCCCATTTTTACAGCTGCCCACAGTTAAGAAGCACTCGTTAGCGTATGTTTTAATATGCCTTCTCATCCCTGCAAAATGAGGAATGCGGTTAAGAAATTTCGTCCACGAGGGGGCGCCACATCTCTATGTTCTCAGCGGGGAAGCCAGCCCTTATCTGGCCTGGCTCCCAGTGCGGCTACGAAGGCACTCACAGACCATGTGGGAAATCCACTGAATGACTTCTTTACCTTATTGCATATCACAAAATGGCTCGTCGGCTTAAATTCAATCCGGAAAGGTTGCCAAAGTCCTGAGCAGCTGCTTCCAAGAACAAACCTGTGTGTCAACGACTTTTCCACTAAGAACCAAAGTCCGTGAAATTGAGGGATGGGGTGGCAAGAACGTTTGGACTGGACAAAGGGCCCTGTTTCCAAGGCGAAATGAAAACAGCTGGCTTACAGCTGCGCTACCTCCTTCACCGCACATGGAGTCAAGTCGCAAAACAGACTGAAGCTTTCTGTGATGGCCTCTGAGCCTCCCCTGTCGGCCAGCAGCTACTAGCTTCCTGTATTCCCTTTAGACACACACACACACACACAGGCACGCACGCGCGCGCAGTGTATATTCAGTTCATCATCAGGGAGAAGCATTTCTACCTTTTATTTTATTTTTATTTGACTGTTTAGTCTTGGCGGTGGTCAGAGGACAGCCTTAGGTGCCACCCTGACATGGGGGTCTCTCAGTGCTCACCCTGAATATGCCAGGCTCACTGGGCCGTGATTCTCCTGTCCCACCTCTTATCTCACCATAGGAGTACTGAGATTACAGACACATGCTGCTGGGTTTGGCCTTACATGGGTTCAGTATGCTCTTGTTTCCGGTGTGTGTGTGTGTATGTGTGTGTGTGTGTGTGTGTGTGTGTGTGTGTGTGTGTGTTGTTTTGTTTTGCTGCATTTTTTTCTTTAAGCCATGAGGACATCTGAACTCTTCAATCATAGAGGGTTAAATTTTTTTAAATTACACTTGCTATCTCTGTGATTTATAATTATTTATATTTTCCTGCCCCGACAGTTGTCTGCATTAGATCAAGCTTGGGCACCACGTGTGCATCAGAGCGGGACATTATGGTCGTGCACGGGGCATTCCTACCTTAAAAGCAGCCTCACATCACGACGAAAGGCCAGCAACTGTGCCCAAGGGTCAAGCAGACAGCCACAGAAGCGCCAACTGGAGCGCTTTCACAGTTTAAATGCTCACTGCAATTCAAATTTCAACCACACGTTTACAAGCTTAACTTACATTACTTAAGGGAGCCTTGTGCTGCTGTCACTTTGTTTAAATCATTTTGTGTTCCTCCGGTTTGCTCTGAACATACTGATTTACCGAATCAGACGGTTCAACAGGGGTGAATGCAGCTAAGACAAAATGTAAAGGCCATACTTTGGATTTTATTTATTCTCTAAAGAAACGCGATGAGCTCCCTCCAGGCAAACCGGTCTAGTTTCAGACTTGGTAAAAAAGTATGGGACAGTCTGCAGAACATGGGCTTCTGAGTCAGCCAGCGTCAGAATCAGGAAGTGGCTTTGGGACTGTGCCTAATGACACTCCCATGTGACAACCCTTCTGACCTCAGAAAAGTCTCATCCTCTGGTCTTTTCAGCTCTTCTCGGTAACTGATTGATCGGTCACTTCCCCATATCAGCTGATGACTTCATCTCTTGGTTCATAGAATCCACATGAAATGCCGACACTGTCAACTGAGGTGACTCACACAAGTCCTGTTGCCATGACTCCCTGACAACTCATTTCTAATGACTTCCATCCCCACACTCCTCATCCACCTACACTCAAGGCCAAACTCTGACCTCATCTCACAGGTAAAATGTCTAGAGGCAACAGCCCGGCCTCCAACCAGTGTTTCATCCTTTCCGCACCAGGGCCTTAGTATATCCCGACCTGTACCCGGATGTTTCAAGATTCTATTTACTTGAAATTTCATCAATTCTTCGACATCCGGTGTACATATCGCTCCATAGAAATGGACCCTTCCTTGAACTGAAGGGATACAAAGGACAGCAGTGCAGTGGAGCCAACCTTTGGGGCAGTGGCACAAGAGGACAAGTGCCTTCGCTTACGTGAAACGGGCTTTCCATCTGCGTCTTAATGTGAACCTCAGAGGTTTGCGATGTCATCCTTGAGGGCGCCACCATTGAACGGTGAAGTCTGAGGGTGGGTCAAGGAAGCTCAGTGATCACATCTGCACAGATCCCGATCTAGGTCAAGAGTTTAGGAAGGAGGGTAAAAATGGTTGGGTGCTGAAAATGTAGTGCGGTTGGTAGGGTGCCTGGCATGCACTGCCCCTTGGGTTTTATCCCTAATTTTGCATAAACCGGGTCCGGTAATGCATAATGCTAATCCCTGCATTTGGGAGCTGTAGCAGAAATCTACAGCTAGCTTTGGCAATATAGCAAGATGGACCCTAGCCTGGGACACACAAGACCTTGTTTAAATGAATAACAAAAATAAATGAGAACATATGACCAGGGAGGATCCCAGGGAGCAACCGTGAAGCATCCTGTAGCGACCACAGTTGACTTTATCAGTTCGAGTACAGAGCGTGCTCTGTGGACCTGACATAAGAAAGATGAGGTAATGATCCTCTTGTCGATCCCTGACCAGCCTGGAAGAGCTCCCAAAGACCTGGACCATTATGAATGGGTGCCAGTTCTAGCATAGACGGAGCCCAGGCATCCAGGTCAGGTCTCAGAGCAATCTGTCTCTTCCAAGCGTTCCTCGCCTGCCTCTACCTCTGTTTTAAAGAGAGAGCAGGAAATCCGGAAATGCTGACTTTGTGATATTAAAAAGCAGAAGCTTCAGCTGTGGGCCAAGAATTATTAACCGAGGAAAGAACGATGCAACAGAGACCGCTGGCAGCTGGGGTGGACGTACGACCATTTAGTCTATCTATGCGATTCACACGTCTCGCTGGCTTCGGAGTCACAGACATCCCGACTCATTACACCGAGCCGAGTGGTGGGCAACCTCACACATTGGTGGAGAGCCCTCAGCTCTTGGCAAATCAAGCCACAGCAGCCACACAGTAGTGTTTCCTTCTCTCCCTGTGAGAGAGCTAGGTCATTGAGAGTCTGCCACTTGATTTACAGCAATGACCAATTTTCAAAGTTGGCTTCATCTGATCCGCTCTGGGGGAAAAAAAAAATATTTCCAGGCGCTATGAGCAGTCTTGTTAAATTGTGCAGACCTGCAATCATTTCTCGAAAATCACTCAACCATCAAAGATTTGATTTGGCCCACTTAATCTGCGCTGACCTCTGTTCCTTGTGCAAGGCCAAGGCCTCTGTAGTCCAACGTGCCATTGAAGCCTCCCGGCTGTGCTGTGAATTGTGTTTCCACCCCTAACCACCAGCACGTCGATAGCTCTTATCTAAATGTCATTGAGAAGATATCTATTGCTGTTTCCACACCAAGGATGTGAAGATTCCAACACAGCGAGACCTCGTGACAAGTCAGGGACACTACTGGGTTAGGGGGTGGTTTGATGGTCTGGCAGTCGCATGTACATCTACTGTAGAAAAAAAAATGACGAGAGGCGGCGCAGATCTTCCTGGTTGCTGCCACCGAGGAGAGCCCGTGGGCAGAACCCCGAGAGCGAACTTGAGCCTTGGGACCACAGGTAAGACTAACTTATCTGCTGCAAGTGACTTGCCTGGTGGAATCGGGACAAACAGAGGCAGAATTCCTCTAGGACTGGGCACGTCCTGTGTTTACCGGAAGTCCCACACCCACGGATCCCGGCCCGCAGCAGCTCTCTGCTCCCAGAACCCGTGGGAGAGATACCTTATCGCCTGGTCAGGTGGGCACTCCTGAGGCTGCAGAGCGGAAGAGACCACCAACACTGCCCACCCCTGCCCACATCCCTGACCCAAGAGGAAACTGTACAAGGCCTCTGGGTTCCTGTGGGGGAGGGCCCAGGAGCAGCAGGAGCCCTGCCTGAGACACCGCCGGAACCTGAAGGAAACAGACCGGATAAACAGTTCTCTGCACCCAAATCCCGTGGGAGGGAGAGCTAAACCTTCAGAGAGGCAGACACGCCTGCGAAACCAGAAGAGACTGCTCTCTACACACATTGCTGATTCCAGAGGAAAACACCGGAGGCCATCTGGAACCCTGGTGCACGGAGGCCCCCGGAAGAGGCGGCGCAGATCTTCCTGGTTGCTGCCACCGCGGAGAGCCCGTGGGCAGAACCCCGAGAGCGAACTTGAGCCTCGGGACCACAGGTAAGACTAACTTATCTGCTGCAAGTGACCTGCCTGGTGAACTCAAGGCACAGGTCCACAAGAACAGCTGAAAACCTGTAGAAAGGAAAAACTACAGGCCCGAAAGCAGAACACTCTGTCCCCATAACTGACTGAAAGAGAGGAAAACAGGTCTACAGCACTCCTGACACACAGGCCTATAGGACAGTTTAGCCACTGTCAGAAATAGCAGAACAAAGTAACACTAGAGATAATTTGATGGCGAGAGGCAAGCGAGGAACCCAAGCAACAGAAACCAAGACTACATGGCACCACCGGAGCCCAATTCTCCCATCAAAACAAACATGGAATATCCAAACACACCAGAAAAGCAAGATCTAGATTCAAAATCATATATGACCATCAAGAAAGACATGATGAACTACCTTAGAGAACAAGTAGAAGCCTACAGAGAGGAATCGAAAAAATGCCTGAAAGAATTCCAGGAAAACATAAATAAACAAGTAGAAGCCCATAGAGAGGAGACAAAAAATCCCTGAAAGAATTCCAGGAAAACACAATCAAACAGTGGAAGGAATTAAAATTGGAAATAGAAGCAATCAAGAAAGAACACATGGAAACAACCCTGGATATAGAAAACCAAAAGAAGAGACAAGGAGCTGTAGACACAAGCTTTACCAACAGAATACAAGAGATGGAATAGAGAATCTCAGGAGCAGAAGATTCCATAGAAATCATTGACTCAACTGTCAAAGATAATGTAAAGCGGAAAAAGCTACTGGTCCAAAACATACAGGAAATCCAGGACTCAATGAGAAGATCAAACCTAAGGATAATAGGTATAGAAGAGAGTGAAGACTCCCAGCTCAAAGGACCAGTACATATCTTCAACAAAATCATAGAAGAAAACTTCCCTAACCTAAAAAAAGAGATACCCATAGGCATACAAGAAGCCTACAGAACTCCAAATAGATTGGACCAGAAAAGAAACACCTCCCGTCACATAATAGTCAAAACACCAAACGCACAAAATAAAGAAAGAATATTAAAAGCAGTAAGGGAAAAGGTCAAGTAACATATAAAGGCAGACCTATCAGAATCACACCAGACTTTTTGCCAGAAACTATGAAGGCCAGAAGATCCTGGACTGATGTCATTCAGACCCTAAGAGAACACAAATGCCAGCCCAGGCTACTGTATCCTGCAAAACTCTCAATTAACATAGATGGAGAAACCAAGATATTCCATGACAAAACCAAATTTACACAATATCTCTCTACAAATCCAGCGCTACAAAGGATAATAAATGGTAAAGCCCAACATAAGGAGGCAAGCTATACCCAAGAAGAGGCAAGAAACTAATCGTCTTGGCAACAAAACAAAGAGAAGAAAAGCACACAAACATAAAACATCCAAGTATGAATATAACAGGAAGCAATAATCACTATTCCTTAATATCTCTCAACATCAATGGCCTCAACTCCCCAATAAAAAGACATAGATTAACAAACTGGATACGCAACGAGGACCCTGCATTCTGCTGCCTACAGGAAACACACCTCAGAGACAAAGACAGACACTACCTCAGAGTGAAAGGCTGGAAAACAACTTTCCAGGCAAATGGTCGGAAGAAGCAAGCTGGAGTAGCCATTCTAATATCAAATAAAGTCAATTTTCAACTAAAAGTCATCAAAAAAGATAAGGAAGGACACTTTATATTTATCAAAGGAAAAATCCACCAAGATGAACTCTCAATCCTAAATATCTATGCCCCAAATACAAGGGCACCTACATACGTAAAAGAAACCTTACTAAAGCTCAAAACACATATTGCACCTCACACAATAATAGTAGGAGACTTCAACACCCCACTCTCATCAATGGACAGATCATGGAAACAGAAATTAAACAGAGACGTAGACAGACTAAGAGAAGTCATGAGCCAAATGGACTTAACGGATATTTATAGAACGTTCTACCCTAATGCAAAAGGATATACCTTCTTCTCAGCTCCTCATGGTACTTTCTCCAAAATTGACCATATAATTGGTCAAAAAACGGGCCTCAACAGGTACAGAAAGATAGAAATAATCCCATGCGTGCTATCGGACCACCACGGCCTAAAGCTGGTCTTCAATAACAATAAGGGAAGAATGCCCACATATACGTGGAAATTGAACAATGCTCTACTCAATGATAACCTGGTCAAGGAAGAAATAAAGAAAGAAATTAAAAACTTTTTAGAATTTAATGAAAATGAAGGTACAACATACCCAAACTTATGGGACACAATGAAAGCTGTGCTAAGAGGAAAACTCATAGCGCTGAGTGCCTGCAGAAAGAAACAGGAAAGAGCATATGTCAGCAGCTTGACAGCACACCTAAAAGCTCTAGAACAAAAAGAAGCAAATACACCCAGGAGGAGTAGAAGGCAGGAAATAATCAAACTCAGAGCTGAAATCAACCAAGTAGAAACAAAAAGGACCATAGAAGAATCAACAGAACCAAAAAGTTGGTTCTTTGAGAAAATCAACAAGATAGATAAACCCTTAGCCAGATTAACGAGAGGACACAGAGAGCGTGTCCAAATTAACAAAATCAGAAATGAAAAGGGAGACATAACTACAGATTCAGAGGAAATTCAAAAAATCATCAGATCTTACTATAAAAGCCTATACTCAACAAAACTTGAAAATCTGCAGGAAATGGACAATTTCCTAGACAGATACCAGGTACCGAAGTTAAATCAGGAACAGATAAACCAGTTAAACAACCCCATAACTCCTAAGGAAATAGAAGCAGTCATTAAAGGTCTCCCAACCAAAAAGAGCCCAGGTCCAGACGGGTTTAGTGCAGAATTCTATCAGACCTTCATAGAAGACCTCGTACCAATATTATTCAAACTATTCCACAAAATTGAAACAGATGGAGCACTACCGAACTCCTTCTATGAAGCCACAATTACTCTTATACCTAAACCACACAAAGACCCAACAAAGAAAGAGAACTTCAGACCAATTTCCCTTATGAACATCGACGCCAAAATACTCAACAAAATTCTGGCAAACCGAATCCAAGAGCACATCAAAACAATCATCCACCATGATCAAGTAGGCTTCATCCCAGGCATGCAGGGATGGTTTAATATACGGAAAACCATCAACGTGATCCATTATATAAACAAACTGAAAGAACAAAACCACATGATCATTTCATTAGATGCTGAGAAAGCATTTGACAAAATTCAACACCCCTTCATGATAAAAGTCCTGGAAAGAATAGGAATCCAAGGCCCATACCTAAACATAGTAAAAGCCATATACAGCAAACCAGTGGCTAACATTAAACTAAATGGAGAGAAACTTGAAGCAATCCCACTAAAATCAGGGACTAGACAAGGCTGCCCACTCTCTCCCTACTTATTCAATATAGTTCTTGGAAGTTCTAGCCAGAGCAATCAGACAACAAAAAAAGGAGGTCAAGGGATACAGATCGAAAAAAGAAGAAGTCAAAATATCACTATTTGCAGATGATATGATAGTATATTTAAGTGATCCCAAAAGTTCCACCAGAGAACTACTAAAGCTGATAAACAACTTCAGCAAAGTGGCTGGGTATAAAATTAACTCAAATAAATCAGTAGCCTTCCTCTACACAAAAGAGAAACAAGCCAGAAAGAAATTAGGGAAACGACACCCTTCATAATAGACCCAAATAATATAAAAAGTACCTCGGTGTGACTTTAACCAAGCAAGTAAAAGATTTGTACAACAAGAACTTCAAGACTCTGAAGAAAGAAATTGAAGAAGACCTCAGAAGATGGAAAGATCTCCCATGCTCATGGATTGGCAGGATTAATATAGTAAAATGGCCATTTTACCAAAAAGCGATCTACAGATTCAATGCAATCCCCATCAAAATACCAATCCAATTCTTCAAAGAGTTAGACAGAACAATTTGCAAATTCATCTGAATAACAAAAACCCAGGATAGCTAAAACTATCCTCAACAATAAAAAAGGACTTCAGGGGAATCGCTATCCCTGAACTCAAGCAGTATTACAGAGCAATAGTGATAAAAACTGCATGGTATTGGTACAGAGACAGACAGATAGACCAATGGAATAGAATTGAAGACCCAGAAATGAACCCACACACTATGGTCACTTGATTTTTGACAAAGGAGCCCAAACCATCCAATGGAAAAAAAAAAGATAGCATTTTCAGCAAATGGTGCTGGTTCAACTGGAGGTCAACATGTAGAAGAATGCAGATCGATCCATGCTTATCACCCTGTACAAAGCTTAAGTCCAAGTGGATCAAGGACCTCCACATCAAACCAGACACACTCAAACTAATAGAAGAAAAACTAGGGAAGCATCTGGAACACATGGGCACTGGAAAAAATTTCCTGAACAAAACACCAATGGCTTATGCTCTAAGATCAAGAATCGACAAATGGGATCTCATAAAACTACAAAGCTTCTGTAAGGCAAAGGACACTGTGGCCAGGACAAAACGGCAACCAACAGATTGGGAAAAGATCTTTACCAATCCTACAACAGATAGAGGCCTTATATCCAAAATATACAAAGAACTCAAAAAGTTAGACCAAGAGGGAGACAAATAACCTATTAAAAAATGGGGTTCAGAGCTAAACAAAGAATTCACAGCTGAGGAATGCCGAATGGCTGAGAAACACCTAAAGAAATGTTCAACATCTTTAGTCATCAGGAAATGTAAATCAAAACAACCCTGAGATTTCACCTCACACCAGTGAGAATGGCTAAGATCAAAAACTCAGGTGACAGCAAATGCTGGCGAGGATGCGGAGAAAGAGGAACACTCCTCCATTGTTGGTGGGATTGCAGACTGGTACAACCATTCTGGAAATCAGTCTGGAGGTTCCTCAGAAAATTGGACATTGAACTGCCTGAGGATCCAGCTATACCTCTCTTGGGCATATACCCAAAAGATGCCCCAACATACAAAAAAGACACGTGCTCCACTATGTTCATCGCAGCCTTATTTATAATAGCCAGAAGCTGAAAGAACCCAGATGCCCTTCAACAGAGGAATGGATACAGAAAATGTGGTACATCTACACAATGGAATATTACTCAGCTATCAAAAAACAACGACTTTTATGAAATTCAGGGCAAATGGTTGGACCTGGAAAATATCATCCTGAGTGAGCTAACCCAATCACAGAAAGACATACATGGTATGCACTCACTGATAAGTGGCTATTAGCCCAAATGCTTGAATTACCCTAGTTGCCTAGAACAAATGAAACTCAAGACGGATGATCAAAATGTGAAGGCTTCACTCCTTCTTTAAAAGGGGAACAAGAATACCCTTGGCAGGGAAGAGAGAGGCAAAGATTAAAACAGAGACTGAAGGAACACCCATTCAGAGCCTGCCCCACATGTGGCCCATACATATAGAGCCACCCAATTAGACAAGATGGATGAAGCAAAGAAGTGCAGACCGACAGGAGCCGGATGTAGATCGATCCTGAGAGACACAGCCAGAATACAGCAAATACAGAGGCGAATGCCAGCAGCAAACCACTGAACTGAGAACGGGACCCCCGCTGAAGGAATCAGAGAATGAACTGGAAGAGCTTGAAGGGGCTTGAGACCCCATATGTACAACAATGCCAAGCAACCAGAGCTTCCAGGGACTAAGCCACTACCTAAAGACTATACATGGACTGACCCTGGACTCTGACCTCATAGGTAGCAATGAATATCCTAGTAAGAGCACCAGTGGAAGGGGAAGCCCTGGGTCCTGCTAAGACTGAACCCCCCAGTGAACTAGACTGTCGGGGGAGGGCGGCAATGGGGGGAGGGTGGGGAGGGAACACCCATAAGGAAGGGGGAGGGAAGGATGTTTGCCCGAAACCGGGAAAGGAATAACACTCAAATGTACATAAGAAATACTCAAGTTAATAAAAAAAAAAAAAAGCAAAAAAAAAAAAAAAAAAAAAAAAAAAAAAAATGACGAGCCCAACAGGAAGCCCCATGGTTTCCCTTCAGCCTCTTCGGATTCAGGTTAATACTGAGCAATGTGGCTAGAGACGAAATAAACACGGATTTTGCCAAGGATGAAATAAATGGTGTAACGGTATTTAGGCCTTCCATCTGCTCAGTGGGAAGACACCAGCTGTTTCTCGTCAGTCTCTCTTCTCATCCTCTGCCCCTGCCTTTCCCAGATCCAACAGCTGGATCTGTGAGTGCCCCTGCCATTGGCCTCAGTCCTATCCAATGCCTGAGTCAGTCCAAACTGTGGTGGGAAGTGTGTCCTCAGTGGAAGATGAACTCAAGCCCTTCCCTTTCAGTGGTTATTTCTTTAGGCTCTTGGACTCTGTAAACAACCCTGCTCCCCAGATGTAAACCTGGTGACTCAGAAGGGAAGATCAGAATACCGAGATGTGTTTCCTAGGTGTTTCAGTCCTGTGCAAGCCTCCTTCTCAGATGCACACTCCCCGGTTGTAAGATGCGCTCCTCTCCCGACCACCCCATGTTCCAGACTCACAGACCTTGGATCCAGATGGCTGGCTGCCTAGTTCTGGCCCCCTGTTAGCAATCGTGGCCCTCTGCACACCCCACTGGTTGTCATTTGTACCATCATCCTCAAGACTCTTGCTGCTTTGGACAGTGGACACCAGACATGTGTTCAAGTCCAGCCTCGGGAGTTTGACCAGAGAGGCTCTCTTTCACATGTGGCGTCCACCATCATTCTGCCGACTGCTCTAGGATTTAGCCGCAAGGCCTCTCATTTAATTTCTCCCGGATAGTCTGTGATAAGCCTTTAAAAAATTCAATATAAACAGCGACATTACACAGGGGGTTTAATCTGTAAACATTTACTATATTTTAATACAGTAACTTTCTATTGAGGATTGGAAACATGATTCAGTTTATAAAAAGGAATATAGTTTATAGAAGTGAATAAAGCCTAATGCTGTTTTGATACTGCTATAAGCCATTCATCCCAGTGCCCTTTGCCTACCTGGTGCCTCAATTCCTTCTCTGGTCAGCTTCAGACTCTGGAATTGATAACCATAACCATGGGTATAATCGCCTTCACCTCCTCCCTTACCTCACTCTCTTTGTGACATCTTGGTATGGTAAACCTGACTCGGATGAAGTCCAATAATTCATCAACTGGTACCCACACCTGACTGGTTGAAGACACTGGGGACAAACACCACCTCCGATTTTTACTACCAAGTCTACTGTCCAATCAGGATTCCTAACCTCAGGGAAGACACCAGAGGTGTCCAGAGGTCTGACGATGCTTCTCCAGGTCAAGTACTCTTAAGCTGCCCAGCAGGGTTACCTCACAGCCTCTGCTCTGTCTTTGGAGTTCGAGCACCTCCCTCGGTGCCCGCAGAGTGCCTTGCATCCAGCTTCACTGAGAAAGCGGAAGCCTGCAGAAGAGCCCGCTCAGAGCAACCAGCTCACCCTGGCTCTGCTGCTCTGGTACAAAAGCAAGCCCTGCAGCTAAACACATCGTGTCCTCCTCACTGGCCAGCACCAGAGGACCATCACCGCGCCTCACCCCAGTCCCACTCCCCCACCTCCATGTTTCCCTGCTCATTCTCAAAGGCACTCACACCATATTGCCTTTATTGGCCACTGCTGTTCTCTTTTTCCATTGCCATCTCTCCCTCCAATCCAGAACTCCAACTTCAGGCCTCTTCTCCATCCCCTGGGCCCTGCATGGTGATCTTACCCAACCCCTGGACTTAGAACACCATCCAGAAATAATGGTGCTTATCATCAAACATGTCCCTTGAACACCACACGCACCCACACATGTGCACACACACACACACACACACACACACACACACACACACACACACACACCCCTACCCAGAGTCTATGCGCTCCCTGAAATAATTTGTTAAAAGCCTGACCACTGATGTGATGAGATGAGATGAGGCCTCAGAGTAGTGGTTCTCAACCTTCTTATTGCTGCAACCCTTTAATACAGTTCTCATGTTGTCCTGAACCCCCAACCACAAAATTCTACCAAAATTCTATGAAGTTACTGCTTCATCACTGTAGTTTTGGTGTTGTTATGAATGGTGATGTAAATATCTGTGTTTTCCAATGGTCTTAGGCAATCCCTGTGAAAGGGTTGCTTGACCCTCAAAGGGTTCACCACCTGTAGGTTGAGGACCGATGCTTTTAAGTGACCGGATTACAAAGGCAGTAAACATAAGCACTGGGCCAGTTCCCTTGTGAAAGAGGCATTTCATGTTAGTTTTCTTCCTTTTGCATTGTTGCAAGTGCTTAATAATCCATTTGTTCACCAATGAATCGATCTGCTATTTTTGTCTTTATTAAATTCCTACACAGGCCGAGATTCTTTTCATATATAGGAAAAAGAAGAAAGGATGACGGGGAGATACCTCCGTAGGTAAAGTGTTTGTTGTAAGCACGAGAACCTGAGTTAGAATCCCCAGAATCCACATAAAAGCCAGGTGAAGGATTGCATGCCGCATAATTGAGGTAAATGGAATGAAATAGCGGGGACGGCTGGCAGCCAGGGCAGCAAATTCAATTCGCGTTAGGTTCAGCGACAGAGCTGCCTCCGAAAATGAAGATGGAGGCTAGGTGTAGTGACAAATGCCTTTAATCCCAGCACTCAGGAGACAGAGGCAGGTGGGCACTCTGACAGTTTGCGGCTAGCCTGATCTACACAGTGAGTTCCAGGAGAGCCAGGGCTACACAGAGAAACCCTGTCTCAAAAATCAACGAAAGGTAAAGGTGGAACGTGATCGAGGGAGATACCCGAAATCAACCTCTGACCGCTGACGTGAGCATGCATGTGCCTGCTATCTTTCCTCTACACGCACGTACACACACACACACACATACTCACACACGAGAGAGAGAGAGAGAGAGAGAGAGAGAGAGAGAGAGAGAGAGAGATGAGAGAGAGAGAGAGGGAAAGGGAGGAAAAAAAAAGTTTCTAGAGACCTTCGATGTCCGCTTTCGTCACGTAAGAACACAGAGAAGATGCCATACGAACCTGGGAAGAGGACAGCACTAAAGGCGGTGTCATCTCAAGCTTGAGCTCCTGGCCTCTAACACCATCAGCAGGAGACTTCCTCTCCTCTAGGCCTCCCAGCTCACGACACTGTGTTACAACTGCCCAGGCAGACTAAGACACTGTACGCGTCACATCTCCACTTGAGCATCTCTACCTCAACATTTCCAAACAGAGCTCCAATTTCCCTCCCCAAAGGCATGTCCAGTTCATTTGTAATGAAACTCCATCCTCCTTGTTGCTTAAACCGAAGCCTTTGGGGCATGGTTGACCTTTCCCTTTCTTTCCTATCTCTCTCCTCCTCGATGAGAGACTCCCTGGAGCTTGCTCTAACCGGAACTCACTACCACCTGGGATACTCTCTGGGCTCTCACAGCTCTCCTCTCCCCCAGGAATTACCACAGCGTCCCACTAACTGGTCCCTCTGCTTCTGCTTCTGTCTCCTTCCTTCCTAACTAACTAGTCACACCACACAAGCCACAGTAATCTTTTGTAAAAATAGCCTAGGCTTCGCAATTCCCATGCTTCAAGCGTCCATAAGTCATCACCCGCCCCGGCCGGAAGACGCAGTGTGATCCAGCTGCCCTCCCACATCTTCAGTCACATCCGGTCAGTCTGGCCCCTTTCTCCTACTCTACTCCTGCTCCCCTAGCCTCCCCACTGCTTCCTGAATACACTGTGTCCACTCAGGGCCAGTGCATCTGCTGTGCCTATCCCCAGTTGTGTCTCCTGAGGATACCCACATGACCCCTGACCCTTTCTTTGCTCTGACCTGCAAATGTCATCTTCCCAAAAATGCCTTCCCTGGGTATACTATAAAGTGAACTCTCTCCTCAGCACTGCAAGGGACATAGCATTATCTACTTGATACGTGCATGCATACATACATATATACATACACACATACATCATCTATATTATAATATTATATTATATTATTATATTCTTGCTATGTAAAGTCCTGGCTAATCCCATATAATATGTAGCCTAGTCTGGCAGTCTGGTTTCGAAATCATGGCAATTCCTACCTTAGCCCTTTGAGGGCTCCAATTACCCATCTGGACCACCAAGTCCATCTCACATTTACTTATTCTTTGACAATTCTTCCCCCTCATTCCCAGGGGACTGCAGTCCCCGTGAGGGCAGAGTTACACTATACTTACTATGATGCCCTCAGCATTCACAAAGGCATCGGCAACACAAACACTAAAACATGCCTGCAGACTGGATGGCACAATGTATGGCCTCAGAGTATACAGTTCATTTCAATAGGATTTCTTTTGCAAATAAGACTAAAATACAGCCTTTTAAAGCCTTCTTCTTGGTTACAGTTGGCTCGTGTCAAAGTAGAACCACGTTGTGCCAACATGGGAACTCGAAGGCATCAGAAAAAAAAAATAACAAAGTCATGCTGACAGGTACTGTAGGAGAAGACATCTCACCCTGGACAGAGTTGATTTTGGCCCAGACTCAAGGTACAGATGGGTTCAAATCACACTGGTACCAGAAGTACATAGGAGGTGAATTACACCGCACCGGTATCTTTCAGGTGGGCTGGACCAACAGCAACAACAGACCAACGGTGGAGAAAAGTCCCACCATACAACAGGCATCGTGGGTACTGGTAAAGCATTTAGCAAATATTCCCCAGTTTAAAATCTGAGACACGCAGATATCACAGGTCAACTGGTCCGCTTCACCAGATGAGAAAGACTGCTCCACCAACATTCCAAGCATCTATTCAGTCCTTGCCTCAAGGGACAGGGACCCACCACCCCACCAAGTTGTTAATTCCAAATCAGAGCAGGTCTAAAGATGGATGAGCCCTCTTCCCCCCCACCCCCACCCCTTCCCCACCCCCGAGTCTTGTGCTCACAGCTCAGGGCCAGTGCTGCCTCCCTTAAGCTGACCTCTGTTGGTTTGGTTTTGATCCTGTTTTGTGGCTGTTGGTGGAACTGCAAGTTTGATGGGATTAAGTGCAGCACAGTTTCCATCCAGCCATTCGCCTGGGAAAGTCATACTAGAACTCCAGAAGGAAAAAAAAACTACTGCCCTTCAACATAAGGCATTCTAATTCATGTCACTTTATCCTTAGAAACCTTTACTCTCCAGAGATCAGACAGCTATGTCCCTCATCTTCCCAGTCTTTTGTGTGTGCCAGGCAGGGCAGGGCTGATCCTAGCCTTCTGCCCTCAGCTATAGCACTGGCCTGTATTTTCTCTTTTAGTTTTGAGAGAATGTCTCATCAAATCGCCCAAGTTCGCCTTGCACTCACTCTGTAGCTCTGGAAAGCCTTGAACTCATGATCCTCCTGCCTCAGCTTCCTTAGTAGCTGGGATCGTAAGTCCAACAGTCCCAGCTCTTAGGGTCCTTTTCTGCCAGGGTGGTCATGTGATAACAGCCCCCATGCTCCATGGGTAGATCCCTTGTCCCAAGAGCCCCCATTCTTGTCTCAACTCCTTTCCCTGTAGACTGCCAGATCTCAGACTTTCTGATACTTAAAACCAAATGGACTCCTAACAAATTATGCAGTCAATTAAAAATTACACTCCCAGAGAGATTGCAATAGCAGGAAGAAGTGTTTATGAAAACGGGAAGTGAAAAGCTTAATGTATAATTTACACAGAATGCAATTATATCTCTACAAAATCTATGCAAAAAAATCCTCACCATTTGTCTAAGGATAAAACTTTGTTTTCCTTCCCTCATTTGTTTGTTTGTTTGGTGTGTGTGTGTGTGTGTGTGTGTGTGTGTGTGTGTTTGTATGTGTGATGTGTGTGTAATTTATGTGTGTGTGGTGTGTACTGTGATGGGTGCATGATATATGTGGGGGGGAGGTGTGTGTGTGATGTGTGTGTATGTGTCTGTGATGTGTGTGATACGTGTGTGATATGTATGTAATGTGTATGTAGTGTGGATGTGTAATGTGTTTGGTGTATGTGGTGTGTACTATGATGAGCATGTGTTTTGTGTGATGTGTGGGTGATATGTGCATGGTATGTGCTATGTAAGTGTGATGTGTATATGTGTGATATACGTTTATGTGGTATATGTGTGTATCTCTGTGTATGTGATGTGGGGTGTGTGTGTGTACTGTGATGTGTATGTGTGATGTGTGTATGATGTATGTGTGTGTGATGTGTGTCTATATGTGATGTGGGGTGTGTGTGTGTGTACTGTGATGTATATGTGTGATGTGTGTATGATGTATGTGTGTGTGATGTGTGTCTACATGTGATGTGGGGGGTGTGTGTGTATGTTTGTGTGTGTGTGTGTGTGTGTGGTATGTGTGTTGTGTGTGGTATGTGTGATGTGTGTGTGATGTGTGTCTATGTGTGATGTGGTGTGTGTGCTCGTGTGTGCGCAGGCACTTACGTGTCATGGGGAGCATGTGAAGGTCAGAGGGCGACTTTAGAAATTAGGTTCTCTCCTTCTACCATGTGAGTTCCAAAATGGAACTCAGGTTGTGAAGCTTGGGCCGAACTGCTGAGCCAGCACATGGGCTCTTGTTTCTCTTTAAGGATGTTAGAATACTAAGTAGGCTTCATATCTTCTACTAAGAATCTTTAACATTATTTTTTCACTTCTGGGGAATACATTATGCATTTAATTTAAAGATTTATTTATTTGTTATTTTACGTGTATGGGCATCTGCCTGTTTATAAGCCTGTGTACCACATGCCTGGCACCTACAGAGGCTGGGAGATGGCTTTGGATCCACTGAAAACGGTGTTACAGTCAGCCATGAGTCACCACGTGGATGCTGGGAATCAAACCTGGATCCTCTGCAAGAGTAGAAAGTGCTGTTAACCACAGAGCCATCTCTCTGGCTCCACGCGTGTTAGTTTATGAGAAATGAGGGGAATATTATTAAGACGTTAGCTTCCTTTGCCCTAAAGGGAAGCGTTGGTCAACTGCAGTCTGGGTGAAATGCACAAAGAGACTCTACAGGTTCTTTCTGATCTGCCTTCCGTGTCTTGGTTTGTGAGGTAACTGAGACAATCCCGTGCAGGACGGAAGCTGTCAAGACTTCCCATCACCAACAACGATGCCTGAGAGAAACAATTAAGGAGAAAAAGTTGGCTTGGGTTTCGATCTGTGGTCATTAGTTTGTGGTGAGACAAAAACCTTGGGGGAGTATGTGACAGAAGAAGCCATTCACTTCATAGCAGCCAAGAAGAAGAGAGAAACAGGAAGGGGTTGGGCCGCAGCCCCTGTGCCCTAACTTCCTTTTACAAGGCCCTACTTCCTTGAGGCAATATCATCTGCTATAGCCCCAGAGGCTGGAGACCAAGTCCTTGCAACATGTGGGTTTGGGAAAGATGCATTCGACTGGAGCAAAAGTCCAGCAGAAAACTAATTCACTATCCAGTTACCCAGACCGCAAAAGACAACTTCTTAACTTCACTACTGGTCCTAAGCCATCGAGACAGATAAAGGAGGAGTTCAATGGCTTCAGCATTGGAAATGACGGGCTTTTCTTGGTCACAGAAATGCTGTGCCTGGGGGGAGGAAGTTATTAAAATGCAGAAACTCAGACTGGTATCTTGACTTGCAGTTAATTAACTGCACCCCGATTGTGCGCAAATGGAATTTTAAAATGTAATCAGAGTATGTGGACGATCTCATTCCTGCTGTGATGTCATGCCGGCTGTACCATTTCCTCAGCGCCCTGCTCTGCTCCTTGAAAGAAGCTGCGAGTATTCAGAATCCATTTTCTGCAATGGTGAGAGAACACGGAACACTATCTAGGCAGGTGAAATTTTCCCTTAAGTCAGGGAGTAGCTGGAAACTCCTTGCGCCCAGAGGCCTTTGGGGAAAACAAGTTAAGTGTTTTTGGCAAGAGCCGACTGCAGAACTCAGGCAATTCACTTCAGCTGTCGGGGCTGGGCTTGAGTTATCTTTCTCTAGAGCTGCCTGGGAGAAAGCAAGGCCTCCAGGGTGGCTAGAAAAACTGTTATTTGACAAAGCTTTTGTTTGTCTTTGGACTCTATGAACCTGGTCTGGCACATGGCCATGAGACAGAGTTCAGGTCAGTAAATTTCATTGATTTGTTCCCAAAGAACATATACACACCACTAGGAAGCGCTAGGAATTCCAAGCTATGGCCTTCACTTTCTACTGTGTCTACCAGGGTGCGTGGTCCGTGGAGAAGCAGAGTGAGGGTGTCTGCTCCCTCCTGTTGATGCCAGCTTGCTCTCTGGCCTCCTCCATCCCTGCCATGCAGCTCACGGGTCTGTTAACAGTTTCCTCAGCACCCACATCTAAGGGCATGGAGAGGAGCTAAGGAGAGGACTGAATTCCATGTACCTAGTGCAGCCTTGTGATGCTTTCTAGGACTCTGATCTTGGCTTGCCAAGTCACCAGCATTTCAGGCGGGCAGGTGAATGTGTCCCCAGAGTGGTCCTCATTTCCTGGGATCCACAAGATTCTGAGGGCTTCTGAACTTGCATAGCACGACACAAGGCCATTGGCTCAGTGGCAAATTTAGGAAGCAGGGGTGCTATTCTGTTCTGAGTGCTGGTATTTTGACTCAGATCAGAAACAACTGAGATTATCTAAGTATCAAAATATAAGCACCCACTGGCTGGGGAGATGATTCAGTCAGTAAAATGCATGACACACAAACCCAGGTACTTGAGTTCAATGTTCAGCACCTACATAAAAAAAAGCCAGCACCAGTGGTATGTATGTACCTCTAATCTCAGCACTGGGGAGGTGGGGACCAGAGGGTGCCAACCTGGCTTGTGGACAACTAGTCTAATGGAACTGGTGAACTCTCACAGGCTCTGTGAGAGACCCTGTCAACTCAAAAATAAGATGTATAGAAACTGAGGGAGACTCTTGGCATCAGTCTCGAGCTTACACCCCCTCCCCACACACACCTCAACTATTTACCTATGAGTGCTCTCACCACGGGATACTAGCAAAATAGTTTATTGCAAATGACCAAACCAATAACCCATACTGATAATTACTACTTTAAATTTTTTCTGAGTTGGTTATTTTCTCCCCCTGCCACAGTCCCTTATTGAAATGGCAAAGCATCTTAAAGCTCACACGTAGATTTAATGTGATAATGTTTTAAATTTCCTAAAATCCCATTATTGGAAATAGTTAAACAAGCAGACAGGCACAGGCTACTGGGATTCTAGTTTCTCTCTAGTATGGAATCTACGATCATTCTTAATGACAATTCTTTACTCATGAAATTTCCAAGACTGACATTTATGTTTAAAAGAGTGAGATTTGGGACTAGAGATATGGTTTGGCAGTTAAGAACACTGGCTGCTCTTCAAGGAGACCCATGTTTGATGCCCAGCACATACTGGCCCAAGTTCTCACCATGGCATCCATTTTGGGACGCTTCTAATAGGCCAAATCCTTCTGCAGGTCATCTAGCTAAGCTTAACCTTTCACAGGGAGGATGTAAGTTCCTTCCATCTTGGATGTTCTGCCCCCACACCCTACTGTTTCAGAACTCTCTCTCTCTCTCTCTCTCTCTCTCTCTCTCTCTCTCTCTCTCTCTCTCTCTGTGTGTGTGTGTGTGTGTGTGTGTGTGTGTGTGTGTGTGTGTGTGCATATAGTGCATATACACATTGGTATGTGTATGTGAGTGAAGACCACAGCCATCAGACACTGGATCTGGAGTTACAGAAGGTTTTGAGCCATCTGATGTGGCTCTAGGAATCAAATCCAGGTCCCCTGGAAGAACAGTAAGCAGCCTTAATCCCGAGCCACCTCTGCACAATCTCCATTCTCTTCCCCACGTTTCCTTTGGACGATCTGCCTCCCTGCTGTTGGGCCCAGGCTCACTTGGTGCTCTCTCCTTAAGACAGCTTCCTGCTGAGCTGGCACCTCTCACAGCATGGAAGCTGGTGCATGCTTTTGCAGTCTGCCATCACCACACAGCGTCTTAACCCTCCCACTACCCCATGTCACCTCAGCATCCTGAATCAATTGATAGCTTTGCCTGCTTTAAATAGAACAGGCCTTTACAGCTCATTTCCCCACTTAAGATGCCTGCCCCTGTCAAGACTTTGGGTCTCCAAACGTCACTTTCCCCACCAAAGTGCTTAGATCCTGTAATGAAAAGAAAACTTTTTTTCCCTTTGGAGACGGAGAAGAACTTCTCCAAAAATTTGTCTTCTGACCCCCCAACATGGGCCCTGTGGCGTATATATTTTTTCCATCATGTACAGACACAGTAACAATTAATACATTTAAAAACACACAGCTTCTCCACTGACTATAGAAAACTGTAATGAGTTCTCAACCCATTAAAAAAATGAAGAGCATAAGGAAATCCTCAACCGGGCTGAGCACTTAGGAGGCAGAGGCAGGCAGATCTCTGTGAGTTTGAGGCCAGCCTGGTCTGCAGAATGAGTTCCAGGACAGCCAGGGCTACACAGAGAGATCCTGGCTCAAAAACAAACAAACAAACAAACAAACAAACACCCACCAAACAAACAAACAAATAAAATAAATAATAAACAAGCAAATAAATAAATGCAGATTTTTCAGAAGTGAGTAACAGGAGTAAAAAGCCACTGCAGAATCAGACTCTAGTTTTGAAGCCAGAACAAAGGAAAATAAAGCTAAAAGGAGAGAGGGGATCCCCCCTCCCCCAGTACTGCAACCGTTTAGCTGCTTAGAGCCCTCTTTTGAGAAGGATCCTGAAGCAAGTCTGAGGTGAGCAGGAAATACTCTCACAATCAGTTAACGACCTCAGAGCACAACCAGGGGATGACAGCAAGTGAGACACATGTCAGCCATGTTGGGGTCATTGCCACGGGCTTCAGAGTTCAAATCTGGACTAATACCTTGGGACCGTGTTTAATGTTCTGAGGTTAGCACTCATTGCTTGTTAAAAGAGAGACGGCAACACCACTAACATTTGCTTCCATCAAATGAGGTGATTTTGCAAAGACACAGCGGTATGCCTCACATTAAACAAGGTAACAGGAGCCTTTATGACGCCAGTTCATCCTGAAAATACTCCTTGGACTTAAAGGTTTGTTGATGTCGGTTTTATATCCTCTGTTAAAAATCCATAAGCCTGGTCCTGGTGTAGGAGGATCTGGGTAGCCATTGGCTGATGATTGATAGAATATTCCTGCCTGCCAATCTCCACCTCAATAGCACACCACTGGCAAGCGATGGGGAAGCTAAGTGGCTCCAGATAAAATTCTTAGCTTCCCTAAAATAAGTGAAGGCTGAGCCGCTCCTTTTTTCCCAGGCTTCTCTGAAAGTTGAAGAGGATGTCATGGTCCAGAAATAGCCTCCACATTCCAACGATAAACTGGCTCTCCAAAGGATACAAGGTTTCCAGCACAAGTGGGTGAAGATACTATGGTGGGCGTCAGTCCACTGAAAACGATTCCAGAGGTTATCGATGGGAGCTTAAGTGAACCATTGTGCAGGATAAACAGGAGGTGCCACGTGAGTCCTCTGGAATGTTAACAGCTTTGGTGGTGGTAGGGACCAGGGACTGGGAAGGTTCACGCCTTGCCCTGTCACACAGCAGTCCTTGAGAAACCACACATCTCCAGGGTTCCCCCACCACTCGTGGGACCAAGTATCAGTTTCTGCCTTGAACTCTGCTGGCCTCATTTCCCAGGAGTCTCTAGCCACAATACACTTCAGGACACTTCCGGACACTCTTCTGTTCTATCCAACACCTACCGACTTTGTACACTCTCCTCCTTTGACCTACTAGGGGACTTGCAAATCTCTGTGTCTCTGTGGCATGGGCATCAGGGCAGAAGAGAAACGCAGGGCACCAGGGAGGTGCGTTGGAACAGTGGGCAGATGGTACAGAGCTGGAAGAGTGCGGGCTCTGAACGGAGCTCTGTCAATCTGAGACAAACCTCCTCTCAGCTGTGCCTGGTGCCCCTGAGCTTAGTACCTGCCCTGCTCACTCATCCCCACATGATGAAAGTGGGAGAATTTTGTCAACTAGAGACAGCTGTGACCCTATGGAGACCATTTCACTCGTTATGGTAAGCTAGGAGCAGTCCAACTTACTGAAGAAACTGAAGATGGCAGGTGGCTGAGTTCTCGTTCTGAGTTCCATTGAAGTAGTTCATCTCATGCCTCACTGCTTTAAACTATGGTATGTGTGTGTGTGTGTGGGGGGTAATGTTTAATATTGGTCACATGGTGATATGAAATGCTGTCTTTCTTTCTTCTTTCAGACTTAAGACAGAGGGCCCAGGGATGCTGAAGGTTCTGGAAGTCACGTGTGAAAGCTGGACAGAGGGCTGGGGCGAATGGGCTCCTTCTGTACGTGCTTCTGACGTAACTTCCCTTGGGACCCAGCTTCTGACGTCACTTCCCTTGGGACTCAGCTTCCACTGGTAGAGGCTGAGCAGGGTGCCAACACAGGGTGTCTGGCAAGAGCAGGGATCCAGGGACCTGTTGTGTCTTATCTCCCAAAATCTCCACTTCCATATCCTCAGAAGGCAACTTACTCAGACTTTACAGAGGAGTCAAGTCGAAATTATGTCACCAGGGTAGGCTCTCAAAATGACTAGTGTCCCAATACAGAGGGAAAATGTGGACTCAGAGAAGGAAGATGATGCCAAGAGACATTCTGAAGAGGGCTCCCTGCGCACCAAGGAGAGAGGACGGTGGGAAAAATCCTTCCTCACATCACTCAGAAGAAACTGAGCCTCTCCAACCACCTCCTGCTGAAATCATTAATTTCAGACTTCCTGTCTGCAGAACTCACTGATAATAAGTTTCAGGCAAAGGGGAAAAAGACAGGAAGTTAGTTTGAGCTAACTTTTCTCCTCCCTCTCCTCTTCTTCCTCCTCCTCCTCCCCCTCCCCCTCCCCCTCCTCTTCTTCTGTGCTTTCCCTGCACAGCCCCACATCAGTTCTGGAAAACTCTCACACATCTATGCCACAAGCAGTCGGAACCTTGTACAGCTGGTGCCCCAGCAGCAGCTAAAGCTACAGAGACCCAGCATAAAGACTATCCACACCCAGCAACTCAACATAGCTCATGCCCCGAGGACAATACCAACCCAGCTACTGTCCTTCACCCAACACCAAACTACAGCTTCAAAGTTCTTCCTCAGGCAGCGTGACAGGTAGCCACTCTCTGGGTTTCACACACAAAATGAAAAGTCTTAGACACCCAGGTTCTAGGGTCATCCCTTTTGAGAAGTTTGCACACATTTGTAGGGTATTCTGGGAATAAAAAGGCAACCCATTCAAGATTTAATTTAAGTGCAGGTGCCTACAGAGGCCACAAACATCTGGTTCCCCTGGAGCTGGAGTTACAGGAGGTTGTGAGCTACCCGACATGATGCCAGGATTTGAACTCAGATTCTCTGCAAGAGCTGTAAGAGCTCCTAAATGCTGAGCCATCTTTCCAGTATCCCCACGGTTTAGAGGAACAAATCATTAATACTCAGAGTTCACAGTTAAAGGAATGAATCCCTGATAATATAGATTGGGAAATGCAGTTGGTCAGGTAATCCTTACATCAGTGGTTCTCAAAGGAAGGTATTGTTGATGTTTGTTTTTCTGAGACAGGGTCTTATGTAGCCCAGGCTGGTCCCTAACTTACTATGTAGCCAAGGATGCCCCTGAACTTCTAATTCTCCTACCTCCACCTTCCAAGAGCTGGGATTACAGATTGACTACCATGCCTGGGTTTTTATAGTACTCCAGATTAATTGCTGGGCTTTGTGCATGCTTAAGGAGTTGGGGTTATTCTATCATTCATGGGACACTTGGCAATGACCAAGATTATCACAATGAGGAGAAGGGGAGACCAGGAGATGCTACTAGATGTCATGTGATACACGAGACAGCCACAGCCGAGAATGATCTGGTCTGAGAATGTCAATGGTGCCACAGAGGAGAAATCCTGAACTTCATGGTAGGTTTCTTGCTCTCCATGTGGCTGGTAACAAGCAGCCCAAGAAGAGAGCATTGGGTCAGGACCTGGAGGCAGAACCCGCCTATCTACAATGCAAACAATTTGGTTGTCCACACTGCTGTCTCCAGCATGACCACATGTCTCTAGCCCAAGGCCTGTGGTCATCCTGGTTTTTGTATGTGATTTCACAATATGGCTGTCTCTCCAAACCTTGGGCAATTTGAAAAATATTACAGAGACACCAAAGGCCCTGGGAAAATGTCCAGGCTGAAAGATTCCAAATGGCAGCTGACCTTTCTGAATTAGGCATGGAAGGAAGGACACAGGAAGCACCTGATGCTTCAGGGAGGCCCAAAGTGGGCCAGCTGCCCCTGGCCATCAGCAGCTTTCACAGGACCCCCCACTTTATTGGCAACTCAGAGCTGTGGCTTGATGGGTCCCGGGGATGTCAGACTCTGAGGACATGGCCTGGTTGGCTGGAAACCACCTTTCCTTGGTTTCTCCCTCAGACACAGAAAACATAGCTGGTGCATTCCCTGACCTCTACTCTAACACCTCACCCTGAAAATTCTCCAGAAGAGAAAAGTTAGCATTCTAGCAAATTCTAGGGAACACAGAAAATTCGTATGGAAAATCAGCAGTGCTTTTCCCCTTCCGTCCTCTGTCCTCATCGGTAGAAAAACGTGTTTTAAAGTATATTGATCTCTTTAGATGGGCGCACTTCTACCCTAAGGGATCACGTTATCTGGTTTTCTAAAGTCGACAAGATGGAGTTGGCTTAGGTGGTGAGGACTTCAGGGGAAACTCCCATACCAGCTCTTCAGTTCCTATTAGGGTCTCTTCTCGAGGTGCCCAGAACCGGTCTCTACATTGTTACAGCAAGCACTTTTATATCCTCAGCCATCTCCCTGGCCCCCTTTAATTTCTTTAAAAGCTTTACTGCCTTTGCTGTAATTACAGTTAGAGAAGATGCGTTACACGGGACCATGGCTTAGCAAAGTTCTTCTCTCAACAGATAGTAAACAGTTCAGGCCTTGGACGTCTTCTGAACTCTACTCTGACCCCATTGTGCTGGCTCTCCACAAACACAGCCACACACAGCACAGAAGTGAGCACACAGGACTGTGGCACCACAGAGCTTCACTGGTAGATAATAAAGTGTGAATTCCATTACGCTTTTATGTGTTGTGAAATAGTCCTAAATTCTTTGTTTGTTTAGCCGTTTAAAGCCGTGTAAGCCAGACTTCTCAAGGGAGGCTGCTGGCAACTCTGGCACATGGGGCATGGTTTTCTAGCTCCTGTTCTCAGTCAAAAAATGCATTTTTGTGGGGCTGGAGAAACGGGTTAAGAGCACTAACTGCTCTTCCCAAAGGCCTGGGTTCAGTTCCTAGCAACCACATGGTGGCTCACGACTATAACTCCAGTCCCAAGAATCCGATGTCCCCTTCTGGCTTTCACGGGCACCAGCTGTGCATCCATGCAGAAAATAACCACTCACTTACGTAAAATAAAACTAAAATAAAATAATTTTATACACTAAAAGAACAGCGGGCTGCTGTGTTGTTTTAGTTATAATAATTTACTGTTCACCGCAGACTTGCCGTATAGAATGGGTCCTAAATCACCGCAATGAAATAGGTGAGCGAAAGATCGAGATAGAAAAAACACCAACTTTATCAGTTATTTGTGCCATCACTGCAGCAAAAATCCCCAACTGAAGACCCCAGGCAGGAAGGGTTTATTTGGGCTTCCAGTTCCAGGACATGCAGTCCACATGAGCACAAGGATGGTGGCAGGAAAGCGAGGTGGCAGGAGAGCGAGGTGGCAGCGGCTTGAGGCTGCGGGCCACAATGCATTCAGTCAGGAAGCAAAGGAAAACAAACTCTGGTATTCAGCCTGCTTCCTTCTTTTATTCATCAGGTACCTCTGGGCATGGAATAGCCATTAGGGAGTGGCTTCCCACCACAGTTAACCAAACCTAGAAGCCCCTCACAGTCAGTCCTAGAGGCCTATCATCTCCTTCCACATTTTGCCATGTTGACTATATCATTCATCACACCCACTATCATGACATCATCCAAGGATCCAGACTAGGAATGGAGTGATTAGGAATGCTGTGTGAGCCCTGCACGGTGCACTAGCAGGCGCTGTCTCACTCCACACAGTAAGATCTGTGGACTGGTGAAGGCTAATTTTTAATGTTGTTATTACGGAGTGCCAAAGGTTCACATATCTTTTTTACTTTAAACTTATTTTATTTCATATATATGAGGGTTTTGCGTGCGCATGCAGACACACACACACACACACACACACACTCCTGGTGTCTACAAAAGCCAGAGGACATTGGATCCTCTGGAGCTGGAGTGAGAGGCAGCTATGAGTCTCCACGTGGGTGCTGGGACCTGAACACCCACGAGAGCAGCAATTGTTCTTAACTGCTGAGCCGTCTTTCCAGCCCTGACATTTCAGTGTTGTTCTAGAACTCAGTATGGCCAATTTTCTCCCTTAGCTTTTGTACTTTTGTGGTATTGAGATGTCAAGCCAGAGAAGAGGAACGCAGGAGATTGAGACAAGGCAGAGATTTACTGATTTCTCTGTCTGCTTGTCCTCCCTGCTCAAGTATTCATCAGACCAGTACCTGTTCCTTTCTGAAAGGATGTGACTGGTTTCTCGTGGAATATGTATTTCTGGTTGGCGATGGTGTTTTTTGTTTTCTGCAGTGCTGAGAACTAACTACACAGTGAACGTTTCACATGTTAGATGGCTGCTCTAGCATTGTGCTAGGGCCCCATTCCTTCTTATTTTTGGTTTTTTGTTTGTTTTATTTTATTTTTTAAAGATAAATGTTCGTTATGTAGTTCAGGTTGGCCTTGAACTCTTGATCGTCTTACATCAGCCTTTCAAGTGCTGGGATTAAAGTTTGCAACACCATGCACAACTTCACAAAGCAATTCTTGAAAGCACATATTAACCTTCTAAGGAGGCACACATACCTCCCTCTGAAACACGTCCTGTGGCCTCACAAATCAGCTGTTTAAAATCAGAACCACAGTCCAGTGAGATGGCCTAGTGCCACCACGACTGATGACCTTTTTCTCATCCCCAGAACGAGAGAACTGATTACCACATGTTGACCTCGACCCACACACACACACACACACACACACACACACACACACACACACAGAGAGAGAGAGAGAGAGAGAGAGAGAGAGAGAGAGAGAGAGAGAGAGAGAGAGAGAGAGACCATAGTGAGAATTTAGGTTCCTTAAAAAAAAAATCTGGTTATGTTATGTGAATGTTTTTGTTTTAATTCCAGGTGTGAGATGTGGGGCTGCTTCGGATTGTCCACAACAGCTGACTATGATTTGTCTCGTGCTTTGGCAAAGGTGTGATTCTCCTGGCTGAAGAGAGTTTATGTTTGGAATTCTGGAGACTCTGAGAAGCTATAAAAATGCCAGAGCCCTGAGAGGCTGCTGCTGGTTCCTGCCTTTGCATTTCCTGGTTGGAGATATCCTGACAATAAAGATTGGACTAGCCCCTAGGAATGCCCCTAACCAGCAGGAAGTAGCCTAAGAGATTCATGGCCCCTTTCTCTCTAGCCTTCTTTCTCACCTGCCTAGTGCTGAGGGGTTGGATGGGATTGGGTAGAGAAAGATGGTAGATATAAGAACCCAATAAAGTAGCCAAAAGGTATGGCCACAACACACACTGTAATTAAATCAATAAAATCAAAGCGTTCTACTTTCCTGACAGAAACACAGACAGGGTGGATTTTACACCTGTTTGTGAAGATGGCCCTTATGAGAAGGAGTTGCCAAAAGACAGACAAACACAAGCAGTCCCATCCAGTGTGAACTTCACGCAAACACCTGCTCCTGTAAGCGCATCCGTGCAACAGCTCTGCACCCTCTGGATTAAGGTGCTAAAAGCAGGGATGCTAGGGGCCAGCTGAAGCAGGCCGTGCCTACAAGGGAGACACAAACGCTTTCACACAAATCTGGGGAGTGGGGTTCGAGACAACTCAGCTTCCCCACGGTGACAGAAAGCCCAGCTCCCTGTTTCAGCCAACACGTCTAGCTTTAATCAACTCCAAATGCAGGGAGAAGCAGGAATCGAGTGCTCCAGGTTTCAGTTTAAACAACAATGCTTCCTGGGGAGGTAGAATTATCCTACCCTGATTGTTCTGGTGACCGTACAAATTTATATCATACTAAATTCAGACATCAAAAAACAGATGCCAATTTTTGTTCTCTGTTCATTAAATTCTCCCTTTAAGAGGGATTTCTTACAGAGAATTCCTGATTGCCCCAGAATGCTGGAAAAGGGTCTGATTCCAGGAGGAGCCTTGACTGAGCCCAGCTGCTGCTGCTGCTGCTGCTGCTGCTGCTGCTGTTGTTATTGTTGTTGTTGTTGTTGTTGTTGTTTTGCTGTTTGTTTGTTTTTAACGATGCACAGATCCCAAAGTGTCCTTGAGTCTCTGACAAATGGGCTTCTTGCTGGCACATTTCATCAGTCTTCAAACAATCATAAATGCATTTACATCTCAATTAGGTCTGAGCTGTAATACCCCTCTAACACTCATACATGATGGCTTTAGAATTAAATAAAATGCACTCTGAAAGGCCTAAGTAGAAAACTTATGGCCCAGAATGGAGCATGGGGAGAGTAGGCTGGGGCAGGGAATGAAGCTAATTAGGTCTATTTTAAAATCTCCTTATATTTGGTTTAAATGATTGTGAATATTTAGACGGCAGCAGATCTTTTCCAAAAGTTCTCTTGTAAAGGCAGAAGATTCTAGGTTTGAGTCCCATAAATCTATCCCCTGTAGGTAGGAATGACTATTCCTGACCCCAGGACCCTTGTCTTCCTCCTTTACTATGCACTAATTGGCTCCTGTGCATATCCGGGGTTTACCCTAATGGGAATTATTGCATAAGGTACTTACTACCCAGATAATCTGGAAGTCTGGGAAACTTACCTAACCTCCGGAAACAGCTGTAGGATAGAATGACCTTCTGGACTTCCTGCATACCTGTCTCTAAAAGGGAAGATGACCAACTGGGTAAGAATGACTCCCATAGGATCATATATTTGAATATTTGGTCCCCAGTTAATAGAACTATTTGGGAAGGATTAAGAGGTGTGGCCTTGTTGGAGGAGGTGTGTCACTGGGGATACACTTTGAGATCACAAAATCCACAGTATTTGCAGGTAGCTCTCACTTTCTGATTCATGGTTGTGTCTCAAGACGTAAGCTCTCAGCTACTGCTCCAGCGCTATGCCTGCTCACCTGCTGCCACACTCCCACCATGGTGGTCAATGGTCACGGTCTCACCCTCTGAACTGTAAGCCCCGGTAAACTGTTTCTTCTGTAAGTTGCCTTGGTCACACAGTGTCTTAGCATAGAAATAGAAGAGTAACTGAGACACCCACTTAAAACGATTCCTTCAGTAGTCAGGCTACCTACAGCTTTAGCTTAGGGAAAAGAAGAGAGCTACAGCTAGCCAGAGGCAGCCAGGAATGTCTAAGCAAGAAAGGTAATAACTGAGGGATAGAAATCATTTTCCTCCTGGTTTCTTCTCTGTGTCTTCATTTCCTTCATCAGAACCGATGTGGATCTGATATATTTCATTCTCACTGTTAATAAGGCTGGAGCAAGAATGTGTATGGTGGTTGTGAGGATGCAAGAGTGTGTTCTGTATCCAGCCCCCAGGATGGTCTCCTTCATCTGCACCACACTTGTCCGTCTATTGTTAGTATGGTGGAGTTCTGAAGTTTCATTTGATTCCTAGCACTAGGTTATAAACACGCATGTGCAGACTTCAATGGCCATGAACTCATCTCACTCCACTAGGGATGACAACCATTATCATGTCAGGGGGCAGAAACTCAGGGAAGCTGTGTGCCTGACTCCATGGCACTCAGTCAAGAGCCACCTCTCTCAAATCCCAGCTTCAGTTTCTTGTCACTTACAGAACACACATGTTATCCCAGCCACCCAAAGCCTGACGCCCTCACTGCTTCTTGGCCTCAATGCTGTCAATATCAAATCCAGAAGAAGAAAAAAGAAAGATAAAAGAAAAAAAAAACTCTGGCCTTTGCCCATGGGGTTAAAATTTCAAGCATACATTTTCCTCTAAAGGATAACATTTTTTTGGTAACCCTCAAAGTTTTACATTTCAGCCCTGAACTTAAAAATAAAAAGAATACTTAGATGACTGGTTATACTTTAGCAGACTGGGATGGGGATGGGGAGCGATCCCACCACCTAGAATAGTAAATAAGCCAGTAAAAACGGCTATTTAATTTTCCAGGAAAAAAAGTGGGGAGGGGGCAGGTTTTACAAACGCCTTGAAGACATTTGGTCAAACACAGATGTAGGCTCAAAGGCACTCAGGGTAATGACATCATCTGCAGTGGGGGCAGGGGAAGCAGAAGGGCCTGGCCCTAGGACTTTCATCCAGGCTTTAATCTTGAGACTCAAATGGCTTCTCTTTTTGCTTCAATGTTAGGCAAAGGAAAGGTGATGGCCTCCCTGTGTCTTTCTTCTTGCATATATGGTACTTGAAGCACTGAAACATAAGGCCAAAGGCAAACCCAGTATTTTTAATCCATGTTCAAACACTACGCAAATATGTTATTCTCCTTTCTCCATGTCTTTCAATCTTGTATTTCTATGTGTGTGTGTGTGTGTGTGTGTGTGTATGCTCACACATGTATATGTGTTCACAGAGACTAAGTGTATATTGTATATTGTGTTCATATGCGTGTGGTGTATGTGTGAGTGTGTATGTGTGACAATGTGTGAGTGTGTGTTTATGTGTGTGAGTATATGTGTGTGTGTATATATGTGTGAGTGTGAGTATGTGTATGAGTGAGTGTGAGTATTTGTGTATATATATGAATATGTGTGTATCTATATGTGTGAGTGTGAGTATGTGTATGAGTGTGTGTATATATGTATGAGTGAGTGTGTGTGTGTGCATGTGTGAGTATGTATGAGCATGTATGTGTATGTATGAGAATGTGCAAGTCTGAGAGTATGAGTACGCGTGTGTATATATGTATGAGCCTGTGTATGTGTATGTGTAAGTATATGTGAGTGTGTATATGTGTGTGAGTAGGTGTTAGTGTGTGTGTGTCTCTGTGTGTGTCTGTGTATGTGTGTATGTGTGTATGTGTGAGTGTGTGTATATGTGTGAGTATATGTGAATGTGAGAGCATTGTGTGTGTGTGTATGTGTATGTATGAGTGTGTGTATATGTGTGAGTATATGTGAGTGTGTGAGCATGTGTGAGTTTATATATGTGTGTGTGAGTGGGTGTTTGTGTGTGTGTGTGTGTGTGTGTGTGTGTGTGTGTGTGTGTGTGTGTGTGTAGGTAATGGCCAAGGATAACTGGCTGTCATTCTCTAGGTTCTACAACTTTTTTTTTTTGAGACAGAGCTCCTCATTGGCCTGGAGCTCAGGTAAGTCTGGCTGGTCAGTGAGACCCAGGGATTTGTCTGTCTCTGCCTCTTCAACACTGGGATTACAAGTCTCACCACATCCATCTTTTTTAAATAGGTTCTAGGGATCAAATTCAGGTCCTTGTGTGTGCAAGAAAGGTGCTGTATGGACTGGGCCGTCTCTCCAGCCTCTGTCCCTCTTCGTTCATCGCTGTCCAATATTCTCCTTATGAACATTTTAACTTCCCAGGGGACTGCTGGAGAATGCAGAGGTAATAATTAGCCCAGGACACATGTAGCTCGGACCTGCACCGACCCACAGCAACCTCTGCTCCACTGACCTTTCCTGTCTGAGATAGGATTCAGCTGCAGGACACGCCCAAGCTCAGAGTGTGGTGAGAGACCTTTTCTCCACCCAGTGCCCTGTGCTGTGTGGCCTGTCCCCTACAGTCTGCCCTTGTTCCCGTAACCTCCACCCAGCACAGTGCAGCATCTGTGCTTTGAGTTATGTTACAAATAGAGACTGGGTGAGTCTCCCAGAAATGAAGAGCTGGCTCAGACAATGGATGCTACAAATAAGGACGCCTGGATGACACACCTGGGGGAATAAACTCCTTTTGGATATGCCAATGACAAGCCGTGCTTGTATGCGTGCATGCAGGTGGAGGAGAATCCTTAACTATTAGTAATAATCACACATCAGCTGATGCGTACCCTGATCTGATTAGGGTCACAGCTGAGCAGCTGAAGGTGACCCCGTGAGATCTGATTGGCTAATTTGCAATGACCTATCTGCACCTATAGATAACATCACCACATCATGAACTCCTCTCCAAGCCCCCACCCCAGGGCTGTTGAAAATATAGCTACTTATTGGGTATGGTTTACACATGTATGTGACACAGGTGCTCACTTGTGAGAGAAGTTGACTTGACATATTTTCTCTCAGTCACCACCTTAATTTTTGATGTAGGGTCTCCTCACTGAACCAGAAGCTCACCTTCCCAGCTTGTCAATCTGCACTGGAGATATATCTCTGCCCACCCCTGCACTGGCCCACTCCCCCATGCCTGGTTCTTATGTGTGGGTCAGGGATCCAAACACGGGTCCTGGTGTTGGCATAACAGATGTTTTACCCACTAAGTTATAATCTCTCTAGCCCTAGAAATCTCCTTTACTGCATCTCATGCCTTCACTGGGTTGCTCTCAGAAAGCTTCCTCAAAGGAATTTTATAGTGTATAGTTTGGGTCAGCCCAATCCTGGGCAAACCTCTCAACCCACTCAAGCATCAGTAAAAAAGCATCCCACCCTCTTAGTCAATCACAGTTCCTTGCAAACCCTCACAGTCTGTTCAGACAATCCAGACAAACCCTCTGTAGTCGCCCATCTAAGACCAAGCAAATTCTCCTAGAAGCTGTCATTAAGTGATTAACAGACAGAATTTTCACTCTATTAAAGTGGAACTAAGCAAGTACTCAAGGTAATCTCTAACTTCCTCCCACAAGTCTTTAAACTCTAGAGGCCAACCTCAGGGCCCAGTGAATCAACCATGACGTTCCATTCCCAGAAAAGGCCTCCTGTTGGTCAGCTACCCGATGTGCGGATGTGGATGCAGATGCGTCTGCGCCATCTTCAGGCTGGGCTGCCTGAAGATGGGACTGAATTTGCTCAACGGGACTGAATTTGCAGCTGTTTGTTTAAACTCTTAAGATGCCATGATGTGCAAAGGGTATCGATGAAGACTCAGGTCATATCTTTCTTTATGATTGATCTCTAGCTTTAGCAATGGTCCTCAAAGTGAGTTCCCTAGGAAGGCAGCTGGAAACAGCTGGAACTCGCTAGAGAGGCAAATCCTCCTGCCTCCTTCCCAAGTCTACTCGTTCAGACTCAGGAGTGGGGAGCAACAATCTGTGCTTTAAAGAATCGATCCTAAGGGGAATGTGAATCACTGTTCTGTACCTCATGAGTATACATGTACACACGTGTACCAGCACATGCAGACACACACACACACACACACACACACACACACACGAGAGAGAGACAGAGACAGAAACAGAGAGACAGACAGACACAGAGAGACAGAGACAGAGAGACAGACAGAGAGACAGACAGAGAGACACAGAGAGAGAGACAGAGAGAGACAGAGAGACAGAGACAGAGAGAGACAGAGACAGACAGAGACAGAGAGACAGAGAAAGAGAGAGACTATCAAATGTCTGTCACTGCTATTCTAAGAGCTGTTGCCAGCAGTGTCTCTCTGTACCTGAGGCTGACAATAAGTCAGGATCATCTCAAGTGCTCTGATGTGAGGTAGACTCAGATTTGCATACCTGACTTAACATGCCAGATTTGCATACCTTGGGTAAACATTCCTCAAGGTTCTTCTATAATAACAGTCTTTGAGGTTCTGTTGATTTAGGAAGCAGCCACACACACCCACTTGTGAACATTTTGACTTAAAATCATATCCATGACTCAACCTGGTATCAAAAACATTACAAAGGGGTGTTTGTTTGTTTGTTTGTTTGGCTGGGTTTTTTTTAAGAATCTAAACATTTGGATACCAAACTCACGAATCCCTAGTGAAAATACAACCTTATGAGTAACCTAGGAGAATGCCCAGAGGACTACTTCGCAGCCTCTGAATGTATAAAATTCTGCGAAGCCAGTGCATATGGACAACAAACTGTAAAGCTCGAAGCCCCACCCATCTAAAGGTCACAAAATGCCTGCCTGTTGACCAAAAGGAATCGCATGTGACCACAAATCTTTTCAGTCTTTAAACTCATCCATACTCTTCATTTAAATTGGAGAGCCTTTGTCTAAAGATTAGATGTCTGGCTTCTCTTGAAGACGAGCTGCTGTATAACCCAGAAGACCTGTTCTCATACAGAGAGACAGAGACAGAGAGGCAGAGAGGCAGAGAGACAGAGACAGAGACAGCATAAACCATCTGAATCCTCACAGCTCAGTGGTATCTGCTTTGTAGGGCTCTGACTTTTCCATTCAGTGTCCCTGATTACACACTTGGCTCCTCTAACCTACAGAGTTCACAGCTTCAAAAGGTCCTTGTTGGGGCCTGGAGAGATGGCTCAGTGGGTAAAAGCATGTACTGGATGAGCATGAGAACCTGAGTTTGAATCCCAGAACACACATAAAAAGCCAGGTATGGTCTTGCACAAGCCTGTAACCCTGGTCCTGTGGGAAACAGAGACAGGAGGATCTGGAAGCTTGCTGACCACCAGCCTGGCTCTAAGTTCTGTAAGAGACCCTGTCTCAAAGGAATGCTGAAGAGCATGGTAGGGCAGATCACCTAGTGTCCCCCTCCAGCCATCAGGTACCCCAGCGCCCCGCTCCTCCCCCCACAGGAACTCTGTTACTATTGTCAGCCTACTGAAAACTCTAGGCAGATAGTATGTTCATCCAAAATTTCCTAATTTGGCAGAAATGTTGAGGTTGACAGAACTGTCCCTTTGTGTCTCTTTCCTATTTCAAGATGCATGGGTTCCGAACTATTTATTTACTGTAAATAGAAACCTCAGTGCATGCTCGCAGGATGCCTGCTCTGAGTGTGAGTCAGGGAAGCCCTCGAACCACCCTGACAGCAACTCCACGACCAGGCACCTCTCCTTATCCCCATCTCACAGATGAGGAAGCCCAAGGGCAAAGGCATCACGCCAATACTAATGAAAAGACTAGAGTCCGAGCCTGGAACCCATGCTTGTAACTACCCTCCCAGATTGTGCAAGGCCCTGGCAGCCTTCAAGAACCTGTCTTATGCACCATGCCCACTTGTTATCTTAGCCAGAGTCATGTCACATAAGGTCATGAGTGACCTTACTGTGTCCGACAACCTCCCCCCAGAGCAATCAGAGGTGAAATGGGAATAGCTCAAAGGATCCATAGCGGTGCTCCCCAAAGTACTTGGTAGCCCCTCTAAAAGGGCAGACATGCTCCACTGACACTGGTCACTCTGACCCATAACTCCCACCGCTTGACTTTTTAACTCCCAGATACAAACAGCTATCCGTAGAGTTCTGTGACCCTTATGCTTGCTTGTGTAAGGCTCCCTTGGCATGCTTGGGACCTGTAATGACCCTGAGAGGTCCCAAGGTGACTCCTAGTCACTGGGCAGCCTTGCAAACTCAAGCCAGGGCAAACCCTTTCTTTCCACTAATATCCTTACTAAGGGCCTTTCCATGGAGTTGTAAGGGCACTGTGCTATGTCTGTCTCTGAGATGGAAGTAGGCAACAGATAAATACCCAAGATTCTTAATTCTCTAGCTCTTTGTCACCTAGAACCAATGGAGACCAATGACACAGGTCCACGGGGATGTGTGTGTGATGGATCTGACAAGAATCAGTGTTTGTTACTAAAAGGCTTAACTTTGGGTCTCTAACACCTCTGGATCCCTGACTTGGGATCTTGGGGTGAGTCATATGTGAAGTTTGGCAAGGGCTTTTATGCAGCTCAAACGAGCCAACCTCAATGGCATGGGTCAATCACAGGATGTCAGCCTCCTGGGACCCTAGGGCCCTCTTTTAACTGAAACCTTGGGGACTTATTGAAAAAGAAAAGGGATAAAAAGATGAATCCAAGGAAAAACCAACAGATATTTTCTCTAGGCCCACTCAGGATAAAAGAATGGGGTCAAACGGAAGCCATCAACTTGCTAACTGAACCTGTAGGGAGAAAAGATGGTGATGGGATAGGGGCAGAGGGAGTGAAAGAGAGAGGGAAACCTCGGGGAGGGGGAGGGGATGGAGGGAGGGAGAGAGAACTTAAGCAAGATCTCAGAAAGTCCCGATTCTATAAAAGTATATCCAAGCCCATGTACCTCCGAGCTCACCACTCTCCTCTGCCCAGGAGGATCCAGGCAGGATATACCACTGACACAGAAAACCACTAGGCATCAGGAGAGGCCAGAGCTTCCCCAAACTCTTCCCCATCTCACTGTGTGGGTCTCTGGACGCTCGACTTTGCCGTGGAGACACAGAGACTCGCCTCCACTTGTCAGAATGGAAGCAGTGTGTAGACCATTGTGTGAATTGTAAGGTTTTGTACAATTGCGAAGGGAGATTTTTGTCATTCCACTGAGTGTTCCTAATACATGAGGAAACTCCACATGGGGAAATGTGGGTTCCATTAGCATTCTACATTTCAGTACATGTTGACACAGTCATGTTAGGGTCTTTTTTCATGGGGCCGTTACCCAAGAGCCTCTGTGGCATTTAGTCATTTTCACTCATGCCCAAGAAAAACTCTCTCCCCCTTGGATACGGAAACATAAACACCTTCCCCAAAGTCGGCTTCCATTGAGACTGAACAACTTCTTCCCCAAGAGAATGTTACTCACTGGGTTAGAATTCGTCCTGGCTGCTGCTGTGCCCTGAACCCAGGTTTGCAAGACTCTGAAGGATTTACATCCCGTGGTTTACTCAAGTTTCTCCAGTGCTACACAACCAGTCTGTTGTTGTCTCTGGTTCACACCTAGGCCGTAGACCACCTGCATGGTGCCCTCGTGAGAAAAGATGAGGTACTGCGGCCACCTTAGTTCATGGCTGTTCTGTGGGTTGAACCCTGATTTTGACATTTAATGTTCCAACAGTTGTCTGACGTGGCCATCTCTAAAATGGTACAGGAGAGCAATGTCTACTCTGTAAGCTTCTTGCTAGAGTTAAATGAGATGATGTATTTCTAAAAGGATTTCATGAGGGCTGGAGAGATGGGTTGGCAGTTGAGTTCTTTCTGTTGTTGGAGAGGACCCAGGTTCAGTTCCCAGTACCGACATCAGGTAGTGCATATCATTGGTGACTCCAGTTTCAAGAGATCCAACTACCTCTGGACTCCTCAGGCACATTCACTCATGTTGCACATAAACTCACACGTATACACATAAGTAAAATTTAAAAAGCAGTTTATGGGGGCTGGGAAGACAGCTCAGTGGGTAAGGTACACTGGCTGTGCCTGGAGCCCTGAGTTCAGATTCCCAGCACCCATGTAAAAAGCCAATCACAGGAGCACATGTCTATATCCCCACGCTAGAGGGCAGAAACGCAGATCTCAGTGGCTGGCCGGCTGGTCTAGCAAAATTAGGGAGCTCTAGGTTCAACAAGAAGCTCTGCCTCAGAAAAACAAATAGAAGACAAGAGAGACATCCACCATCCAGCTCTGTCCTCTATAATACACACAAAAGGCAAAGGCAAGTGCATCTACATACCCTTACATATACATGCACACAGATAACACATATATGTATATGCACATGCATGCATACAACACACACATACATATGCACGCAGATACGAAATATGTATACCCACAAACACACAGGTAACACATACATACACACACATGCACAGATATACACAACACACATACACATGCATATAGAGAACATACAAATGTGTACACATAATAGACACATATACACACATGTGTAGAGATAACACACATGTACACACACCACACACACATGTACACATACCACACACATGTACAAACAACACACATACACACAGATAACACACACATACACATGTATGTCCACATGCACACAGATAATACATATGCACACAAATAACAAACACAACACACACATACATACACATCAAGATAATACACAGATGTATACACACAACACACATACACATGCACACAAGTAGCACACAAATACACATATGATTCATACATACACACACTCGTGAACACATGTGCACACAGATAACATACATACACACACCACACATATGCATGCACACAGATAACACACACATACATACACACTCTTCTGTCTTTCACCAGGCTCATGCTGCCAACTGACTTAACTTCTTGCCTTTTCCTTTCCCTCATTACTTGTTCCAAATAAATGATAAGCAAAAAAACAATAAACAAAAGTCCATGGTCATTGGGAAGGTTATGACGTTAGCTTCAGTGTTACTTCATCCACCCTCCAAACCTTGTTCACGTGACTGCTCTTGGGGTCAGGGGTGGGGCTGCTGCTCCACATGCCTTGAGCCTGGCTTCCGTGTCTCACACGTGAGGTCATGGGCACTGTCCTAAATTCTTCATCCACAATAATTGTTCACATGCTCTCCCAATTCATCCCTGACTATAAGCAACTTTGTGTTTAATTGAGGAGAGCACTTAACCCAAGGGCTTGTTAAAAGAACAATGTTCAGGGAATGGTGATGGTGGAATTCCTTTCCCCTCTTCACACTGTTGCCAGAAGCACTTGTTGGTTCTAAGGGTATAGATAGCTGTATATTATTGATATTATTATTATTATTATTATTATTATTATTATTATTATTATTATTATATTCCTAGAGATGAAAGGGCCATGAAGGAGGAAAGACACTTGCCAAGGATGGAGTTGCTCTTCTTTTGATGGGACACGAGAGCCTTCTAATCTCATTGATTAGTCTCAGGCCTGACTTAGCAGATTCAGTGGCACCGCCACACCCAGTTAGCCATCCACACTAGGTGCTTCCCACAGATGATCATGCAGCAGCTATCCGGGTGTCCTGGGCGACACCTGACCTTTCAAACATTAAGCTTGGGGCTGGGAGTGGAGGTACACACTTTTAACCTCAGAACTCCAGAAGCTCTGACAGGTCTGCATAGTACGTACCAGGCCAGACAGGGCTACCTAATGAGATGCCCACCCCCTTTTAAAATTAAGCCCCCAATTAAGACCTTCCTTGGGTTGTTATCAGCATTGCTGATACCTAGGGTGGAGACACTCCACAGAACCCTGATGAATAAGCAGATGAATGGACCCTCGGATCCCAATCCTGGCTGCAGAATAAGTGATTTCAGAGTTGAAATGGAAAACAGAGCTGCCCCATGTTCAGCAATGTAGACAAGAGCTGAGGCCTCTGAATGAACATCACCCCATGGCAAATGTGGGCCAAAGTGCCTCACTTTCCTAGTCTTCAAAAGAAGAGACAAACTCCTGGGCCCATTTTATAGAGAGAAAAACTGAGGCTCAAACTCAAGACTGAGCAAAACCCAAGTAAGTGAAGATGTGGAAAGTTATTCTCTTCCCTTTTATCTCCAGAGGGACTTCAGGCATGTCAAGCTCTGGGGAAAGATTGTGAATGTCTCAGAACCCCCTGAGAATTCTGGGAAAGGGGCCAAGAGAGGCAAAGTTTGCTGAATCTGGAAAGCGTGTGGACTAAGCCAAAATGTGGCATAAAATTACTTACTGATTGTAGCCACAAGGCCACCATTGTTGCTCTCTTCTCTCTTAGCACTCTGTCTCTCTGTCTCTGTCTCTCTGTCTCTGTCTCTTTGTCTCTGTCTCTCTGTCTCTGTCTCTCTGTCTCTGTCTCTCTGTCTCTGTCTCTCTGTCTCTGTCTGCCTCTGTCTTCTCTCTCTGTCTCTCTGTCTCTCTCTGTCTCTCTGTCTTCTCTCTCTGTCTCTCTCTGTCTCTCTCCGTCTCTCCATCTCTCTCCATTTCTTTCCCTCTCCCTCTCTCTCCTTCTCTCTCTCCCTTTCCCTTACACACGCACACACACACACACACACACACACACACACACATACACACAAATACAGTCACAGTGATAACACTTAGAAAAATCTTCCCTAACAGATGTTGATCCCCGCCCTCCATTCCCCAGACTCCTCAACAACTCCTCAGGTTTGCAGGATGAACTCAGTCCCACAACTGAACAGGCATGGGTGGGCGTTTACCTTTTTATCTGCTCAAGAGAACACTGAGGGCCCCCTTAGATCATTGTTGAAAACTGCCTTGTCTGTGGCTGAGATTACTCAAGCCTACTTGGAAGGGGCTGGCTCCGGTGTTAGCTGCCATTGGCACTGTGCTCAGAAAGTGAGTCCTTTCATGGAGTCAGCTGTCCCTCAGGCATGCAGGGACACTGGTCATGCAGAGGCAGAAAATGCAACAACTGTTACAAACGGCCATCAGCAGCCCATGGAGTGCTTGAGTGTTCTCTGGAGCAGACACTTGTCAACAGTTGAAGCAGCCCTTTATCCAGTGACACAAAACACCCACCAGCTCCATGGCACCATTCGGAGCAAATTCAAGACAGTCAGTCACACTGCCTTGACACTGACTTTAGAATCCATGAGCAACTTCATTAACCATCAAAATGTGCATCCACTGTGTGGAAAGGGAAGAAAGGGACAAACAGCCTCCTTGAGTCCAAGGATCAAGTTCAAAGACAGCCTCAGAAGCCAAGCTCTGTACAGCTCTGTATGCACAGCTCTCTCCCTATGGCATAATCAGAAGAGTTTGAGAAAGGGGCTCGCTGAGCTACTGAGTCTACATCAAAAGTCCCTAAACGAGAAAGGCCTGCATGCAATTCGCCAATGAAGACTCCACCATCCAAAGGCGTTTGAAAACGTTTTCATACATCCGATGCTTCCAAAGCATTACACAGTATTTCTCCAACAAATTTATGTGTTTCCAGGGAACTCTTGGAGCACAGGGGAAAAAGTACTTAGGTGAAAGAATGTCTGCAGATCCTTTCGTGCCAACATTCCAGCAGACCTCCTTTAATTTGCCATTATTTCGTAGAGCGCCAGTAACCATTCCCTCATCCGCAGAGGAGATATATAATCCAGCTGTGGTGGCTCCAGTGAAAACCACATCTGTGGAACACTGGCAGAACTGGCCAGGCCTCTCCAGTTGAGGCAGTGTCAGACAGCTCTTGTCTGAACCAAGATGCACATGGTACAGTACTCTGAAAGTGCAGAACTTTGCCAAAACCGGATGCTCCTTTGTATGCCGAACCAATGGTTTTCAGATAACCCACACCGATGAGAAAGAGACTCTCCTCAAATGTGACTTCCAATCCCCAGCTGTCAGACGCCCCTGCCCTCTCTAGGGTAGTGGCCTGTGCCAGAGGCCTTGTTAATGTCAAACAGAGGAAGAAAACTGGCACTCCTGCATTCTGGGGGTGGGGACGTTCTTCCTCGCAGCTGGCTGGCTAGCCGGCTAGGAAGAGGAAGATTGCCACCCTGGGTCACCATTCTCTCCCTTCTCTGGAGTTGGAAGGCAGCGTACTAAAGGGCACTGGGTAATAATACTCCAGGAGTCCCCTGCACACACACACACACACACACACACACACACACACACACACACACACACACACACACACACACACACACACACACTTACTACCCCCTCTGTTTAGTCTATCTCTAAAGCGCGGCAGCAAGCATCTTATTTCTGAGCCAATTTTCCATGTTCAGATCTTCCTAGTCCCAAGTGTGCCCCCGGGGTTTAGTCTACAGACATATAAAGGCAAAAGGCAGCGTCGCCAAGCCTGGACAGACTTTCACCCCAGCACAGGGCCTGAGGCTACCGGGCTGGCATGTCCCTGGCCCTGAGCCCACAGGTCCCTGTCCACCCCAGACAATAGAACAAGAAAATGAAATGAAAAGTGGACTTACTGCTATGGCTTGCAGCCTCTCCTTGTGCAATTCCGCCTCTGCCATCCTGGAGAAGGGCACACGGGCAGGGGAAGAAGGAAGAAAAACAAAACACACGCTGTAGTCACCCAAGATGATGAAAGGGCACCCGTGGGGGGCTCAACTGGATCCCGGGGACAGCCTAAGGGCGCGTGGGGTCTGCTCCTGGGGGGCGGGTAAAGCTGAGCGCACGGCTGGCTCAGAGCTCAGCCTCGGTCTCCACCGGCGCGGCCGCCTGGCTGCGCCCCAGCGCCGCCGCGAACTGCAAGATCCCAGTCTCAACCGCCACCGCCACCACCGGCCGCGCCAGCCGGGGACGTGGGCCGCCGGCAGCCTCCGGGAGAGCGCGCTCGGCCGCGCTAGGTCCCCGCCCTGACGTCTCCGCGCCTCGCTCCGCCCCTGGGGTGTGGGGGACCCGTGGCTGCTGCTCGTCGCTCGCGAGTGGGGCACCTGGGGTGCTTGTGATTAGCGAGCTGGGGGGTTGGGGGCGCACAGCTGGTGCGCCTCGGTGGCCGCGCGCGCTGCGCTCAGGGTCTAGACAAGACCAGGCGGCGCCTCTGCTCTGAGCAGAGATGCCAGCAGAAGGGGCCTTTGGCAGAACGCGGGCCCCAGCACGTGTCCTTACATGCCGGCTGCGGCCACCCAGTATCCCCAGAGCCTTCTAGCTGGCTCCAGATGCTTGGGCTCCACGTGGGGGACATTTCCAATAGATAAATGCAGTCTTGTCCACGTGCTTCCGATGGTAGGGCCCTCAAGGGCAGGGTTTATTACCAGATAGGCCACCCTTCTGGTGACCCACCGACTGTAGAGGGCTCAGAGTTTGAAGCCCTCGGTGTCTTCCTGGACAACCAAATCCCTCTGAGCCTCAGTTTCCTTATCTGAAAAGAAGTGAAGGAGTGCAAATGACCTGGCAGAGGCTTCCTTAAAAATGATTGTGGCTAGGAGCCTGCGGAGATACCTCAGTGGGTAAAGCACTTAAGAGTAAGGATTGAAGTTCATATTCCCAGTTCCCGCGTAAAAGTCAAGTGGTCATAAGAGTCCCTGAAATATGAGGGAAGCCCACCAACTTCAGGTCAGGCACTAAACTCTAAGCTCCTCTGATGACAGGGACGTGTTGTCAGCACAGCCCCTCCCCCCCCCCGCAAGAAAACCATGCTGACAAGAAATGGTCCTTTCCCATATAGCTATGTATTAAAAGGATACCAAAAGGAGTGATGGGTGACAGAGGCTAGGAATCCAGCTCAATTGTAGAGTGCTCGCCTAGCCCGTATTGAATCAGTCCTGGGTCGGATTCTTGGGAATCGGGGTGGGGACAGGAATGATGGTACCGAAGACGGTGAACATACTTAAAGTCACCAAACTGTATACTTAAAAATGGCTGAAACAGCGAATTGTGTACTATGTATATTTAACACCAATTGGTTTTCACCAAAGGAGGGTGGAAGTAGAGATGAGGAAGGGGCGTGGTAACTCTTCAGGGGCCATCATTTGCAAAGCTCTGAATGTTAAAGCAGAAGAATTAGGGTTGGGACACAGTGCTTAGTGTCACAGCTAAGGAGCTGAGAGTGGCCACGATGAGAAATCAAATGAGGGGGAAAGTCAGCCAAGGACACAGATGAAGTAGAAGATCCGAAGAGCAGAAGGGAAAACCGGGAGACTTTCTCCAAAAGCCGCAGCAAGAGGACAGTAAACTTCGTCCGGAATCATGTGCTTCTGTGTGGTTCAGGGCAAAGTAGGCTGAGGAGAGGCTATAGGCTTCGGGAGTGAGGAGCTGGAGAGCAGTTATTCCAGAGCAGGAATTGCTTAGGAATCAGAAATGATACAATATGGAAAGTATGCTGCAGTATCAACTACCTTTTCCGGATCTTAGGGAGTGCGGAAGGAACAGGAAGTAGTCAATAGAGAGAAGCATTTTTAGATTAGAAAGAATAGAGAGTGCCTGGCTATCAAAGGGAATATTAGGCCTGAGAGATGCTAGAGAAAAGGAAAATACACATTAGTCAGGATGGTCTCAGGCTGGACCAGAGGGCATTCCTGTTAGCACCCCTCACCAGTTCCACCTTGGAATGGAGGAAGAATGCATGAGGGAGGAATGGGGAGGGACAGGAAGAAATTTTGAGTTGGAATTCTATAGAGTAGCTGGAAGCTTCGCCCTAGTTGGCTTGGCAACTAAGTGACTGATGCCGATGGAATTGGAGGATGGTGTATCTGAATGCTTGAAATGATTTAGAAAGGAAACGTGGGCAATGGGGGACACTAAAATATGGATTCTGGGATTGGATTGCTCAGCTAAGAGCAATGGTAGCTCTTCCAGGGGGCCCAGATTGCGTTCCTAACACCCACATGGCAGCTCACGCCTGAGATTCCAGTCCCAGAGAATCTGATGCCCTCTTCTGGCCTCTGTGAGCACTGCACACATGTGGTGTCCAGACATAATAGTAAGACAAATGTGTATTTTTAAAAAAATGGGGTCATAGGCAGCCATCTGTATTAGAGTTTTATAACCATGTGCACAGAATTAAATTTCTATATGGCAAGTTGGGAACTACAGATGGACTTTGAGTCATTTTGTTAATGAAGTTTACAGGACCGAAGGCTCAATGACCAATTGTGCGTACTTCCTCGGTGGTTTTTAAAGCATCTGAGACCCACTACTCCAAGACTATGCTCGCCCAGAACTGAAGATTGCCAAAGCAGGTACATCAAAAAGTCAAAGAAGGGAGAAAGTTAGGATGCCTGACACTGGGTTCGAGCCAGTTAGGAAGTGAGGCAGACACAGATTATTTTTAGCTGCCAAACTGGTGAACCCTTTCCAATTTTTGGGAGGATTCCCACATTTAAACCATATGAGAAGCAAGCCACGTCTCATCACAGAAGTGGGGAAATGCCAGACACCTGCTCCCCCAGATCTCCCGGAAGCTATGCATGGCCTGCAATCTGGATTTAACCAAACACGTGCACCTACCAGGACGTTTGAAGACAGCATTTTTGAGAATTTTTCAGGCTGGTAACTTATTTTTGGTCTTGTCCATGACCTAAACCTCTTCTATAGCTTCCTCAACTATTCTTCAAGCTACCGAATGCAAGGAGAGTGCCCTTCTTTTCTCCGTTTATCAACCAGAATCCACTTCAGTTGCTTGTCACTAAAGACCCCCTAGTGAAAGAGGAAGACACGTGAACCGTATGGCTGAGGCTCAGCCATCGAGCAGAAGGAGACTATTTTCTCTCCAACACTGTTCCCTTCCAATCTAAGTTCTAGCATTTGGAAACCATTGAACCCACCATAAACAAAGACATTTATAACCCAAATTATGTCTATTTTTAAAGACAGGGTCTCATGGAGCCCAGTCCAGTCTCAAACTCACAATATAGCTGTGGATGGCCTGAATCACTTATCCTTCGTCTTCCATTTCTCTGCTGCCAAGATTCCAGCTACACACCACCATGCCTGGCATATGGGAACTTAGGGATCCAACATTGTACATGCTAGGCAAACACTCCATCAAGTAAGCTACACCCCAATATACATTCATATTGTAGCTAGTCAATGCTAGGTATTAAGTGATTGCGTGATGTTACAGAGGTTTGACAGTCCAGTGCCACAGCTCTACTAGCTACTATTTCCCTTCCAAACATTTGAAATTTGGTATTAGATATTACAGAGGTGCATAATCTGTGTCACAAATCAGTGGCTACGGCTGGGATATTAAGTTGTGCTGTAGAGCATGATCCAGGGGGTGGGATGGTTTCTTTGATAGATGTGGCACTGTAAATCATCACACAGACTGAATCCAGAACAGTAGATATGCAGAATAAATGTTTTGCTGATAGACGTTTCGGGAATCTCTGTCAGGACAGGAGTCTTCCGGGAACTGCAAATGGGCACAGACTATTTTTCCTGTGGGGAAAATAGGAGCTTGGTAAGCCAAGAGAGGAATGACTTTCCAAAGTCCATCCTTTAAGAAAAAGTCAATGTTCTGTTGGGGAGTAGATAGGAGTGTGAAAATTATTAACAACCTGAAGGTGTCCTTACACAAAAGTGATTCTAGGGCATACCAGCATCTCCTGAAACTTTGCCTGGACTCTCTTTTGAATGAGATCACTTAAGACTACATGGTCGTTGAAAGCCTATGTAATATGTAGGATGGGGATGTCGAAGGGGAAGGGGGTTCGAGAGCTGAAAGGATAACGGGGTGTGTGCCCAATAAGAGTACATTATACAAATGCACGGACATGTCATCGTTAAGCCTCTTGTATAGTTAATACATATTATCTTTCAAAGTACATAATGGCTACACAGCATCCAAAGGAGGAAACCCACACTTGGTATGCCCTTGGCTCCTGTGGTTCTCAGTGCTTTGACGGGCCTTCAAGGATGCGCTGTTTTCCTCTGTGGATTCAAATGATAGGAACACATAGGGAGTCCCCGTGGAGCAAGAAGACAGAGAAAGGTTAAGGTGTCAAATGCCAGGGTGTGAGAGGAAGTAGGTTGGAGCTACTTAAGTACAACCAGAGACAGCACAGCAGATTTGGTGGAAGATCACTAGGCATGAGCATGTGTCTAGTAGATGGCTTCTTTTTCTACTGGTTGGCTTTGACAATGGCACTTTCATTTGACTGACGTGAGTTGCTAGTGCGAACTGGGTGGCATAAAGACAGTAAACAGGAGTTAGTGTTAGATGTTTAAGCATCATTCACATGTACCTCACTCCAGTGTATTTGCAGACAATATTGTACTATCTATAAGTCAGCTCAGAACAGTCTTGTTAATAAAAGCTTTGGAAAATGGAATTAGGAAGTAGGAGGTAGGCATGACATAGAATAGACATGAGCTGTAAAGACAAGTTGGAATCTTGGGCATCTCATGAGAATGTTGTGAGAAATAGGATGACAGATGTCAAGGGTTCGTATGGGCCACAGTTGGTGCTTCAGATACGGTGGGTCTTAAGGACTCGGTGTAATCATTGCTACAGTCAAAGGTCCAGAGACCAGATTGATTCAATGACTTGGTTTTATCCAAACATCATTTTAATGCATTTTTAAATGAAAAGAGATGGCCTATCAATATTCTTTATGATTTCGTTTTATGTATATGAGGTTTTGAATGCATGTATGCCCACGAACCACGAGAGCGAATGTATCTTTAGAGGCTAGAAAAAGTCATCAGAATCTCTGGAACTGAGCTACCACATGAGTGTTGAGAATCAAACACAGGTCCTCAGAAAGAGCTGAAAGTGGCTCTTAACCAATGAGTCATCTTTCAAGCTCCAGATATTTCTTTTTGGGATTCTCCTTCTAATGGTTAATATGTACCTATCATCATCTTTTGGAATCAGTTAATTAAATAAGTCTACATAAGAAGATACTTGCATTTTTTCCTGCCTCTACTTTCTAAATGGGTATACAAGTGTGTGGTACTGTCCCTCCTTTTACATGGTGCTGATGACTGAACCCAGGGCTTTAAGCACACAAGGCAAGCATTCTACCAACTGAGTTACATCACCAGCCCTAGAAAAGAATTCTTAAGTGGTCCAAAGAGAAAATGGGCAAATAATTATTTTTGGGTATTTGGGGAAAGAGCTCATGACTGTATAGTAAAAGTGCCCAGCTGTAGAGCTGATTCCAGGTCAAGGGTGAATTAGTTAAAAACTAGAAAGATCTCTGGAAAGGTCAGATCTACCCTAGCCTGGTGATCTGATGCCACTAGACACAGTTGGGTCATTGGCTTCACAGAGAGCTTAGAAGCCAGTCCAGTTTGTCCTAGCACAATGCCCATGATGTGCCCTGTCAGCATAGAATCCCTTTTTGTAGTGTGGTCATCGACACTTTCATTATTGTCCATGATTCCATAATGACCCGTGCATTCTACAAGTCAGCACTGCTGACCAGGGGATAGATTTCCTGCAGGCTTGGCAGTGGGGAGATTGTGGCCTGGCCATGCAATTCTGTCTGATCCAATGGCTGGGGAACCGACAATCACCAACAGAGGCTGTCTCCTCTTGATGCCCATTTCATTCAGGGGAGTCAACCAGACAGTCTCAAAAGTCACATCCTTACCAATGCACCACCACAGCCCCCTGGACAAGCTATCTTTCTCCAGAGAGGCTTGGAATAGAAAGACATGAGACAGAAGCTTAAATCCAGACTCTGACTCTTATGCTAACTGCCGCTGAGTATGACCACATACCAGCCACTTCCGTGCTCTAGACTTTACTCTCCTACCTGCACATCAGGGATGGGTTCTTTGTAGACTAGAAGTAGGAAGAGCCAGTTACCTACCTGCTTCTTGCTAGAACTGTGGGACAGCAGGCCGGAATGAAGGTAAGATTCCAAAGTCAGTGGCCTAGTTAGCTTTCTATGCTGTGGTAAAACACCATGACCCAGAGGAGTTTGGGAACAAAGGGATTTATTTCATTCCAAACTTCCAGGTCATGGCCCATCATGAAAGGAAGTCAGGGCAAGAACTCAAGCAGGGCAGAACTGGAGGCAGGAACTGAGGGAGAGATTGTGGATGAATGCTGGTTACTGGGTGGACTCCCATGGCTTGCTTATCCTGCTTTCATATACTATCCAGGGCCTTCTACCCAGGAGTGGATCTGCCCCTGACAGGCTGGACCCTGTCAATCATCAGCCAGAAAAAAAAATGTCCACATAAACTTGCTTACAGGTGATCTGATGGAGACATTTCTTTTCCACTTGAAGTTCCCTTTTCCCAAATGACTCTAGCTTCTGTGAAATTGACAGTACTAATCAGCACAGTTAGTGACTTGGGGATGCGACTTCTGGAGGCATGTTTGTGGCACTGCACAGGTTCAGTTTAGTAGGATAAAAGCCTGTGCCTTTACATCAGACAAAAAGGTGCTTTGAGCTCTGGATAGGTCTCTAAGAGAACTGAACCAGGAAAGGGAAATTATAATGGGCATCTGGGGCTTTCTTTGACTCCTGGATGACCCCTAAGTCATAAGTAACTAAAGACAAATAGCCCTACCTCCTGGTCTCCCCATTTAGTGAGCTTAAGGAAATGTAGAAAAGGCTATAGTGGTCTGAGGATGCAACTGGAGAAACAGAGAAAGGCAGGGAAGGAAACAGAAAATCTTGACTCTGTTTTGGGCCTGTTGTGTGTGTGCCAAGCCTATATTTGAACGCTATTTGGCATGCACTTGTTTCCACGTGTTCTCCTTTCTGCATTCATTCAAGGGCTAAATTTATCCCACTAGAGGGGAAGGCATACTTGAGGAGGTGGGGAGAAAAAGTTGTAGACACAAAGGCAGCTGCCTGTTGGGGAGCCAGAAGCACCAGGGAGCTCCCTGGAAAAAGGCAGGGAGCCAGCCCTCCAAGGGAATCTTCCCCACACCCTGAGCACAGGTCCCAAGCCCTGACAATGGAAGGCATCCAGGCTCCTAGGAGAGGTACGGGCAGGAACCAGACTCTAGATCTGGAGAAAGCAATTTTCAGACTCCCATGAGTGCCCAAGTCTGACCCAGCCCTTCAGGAAATGGAGATTCTGCAGCTCTCCATACCTCTCCTGGGACAGAGGTGTCTATCCCCTAAGTTGCTGATGAAAAGTTGACCTCTCCCCATCTCTCCCTGTTGGAAGTACCACTGCAGTTGTGTGAGGAGCAGCTTGCTAGGGTGGGTACACGGAAGGAGAATGGGGTGTCCCGCTGTCAGGATAGAATAGAATGCTGTGCAGCCATCACTGGGTAGAAGATGGCTCAGCCATGTTGGTGCTGGGGGGGCCTCCTGTGGTTGTTCTGTGTCTCCCTTCTTTGCATCCGGTTCCCCACTTTGCTCTCTAATTCCTTACCTCTCGCTCACCCCAAAGCCAGCTCCTGCTACAGCATCTTTGCAAATGGACAAGTCATTGTGAGAGGTAGCTTTTCCTTGTGACCAGAGTGTTCTCTGAGGGGGATTCAGCCTTTCCCGTAGTGTTCCTATAGAACAGGCTCTGTCTGAACTCTGCCTCCATATTTTGTGAGACACCCTTCTCTTTGTTAAGATAAGTGAGGGAAGGGTCCCCAAGACTCTTCTTTGTTTCAACTTCAACTAAGCCACCAAAGCCTCTGGCCAGAGTTTTCCCCCATATTTGGTCTGCAGAACCCTCTCCTCCTCCCCAGAGAACTTGACACCTTCTTCATCTGTTTGTAGCACTCCAAATTTGGTGCTTTCTCATACCATGAGCTATGCCTGGAATGTGGCCTCCCCCTCCTTCTTCTAACTTCCCAAGTCTCCTCTTGTTAACTTCACAGAGTTCCCAAAATCCCACCCACTCAGGGTATGTCTGACTGTCCCTTGGGGAAGAAGTGGTTATCCCGCCTAATTCCCAACATAATGTGCCACTGGCAAACTCATGGCTCCAAGAACCATGAAGTCACGGCTTTGAAGGAGATCTTGTCAGGATCTTGTCCCACAAGCCACTGTGATGGTTGTTTGGAAGTAAGGAAGCTACTTAAGCTAGGAGGAGCCATAGATTAGACAAGCCTGGCCAAGAGATGGGGTTGGGAGGAGGGAGAGAGAGAGAGGGAGAGGGAGAGGGAGAGAAAGGGAGACGGAGAGAGCAGTGTGTGTGGGTTTGCATGCCACAAAATGTATCTAGAGCTCAGAGGACAACTCCACAGAGACAGTCCTGTCCTCTCACCTCACATGGGTTCCAGGATTGACCCATGGCTGTAAGCCTTGCATCATCCAGAGTCAGGTGCCCTACCACTGAGTCATCTCACCAGTCTCTCTCTCTCTCTCTCTCTCTCTCTCTCTCTCTCTCTCTCTCTCCCTCTCTCCCCTCCTTTCTTTCTCTGTGTGTCTCTTTCTCTTTTCTTTTGATTTAAAAAAATTTTTTTAACTTTCCATCCAAAAGAGAGCCACTAAGCTTTAAGGCAAAAACAGGTAGGGTTAGAATCCCATAGAGACTATGAGGAATAACTAGTTCTTTTCCCAGATGCAGGCAGCGCTTCATGCATAATTTCTAGAGTTTCAGGAACTCTCTGAATCCTCTGAAGGACTCACACTCTGGTTTAAGAACTCATGGACTTCTGGTTTAAGAAACTAACTAAATCTCTTCTCCAGAACTTAGAATATTAGAGGACAAGGACGGTGGTGTTGTCACTAAGAACCTGGATGCTTACCTTGGTCATTCACGCCAGCCCATCAGAATGCTGACGTGGTCCCAGATCCAGCCAATGGGAGTTGGGCTGCCCACTCATTGTCTGTGCTCTAAGTGGGTCCTTGCTCCCAATAACAACCTCTGGCAGAGAAAGACAAACAGTGGGGGGAAAGGCAGCAAATTCCCTCCCTAGAGAGGCTTCCTCCACTGATGTCCTCCCAACCAGAGCTTCCTATCACCCAGTGTCCGCCCAGCCTAGGGTCCACCAGCCTTGGCTTCTCTGTAGCTTCTCAAAGCAAGGAACACTTCTCCCTTTCTCTCTTACCTCCTAACATTAGCCTAGAACTGTTTTCTGTTCTAAGTGGAAACAAAAATAAAACAAAAAGAGAGCTCATTTAAGTAAAAGCCAAGGCAGCCTTGACACGGTAATCATATGGTTTGTCGATGTCTCTCTCAAGCACTGTTAAGTTCCGCTTCATTAAGCACCATTATGAAGAGCTTCCAACACTCAAGCTCTCCTTTCCAAAGGCCTGCCCAGCTTTCTCCCCCAACTGCTGTTGGGGAAACTTCAGTTGGGAACTTCCAGCCAAAATCCAAAGCTTGATTCAAAACCATTGGGATCTCAAAACCTTGGGCTTCCAAGGAAAACAGTCTGTCACCGAATTAAAGGCGCTGTTAGCTTGGTTCACGTCAAAACAAATGCAGCATTAATAAGGGGACAGCAGTCATCCAAGGTGGTGACCCAATGAGGCAAGCGACAATAGGTATCTGGTTTCAAAACCCTAGCCCTCACCAACCTCAAAGCAGCCAAGATTTCACACTTGCCCTCTGAGCAAAGAAAAACCCAACACTTGATAATCTCATTATTGATAAAACAATGCAGCAGCCCTAGCCTCAAAAGCCAGTTATTTGATAAGAATATGACCATGGGAGTGGGCTGGGCCAAGACATGCCCTTGTACATTTTAACAAGAGCCAAACTGGTGTTTTTATGAGTTGTAATAAGACAGAGACAAATTGGCTCAAATAAAAATCTGAGTTTTCAAATATTTTTTCTAAATGGAGTAAAAGTTTGAACTGAAGATTTTTTAAAATCGTAATTTTATAAATTTTTTTGCATTGAAGTGATTTTTTTAAAATTTCATATGCACATGGGGCTGGGTCCCTGAGTCCACTCTAGGTGTTTAGCAAATATTTACTAATGTCATCTTCAGAACATCTCTAGGAAGACAACGCTGTTTTTCTACTTATCCCCATTTTCTGGAAGAGGAGGTTGAGGCGCAGAGAGCCTGTGGTTGCCCAGCTTCTAAGTGGCATTTGTTATCATATGAGATGCTGAGCTTGCTGGAAGGAAGTGCCTTTGTGAGTCAACGTCTTCCTTCCTTTCCCTCATTCCTCTCTTCCTCTTCCTTCTCCCCCTCCCTTCCACCATCCCTCTTCCCATCTTGGCATACATATTGGTCAGTACTTTATATGAGATATTATTGTCTTTTTTTCTGGGATGAGTTGCTATTTTGCACTTACAGTCAGGGAAAGGAAACAGTGGCCCGAAGCAGAGAGATACCACTATAATATGGTGACTATTATCTTCAAAGACTTTCTGAAAAAAACTAAGCACAGGAAAGGGAGGGAGTATCATGGGTGCCAGTTTAGGTGTGGGAGGAAGGCTTGGCTACAAGAAGCATGAAGTCACACAAACACAAAGGGGGTGGGCGGTGTTCAGGCTGAGGACCCATGACCAGACAGCCTTTGAGATGTGACTGTGCTCTGGATGTTGGGCAAGGAGCAAGGATATGGATAAGGATAAGGATAAGGTCATGGAAGGGCAGGGCAAGAATGTGGGACAGGAAGCCATTGAATGGCTGAGCCAAACTCAGGCCTCCTGAGGGGTGGAACCGCATAGGGGGTGAAGTGCTACCTGGCTGCCAGAGATGAGGAAGGGAAGCAAGAAGGAGCAGGGAATCTGGCAGAGTATCCAGAGGTCCTTGGGGCTGCGTGTCCCAGTGGTCAAAACAGTATCAGCCTGTGGAGCTGCTGTCTTCTACAGCAAAAGCAGCTCTAGGAAGTGTGTGGCATTGGGGTGGGAAGGGCCAAATGTGTACAGATAGAATTAGTGCCCAGAAGCTCCAGAGAACCCCACCCTTGTCTAAAGGAGAATGTCAGGTGTAAGAGTCCAAAGTTCCCAGGGGAGGATCCAGGAGACATGGCAGGGACAATAGGGTCCAAAGGAGTTCAAACTACAGCCTGGATGTGTACAGAGAAGATGTGACTGTGTAACCCTGAAAATAGCATCCTTTCTCTCAGGTTTATTCCCTCATTTAGAAAGGAATAGGGTTAAACATGGTGTTTCAGAGGTTCTAGGATAACCACAATGACTAAAAGCAACCTGGAGAGGAAAGCCCTTTCAGCTCACAATTGTAGTCCGCCATGAAAGGAATGCATGGCAGGAACCGCAGCTCAGGCCAGAGAGAAATGCTTCTCCCTGGCTTGCTTCCCCTGCTTGCTTTCCAATACCACCTGCTTAGGGGTGTCTCTGCCCCAGTGATCTGGACCCTTCCTCACCAACCATTAATCATGAAAATGCCCCCACACTCTTGCCTACAGACCGACGTGATGGAGGCATTTTCTTAATTGAGGCCTCTCTTCCCAGATGACTCAAGTTCCTGTTAAGCTGAAAATAACTTAGCTACACACATGGATTATAAGCCTGTGTTACAAGCCTGTGCCTGGCACATTCCAGCGTCCTCATCAAAGCTTGTAAAGCTTGCTAGCAGCATGCTTATGAAAGAACCAGAGAGATTGCCCAGGAGGTCCAAAAGTAGGTTCTTTGGCCTCTTCATGTGAGCTGCATAAACATACTACACACAGACACACAGACACACACACACACAGACACACACACACACACACACACACACACACACACCCCACTACCATCATCCTGAGAGAGAGAGAGAGAGAGAGAGAGAGAGAGAGAGAATGCGAGAGAATAAAGATAGATGATAGATAGATAGATAGATAGATAGATAGATAGATAGATAGATAGATAATTGTAATTTTTCTGGGTTCAATACCAGCCCCATATTTGTAGAACAAGTAACTGGCCTTTCTGTTCCCATGCCATCCTTAGTAAATGGACAGTAGTAGTGATCGCTGTTCCATGGGGTCCATGAGAAGGTCTGTGTTGTTTTCATTTTTCTAGTGATGAGGAGAAAGGTGAGATTATGTACTGATTCAGAAGGAAGGAAGGAAGGAAAGGAAAGGGAAGGGAAGGGAAGGGAAGGGAAGGGAAGGGAAGGGAAGGGAAGGTAAGGGAAGGGAAGGGAAGGGAAACCTATATTAACTCTAGCTCTGGGATTTTAACATTGTAAAGTGAAAACCCAAGACATAGAGAGAGTTGGTCTCTGCAATCTGCTACTTAAATGAGCAACAGTGATGATCCTACCAGCTTTGCCTTGACTCTTTTCATGATGTTGCTCGTTCTACAACACACACACACACACACACACACACACACACACACACACACACACACACGCGCGCGCGCATACACACCAGGCCAGACAGCAGGCATTAGAGAGGGCCTCTGCTCACAGCTTGAGCCTTGGGAAAACTGCGTGAAGAGATTATACTGAGTTAGCAAGAAGATGTAGAGCCAGCTCTGCCTGTTAACCTTTCTCTCCTCTCCTGCCTGGGTTGGCTGTGGGCCTCTGAGTCATTACACCTGTACTAAAACAAAAGCCAGGAACTCTGGCATCTAACGGTGTTTGGAAAACACTCAAGTCATTTGTGCCAAATACAGAAACAACACTACCATTCTCTCTCGGGAGAGTCATTGGCTCAGTAGCTGGCTGCACAAATGGCCCTTTTATGGGTAAAACTGGTGACCCAGAGCCCCACAATCTGCAGAACTAAGTGCTAAGTGTGTAAGCTTTTCTTAAATGCTTTCTGAAAAGACTCCAGGGGATGACCATGAGTGTACAATTGACCGATCTGATTAGAGAAGTGAGAGAGAATCTGCCTGTCTGCATCTTCCTGGGATCTAGTTGTTTAGATATGGGCTGAGGCAGCTTTCAGTTCAGAGTTATGTCAGGCATGTTGCAGGTCTGGGTATGATCAAGAGCCACATGGCCTCCATCACAATCAGTAGCTGTGCTGACACCAACTCCTGACCTTGTGAGCTGTGTCTCTTAAGGCCTTAGGATTTCTCTCCCACCAGAATTCTAATGCTTGGGTGCTCACAGGGGGACCCGTGCACAGAAAAATTACTTCAAGGCTTGTTTCAAATGCAGACGATCCGAAATCCTAGACCCACTGACAAGAAATCGGGTTTTAGAAGGCCCTCTCGTGATTCATATGCACATCTTCTATCCGGTGCTATTCTCTAAGCAACACTGCCACCATCTTCATGAGATTTGGGACACCTACTGCTTTTGAGAGTCCATCGCAGTTGAGCCTGTGGATTATTGACATCTCCTTAGAGAAGGAGAGAAGGAGTCACAAGGAGAATCAACGAGTATGCAGACACTCCTCACAGCTACTTGTATGCAACTTTGTCCTAATGGCACCTCCCCTTGTGGTATAGAGGAGACTACAGTCTATAGGCCAAGGAAGTCCAGGGAAAGAGGCTTCATCTGTGTGGCTGTGGGAAAGCCATCATGCTTGCTGGATAAGGATGTCTAATGTGGCTGTAGCCCCGCACCCATGTTCTATAAGGAAGCTCATTAAACCCATTAGGTCTCAAGGGGAACTATGGGGGAGGGGGTCATTCTTTGGCCCAATGGGGGTGTGTGTGTATGGATGTCGTTCATTGCTCTTCCAGGGAAGGAATTTTAGCAACCACATTCAAGGAATGAGGTACCATGGGCAGGTCACACCAATTCTCAACTGTGGTTGATTTAAAATTATATCCTTGCTCAAGGCCCTCCGCAGACTACACAAGTGTCTGTCCTTCAATTTCCCACGTGATTTTATCATTCGGGCAGGATTGAGGACAACTACTGTCTTTTATGATGGTAATGTTGATGATAACAGGTAATATACTAAGCAAAGTGCTTGTTGGCATCAAGCTCCTCTATCACCATAGTAACCCAATAGAGGTCTATGAAGAGGACTAATCCCCCCCCCTTCAGAGATGAAGAATTAATAAACAGAGATGAAGAATTATAAAGTCCTATGGTAGGTGTCTTAGTCATGGTTTGTATTTCTGTACAAAACATCATGAACAAGAAGCAAGTTGGGGAGGAAAAGGTTTATTCAGCTTATACTTCCGCATTGCTGTTCATCACCAAAGGAAGTCAGGACAGAAACTTACACAGGGCAGGATCTTAGAGACAGGAGCTGATGCAGAGTCCATGGAGGGACTTACTTACTGGCTTGCTTCCCCTGGCTTTCTCAGCTTCCTTTCTTATAGAACCAAGACTACAGGCCCAGGGATGGCACCACCCACAATGGGCCCTCCCACCCTTGATCACTAATTGAGAAAATGCCTCACAGCTGTATCTCATGGAGGCATTTCCTCAGGGGAGGCTCCTTTCGCTATGATAATTCCAGCTTGTGTCAAGTTGACACACAAAACCAGCCAGTATAGTAGGGTTAGAATTTGCATTTGTGTGTGTGTGTGTGTGTGTGTGTGTGTGTGTGTGTGTGTGTGTGTGTGTGTGTGTGTTGTGGAGGCCAAAGATTGACAGACGCCATCTTCAACCTTGTTTTCACTTGTACTCTGAGACACATACAGTCTTTGGCTAAACCCAGAACTCACCAGTTCAGCTAAGCTGGGAAAGCAAGATCTAGGAATCCCCCTGTATCTACTTTTCTAACACTGGGATTGTGGGAATACACTGTCATACTTGGTTTTCTTTTAAATGTGGGTTCTGGGGACTCAAACCCAGGTCTCCAGTCTTGCGTGACAAGCATTATTACTCCACCTGAACCACTTCTCCACCCGAGAATTTGCACTTCTTAAAACTATCCCCTTGTTACTGATCCTGCCCCAAGACTAACTTTACCAGAATCTCCCAAGGTGAAGCTTAGGCATCCACGGCTCTACTTAGCTATTGAGCAAATGCTATTCATCCTGAAGTGTAAGGCATGAGGACCATGGATTATCTATTTCCAAGGGGGCTTAGGTCATTGGGGACCAAGCATGAGACTCTTAGTAGCGACTTTGGAGATCCCATTGAGTTCTGTTCAGATGCACAGCTGTTCATAATTTACACAACACAACACAACAATAGACCCTGAAGTCGATACATCCCTCCTCACTTAAAACTGGTCAGAGTTCAATTTAGTTCAGAATTCATTTTGTAGTTCCATGTGGTCCTAGAAGTCAGTTTTCTTTTTTTTTTTTTCTACTCATATTATTATTATTTTTTTTATTAACTTGAGTATTTCTTATTTACATTTCGAGTGTTATTCCCTTTCCCGGTTTCCAGGCAAACATCCCCCTCCCCCCTCCCCTTCCTTATGGGTGTTCCCCTCCCCACCCTTCCCCCATTGCCGCCCTCCCCCCAACAGTCTAGTTCACTGGGGGTTCAGTCTTAGCAGGACCCAGGGCTTCCCCTTCCACTGGTGCTCTTACTAGGCTATTCATTGCTACCTATTCAGTTGGAGCCCAGGGTCAGTCCATGTATAGTCTTTAGGTAGTGGCTTAGTCCCTGGAAGCTCTGGTTGCTTGGCATTGCTGTACATATGGGGTCTTGAGCTCCTTCAAGCTCTTCCAGTTCTTTCTCTGATTCCTTCAACGGGGGTCCTATTCTCAGTTCAGTGGTTTGCTGCTGGCATACGCCTCTGTGTTTGCTGTATTCTGGGTGTGTCTCTCGGGAGAGATCTACATCGGCTCCTGTCGGCCTGCACTTCTTTGCTTCATCCATCTTGTCTAATTGGATGGCTGTATATGCATGGGCCACATGTGGGGCAGGCTCTGAATGGGTGTTCCTTCTGTGTCTGTTTTAATCTTTGCCTCTCTATTCCCTGCCAAGGGTATTCTTGTTCCCCTTTTAAAGAAGGAGTGAAGCATTCACATTTTGATCATCTGTCTTGAGTTTCATTTGTTCTAGGCATCTAGGGTAATTCAAGCATTTGGGCTAATAGCCACTTATCAATGAGTGCATACCATGTGTGTTTTTCTGTGATTGGGTTACCTCACTCAGGATGAGATTTTCCAGTTCCAACCATTTGCCTACGAATTTCATAAAGTCATTGTTTTTGATAGCTGAGTAATATTCCATTGTGTAGATCCTGCCATCTACCCTCCTACCCTACCCATCCCATTCATCCAACCAGTTCTCTGCCCACTCTCATATCTCATCCTATCCCATCTACCCATTCATTCCCATGTGGTATCCTGTTCTCTCTACCCACCTACCCATCCATCTCTACATTTTCATTACTGCCCTGGCATCTGAGTAAGGCATTAGCCTCAATAAGAAACACAGGTAGACCTTTAAGGAACAACAAATACGCTGTGTGACAGGGATGAGCTCAAGATGTGCTAGGAAAAAGGAAGACGCCAGTTTCTCCAAGGGGAGGCAGCGATGATGGAAGCCCAAAGGCTGCATGGGTATCAGAGGAATGGACTGTCAAAGGCTGCTATGTTTGGGGATCAGGGAGTCATATTGCTCTGCAGAAAAGTGTACATGTGAACTTCTAGGCCATGGCATTGGCAGCCATGAGGTAAGCTCCATTCTTAGCCTCCTTTAGCAAGCCAGATGTTCTTCCAAAGGCAGCAGGAGACACTGGAAAGCATGAACAAAGACCTATTTCAGAAGGATCATGGACTACTTTACTGAGAATGAATAGCTGTGTGAAGACAGAGGGCAGGATACTATTTTAACTGCATGCACGAGAGAGTCAGATTCTCTTGGGAGGTTCATGCTATGCAGACCAGACTAGCCTAGAATTTCATTCTCCTGCCTCCCTTTCCCATAAGTGCCACCTTGCCCAACCTGACAATAAGACCTTAGAATATAAGTCTGAACATTGTAACGAGCTGAAGAGTGGCTCCTCAGAAGGTAATCCAATCCCCAACTCTCAGGACATATGAATGGCACCTAATTTGGAAAACAGGGTCTGAAGATCTAATTAGATTAAGGCTTCTGAATTTAGTATGGATCCTAAACCCAGGGATGGATTCATCTATAAGAGGAAGAAGGGAGCGATTGGAGACACACAGTTGTAGAGAGAAAGGCATGCACATAGAAAGATTGGAGCAATGCGTCTATGAGGCAAGGAGCATCAAGGGTCCCAGCAGAACGCAGTAATGAGAAATAAAAAATGTAGACATTTCCTAGAGTCAGGGATCCTCTTTTAGAAGTACTTGGGTTTATATGACAAAAATGCCATTTTTACATTGCTTTATCTTTGTCCTTAGATGTCATTTCAGAGCATCCCACAACGTGACACATTCTGTTCTCATTCCCAGCATTAACTATCCGCTCTCATTTTTCAAACATTACAGGCTCTATTTCCAACAATACAAGTTGTTTTTACAGCAGCGATAATGTTATTGAGGAGAAATTTGGCATCTAACCCTATTGATTCATCTTTGTGTTAAATTATCATAAGATAAAGGTTGCCATTTGTCTCGGTACTCTTTTATACATAACCTAATTAATTATATCAAATAGATTCTAGACATAAAATACTTATTACAGTTATTCCGAGGCATTCACGTTTAGCTCACCTGACTTAATGCTGATTCTTACTCTTGTGGTCTAGAGAAAGAACATAACAGGCAATGATTAACTGAATCTGGCATCTGGCATGGCCTTTAATAAACACGATCCATATTCTTCATTCAAATGACAGTTCAATAGGGGAACAGTGGATAAACACTCACACTTTTCCATGCAATGTGTTGCAATAATTGTTCTAGTCACAAAATCACAGAAAACTCAAAGATGATTTGAGTGTATGTCTTTAGTAAAAACAAGAAAAATACAGTAGTCAAAAATTAACCCGTGAACTGGCAGGGCGGGGCCAGGAAGTACATGCATATATCTTGGAAGGATAGAAGGCTGAGTAGATGGTTTATTTAATACTATTTAATGAGTATTTTCTATCCAGGTCACAGCACTAGTTTGGGGATCAACGTGGTGAGTGAAAGGAAACCCCCTTTTTTTTTCAGATTTATGGATGTACACCATAAATCACTGTCATTAGAATGAAAGGAAGAAGACACCTGAACCAGTCAACAGAGCAAAAATCCTTTACATCATAGTTCGTTCTTTTAGTTGCCGTATTTTGAGGATGGCATGAACCGCAGCAACCTCATCTACAGAGGAGGAATAACAGCAAACCCTACTAAAGTTGTCATGGGGATTCTAGAAAATGCTCTGTGCAAAGTAATTCCCCAAAGTAAAGAATACCATACTAATCTTGGCTTCTCTTTTGCCTCCATGTCTGTGGTGCCCCACCCTCTTTGCTCCTCCCTGTGACAGCTGTCTAAACCACTGGCATGACTTCTGTGAGCGAGGCTACTCAGCCTGAATTCCGCAGGGCCAGGAGGGAATTGTTTCCCAAGGGTTTAATTGGAAAGTACTGTGGCTGAGGATAAAAATAGACACCCAAACCTCCAAAATTCATGACTTGCAAGACATTGGAAGAGGCAAAGCCACGGGGGCAGAAACCAGATCGGTGACTGCTGGGGGCTCAGGGTGGAGGTAGGGGCTCGACCACTCAGGCCCAAGGGGACATTGTGTGAGGGTAGAATCATTCTGAGTCTTGGTTTGAGAGGTGATTATGCATCTCCAGACACTGCTTCCAACTCAGTGACCTAGACGCTTAATAATGACAAATTTCATTATATCTGAATTACACATCAATGATTCTAACTTTTAAAAAAAGAAAATTATGGTTTGGGACTTTTAAAACTTCTTTTAGAAAAAACAAATCTGTGATTGAAGTAAGAACCGAGCTGTCCTTTTTGAGAACTACAAGAGCAGACAGACTTCCATAGTCCCCTAAAAGGGCCAAAGCTCTCTGGGAATTCAGAAGCAAGGGATAATCCACTCAGGAAATCCAAGAGACATTTCAGAGAGGTGGTTTCATTTGCCTAGATCTGACAGATTTCCGTTCATCAGCATTTATTTTCTTCTCTACCAACTACAAAGAATATATTAAACTCAACATATGTTTATGTATGACTTGCAGAATCTGTTACAAGCTTGAGCATATTTCTGTCTGTCTGTCTGTCTGGGCCCTTTGAGATGGAGTCACATGAAACCCAGGCTGGCATCAAACTCTCTATGTAGCAGAGGCTGTCCCTGACCTCTGTGGCTGAGGTTGGCTTTGAACTCTTACTCCTCAAGCCTCTGCTTCTCAGTGCTGGGACCCAGATGTGTGCCACCATGCCTGGCTCATTTTTCTATTTCTAGAAGCTGTAACATAATGACATATTTGCCAGAAATTGAATGATTCATGTTTCCCATGATTTTGCCCTGTAGACAGATGGTAAACACTAAAACCAAGGTTTTAGGTTTGTACTACTCAGGAAAAACAGTTGGCTATTAGGTGGCTTTTATAAACTGTCCCCTCATTCTCTGGAAAGGGGGAAAGGGCCATGCCATTAGAGGACATTCAAGCATAAGACACTGGGAGAAGGGGACTCAAATCTAGGCTCTCGTGATGGCTTTCTTGGTTGACAACTTGACTACATCTGGAATGAACTATAATCCAGAAATGGAGGGTACGCCTGTGATCCAGATCTTGAGGTTCGGAGTCCATGAAAAACTTAGTTAGGCCCAGGCATGGTAGTATGAGCCTTTAATCCCAGAAGACCTAGGTAAGCAGATCTCTGAGTTCAAGGCCAGTCTGGGACAGAGCAAGTTCCAAGACCAGGCATGGTGGGAAATACCTTTAATCTGGGCCATACTTTCTGTTGGAGGCCTACATAAGAACAATGGAAGAAGGAAGGATCTTTCTTCTTATACAGTTCTGTAACTTGTGGGTAATCTCACAAATTAGGAAGGAAAAGAAAAGATCAAGCCAAGCCTGGTGGTACAGGTCAATAACCCCAGTTACTCTGGAGGCCAAGGAAGAAGAATGGAAAGTTTAAGGCTGGCCTAGACTAAGAGAGAGTTCAAGGCCACCACGGGCAACTTAATGAGGCCTCGTGTCAACAGAAAAATGGGATTCAGCAGTAGAATGCTTGCTTATCATGCAAGGGACCCTTGGTTCTGTCTTCAGTCTCACAGAAAAATACAGTAGCTCTTAGATCTACATTAATTTTACTATAATTAGTGAGTTAGTTTCCTTTCAATGGCCTAGTAGATCAACAGTCTAGGAGGGAAAAAAGAAAGCCAGGGAAAGGGACGTAGAAGAGGAGCTAGAAATCAGTGTGAGAGGATGCTCGCACCGCCAAGGCTAAGATGGAAACAGTACACCCTGCGTGTAGTGGGCCAGCAAAACCTACCACATTCATGAATATGGTGTTAATGGAGCTATAGGAAACCTAGTCACTTCTGGGACGGCCTTGGTGAACGCACCTCCTGTGGTATGTCTGTGAACGTTTTGAGAGTTTTAACTGAGGAGGGATGAGCCACTCACTGTGAGCAGTGTCATCCCACAGGCTGGGTGGGATCTCAGATTCCACAAAAACGGAAAGGGGAGACTGTGAGCCGAGCCCTGGCAAGCCAGACCGCGTCTCTCCCTACAACAGTAGGCTGTATCCGCGTCTCTCCCTACAACAGTAGGCTGTACCCGCGTCTCTCCCTACAACAGTAGGCTGTACCCGCGTCTCTCCCTACAACAGTAGGCTGTATCCGCGTCTCTCCCTACAACAGTAGGCTGTACCCGCGTCTCTCCCTACAACAGTAGGCTGTATCCGCGTCTCTCCCCTACAACAGTAGGCTGTATCCGCGTCTCTCCCTACAACAGTAGGCTGTATCCCTTTGCACTGTGAGCCAAAACAGCCGCTTTCCCCCTCAAGTCGTTTTTATTGGACATTTAGTCACAGCAGCAAGAAAAGTAACAACGCAAGCCGTGACGGAGAGTAAGTGTCTTTGCCTGATGCCCTGGGACCATGTCCAGGAAGCGATGCCAGCGCCTGGGACCAGCGTAGATTTATGACAATAAACAAAGACGTAAGGATGGGAGGGACATTTAATAAAACCTTTGCGCCTTTAAATTCTGAGTCGTGTAAGCTACACATTCAAAAACAAATGTTAAATGAATCAAAGTCCAAACAACTAAACCATGGGACACGAGACGTTTGGGATCCATCCCTTGCGTTTTTGCTAAGTTTTGCGGACATATGCCGTTCCTTTTTTATGAACCTTGGCATGAGTTTTTGTAAATGATGAGGTTGGTGTGTAAACTCTAGCAGGCTCTAGGAGATCCTGGGCTGGCTCGTTTGTTTTTGTTTGTTTGATGGTTGAGTGAGTTGAGAATAAAGGACTCCCTCTTTGGGGTTGCCACGCACAGCATACAGATTTATAGACTATAAAGCTCAGGATATATTTTCTTATTTGCTATGTGGCAAGCAGTCCTTTGAGTCAGGAGAGCACAGCCTAGGGTTCTGTCTGGGACCACAGCACTGTGTGTGTGTGTGTGTGTGTGTGTGTGTGTGTGTGTGTGTGTGTGTGTGTGTGTGTAAAGATTTTCATGAAAAACTTTGTGTTTATGGGAGATTGTAATGGTGGAAACCAGTGGTCACTTCATCTGTGGTGGAGATCCCAGACATCAAACAGTTTTTATTTCAGCCCAGGTTATTAGATATTTAACCATCTTTGATTCTGAGAAAAAAGTTAAGCATACGATTCTTTTAAATTCTTTTTTTTACTTACTCACTTTACATTCTGAGCACTACCCCTCACCCCCTCCCACAATCCTTTCCATGTATGTGATTCTTAATAAAACCTTTGCCCCTAAATGTTTAATATGAAGGTATACAAAACTGCTAAAAGCTAGCTATATCTAAGTAATATGAAATGCTAAAAAATAAAACAAAATGAAAAGCCTGTGCTTTTAAGTCATGTTCTGGCTGGTTTCATATGCCAACTTGACACAAGCTGGAATTATCATGAGAAAGGAGCCTCAGTTGAGGAAATGCCTCCATGAGATCCAGCTGTAAGGCATTTTCTCAACTAGTGATGGCGGGGAAGGGCATCCTTGGGCTGGTAGTCCTGGGTTCTATAAGAAAGCAACCTGAGCAAGCCAGGGGAAGCAAGCCAGTAAGTAACATCCCTGCATGGCTTCTGCATCTGCTCCTTCTTCCTGGCCTGCTTGATTGAGTTTCAGTCCTGACTTCCTTTGGTGATAAACAGCAATGTAGAAGTGTAAGCTGAATAAACCCTTTCCTCCCCAACTTGCTTCTTGGTCATGATGTTTTGTACAGGAATACAAACCCTGACTAAGACAAATTGGTACCAGGAGTGGAGTATTCCAGTGACAACCTGACCATGTTTTGGGGAGGATGCTGGAAGGACTTTGGGACTTGGGGTTAGAAGAGCCATTGAGTGTTAAGAGCTCTGTGGGATGTTCTATAACTTGGAAGATAATGTTGAGAATAGTGCAAAGATGGAGGCCTGGCTTGTGAAATTTCAGAGGAAAGATTAAAGACTTTTATCAGGGCCATTGCAGTTTTGATTGTGAAGATTCTGTGATTTTGGTTAGCTGGGGATGAAGAATCAGCTGTGATTAACAAGATATCAGAACACTAAAGCAAAATCTTTGCATTACTGGGACAATTGATGCTGGTTAGCTGGAGCTAAGAAAATAGTGGTGATTAAGAAGAGGCTAGCATCACTGAGGTGAAATCTGCTGGGTAGTGTTTTCTGAGAGCACAAATAGATAGCCAAGGTTGTACCTTGTGCTGTGGCTGGACTTGGTAATGTGTAAGAGTCACCCAGGTGGTGCTGTTTTTGAAGACATGAAGTTGTCATGAAGAACAGCTGGTGCTAGGCACTGTGAGAGGCCATGGAAGGACATTGGTGAAGGTACAGCCTCAGTTGCAGTTGATGGCCCAGGACTGAAGGGGTCATGTAAAGGAGTTGAGGCTTGGCACTATGAAGAGAGATAAGAGAGGATATTGGTGAAACCTAGCTGTAGTGGAAGACCCCATTGTATTGGAGATGCCAGTACATGGGATGATCACCAAGAACAGCAGTGGCAATGGAGTGGATTAACCTGAGCTTAGCGTGCTACAAAGGGCAGAGCTGGAAAAGTGATGTCAACCCTTTGGAGGAGTCGAGAAGATCATGTGTAGATCCCAGACATTGAAATAAGAAGCTGTGAAGTTGAAGTTGACTTGGAGACCACAAAATATTAAGGTATGGTTCCCATAGACTCAAATGTTTGAACAAGCCTATGGGAACCAGGGAGTAGAATGTTATGGTTTGTATATACTTGGGCCAGAGAGTGGCACTATTAAAAGGTGTAGCCCTGTTGGAGTAGGTGTGTCACTGTGGATGTGGGCTATAAGACCCTCACCCTAGCTGCCTGAAAGTTAGTTTTCCACCAGCAGCCTTCAGATGAAGATGTAGAACTCTCAGTTCTGCCTGCACCATGCCTGCCTGAATGCTGCCATGCTCCTGCCTTGATAATTATGAACTGAACCTCTGAACCTGTAAGCCAGCCCCAAATATATGTTGTCCTTTATAAGATTTGCCTTGGTGATGGTGTCTGTTCATAGCGGTAAAACTCTAAGACAATACCTGGCTACGTATCATGGTTAATTTGACCCATATGCCCAAGACTCATTTACAATTAATTTATTAAGACATGTAGATATCAAATGCATTGTTTATTAAATGATGGGGAGGATTCAAGAGACATTAAAAGGCTTCAAGATCCAGCTGCATAATCTTCAGAAATTGAGTGTTTGCTTTCCCCACAATTTGGTTCTGGATCCTCTCTCGAGTAGATCAGCATAGTTGTCCCACAACAGTCTCCTGTGTTTTGTGTAGTACTGTCACATGGCAGTCAGAGAGACCCTTCTAAAATGAATTGCTTCTGGACATCATTTGTCTTTAAGCTCTTTAAGAGTACTCCTGGTTACCCTCAGAAAAAATCCCAATGTCCTGAATTCTGTGATCAAGCTAGCTTATGACCCAGTTCCGGCTTCTGTGGTCAAGTGTGGGGCAGCAGGCTGTGAAATGGACCCTGATTCCTGGTTTATATAGGCCCAATCCCCAGGGACCCTAAAAGGGATGGCAGGTGCATTCCCAGTCTATTAGGAGATCAGGCCCCCTACAACCCTCTGTAGAGAGGTTTGAGACAGATCAGTCACAGCCCCAAACCCCTCCTCCACAGGTGAGGACATGACCACAGGTCACATGGGCTCAAGACAGATCAGTCATAGAAACAGGACCATCCCCCTGAATATGTAGATGAGGTCTCCACAAGCTCTCAAACCAAACCAATAGGAAGTACCTGCTGGCAGACACTGACCCATCCAAAAGCTGTATTTGAGAATCACATGCTCAAGATTCAAAGTGTGCAGGAATCATTCCATCACCTGAGAGCTTCTGTCATAAGAGCTGTAGCACTGCTGCTTGGGGAAGAGATCTGCTCTCCACCAGAAGCTCCCCTGCACCCCTCACTAGCTAGTCAGTCTCCTGCTGGCTCAGCCCAGCCTGAGCAATTAAAGCGGCAATGGCAGGAAGGAGCAGGACCAACAACAGAGGTGGTGGAAGCTGTTCCCCCTCCTGCCTGGGTTCTCTCCCCCCTCACCTGAACCCATGCACCTAGCTGGGTGAGAGGTCTCCATGGAGACCCAGGCTCCAGAGCCCCACGGTCAGGCCCATCTGTGATCTGTGTACTACTGTTACTATGCAGGTGCTTCTCTATTTCCTTTTTTTTTTTTTTTTTTTTTTGGACCGGACATTCCTTTGATCAAAATATTTGTGTCATGTCTTTTTCCCTCTTCTCATTTCAGATCATCATTTGGCTTCTTCCTATTAGTCTAGTTACTTTTTCTGTTACTGTGATAAAACACTCTGACCAAAAGCAAATTGGGGGAGGAAAGGATTTGTTTGGCTTACAGTTCCAGGTCACGGTCCACCGTTGATGGAAGCTAGGGCAGGAACTCAAGCAAGGACATAAAATAGAAGTCAGGGAGGAATTCTGCTTGCCGGCTAGTATGCTCGGGCTCAGTCTTCCCTAGCTCCCCATGAAACCCAGGGCCACCTGCCCAGGAAATGGTACCACACACAGTGGGCTAGGCTCTTTTACATTCATTAATAATCGAAGCAATCCCTCACAGACGTACCCACAAACAAACAACCCAATAAAAAGATAGTTATTGAAACCTTTCTCAGGTAAATCCAGGCAGTATCAAGTTGATAGTCAGTGCTAACTAGGGCGATCGCTACTTCAAGTCACACTGACATTTCACAGAAGAACCCGAGAAAGCAGAAGCCCAGGTTCCATCCCAGTCCTTTGGATTGGAATCATCCATAAAACAAGACTGTGTGATGCTTTAGCATATGAACGTCTGAGAAGTCAAGGTCTAGGAATTGTCCACCCATGCTCATCTTAGGGGCTGCCTCCATCTTGAGAACTCCTGTACCAGCGGTCTACCTAGTCTATGCTAGATGCCTTTCTCTGATTTCTTATCACCATATGTATTCTTCTCTACACATTATTTGATACGGTATACTATTGTGGGTTCTTCTATTCTGGTTAGTATATATTAGTTATTAAAAAAAAACTTTCTTGAGTAAATGTAAAGAACTGTCAGACCAAACAAAAGTCCAGGTAGACCATTGCTGCTTAGGAAACGTTTCTTCTGCTGTTCAATTTCTCTTAGACTTTCTCCATTTCTGGTTCTTGCTACAAGTTCCACTGTCAACAGCTCAGATCAAGGACACCCAGATCTCGCCATCCTCCTCAGACCAATTGCTGGAGACCTTTGAACAAAGAGCCTTCCAACTTCTAACATGGCTGTGTGTTCAACTCAGCCACTAAATAAAAACTTTAGATGCAGATGACACTTTTGAAGGGTCCCAACTTCAGTAGAAGTCCTGGCTTCATTTGGCTGAGTTTCCCGCAGGAACTCAACTTCTCTATTTGGGTGCAGTAGCTGAGGCTGCCCAGACCACTGTAAAAACCTCAAGCACATAGAGGAGGAGAAAGAGCGTTAGGAGAAGCCCAGGCAGGCACGTGGCCACTCAGAAACCTTGAACCATCAAATGTGGGTGTGACTTTCAGAAGCAAAACTAAAGGGGCTACTAGCCAGATCTCAGAATGGCCAGGAGTTTTCTCTAGAGACTGGCCAGCCCTGAGGGCAAAGAAAAACAAACAAAAGACACATTCTCCGGCCTCCTGAGTGAAACAAAGGCTCCACTGAGAACACTGGGAGAAGTAGTAAAAGCTGTTAAAGCCACAGAAATGGGGGCCCCTGTCTGAGGAGCCGGCATCTGGTTTCAATGTAAACATCCTTAAAATGTTTCCAGAAGGAATACACATTTGAATAACTGAGTATTAAAGTGACCCCTCCCCCAGGGATGTGGAAGGAAAATGCAGAGCCAGTAATATTCTTGCTCCTACCCAGTTTCGCCCTGAGTCCCCTTCACTGTTTAGACCTTTGTGGGGTACACTATGCACAGGAAAGCACTTCAAAAGAAAAGAAACAGAGCTGCCTGCAAAATCCAAGGCTTCCCAACTGGTATGTTTAGAAACTCACACACAAACTTCACACCGTGGGTAGAAGGCTCAGCCAGAGGCAGAAGTGAGGACGGATGGGGTGGAGAGGTGAGGGTCCCTGGCCTCAATGGCTTCTGTCTTGGAGTGCTTGCTGTTGGAAATCCTCATGATAAACTCTGTGGCTCTGAGACTGGAGAGCAGAGATGGAAAATCGGTGGTCATGACACAGTTTAGGGTGGGAGAGCAAACTATGTCTTTCCATAAGAGAGAACAAGCTAGGCGTGGTGATGGCGTGTGATTTTCATCCTGGCACTTAGGTGAGACAGGAGGATCACCATAAGTATAAGGCCAGTTTGGGCTATATAACAAGGATGCTGCCTCCAAGAGACAAACATAGAAAGGGCTTAACATAAAACTGGGTGTCCACATTTAGAAAATGTCTACCTGAGAACTGTGTCTGGGTCTGAGTAGCCATCACTGTTGGTATCAGGAATTGCCCTTAAGAGCGACACTGTTTGGCCACTATTGCCATGGCAACAGCCAGACATTCCCAGAAGACCTTTTGGCTCAATTCTCACCTCTACCTGGGAACCTGTAGGTCACATCCCAAATAAAAGGCAGATTCCCTGCCCCCTAGTTCTCTCTTTCTCTTCTTTCTCTCGCCCCTCCCCTTTGTCTCGTTCCCCCATTAAAATCTCACCAGGTGGAACCATGTTGGTTTGGTGTGCTCTTTCCCCACGGGTGCGGCCAATATTCTAATATTATTAACAACTGATATCTGATATTAATATCTGAGATTAAATAATAACAATCAACCCTTCAGAAGACACATGGTGCCACTTTGCTCCTTATCAACTACCCTATTCCATGGACCCAAGTGGGTCATCTAGTCTGACTTTCTGGTGCTCGTGTATACAAGCAGAGCCTTGAGGATAAGGAAGGGAAAAAAAAGGAAACTTCTCTCTCCTGATTGTGTGTTTATGTATATTCCAAATCCCAGAGCATAAACAGACAGCTGTAAGCATTATGATGAAGAGGTACATGTATACACCATGATCCCGCTTCTAACACACCAGCATCAGCACCAATCATTGATCAAGGTAGAAAATACAAGCATGTGAGTTGAGAGGTTTCGGCCAGTGAAGTATCTGCAGGAAGGACTTACGTTCCGATCACCAGCACCAATATAAAAAGCCAAGTGCGGTGCTGCACACCTGAAATCCCCAGGACAAATCAGCTATGGTTTCACTAAATGTTGCTTGTTGGAGCAGGGGTCAGCAAATTCTAATCAAATAGTAAAGTTCTCTCTGATTGGACAAGAGGATCCCTGGGGCTCCATGGACAGCCATTCTAGCCAAAAAATCAGTGAGCTCCAGGTCCAATGAGACATCACCCTGTCTTAAAAAAAAATTAGAACAGCGATTGAGCAGACACCTAATATCAGCCTTGGCCTGCACACATACCTATGTGTACACATGAACACATATACACAAAGCCTAAAAGGAAAAAAAGGGAAGAGAGGAGAAGGAAGGAGGGGAGGAGGAGAAGAAGGAGGAGAAGAGGAGGAGGGGAAGAAGAGGAGGAGGGGAAGAAGAGGAGGAGGGGAAGAAGAGGAAGGAGGAAAAGGAGAAGGGGAGGAGGAAGAAGAGTGGGGGAAGGAGGAGAAAGAGGGAAAAGGAGGAGGAGGGGAAGAAGGAGAAGGAGGAAGGGGAGAAGGGGAGAGGAGGAAGAGGAGGAGGAGGCAGAGGAGGAGAAGGAGGGAGGGGAGAAGGGAAGGAGGAGGAGGGGGAAAGAGGAAGAAAAGGGGAGGAAGAGAAGGAGGAGGAATAAGAAAAAGAGGAGAAGAAGAAGGAGAAGGAGGAGAAAGAAAGAGGAGGGGGAGGAGGAGGGGAAGGAGGAGGAGGAAAGAGAGCAAAGGCAATCTGGACTTGCCGTCTTATAGGCTTCCCCTTATCCCCCTCTTTTCCTTGTTCTTTAGAGTATTGTGACCTGAAAACGCTGCCCTGTATTGAGAATGAGAAGCTGGGCTGTTGGCCTGCCCCCATTCCCCCTGCAGAAGGGGCAGCTCAGTTCCCAGCCCAGATGGGGAGAGCACAGAGGCCAGCCCACACCACTGATCAGATCTGATCTGCCATTCAGTTAAAGTAAAAGACACAAGTGTCCCTCACCTAAAGATTCATCGAATGAGAACCCTGAAGAAGTGAAACATGTAAATACCAAGATGGCCACCAGCGTCCACAGCGTGAAGACAACTCTCAGCTGGTAAATATTTTGGTAAAACTGGTCAAGGGAACAACTCATCAGCTGGTGTTCTCTCAAATGAGGGAGCCACAGTATCTCAGCGATGAGAACATTACTCTCTGATTGGAATCTGCTGACCCCCAGCTCACACAAGCAGCATTTAGCGAAGCCGCGGCTGATGATGCTTCCCACTCACAGATGCTGTTTAACATCATGCAAATGACCAGCAGGGAGGACCATTAGGTTTATGTTCGTCTTTTGATTCTACACCGTTGGGTAAGATTTTATACCAATTTTTCATAGACTCTGAGGCAAAGCTGTCAGCCATTTCCAGGAACAAAATAGAATATACTTGTATAGCATTTCTAGAGTTAAAAAAAAATCCCACTTGTTAAGTACTGATAATAAGGGAACCCTTAGGGAGACTTAGTAACTGGGAATCCAGCTGGTGGCACGGCTTGGTGCCGAACACTCCTAAGACAAAGGCGTTTGCATAAGAAGAATACTATGAGGAAAAAAAGAACTATAAATGCCTTGGTTTTTCCCTGCTAATGGGCCAAGAACCTGAAGCTTGGTAGGTCAAAGGCCTTGGGGGGGGGAGCCTAATGCAAAAATAGACACGGAACTAAAGCTAGATGCTTATAGTTATACCCAAAGATAATGCATCTCTCGACCCTCAGCAGAGAGATTTCCTCCCCCTAGTAGATGGTGACTAGCAGAGACCAACAATTAGTCACTATGCAGAGCGAGCATAAGAGATTACAGAGTGCTCATCCCGAAACGGAACATCTACATCACACCTCTTCCCCGCATGGCTCAGGGGTCATTGAAGGAGAGGGGGTGACAAGATCGTAAGATGCAGAGGCCGCGGATGGCTACAGACAAGTGGTAGTGTTCAGCTGCACGCATTAGCTCACAGCAATTTTGATAGCAGATGCAGAGCCTGAGAAAGACCAAACTAGACAAGAGTCCAATATGGAGGGCTGAGGTGGTCAGGAAGTCCCTTCCCCAACTGAGAGTCTATTGGCAATTGCTAGCTGTTAGGACGAGGCCACAGTTGTCTTCGAGGTTTCAGACCCTGGGAGGCGACCCAAGCTCCAGGAGATGTCTCCCCATGCTCATGCTGGCACTGCTAAGGGGACTCAAAGGGGAAGGAGAGGGAAGAGAGCACATCAAGTTGGGAGGAAATAGTAGTTACAGAGGATGAACTGAAGGGGAAACAATAGGGGGTGGACTTGACCAAAACATCTCATGTGTATATATGAAATTCTCAATCGATAAAAATGAGCGTTCTCCGCAGAAAAACCAACCCTGGCTCTCACTGGCAGTGGTAATGGTAAGTAAGGTGCACCCACCCATCCCTGCCTTCAAGCCTCTTTGCCATTCAGCAGTAGCCTGTATCTCCAGTGCGGTCTCACACTGTCCCACACTCCAGTCTTACTGGACTCGATCCCGTTTTGGTTATGTCCCTTCTCCCATCTCTGACCTGTTGTGGCCTCTTCCCATTTGTACCAAGCCAGGGGTGATGGAGCAAGCCTTTACTCCCAGCATGCTGGAGACAGGCCGAAGCAGACAGATCCCTGTGAGTAGCAGGCCCATCTGGAGTACAGAACCGGTTCGAGGATGGCCGGAGCTATGTAGAGAGACACTGTCTCAAAAAGCCAAGCCAAATTAAACCAGTCAAACAAACAGAATCTTCCCAGAGCCAGACTGCTTAGGGCGGAGTTCCAGGTGACCACACAGTCGCTGTACCATGGTGGGCATGTGTATTAATCTCTGGGGTCTGCGTTTCATCATCTACAATTAGAGCTAGTATTATCAAATGAGCTTGATGTGAGAGGTGAGACGGTTTTTCTGAAACAGAGCCAGATCCACCCAACCCCCTCCAGCTCCCTGGAGCTGTCATCTATGCAGCTCACTATTGGGCTAGCCAGGGGTAGCCTGCATGAGGCCCAGAGGCCAAATACGGTAGAAAGTAGCTGGGAATTCTGCCTAACAAAGAAATTGTACGCTTACTTAAAATTTTTTGAGATTTTTTTTTTGAAACTTTGCAAAGGATATTATGTCACAAGTTCAAAGGTTAGTCATCCCTTCTTGGGTAGATTTTTTTCTTGAGTGGGGAGGCCACTTCAGCAGGGTTCTCATAGTTATCCATCGATAATAATTAATATTTGTATCCATTAATTCTGACTTTAAACTTGGCTTAAATGATTAAATATGAATGTATATGGCCAAACATCTAATATGCAGCTTACATATTGCCCCACTTCTTCACTTCTACACCGTACTAGGAGACTAACTTGATGGAGTTGGGGTGACATTCCTCCACACTCTTTCACATGGAGCTGTCTGGCCATTGTCTCTCCTTGACGCCTGTTGCCCTCTCAGCCTGTGGGCTTCTCAAATTCATTATCAGGGAGCAGGTCCTAGAACAAGAGGCTAAGCAGATAGGACTTACTGGGACTGAGATCCCAGGAGATTTGACACGGTCATCTGTTCCCTGCTGGGACACTGAAAGTGGCTCTCATGCCCTTGTACCTAAGGGAGAGCTCCATATAAGGGAAGGCCAAGCAGGCCTGTGAAGCTGCCTGAAGTGTTTCCTGAGGCTGTGTAGCCTCCAGCCTGAGGGAGGGAGCGGCACCTCTGGCAAGGATTCCAGCACACTTCATCCAACTCCAGCCATAACAAAGCATCAATTGTTAAACTCCAGAGCACCCAGCTTCTTGGGGCGGTAAAAGCCCACATTCTGTCTTTTTACTAGCTCAGGGGCAGTTGGCTTTCTTGCACTGTTTTGGATGGAGTCATAACACAAATAAACTACATTCTGGCCTCTGAATGTATGAAACCCAAAACTGGAGTACAGTGTGGTCACTGTCCAGCAATTTAGATGGCCGTGTAAATCAAGTGCAGAAGCCAGGAGCCTGACAGCTGCCCCTGGAAGGCTCCTGAGACTGAGAGAAAGGCTCTTAGGAAGTCTTTACTGTTGGCCACTTTCCCCCTCAGTGTGTTTACTGCTCACAATTCAAAGACCTTTGCCTGTTGTTCCTTTTTCTTTTTAATTGTTGCTAAAAATCTAGTAGCCAAGGGTAAGAAGATGGTTTGGTGGTAAAAATCTTCTCATAGAAATGTGAGGACCTGAGTTCAGACTCCCCAACATCTACATAAAAAGCCAAGTGAGCAGAGAGTCTGTAATCCCAGCTCTGGGAGAGGTAGAGACAAGAAGATCCCTCCTGTTGGCTGCCCAAACTGCCTAGCCACATTGGCAAGCTCCGGGCCAGCCAGGGACCCTCTCTCTGAAAACATAAGGTGGAGAAGCTGTTGAGCTGCATACCTGACATGGACCTCAGGCCCTGTCATACGTGTGCACAAGTATGAACACATGTCCATTCTAAAATGGTCTGGCAGCTGAATACCATGTTGTACATCTAAGTAGGACTGAGGCTAGGAGAGGTGCGAGCAATTTATACTTTGCCACTCCCCTCTGGCTCTCCTTGAGATCAAGTAGGTATATGTGTATGACATGCTCATGCTTGCGTGTACACACATCATAACACACAAGAACACATACCTCCTAACACGCACCCTGTAACACACACAACATAACACACACACAGGGGTGGGGCATGGGGGTCACCAGAGGTGACTTCAGAGGTTTAGGAAGGAAAGAATTTAGGCAGCATCCCCTCAGCCAAGAAATTACCTCTGAGAAGAAGGGAGAAGCACAGACTACACGTTCCATCAATGGGTGTGGTGGTGTGCACATGATAGAAACCTTTGGTCCTCTTGAGCCTCAAACTCCAACCTTTCCCTGAGGACTAGAGCAGGTGGAGTCCAAGAGGCCATGAGGTCCTGATGTAAACCTTCTATTCTCTCCAACTCAAAATTCAAAACCTTTCTCCAAAGACTGTGACAGGTAGCATCCCAGAGACTGCCAGGTCCTGACGTTACTGTGAGAACACTGGCCGTTCTCATAACATCCCTGGAGTCTGCTACTGAAATGCAGCAAGCACAGTGAAGGTCTCTGGGGAAGAGGGAGACACCAACCGTAATTTCCTTGCTTTATTTCCATTGAGATGATAACACGGTAGCTTGTGAGTTTAGCTCTTCTAGCCTTCAAAGTCCTTATGAATTCATAAACAACACGGTCTAGCAGAGACCCACCAACCTGCTGACAACCTTCTGCTTCAAAGAAGAAAGAAGCTGAGGCAGAGATATGGGGAGGCTGGCCAGCTGCGCAGTGAGCGATACTCTGACTGGCGAGACCGTTCTTCATCCCGGCGAGTGTCTGGACTGAGAGAAACATGTTCTGTGCTCTGCCCTTTATCATGGTTCCTATTCTGATTATTCTTGAAATGACTGTAATTTTTAGGTAGAAATTACAGTCTTTGCTCTTTAACCATTTCTCCCATTATTCGTGTACACTTTCCCCTCTCTTTACACTGTGAGGGTAATTTAAATGTATTGCTTCCCGATAACGATTTAATGCCAGTGTCCAGCTCCACGGTTATTGACCATCTCATCAGAATTTTACTTGTGCTCCTGGATTTCTAGCCTTCAGACTCAGGATCTATTTTGCATTTCTATTGTACTTTGTCTGTTTCTCCCCCCATCCCTATGTCCCTGCGGTTTTCTATTTCTGCTTTTACAAAGGTCAACTAGGACACAAACGAAAGAACACACTCATAGATCAAGAATGGTGAAGAAGTGGAAGGGGAAGCCCTGGGTCCTGCTAAGACTGAACCCCCAGTGAACTAGACTGTTGGGGAGAGGGCAGCAATGGGGGGAGGGTTGGGAGGGAACACCCATAAGGAAGGGAGGGGGAGGGGATGTTTGCCCGAAACCGGGAAAGGAATAACACTGGAAATGTATATAAGAGGGGTTGGGGATTTAGCTCAGTGGTAGAGCGCTTGCTTAGCAAGCGCAAGGCCCCTGGTTCAGTCCCCAGCTCTGAAAAAAAAAAAAAAAAAAAAAAAAAAAAAAAGAAATGTATATAAGAAATACTCAAGTTAATAATAAAAAAAAAAAAAGAATGGTGAAGAATACACTTTGTCATTTGCTGGAGTTATTCAGTAATCATTGCTGAGTTTTTGCGACAAGAAATATGCTAACTCTTGATGCTGGGGACAGAAACACAAACAAGAGTTGTCTCTGACTGTCAAAGTGCATGTGTGTAAATGTGTACCCAGTTACATATCGAGAAGGCCATGTTCAGGGGCTGGAGAGACGGCTCGGTTGGAGAAGTGCTTGCTCTGCAAGCATGAGGACCTAAGTTCGGATCCCCAAGCGTTCACATGCAAGGCTAAACAAAGCAGCATAGTTTGTAACCACAGTCATGGGGAGGTGGAGACAGGTAGATTCCTGGGATTTACTGACTAGCCAGCCCGGCCTAGTTCCAGGCTAATTCCAAGTCAAGTGAGAGATGCTGTTTCAAAACAAACAGACAGCAACAAGAAGATGTACAGTGTCTGAGGGATGACACACAAAGTGGACCTCTGGCCTCCATACGCCTGGGCACAAACACATGCATGCCCATGTATACAGGAACACACACATACACCAATTACATGTTAGGAGTAGGTATCGTACGTAGCTCAGTGGTAGAGCATTTGCCTGATGAGTCGAATTCAAGTCTCAAACCTGGGGGAAATCTCTACCATTCATAATCATAATCCCAATGCAAGGAAGAAAGTGTCAATTTTCATTAAAAAGACCTAAATCAGGGGTTGGGGATTTAGCTCAGTGGTAGAGCGCTTGCCCAGCAAGCACAAGGCCCTGGGTTCAGTCCCCAGCTCCGAAAAAAAAAAGAAAAGAAAAAAAAAAAAGACCTAAATCTTGGGGGGGGGCTGGAGAGATGGCTTAGAGGTGAAGAGCATTGGCTGCTCTTCAGAGGATCCAAGTTCAATCTCCAGCCAGGGTATGGTGGCTCACAACCATCTATAATGAGTTCTGGTGCCCCCTTCTGGCCTGCAAGCATACATGCAGGCAGAATGCTGTATACATAATAAATTAATACATCTTTTTAAAAAGGGCTTACATCTCAAGAGAGAATTGAGAACGCTGTGCATTTCCATTTGTTTACTTCCCGCATCTACAATAGATGTGTGCAGCACCTTTTCTACTAATTCTAAGAACAGCCGTCATTTTCACAGTTGGTTTTCAATGTAATTCTTTAAATAAAGTAAGGGCTCCCTAATCTGTACCTCAGCAGCCACACTCAGGATGTGGCTGGCCTTTTCAATGCTTGTCTTTTACGTCTGTGGACAGCAGAGGAAGAGTGGGGGTGTGATAAGCTCACAATCACCCCTGGGGGGCCACTACCCAGGCTGCAGATTTAGTGTAGCCCCTTGAATCAACCTATGTGGAAAACCACTCCAGGGGAGTGTAGACACTTGTGTCACAGATCCAGAGGAGTATAAATAGTTGTGTCACAGATCCAGAGGAGTATAGACACTTGTGTCACAGATCCAGAGGAGTATAAATACTTGTGTCACAGATCCAGAGGAGTATAGACACTTGTGTTACAGACTTTTTCTTCTTAGACCCATCTATCTGGCAAGTGGATGGAACCACATTTCTTGAAGTGCATTTATGGAAAATCCCCCTTTCCCTCGCTCTTGCTCGGGAGAGTCTCTAAAGCGGGCAGGTAGAGAAATGAGGGTCGAGGAACGACAGGTTGGCTGTCTTATAGGGGAGTAGCTGTGTCGGTACAAGGTGCAGGAGACATTCTCCTTTCTTGCCTCTCTGTGCTCCCCCTGCCCCGCCCCCAGCTCTGCCGTTCCCTCCAGGAGATCATGGGCTGTATGGCATCGTGTTTTCTAGTTCAGGGTGCACACTGCCTCTTGTTCGAGTCTTTCTGAGAAGTCAGAGGAGCTACAGCGGGGCTGTGCTCAAGACGCTCTTCCTCTGCTCTCCACAGATGTCTTTTAATCTTCCCTCTCCCAAATATGACAGGCATAAGTCAAAAATAGAAGCAAAGTTAACCGTGCAAGGGCTCAGCATATGGTTATGTGGTCTGGGTCAAAGGAATATATTCGTATTACAAACACCCTGTAAACCGGAGACTTACAAACTCAATGGTAACGGTCAAGGTCTGTGTGAGACCCTACAGAACAAAGACAAATGATCACATCACATGCTATGGGAGAAGGGAAGTCTCAGTCGCTAGAATTCAGACATTTATTCTCTCATTGAGTATTGGACGTGGGCTAAGCCTTGTCCTAGGTGCCGAAGGTGAGGATAAAATTGAAAGCAGAATATGGTTCTTGCTCTCAAAATAAACATGTGCATGTGGTGTATATGTGTTTTTAAAGAGCACACAAATGGGCTGGAAAGATGGTTCAGGGCGTAAGCTGCATACAAATGAGGACATGAGTTTAGATTCCCTAGCACCCGCTGCTTGTGGTATGAGCCCCTCTAATGCCAGCAACTGGGGAACAGAAACAGGTGTATCCCCAGGACTTATTGCCTAGGCAACTGGGGAGCTCCAGGTCAATTAATGAAGCACCCTGTCTCAAAAAAAAAAAAAAGAAAAAAAGATGGAGAATGACCAAGGAGGACATATGACTTCAACCTCTACCTTCTGCAGGATAATGCGCAGGTGAACACATGCTCCTCACACACGGACATGCCCACTCTTATGGTACACACATGTGCACACTATAAACTAACAACTATGATACAAAGCAAAAAAGTGTGCATGTCCTTAAGAAAGTCTTCAAACTTCCCAGTGGTTCCCAGCGAGCTTAGGGAGAGGTGTTGTGTCCTTGTGGCTGTCATTATTTGACTCTGACGGATGTCTCTCTGCCATCAGGATTCCATAGGAAGACACAGGGAGTAGGCGATGAGAAATTGAATACCCAAATCTCTCTACCATGTTTCTGCAGTCACAAAAATCTATGCAAGCTGGGCTTCAGAACTAAACCTAAATGATCAGACTGACAGGACCTACAAGAGTGTTAATCAGGCCTGGGGAGATTGCTCAGTCTATAGAGTTCCTGCTATGCAGGCACAAGGATCTGGGTTTGAATCCCCAGAATCCATGTAAAAATCCAGGAGCAGTAATATGCTCCTGTAACTCCAGCACTGGCGGGGGAGGGGAGGCAGAGTCAGGCCCAGCCATCAAAAAGTCTCAAATATACAGGTGAACAGAGATACAGGAGACACACCTGATGTCAACCACCGGGCTCCACATGCATGCACAGTCTAGATGCATACATACTCACAGGCACCCATGTACGCACACCTACACTAACAAGTACGCACATCACAAAGATTAAAAATTTAATAAGATAAATCAGATTTCATTTCAACCAAAATTTCTGCCCTTCAAAAGGCAACACTATAAAAGTAAGCATATAAGTGGGAGGCCTGAAAAAAAATATATATATATAAAATTGTATAAGTATTATATATATAGTATTTATATGTGTTATATATAGTACATATTATATATGTACATATTACATATCTATCAATGTTGTGTAACATGTAACATGTATGTGTAACATGGTATGTATAACATATATAGAAAGATGATGTCTTTACTTATTTTCTGATTGTTTTGATAATATAATCTGACAAAAACAACTCCAAAGAGAAGGGCTTATACTGGCTCACAGATCAAGAACACATTCCATCATGGTGAGGGCCTGCAGATGACAAGAGCTTGAGGGAACTGGTCACATCACATCCACAGTCAGGAAGCAGAAAGCACCAGGTGGTCATGCTTAGCTCACGTTCTCCTTGTTAGACAATCCAGGACAATCTAGGAAATGGTGGTGCCCACTTTCGGTGTGGATCCTCCCACCTTGTTTAACCTAGTCAATATCATTCCTCACAGGCATGCGCAGAGGTTAACTAGTCCCTCCCGGTTATGCCTGGAGATGTGTGATTCCAAAGCCTTGACAACTAATAATAACCCTCGCTGACAAATGGGGAAAATGTAGATCTGTCAAAGGACTCCTATTTAAAAGACGTCATTGAAAGGCACTGCACTGAGGAAGGACATGAAGGGGCAGGCAAGGTGGTTCAGCAGATAAAGGTATTTGCCATCAAACCTGAGCATCTGAGTTCAACCCCTAGACTTATGTAATGTACCCTAAAGTCCACACGCACACACACACACACACACACACACACACACACACACACACACAGTTTTAACAAGAATGTGCCAATGCACAAGGGCCCGGATGCAATCTTTGCTGTTGACGTGTGAAAAACCCACAGGAGTGAGTTGTATTTCAGGTTTTCCAGAATGAGTAGAGCAGAAGGAAACAAACCCACAGGTCAGAACCAAATGTCCACACGCTTGAGGAACAAAAGTACTATTGCATTCCGATGACAGGAGTGTAGATGCATACCAGCATTTGGAAAAAAGATGTCACTCGATGATGTAGCACGTTGCTCCCAGGTGTGCATCTAGGAGTGGTGGAAACAATATTTACAAAAAGATGTGCTAAAGAATATTCACAGCAGCTCTATTCAAAATAATTCCATATGGAATCTCAAGATGAATCAAATGAAGGAGGATAGAATCCCATACTGGAGAGGACTTAGCCAGGTACAAGTGGGAGATGCATGATTCTCTATGACATCACTATGTATTAGTGAGAGATGGGTGGGTCTCTATGACATCACTATGTACTGATGAGAGATGGGTGGCCTCTATGACATCACCCTGAGTGAAAGAATTTAGATTCAGAACATTGTACTTCCTGATTCTAGAACAATGACAGAGTCACAACACTGGGATGACCTGTAGGCACGATCTGGTTTTACACCACAGCTATAGAGTGTAGGTAGCTGCCAAAGTTCTGCAGAATAAATGCTTAAGATCTGAATGAATTCTCAGTCCAATTTCAAAAGCTTAACTGAGTAAAGCAAAAGGCCAGTGCTGTCTTGAATGACATAGGCCCTGCCACCTCACCATCCACCTCCCCATCCTTCTTCCCATCCTCCTCCCCAGCCACCTCCCCAGCCACCTCCCCATCCACCTCCCCCTCCACCTCCCCAGCCACCTCCCCAGCCACCTCCCCAGCCACCTCCCCCTCCACCTCCCCAGCCACCTCCCCAGCCACCTCCCCATCCTCCTCTCCCTCCATCTCCCCATCCTCCTCCCCAGCCACCTCCCCAGCCACCTCCCCATCCTCCTCTCCCTCCATCTCCCCATCCTCCTCCCCAGCCACCTCCCCAGCCACCTCCCCCATCCTCCTCTCCTCCATCTCCCCATCCTCCTCCCCATCCACCTCCCCAGACACCTCCCCAGACACCTCCCCCTCTAACTCCCCATCCTCCTCCCCAGCTACCTCCCCATCCTTTACATTATTGCTATCCTCTGTGTTACCCACTCCACAGGAGCCGTGCTGGCCCTCTTGTGTCTTGAGTATACCCAGCAGTCTCCTGACTCAGGGACAAGCCCTTGGTGTTGTCTCTGTCGAGTACAGTCTTTCCCAACCTTCCTAATGCTGAGACTCTTCAATACAGCTGCCGTGCTGACCTCCAGCCATAAAATTATCCTCATTGCTACTGCATAGCTCTAACCTGCTACTGTTGTGAATCACAATGTCAATACCTTTGTTTTTCAACGGTCTTAGGTGACCCCTGTGAAAGGGCCATTCGACACACACCCCCAAAGGCGTTGCACCCCAAAGGTTGAGAACCACTGTCTAGATTCGATTCATACACCTACACAACTTGTTTCTCTCCTGCTATTGGATGTGCACAAACAGCACGCTAGCAAAGACTCCTTCCTCAGCCATTCTATCTAGACTACAAGTGTTCCCCACTCCTTCCTATCCGAACACACTCGAGTTGGCCACAGCACTCATCAACACCTAATGCATAAAAATGTCCATTACACCGGTCTCTACTGTCTACCTGTGTCCTCTGGAATGGGGACCTCAGCAGCAGCGACTTTCATTTGCCAATGTTTCCTGAGCAGCTAGTACCGTCTCAGGCCCGGAGGAAGGGTCTGTGAAGCAGTTACTGAACGAGTACAGGAGCACGTGAGTAGGAGGTGACGGTAGAACAGATGAAAGCCATCACCTTTTGCTTTTTAAAACTGAATCTTCTCTTTCACATGACAAGTCGGAACACTGCATTTTAAGATCCAGATAAAATGAATAGCAGATGTGTTGTAGGAAAAATAAACAGCCTACTTCAAAGAACCCTGTGATACTTTCCAGGACCTGTGTAGCCAGCTCAGACACATGTTTTAAGATGAGAAGTGGAACAGGCTGGTGTATGAGGCTGTCTTTTGTGTGCGGGCTGGAAGTTCCTGGGGCAGAGACGCCCTGTGGTGACCGAGTCCTACAGTCTCTCCCTGTGGTGACCGAGTCCTACAGTCTCTCCCTGTGGTGACCGAGTCCTACAGTCCCTCCCTGGGGTGACCGAGTCCTACAGTCTCTCCCTGGGGTGACCGAGTCCTACAGTCTCTCCCTGTGGTGACCGAGTCCTACAGTCTCTCCCTGTGGTGACCGAGTCCTACAGTCTCTCCCTGGGGTGACCGAGTCCTACAGTCTCTCCCTGCGGTGACCGAGTCCTACAGTCTCTCCCCTGTGGTGACCGAGTCCCAGTCCCTCCCTGTGGTGACCGAGTCCCACAGTCTCTCCCTGGGGTGACCGAGTCCCACAGTCTCTCCCTGTGGTGACCGAGTCCTACAGTCCCTCCCTGTGGTGACCGAGTCCTACAGTCTCTCCCTGGGGTGACCGAGTCCTACAGTCTCTCCCTGTGGTGACCGAGTCCCACAGTCTCTCCCTGTGGTGACCGAGTCCCACAGTCTCTCCCCTAGGGTGACCGAGTCCCACAGTCTCCCCTGGGGTGACCGAGTCCTACAGTCTCTCCCTGGGGTGACCGAGTCCTACAGTCTCTCCCTGTGGTGACCGAGTCCTACAGTCTCTCCCTGGGGTGACCGAGTCCTACAGTCTCTCCCTGGGGTGACCGAGTCCTACAGTCTCTCCCTGGGGTGACCGAGTCCTACAGTCTCTCCCTGTGGTGACCGAGTCCTACAGTCCCTCCCTGTGGTGACTGAGTCCTACAGTCTCTCCCTGGGGTGACCGAGTCCCGTGGTCCTTCCCTGGACCAACGCTGAGACTGGCTGTACAGCAGCCACAGTCAGAATGGGATGCCCGGAAGTTATTGAAATTGTCTAATACAAACTAAGGGGGCTGACGGGCTTCCCGAGTTTCAACCTGGTCTCATGGTGTGGGCTGGCTCTGGATCCCAAAACTAGTTTCTGTCACCCTTCAGTAACCTTAAGTGATCAGGTAAAAGTTCATGCTCCCTCAACAAGAGTAGAGAGGGCTCAACTAGAATAGGCTCAAGATCCCTCTCCAGATCTTAAATGTTTGATTCTGCAGCATACATGCCTCTAGATCACTGAAGCACTCACCAGTTGTAACATCTACATTAAATTAGAAAAACAGACATGTTATGGGCTGGAGAAAGGGCCCGGTGGTAAGAACGCCGAATGTTCTTGCAGAGAACCCAGGTTTGATTCCCAACACCTGTGTGGTGGCTTGCAAACGTCTGTAACTCCAGTTCCAGGAGATTTGACACCTTCAGGTCTCTGTGGACATTGTATGTACAATGCCCAGATATATGTGCAGGCAAGAATATCCATACACATAAAAAATTAAGGGGGATGCATACTATATACATACATGCACATTACATATATGTGTGTGTGTGTGTGTGTGTATGTGTGTGTGTGTGTGTGTGTGTGTGTGTGTGTGTGTGTGAATCCTGTCAGGTGTCATGCTGGGAGCTCAGAACAGCTGCACCTTTGTGCACAGGAAGTAGAGAACACCTCACCATCCACAGGACACAGGGCTCAATAAACTGGCAGACACGTAATGAAGAAAAACAGCTCACTGGTTACAGGGGCAGAATTCAAGTGTCTGGTGCTGAGCGGTTGTGTGGCTCTGGCTGGCTGTTCAACACTTCTGGGCCTGTGTAAAAGAGACTAGTCTGAGAGTTCAGTTCTCTGGAAACAAAGTGTCCAATAATTTCTGTGTTCCTAGTAACTATTCTCTGTTTTCCTTTGGAGGCTATATTCCTTTAAAGCTAAAACAGCAAGACTGCCATGGGGCATGTTTTCCTAAGTACAACATTTAAAAATGCTGCCATCCAAACATTGAATACTGCATAGAAATGTGACTGGTGTTTGCATGTGGGCTAAGTCGTGACCCTGAGACCTTGATAATGGCCACGACTTAGGCCTAACTATTTTTGCCAATTTCCTAATTTCTCTGAATAAAGATAAATTTACTATCTTTATTTCTGTCTATTTCTCAAGAAGAAGGAGCCAATCCCAAAGCCTTGCCTGAACTCTTCTGACTTCCGTAGGCGGAGGGCAACCGTGAGAAAACAGAAAATGAAGACTCAATGTTTCCCAGAGCTTTGTCTTTATCTTTAAAGGGAAAATGGGTCCCTGTCTCCCAGGCAAATGCAAGGCCATATAGGAAAAGTGCACAGCATAGCCAGCAAGATGGCTCAGTGTGCAAAAGTGCTTACCATACAACCCTGATGGCCTGAGTGGAAAGAGAGGATAGAGTCCTGAAAGCTGTCCTTGTTCTATAGGCAAGTACCATGGTACATATGCCTCACACTCAACCACTTATATCATATACAAACACATAATAATAATAATAATAATAATAATAATAATAATAATGATAATAATAAATAACAAAATTCACACAGAAAATATACTATCTTCAATTTTATGTTTCATAAGCAATTCTTATATGAAGGACATTTTCTGTTCAGACGGCAACTGTATAATGACTGTGACTCTTACTTTCTAGACGATTCAGTCAAGAATTTTCACACGCTAACACCATACTTAGCAAATTGTTGTTACCAGGTCTCAGACTTTGGGGGTGGGGTGGGGCTGGAGCACCTAAATGCAACATCTTGGGGGAAAACCCAGTTAGAACAAAACTCTCAGTTAGATGGAGGCTGCCCATTTAAACAGAAACCACCTGGTTGAGCAGGTCTCTCTGTTGGTTCTTCAGGAAAAGCAAGCTTTGGAGTCCAGTGGATGAACCTTCAACAGGTTTCCAAAACAATGTGGTGTCAAACTTCACTATAATTATGTCCTGTGATAGACAGACTGGATTCTTGTTGGCCTGTCAATCACTTCAGTAAGTGGATCCAGCTAAGCTGTGCACAGCCCCAAATCCGTCATGATCCCACCTCTCTTCCGCCATCCACTCCACGGGTCTGGCTTCCTTCTGGCCAACATAGCTCCATGCACCATCTCAGCAGACAGTGGTAGCCGCTCCCCTTCAACCATGTCTCTTTTCAAACACACTCTGGCAGTGTCAGTGACACTTCCTTGCACGATGCAGCCAGATCTTCCCCTTGGCCTCATGGCTGTGGAGTCAGTGAGTCCATTAATTACTTCCCTCAAGATTTTTAAAAGACATGGTCCCAGCTATGTTAGCATGGAATCCCCTGGCCACTTTCTCTCAGCTGTGGTGAGCACTCAGGGTCCCTGGGAGATTGGTTCTTCACATTGTTCACCCTGACCATCGGTCCTTATACCTTTTGTGACTCTGTAATGAGATGACTCCCCTTGGGAGCCCTTGAGCTTGTTTTTCCTGATCCAGAATAGTCACCACTTGTCTTCTTAATGTAATGTCTTGGATTTGGAATGAGAAGGGATACATCTTGGCCTCTCCCAGATAAGGAGATTAAAGGATATGGCATGCTGTCGTCATGGTCAGTTTTCATAAAGATGTTAAAGATTAGAATGACTAAGCTTCATGCGCTGATGATATGCACACACTGAGCCATGGCTCGCCTCACTAAGGCTCTATAACCGCTTCTTGTACATGGTTGGCTCTTTGCCTGTGCAGCGTGTTCCCAGCAATGCAGTCAAGGGGAGAAAGGGTTTCTACAACCCTCTGAAAGGGAAGGGACTATTCACTATACCTCTGTTCTCAGCTCCCACCAAAACAAGGACAATTCTTTTTGTTTGGTTGGTTTTCATTTTTGTTTTTTATGGCAGGGTCTCTTATAGCTTATAGCCTAGGCTTGTTTTGAACTTGCTATGCAGCTGACGATGACCTTGAACTCCTGATCAATCAGCTTCTGCCCATCAAGTCTTGGGATCACAGGCATACACGACTTATGCCCAGTCAGGGTGCCTCCCCTTGTTTGGATTATCACCTAGCCAGGGTGACTAAATGGAGTTTGATTATTGCTCATTTGTCTTAGATATATTAACCATTCTCCCATAATGAATCCATGCCCTTCATTATGCATGCCTTCCAATAAGCTAGCACATTTGATTTACGTGTAAAGGATCTATGGCTCCTATGCTCACTATCCTTACAGGGTTGGGGGATGGGGGAGACAAAGATTTGTTCTGTGTCATGTATTTATTCCCATGCCCATCCATAAAGGGATACATTTTGAGTCATTCCTTTTGTTTTGCCCCAGTTCCTATTTCTCATATAGACGAACATTTAGCAAGGCAAAACACAAGGGATTTGAACCCTGTTGATTGCCTATGAAGAGGCCTGAGCCTGAGTGGTTGGTGGTTTTCCAGATTTTAAGAACCAGTGTGAATTTGGCCCAGAGCCCATGAGCAGGCAATGACCTCAGCACAGACTAAAGATAACCACCGTGGGAGAAATATCTGCTTGGCTTTCCTTACATTTGGCCCTAGTCCCTAACGTTTGAAAACCAGGGGGATGCCCCATCCTCCCAAGCCCATTGCATACAAACAGAAAGTGAACTCAGATTCTCATGCTAAAACCAAGGAAACAGTGGCTCCTTTTCTGCTTCTCTTCCTCATTCTGATATCAGCATGGTGGGCAAGTGCAGACTTCTACCACGCCTTGGACCAGTACCAATGGGCACCCCCAGAAAAGTCATTACACATAAGTCAACTTGGATACCATCTTCCTTTTCCCTCCCCGCCCCCACCAAAGCACATTCATAAAGAGTACATTGTGGGGCTGGGGACATGGCTCAGTGATTAAGAGCACTGACTGCTCTTCCAGAGGTCCTGAGTTCAATCCCAGCAACCACATGGTGGCTCACAGCTGTCTGTTAACAGGATCCAGTGCCCTCTTCTGGTGTGTCTGAAGACAGCTACAGTCTACACATAAATAACTAAGAAATAAATCTTTTTAAAAAAGAGTATGTTGTGAAGTGAATATAAAGTGTGTATGTGTGCACATACGTGTAACATTTAAGTATGATATGTGTAGGATATAGTGTTTAGAAATACATCGTGAGCACCATTCCCTTCCCCATCCAAAAAAACCGCAGAGTGGGTTAAGGAAAAGCAATTTTTTTTTTTTTTTTTGGTCTTTCCACCGTTCAGAATCTCCCAAATGGCAGCAAATTCACAAGGTGGATCAGTTTTGAGAAGCAACTTTTTAATCATACATCAAGAAACTAAGACATCATAGCTTCACTCCATGGTTGACTTCTGTGCAGCTGTGGGCATTTCATTCATCTCTGCTGGACCCAGGTCCACAGCTTTACAATGGAAATTGTTCTGCTCTAGCCTCAGTGTGGCTGGATGACATGGTTTGACCTGGGATACTATTTTAGCCCATGAAGCTGCATTTAAAACAGAGTCCCTAGACGTAGGAAGTTTCAGGAACATGGATTCCTATTCTCCTCAGAGGATTCATTGGTTAAGTATACAAATACACACACACACACACACACACACACACACACACACACACACACACAAGAACCCTCGTTCTACTTAAGTTCAAGTTGTCATAGAGAAATGTCAATATGCAGGCCTGGAGGACTATAGCTAGAAACCAAAAGAAGAAACCAGGTGGCTCAAAAGATCAGATGACTTCAACTACAGAGAAGAAGCTTGTCGTGTGTCTGGTCTCCCCCAAGGCAACAATTGGAAAGTCAAGTGTTCTCATCTATCCTCTTGGAAAACAGCCTGGCCTACCAATCTCATGCTTGGAAAGACATTTTCCCCCAGGTCACTTGAGTAATATAACTGTGACACAACAGAAATGAAGATGCTTCTGTCTGTTTCTCCTGAGGTAAAGATGACTGAGTTCATTACACGGCCTGACGATGACTAGGTGGACGGGCCTTCTCTCCACAGCCACAAATGCCCTTGTCCATACTTCCAAACAACCCAGGAGTTAGACAATGTTAACAAATTGGAAATAGGAAGAGAGAAATTTTCTTTTCTCTTGCTCCTCTGCCGCAACTAGTCAACTTCCGTATATGAAGCTGCTGAAAATATCAGTGGTTAATGCGTATGAAATCAAAATCTTGTAGAAACTACTTAGCAAGAAACTACTCTTGTCTCTTCATACATTCTTTTTTTATTCACACTGCATCCCAATCACAGCAACCCTCCCTTCTCTCCTCCCTTCACCCCTTCACTTCTCCTTAGAGAAGCCCCCACTCTTGCACAAGACTCTCTGAGCACTGCCTGTTGTTTGACTGTGGGTCTTTGCATATGTTTCCATCTGTTGGTGAATGAAGCCTCTCAGGAGACAGCTAGGTTAGGTTCCTGTCTACAAGCATAGCAAAGTATTATTAATAGTGTCAGGGGTTGGTTCTCTGCCATGGGATGGGTCTCAAGTTGAGCCAGTCCCTTCCTCAGTCTCTGCTCCATCTTTAGCCCTGAGCATCTTGTAGGTGGGACAATTTGTGGGTTGAAGGTTTTGTAGATGAGTTGATGTTCCCTTCCTTCCACTGTAAGTCCTATCTGGCTACACAAAGCGGCCACTTCAGTCTCGTTACCCCTGCTGATAAGAATCTGAGCTAGGGTCACCCCATAGACTTCCCATAGCCTCTCTTATCCCAGTAGAACAAAATGGTAGCCTACAGAATGGAAAAAGGTCTTCACCAACTCTACATCTGACAGAGGACTTAATATCCAAAATATATATAGAACTTAAGAAATTAGACATCAACAAATCAAGTAACCCAACTTAAAAATGGGATACAGAGCTAAACAGAGAATTCTCTACAGAGGATTCTTGAATGGTGGAGAGGCCAAGGAGCACTTAAAGAAATATTCAGGGGTTGGGGATTTAGCTCAGTGGTAGAGCGCTTGCCTAGGAAGCGCAAGGCCCTGGGTTCGGTCCCCAGCTCCGAAAAAAAAAAAAAGAAATATTCAACATCCTTGGTTATTAGGGAAATCAAAATGACTCTGAGATTCTATCATATACCTGTCAGAATGGCTAAGATCAAAAGCTCATGTGACAGCACATCCTGGCGAGGTTATGGAGCAAGGGAAACACTCTTCCATTGCTGGTGAGAATACAAACTTACACAACTACTTTGGAAATCAGTTTGATGCTTTCTCAGAAAAATGATAATAGTTCTACCCCAGGACCCAGCTATACCACTCCTGGATTTATACCCAAATGATGCCCTACTATACCACAGGGACACTTGTTTAGCTATGTTCATAGCAGCTTTTTTGTCATCACCAGAAACTGGAAGCAACCCAGATATCCATCAACCAAAGAATGGATAAAGAAAATGTAGTATATCTATACAATAGAATGCTATTCAGCTATTAAGAACAAAGACATCACAAGATTTGCAATCAAATGCATGTGACTTGAGGATATTATCCTAAGTGAAGTAACACAGACTCAGAAAGACACATATGGTATATAACCAATTATAATTGAGCATTAACCATAAAGGGCAGGAAAACCATGATACAATCCACAGACCCAAAGAAACTGGGTAATAAAGGGGCCCAAGGGAGGATGTCTGAAGCTCACTCAGAAGGGGAAACAAAACAGTCATAAGAGATGGATGAAGAGAGGGAACTGGATGGGAGATGGGGTGAGGAAGGGTCCGGGGATGCTGATCAGGTGTGGAGGGAAACTGGAGAGGGCTGGGACCGGGAATGGAAATCAGTGTGGGGGGAGCACTCTTTGTACTTTCTTTTTCTTTTTTTTTCTTTTTCTTGGAGCTGAGAACCGAACCCAGGGCCTTGCGCTTACGAGGCAAGCGCTCTACCACTGAGCTAAATTCCCAACCCCTCTTTGTACTTTCTAAAGAACTTCTAACTCCAAATATTAAGATTCCTAGATTCGACAGAACTACCTTTGAAGAGAGGAACATAGTATATCTAACCTATAATGTGGTAGACATTCAAATGTGATCACTTTAAACACCTGAAATTTGGTAAGTTAGTTAGGACAACTAAGGAAATACAACTTAATATCATTAAACTGTAATGAGCTTAAGTTGAAGTGGGCACGTGCCAAATGGCTGCCTGTTAGCCCAGTTCTGTTTAAGCTTCAGTGTTTGGTTGTAATCTATTCTTTCCTTACTGGCTCCAGGCTGCCATTTATGGTGCATTACTTACTCCTAAGTGGTCATCTGGATTGATCCGTCAAGATAAAGCTGAAAGGGAAAAAATGACTACACAATTAAGAAAACATTTAAAGCTACTGCAGGGGGACAGGGGTGTTTATCTAAAAATGGTTATAATTAAGTCATGACTGTATCCTAAATGAAATGAGTACAAAAGGACCTCTAGGCTCTCCCAAGGAAAAGGGAAGTTAGCTATTATTGTGGTCTCCCCATTGAGCTTTCCTTAAGTCAAGGTTAAAGCATCTAGTGTCTCCTCTAGATTGCCATGAAATTATTCAAATGCAGCTATACCTCCCCTTTGCTGCAGCCTGTGCCTCACTGAGCATTCTGTTGGACTGCCAAGAGCCCATAATCCATTCACTATAAGCCCTTCCTCTGTGATGTGAAAGAAAGTGTGATTGTGACCAAGCAGCTGACAGCAACAACTTTCCATGTCCTGCCAATGAGACAGCAAACCCAAACATCCTTCCACCACCCTGTTATACAACCACCATCCCAGTAGGGGGAAAAAATGGAACTGTAATGCTTCCAGGTTGGTCCCCCAAATAACCATTAAATGCTGTGATTAACACTGAGGGGGACTGTCGGAATAGTGAGTTCCCTTCTCTGGGAGACAAAAGCTACAGTGTTATAAACCACCAGCCTTAGTGGGGACTCATTATAGTTCAGGGATACACCACAGATTAGGCAAAGACCCAACACACCAACTGCAAACAGAGAAGAGGACTAAAGAGGAGGACTCTTCTGTGAGTGTCTGCCTCCCCTCTCTCCTCATTTATCTTGCTCAGCCATTAAGCAAGATCCAGTGTTCCTTCCCATTCACTATTAAAAATCTATTACCCCAGATGTGCTATTGGTCATTGTAAGGTTTCCTGAAGATTCTTGAGGAGAGATGGAGGTGAGTGGCTTCCCCACACACTACACTTCGAACTGTCTAATATATGCTCTGTCTCTTTGGTGATCCTCTTTATCCAAACCAGCGGGAAGGAAGGAGATGACATGAATCCACTTTGGAGAAGCATAGAAATCACTTTGTTTCCCTTCTCTGGCTTTCAAGCCCTCCCTCCCAACCTTCTAGATCCCATCCCCTTATAGACACCAATGGGAGCATCCTTTTCAAAACTCTCTTATAGCCTACATTCCATTAGAGCACCTGTCTCAACCTGTGGATCAGGACTCCTTTGAAGGTGTCCCATATCAGAATCCTGTATATCAGATACATTACAATTCATAACAGCAACACAGTTACAGTTATGAAATAGCAACGGAACAATTTTATGGTTTGGGGTCACCACAACATGAACTGTATTAAAGGGCTGCAGCATTAGGAAGGTTAGGAACGACTGCATTAGGGTGAAAACACCTTACTTAGGCCTGTCTTCATGATATGAGGACTGCCTGCCCGCCACTTCACCTATGAGCACACATCCTTCACTGTACTGTCAGTGTGGAGATCTCCCCAGAGAACTCATGATCACATCCTACTCAGTCCTACAGGTCTTTGAGTCTGCATGGCCTCCACTACAGACATTCTGCAACCCCGATATTCTGAATGACTTGCCTTCCAAACAGAAAAGGGCTTCTCTGAAACCTGCAAGACAGATGCCTTTCCCTAGTAACCCTTCCACTGCAGTGAGCATCCAGCCTCCCCTGGCTTTCTTTTGCCCCTAGCATTCACCAGCATCCTACTTTCACCCTTCTTCCTACTTTACGAGATGGCCATGTTCTTTTTGTCCCAAGTAGAAGGTATACTTTGGACAAACAGGTTCTTTTTCTGTCTTGTTAACCCATATTCTAAACATCCGTGTGCTGGATGAGCACATGAACAAAATGTAACTCTTTATTAGCCCTTCCAGATTTACATGCAATACACCCATCCACGAGGGGGAGGAAACAAAGGTACCTTGGAGTACTATCATCCACCTTCCTTAGAGGGCAGAAATATGGGCAAACAAGACAAACTTGCAAGAATGGTTGAGAGTACTATGGGGCTGACTTGCATAGGGCAACACAGCTGTGATTACTGACTCTTTAACACCAATGCTGTTTCCTTCAGTCCACTTGACCTACTCAGTCTCCTGTGGCAATGCACCCAAGAGTTCTGGGGAAACCATGGCCCAAGGCACAAGGCAATTGTGAGGAGGCTGTTGTTCTATGATAGACTCACATGCTCATTGAGGGGGACACTGGTTTTTGCTCTGGTTCTCATCCAGCTTCATGAATAGGGATAGAATCAAAAGGCCACCCCATGCCTTGTTTAGCATTTCAAGCCAAAGTAAAGTAAAACAGTAACTTTCCCCCTCTCTCCTCTGACACAAAACAAATGTACAAGTATTTGCCTGTACCATTGCTATTAACTGTCCTTTTCCTTATTTGAGAACATGTTGAAGGTATATGTTTACTCTGCTATGGTTTATATCACAAACATTTTCACAATCTTTAATATTTAATGGCCACCAGTAATAAATTAGATTTGATATAACTACATCTGAGGTTCAGTGGGACAAAGGGCAATCAGACAGTCAGATTATGCAAAGAAAAGCATATTGTAACTTACAATTTCACTTTAATTTATACATAAGAGCAGAAATAGACAAATGGAGGGAAGGGAAGGAAAGGGATCAGCTAAAGGATGGGAGAGGGACAAGGACCCCTCAGGAGGATCCAACATGAGCCAAGTGCAATGACAGCATAGTGAAACCTGTTATTTTGTATACTAACAAAAATGATAAAAAGCAAGCATTGTAGCTCATGACTCATCTTATAAACTCTACAGGGTAGTTGCTTTTGGAATTAGAGTCATGAATAACTTTTTCCTTAAATGTTCTGGGGAGAGCGAGGTGGTGAGACCGTAGGAAAGGAATGAATTTCCTGAAAGCTAAGCTGTTAGAAGTGCCCGAGACTGTTACCCAGCACAGAGAAGAGAGCAACGTGCCCAGTAGGAGCTGTTTCCTTCCTGTGGCTTCTGAGCCCATTACTACGGACAGTCAAGGAAGAGATGGGGCCATTGGGGAAAATAACTTAAAAATCAAGACAATTTCTTCCGCCATCATTTGAAAACAGTTCTTCAACTTCAACCTTCTGTGCCTAAGGTAACCGGTACACACAATAGGTGTGTTAGTCAGCATCAACAGTACCCAAGACTAAGTCCAACTTATGTGATTAAAGTAACCGGTCCACACTAGGTGTGTAAGTCAGCATCTACAGTACCCAAGACTAAGTCCAACTTAAGGACACTTGGTTAGCACTGGGTAGTGACAAATTGGAAAACAGAGAAGGCACTTCAGGAATTGCTATCTGAATCTGTACTGAATGTTTCATTAGTATAGGAACATTGCATTACACTCTTCTTTTTCATGATATGTATATAAAGGTATGCATATATATGTTATTTGAGGTGATGTCACTGGCTGGAAAAGTATAGCCACCTCCACACTGCTAAGAAAGAGTAGAGTTCCTAACTTGGTGAGCCCATTTAACCTAACACTATTGGAAAAGATTATGAAGAAGAGGATATAACCCTTGAATCTATAAAAGAAAGTTAAGTGTGAGTTTTTAAAGAATAATTAATACTTTCATTAATTCTTTAAGAATTTCATACAGTGTATCTTAAAATTATTTTTGAGATTCTATTCCTTTTTGTTTTACGTGTATGGGTGTTTTGCCGCCATGTATGCCTGTTCACCACATGCATGCAGTTCCTGCTGATGCTGGAAGAATGTGTTAGATCCCCTCAGACACAAGATGGGAGATGTGCCTTGTTGACAAGGGAGAGCACCCCGTCCTGTAAGAGATGCCTTTCATAAGGCACAGAACAGATTAGAGATCTCTGCCAGGTCCCTCTTCCTTTAAAGGAGTTGCAGGATAGGCTCAGAGGCCACTGCTCACCCTCTTACTGTCCTGTGGTCATAACCTCACTTAGTGAAGGAGGCAGGGAGGAGCTGGGAAAAGCTCCCTGACTTTTGGGAGGTTTCTGGAGGGAGGGCTGCTGCTACTGTACTGAGATTTCTTCCAGCAGTTTTATTTCCAGATCTGGTTACAGATGGTTGTTAGCCACCATGTGGGTGCTTGGATCGAACCTGGAACCTCTGTTAAAGCATTTAATCCTCTTAACCATGAAGACATGCCCCCCTCCATATGGTATATTTTGATAATTATATTTAAACATTTCTAAACCCAGGGATACCTAGAAATGGTCTTCTATCCGTTAAGCCAACTGCAAATGCTCAGAAGCGCACTAATGACCAAAGAACAACAGTTAAACCTGTTGTAAAGGAGTTTTGTGACCCATCCTTGAGTTTCCGGTTTAGCAATGTGTCCCCAGACCATGCTCTAGAATAAGCCCTCATGCTGCAGGAGTCTAAAACCAGCAAGAAGGAACCTAACGCCTTCCAGAAAGGGCTCACTGTCTCACAAAAGTAACTGGCCTTGTATTATAGCCCAGGTCCAACTTCTGGACAGTAAGCTCAGCAGGACATTTAGGAACTGGGATACTTGTTTGCATTTTCTTGTGAAGATTTGCTACTGATTACCTACTGCCGGGCTGTCCTCCCGGAAAGATCGATGCTCAGAATTCATGTCTCCATTCCTTTGGGCTTTTCATTTCCTTTGACTACAATGCCTTTGATCCTTCCCAGAGAGCTCCTATTCGCCAGCAATGCCCAATTCCAACAGTCCCCTGTGTGTAGTGGCTTTCCAGCCTCTGCAAGGTACCTGATTAGCCACTTAGTGCATTTGTTCAGTAAGTATTTATTGGATGCCTACTTCCTACAGTCTCTATAACAGAGTCTAGAAATTCAGTGATACAAAGGCAGGAACCCTGGATGCTCTTTTATGAATACTGGGGGTGGGGAATCAAGCTTCATATACTTTAGAACTAACTCCTGCACACCCAGCCACAAATTCCCCAGTGTAAAATTCCTCTTCTTTAGAAAACAATGGTCTCCAGGGCGGAAACGCATGTGACAGCAGACTGTGATTCTGTGAAGATGCCAAATCCTAGCCATGGAGCTAGCTGGCGTTCTGGGAGCATCGCTCTCCCTGGGTTTGGGCACAGTGGTGAAAATGTGTGCGGTTTCAACTAATTCTCAGTTGAAGCTGTGGTCTATCATACTGCACTGACAGCAGAATTCCTCCTGGCCTTGTTGGTCAGGGTCAGATTTCTTCATTGAATAGAAGCCACCTGTGGAAGAGCCCCAGTCCCCGTGATATCTATGTTCTTCTGGCCTGCTCAGTACCTGAACTCCTTTTTACTGGCATAGTCAAAGGATCAAGAGATTTTAAACGTTGAAGAGGTATGTGTGTGTGTGTGTGTGTGTGTGTGTGTGTGTGTGTGTGTGTGTGTGTGTGTGTGTGTGTGTGTGTGTGTTTTCCTTTGGCTGAGGCTTAAGAAGGGACACCATCGATCATGGTGGGGGTAAAGAGGAAGCTGGTTAGATCATCTGCAGTCAGAAAACGGGGAGAAAGGACGGCAGGCACTCTGCTTGCTTTCTTGTCTTTATGTGAGCTGAGGTTCAGCCTGTGGTATAAATCTACCCGTTTTCAGGCTGGGACTTCTTACCTCAATTAACCAATTCTAGAACCTTCCTGGAAAACACACCCAAAGATTTGTCTCTTAGGTGATTCTCCGTCCTGTCAAACTGACAACTGATATTACCCATCACAGTACGCATCCATGTAAAGAACAAGAACCCAATTTGGAATGTGGTGGAGACCCAGATGGCCTGTGGGCTTCACAAGTAATTCACACAATGCTCATTGACAGAGGGAAGGTCTTAGTGGGAGATAAGGATAACTTATCAGCTGACTGCCAGTCGCCTTTGATAAAAGAGTCACAAATAGCACGGAATACAGTGCAGTAAAAATATCTTAAAAGTTCCCTCAGCGACAGAAAAAAAAATCCCACAGGCTTTTTGAAATAAAGTTGCAGCCAATAGGGACCAAAATAGTCCCCTTTGGGGCTATCTCAGCTTAACATGTTAAAATATCCCAAGACCTTTCCCAGCACATATATTATTCAAAGGTCAAAACATTCCCTGTGCAAATACCTAAAACATCGACAGGATGTTTCAGCAAAATGCCACATTAAATTATTCCTCCTGTACAGTGAAAGGCTTGTGTGCCAGAATGAGGAAACTGACGAGTCTAATGTATGACCCTCCAGGGCCAACGAGCTCTGGGAAGCCCTACTGGGGAAGATGAGGCCTCAACGAGGAGAAAAAATGTTCTACAGATTCCTGCATTAATATTTATCCCTGCCATAAGGTTATGTGTCTTTCCACTGATGATGTGACTTCTTAAAAGTCTGTAAGACTCTTGAAAATTCATGTGTGTGAAAAACTGACCCTGAACTCTTAAGTCAATGGGGCCTAGAAATTGATCCCACAAAGTTTCAAAATGTCCAAGTGCTGGGGTAAACGGCTTTAAGTGTAACTGATGGCAGGGATCAGTGGCTGTCACCAGAGTGGACTTCTTTAACACCCCTCTTCTGCAACTGTGAGTATCTTCCCTCTACATGTAGTGGCAACATCTGTCTGGCAACTTCCACTTTCATGGCTTCTCAACTCTAGACTGCCGGTCAGCACTGAGGTATGAACAAGGCGAGGAAAGCTGCTATCTCCTAGAGTCCCTGCTTCCCCATCTCTGGAGTGAGATAGAGAGAGACCAAAAGCTATACTGCTTTATAGGGAATGCTTAGCCCCAAGAAAAACTAAGAGATGATATTGGGGATGCAAATACCCCACTGATTATAAGAGACATACAGATTAGTGCTGGGAGATTCTAAAAGACGCTAGAGAGACAGCTCACTGGGTCAGGTGCTTGAGGACCTAAGTCAGATCCCAGCACCCATGTAAAAAACCAGGTATGATTGCACTTGCCTGTAAGCCCACTGGGATTTGCTGGCTGCAAGCCTACTTCCAGGATCAATAAAACATCTTGTCTCAAAGGAGTAAGGACATTAATGTTTTCCTCTGTGCACAGGCATTGGTATCAGCACACACACATGCGGGTCCATACACACACACACATACACATGCACATAGCACACATGCACACATAACATACACACACATGCATGAATACGTGGGTAAAATACACATTCATGCCCACACATGTACACACATACACACATACACACACACACACACACAAATACACGCATGCTCACACACACAGCTATAATGGTAAACAATTTTTAGAGACTCAACCTCATGAAATCAGCCAGCTTCATGGCCTCTCCTAAAATACCCTTGCTTCTGAAGAAGCTCAGGACTAACATACAGACTGATAATGAGAGCAGAGAGAGACAAGTGAGAGGCGGACACAAGAGGTATAGAGTGGAATTCCTTAATAGGAAGGAAGCCCTTTGCAGGACCCCGCATTCTTTCTCTGATATATACCAGGTGGCCTGTCTCACCCAGTAACTTTGAAATGTGAGTTTGAATTTGTTTTTTAGGAGAACACACAGCTAGTTATTTGGAACAATTTGATCTTTTTTGGTAGACTGTGTTCCCATAGCAGGCAGTGAGTTGCCAAGCCTGTAGTTGGGCCACCCAAAAAGAGAGTACAGATTTAAAACTTAGTTATTTGCAAGTCACTCAAAAACATTTGAACATTAACCACCATAACAATAAAAATATGGCTATGAAGTAGGGGGGAGCAGTGTAATCTTACTTTGTTACTTTTTCATTTTACATTACAAGTTTTGCCACCAGTAAAATGGGTCAGCGCCCACCAAATTGAATAAGGACTCCGCCCTGGGAGTGATGTAATGTACTGCCTGCCTCCCAGCTACCCCTGCTCAGGAGAGCATCTTCAGCTCTTCTGAAGAGAGCTTTTAACTAATCATCAGGGGTCCACATGAGATCGCGGAGAACCCTTAGAAATGACGCCATTGTATTGCCTCAGTTGACCCACGTGAGGGAATTTGCTCAAAGTCAGAACCGGAACCAGAAATTCACCTCCTCCCCCGGCTCCGTCCAGGCCAATTCCCCGTTGGATCATACCATCACGCTCATGGAAACCTCATCAGGATGACAGGACTCTGAGAGGATTTGTGACCCATGTCTAAATAACCTGAGTTAATTCGCCATCCCAGTCTCAGCAAAGGAAAAGGGAGGTCAGAAGGCAGAGGCCGAGACGCGAAAACTATTTAAACAGCGAGGTACAGCATGCCGACATCTACTTGCAGGATCAACGTGAGGTTTTTTGTTTTTTGGTTTTTTTAATATTATATTGTGGTCATATGGGGTTGCTCATACATCCAAAAGTAATCTTTTCCTCTTTGGTTGCTGGGGGCGGTAGGGGGGTGACGCGGGGTGAGGCGATAAGATGAGGTGAGAGTCCACGGCACTTGTGGACTCGGCTGTCCAGTAGACCTCTCTGTGGTGATGGAAATGTCTTAAACGTCACTGTTAAGTACACTAACCTCCAGCCACATGAAGCTACTGAGCAGCTACGTGGTGGCTGAAGGTTTCATTTACTCTTAATTAATTTAAGTTTATAGCCATCTGTGCCCAATAGCTACTCTGTTGGATCCCACAGCCCTAAATAAACGAAGCTGCCAAAACACATCAGCTTGACCTAAAAGTGTGTTCTAATTTAAGAAATCTGCAATAATGGATGTTGAAATCAGATTTCTCCGCAAAATACGGCCGTGCCAAAAATAACTATCAATCAGGGTTCTTTGGCAGTAAGTTTGTAGAAAGCAAACTCAACTAATGTTAACAAAAGAGGTGTTTTAGAATCATAGCCCCACTCCCATCCCCCATGCTTCCCCGGGCCCATCTTTGGAAGTCTAGTAAGCTGGGCTTTGAATAGCGATTCTCAACCTTCCTAATGAAGCCTCATGTTGTGGTGACCCAATCATAAAATTATTTCATTGTTACTTCATGACTGCAATTTTGCTACTGCCATGGATTGTAATGCAAATATCTATGTTTTCCGATGGTCTTAGGTGACCCCTGTGAAAGGGTCATTCAACACCCCCCCAAGGGGTAGCGACCTATAGTTTGAGAACTGCTGGCTTAGAGGCTGTACAGCCAGAGACAAGTTAGCCTCACCCCACAGAGCTACAGGCTAGCAGTCCGTGGCTTGCTCTGCTGGCCCACAGATGCTGAGCTCTGGATACATCCCCTAAGAGGGCCTGTCATTGCTACTCCTAGGAACTCCTGCATCTGCCGCCACCTCTGCCAGACTGACCTTGTGGTGCCTGCTGCTTTAAGCCACCAGCTTAGGACTCCAAGCCTAGGACAGGGACACCTGATAGGTTCAACCCAGCATCATTATCTTCAGTAGGTGAAAGGTAGGCTGGAGCGACCAGATGCTGGCTTCTCTTGTGGAAGGCAAACTCCCAGGCTGAGAAGTTTCCACAAACACACCAAGCGTCTATGGTATCTTCTTTCTAAGAACTAGGTCAACATGGGAAGGTGTGAAGTCTCTTGAGTGATGGTTAGAGATATAGAATAGAAAACATGGGAACTGGGGGGTAAGCAGAATATGTGTGTGTTTATGGGTATATATGCATGTGTATGTATTTATGTTTCTATGTTTTTGTGTATGACTGTATATGTGTTTGAGTATATATGTATTTTGTGTCTCTGTAGAGAGGTTGTACTTATTCTGCATGTATATGCATCTTTGTCTATGTGTTTGTGTATTTATATGTATTTATAAATGTATGTGTTTGTGTGGTTGTGTTTATGGGTATTTATATGTTCGTGTGTGGGGTGTGCATGTGTATCTGTGTATGATTGTGTACTTATATGTAAGTGTGTATATGTATTTTATGTATATGTTTGTATGTGTATGTGTCTTTTCTGTGCATATGTGTGCATATTTGTATTCTTCTGTGTATGTGTGTGTGCATATGTATATATGTGTGTATTTGCTGTGCATGTGTGCATGTGTTTGTGTTCTGTGCATTTTTATATGTACGCATGTGTATATATTTGTGTCTGTTTATATTTTCTATGCATGTGTGTGCAGATATAAAAGTGTGTCTGTATTCTTCTGTGCATGTTTATATTTACATGCATGTGTATATGTGTGTTTCTGTGCATGTGTGGCCTTATTGGAATCATTGTGAAACTCAATTCAAGGCACTCTAGCATTTTAATAGATTCTTTAATGTACTTTGTATAGTTTTTCCATCTCTTTGCTTCCTCCCCCTCCTCCTCCTCCTCTTCTCCCCTGCCCCTTCTCTGTTGTCTTGTTCTGGTGTTTTATTTTTAGACAAGTGTCCCTATATAGCCTGCACATGTTGGCCTTGATCTAATGATCCCCCTGCTTCAGCCTCCCAGGTACTGAGATTAACCTTTTCCTTTAACTGTATGTAGTTCTATGCCATATTTTTAATATCTGCATGGTGCTCTACCATATTATAGGGCCATTCTTTGAGCATCATAGTTGATCATGTCTTAATTAGGACAATGCAATTACCTGCAAAAGCCCTTAAGGATTGAGCCTGTTGACATTCCCTCATAGGAGGATGTGGGAAGGTCATCAGCATTGGATTGAGATTCCAGTCACTCCTTCCTGCCCCTCCCCCCCAGCTCTGTGTAATTCTACACCAGCTGCATATGATCCCAGAGTCCTGGGGGATAATAGAACGTGGAAAGTTAACTAGGCATTTCGGATAATTCTGTCTATGCAGCTCTAGGGAATTACCCATGCTGGGGTGAGGCTTTCCAGTGGTGTGGCAGTGTTGGGGTCACCAATCCCTTTGTTAGTAACCCCTTTAACTGTAAGTAAAAGCACAGTAAATTCGCCAGTTAAGCAAGCTGGGCCTCGGTGGAATTGTACTTTGGTCTGTTAACAGTGCTCTACCTGGATGTTTGTGGCTCCCCAAGGAAAGCTGACCCAGCCTTTGCACACTGCACCTTACTTTACTGAGCCAGCCTGCACAGCTGGTCAGTTAGATTGGCTGTACTTTTGGATTTACGTTTTTGCTCCAAGAAGCGCCCCTGTATTTCCATGTGTCCATCCTGTCATTCCTTTAGTCAAAATCACTAAGGAGGGCAGCAGCTCACATCAAAGGCAGGTGGGTGTGGCAACCTGCCTATAATTCCAACACACAGAAGGCCCAGACAGGAATCCCCAGAGCAAGCCAGCTAAACCAGACTAGCCCAGGTGCAGAAGAGACCCTGCCTCAACATGTAACGTGGGAAAACAATCAAGAAAATACCTACCATCAACCTCATGTTCCCACATCCACACATGTGCAGCAGCATACAAATATATACATGCAAACATGCAATGCACATGCACACACGCATCACCCATTGTGTGCATATGCAAAATTCCTAGAACTGTATTTATGGCTAAGCCTAGTTTTAATTTACATTTGCCAACTCTGCTCAAAGGTTGTAGCAACAATCGTTTGTTTTTCTACACAGAGCTGACTGGGACAGGATGAAGTAAATTGAGTTATCTTGACTTGAACACAAAACCTAAATATTTAAGGCCTGGTTAGGCTACAGAGTGAGTTTAAGGACAATCTAAGCAACTTAGAGTCTCTCTCTCTCTCTCTCTCTCTCTCTCTCTCTCTCTCTCTCTCTCTAAATCAAATGAAAAAGTTGTACAGACTGAGGGTGTGGCTCAGAAATAGAACCCTGTCCTACTGAGTTAGCTTCTCTATTGCTGTGACAGAACACTGACCAAAGCCCACTGCAGAAGAAAGGATTTATCTGGTTTACATATCCCAGGTCACAGTCTACCACTGGGGGAAGTCAGGGCAGGAACCTAGAGGCGGGAACCTGGAGGAACTACGACGGAGGACGTGGAAGAGCATTGCTTACTGCCTTGGTCATCAGACTTAGGTTCAGGTGGCTTTCTCATACCATCCATACCATTGCCTAGTGAGGGCGCCCGCAGCAGGCTGGGCCTGCCTACACGAATCATTACCTAAGAAAACACGTCTTGGCCACAGGACTCTCTGAGGGAAGCAACTGAGGGTCCCTGGTCTCAGGTGACTCTAATTTGTGTCAATTTGACCAAAACAAACCATCACAAGCCCCCGCCCAATATATGCAAATCCCTGGCTTCAATTCAAGCACCAAAAGGAAATAAAATGCAGCAAATGAGAGGAAGGAGGAAGGGAGGAAGGAAGGAAGGAAGGAAGGAAAGAAGGAAGGGAAGAAGGAAGGAAGGAAGGAAGGGAAGAAGGAAGGAAGGGAAGAAGGAAGGAAGGGAAGAAGGAAGGAAGGGAAGAAGGAAGGAAGGGAAGAAGGAAGGAAGGACTCGGTAATTATACAGGCAAAACAGCTAGGCACATAAAATAAAAAATAAAATCTCAAGAAGAGTTTTGTTGGTGGTGATTTAATTCTATTTATTAACCTTTGGAGGGTAGGAGGGAGAAGGAGTCTCATGTAACCCAGTCTAGCTTCATACTATGTCCCCGAGGATAATCTTGAACTCCCGGTCGGTCTGTCCTCGCCTCCCAAAAGACGGAATCCCAAGCATGTGCTGCCATCCCCATGAAAATCCCACGCTGTGGCCCTGGGCTGTGTCCTCGCCTGCAGGTGTTCTAGAATGACTTGAAGGCATCCTGTGAAAAGTAAGGAATAATACAGGAATACAGCACAGGTACTGCGGGGCCAGGCGCACGGTAAGGACTCAATCATGCCAGCCATTGCCCTGCTACACACGCAAGGCAGGAGTCTGGCGGGCTGTGCTTCACTCTGTGTCATTTCTCAACCCTCCCACAGTACCACGACATTTTAATTACCATACATTCATATACAGTCTTCTGATCTAGTAAAGCAAAACACTTTATTTTTCCTGCCTCTTCTCAGCCATTTATCCACACAAATGAACTTTCAACTCTCTTTGTGAAGTACCACAAAATCTCACTGGGATTTTAATTGAAGCGGTATTAATTTTTGACTATTATTTGAGGAAAGTGTAGCATCTTTACAATATGATTTTCCTGTCCAAGAACAGGGAGTTACTTTTTGTCCTGGTTAAATCCTCTTTTTACCTTTTACTGAATGTTTGTAGTATATATGTGTATATGTGTGTGTGTATGTATATATATATATATATATTAATGTGTATCTGATATACCCTTATTTTACTTGGCATTACTAATACTTCTCAATATTTATTACAAAGATTATATATATATATATATATATTTATAAGCATATGATATTAATGTGTTCTACCTCAGTCCACATATTGAACCTTCTTTACTACTTTTATTTGTTTTGGAGTTAATTGTGTATTTATTCAAAATATCTGCTCCCTTCACCAAAAGTTCCTCAACCCTCAGGACAAAATCTCTGGGACCATCATTCACACATCTCCAATATTTTAAAATTTAATTTAACCATGTGTGTGTGCACACCTGAGCACTGGTTTATGTGCATGTGTGTGAATATGTGCACATGGAGGCCAGAGGTCAAGGTTGTGTGTCTTGCCCAGTTTTCTTCCACCTTTTTTTTTTCACTGTACCAAGAACTCATCTATGAGCTAGACTGGCTGTCCATCAAGCCCCAGGACCCTCACTCCTCTACCTCCCCGGCACTGAGATGATAGATGTGTGGCTCCGTGCCTAGCTTTCATGTGGGTTCTAGGGATTAAGGCACTCACACTTGAACTGCAAGCACTGTGCAGACAAGGTTACCTCCCCAGTCCTCCAGTGCTTCTCCCTATAAAGAAGCATGACCGTAGCATCTCCCTTCTGCCACAGACCTGCAGAGGCACAGGCATGAACAGAGCGAGCCGAGCTAATAAATATGCTTCTTCCAGGATCGGTCTGTGCTGGTCTGGACCATGTCTATAGATCCATCCATCAGCCTTGCCCTGACAGACACAGCTGAACTTCAGCTCTGCCCACGTGCTCACAGCTCTTCTCAGCCATCGTGAGGAATGCCCTTTCCTCCTCATTCCTGTTCCACTGCTCCTTCAAGAGAGCTCCTTCTCTCTCCTCACAGCTCATGACAAGGACAGTACCCGCATGGCCTTCTCTCTGATCACCCATGCAGTTTGGGGTTCTCTCTTCCAAAATGTCCCACTGGCCTCAGGGATGACTGAGACTACACTGATTCATTGATTGGTCCGTGGGTCTCTTTTGCTTATTTCAGGTACGGAAGCCAGGGGGTATCGAGCAAACACTTGTCGAAGGATCACATACACTGAGCTGGTGGACGGGCATAGCAAGAGGGTATGTGTGGAGATAAACAGCTCTCTGGGCTGTGGCATAGGCGCTCACACTAGGTTTTACAGGTGCCTGTGGGAAAGACGCCCGCAGCTGAGCGAGCAGTCCTGCTTGCCTGGAGAAGATAGGTCTCCAAGCAGACACGGAAGAAGCTGCGGTTTCTGTCAGCTCTTCCCACCTTACTCTCTCTTTATCTCCACAAAAGAACCCAGAGTCAAAGGCAAAACTCCTATCCTTCTGAGGTTTTCTTTTTTTGTTGTTGTTTTGTTTTCATTTTATTTTGTCATGGGTTTTTTGTGTGCAAATGAGTTTCTGTCTGCATGTCTGTGCACTATGTGCACGAAGTGCCTCCAGCGGCCTGAAAAGGGTATTGGATTCCCTCGACCTGGGATGGTACCCAGATGGCTGTTAGCGACCATGTGGGTGTTGGGAACTGAACCTGTGTCCTCTGGAAGAATAGTCAATGCTCTTAACCACTGAGCCATCTTTTCAGCCCCATCTACCCACTCTTTTTTTTTTAAAGTGTGAATTCTATGGATATACCTGGTCTGAGGTCATTGTCTTGGCCATATTTGCAGGGTAAAAGCCCAGAAAGAGGATAACAGTCTTGGTCTGTTCAGCTTTCTGTAGCATCTGTAATAAATATGCCACAGAGCACGTGGTTTAAATGGCAACCATTTATTCTTTGGAAGTCCAATACCAAGATGCCAGCAGGTCTGCTGTCGGATGTCGTCGGATCTTGCGTTATTTTCTCGTGTCCCCACATGGGAAGTAAGGACAAAGAATGGAAGGCAGGATGAATAAGAGGGCACTCTTCCCATTCTTGAGAGCTCCACCCTTTTGACCTGACGACCTCTTGCAATTCTCTACCTCTTGATACCACTATGTTGAAAGTTAGGGTTTCAGTGAGTCTGGCTTTGGGATATTGGGTTATGTATGTGGAGAAAACTCAGTTCCTGTTCTCACCAATAGGCTTTTTGCAGAGGGTTGAAGTAGTCTGCACTGGCTCCTTCAGGTTTGAGTTTTTAAGAGGAGAAGAGCAAAACAGGCCATGCAAGTCCTTATGTGTTCAATGGCAGCCTATGCCTCTTAGGCACCTTTGGCTTAAACCACGGTTCCCCCTGACTCCAGAAAGGCATCTCAAAGTGAGCAATTGCTTACTCTCAGAATCCATAGGCTAATGATTCCAAATCCTAGGACTTCGACTTATTATCTCTCTCTATTTGAATACCTGGTCCCCAGTTGGTGGGGCTGTTTGGAAAGGATTAGGACGTCTAGCCTTGTTGGAGGACGTGTGTCATGGAGACAGGCCTTCAGGTTTCAAAAGACTTTTCAAGTATCATCCTCTCTTGGCCTTGTGTTTGTAGATCAAGATGTGAAATCTCAGCGACTGCTCCAGCACCATGTCTGCATTCCTGTTTCAACGCTCCATGCCATGACAGTTATGGACTCTAACCCTCTCAAACCATGAGCCCCAAAGCAAACACTTTCTTTTATAAGTTGCCTTGGTCATGGTGTTTTGTCATGGCTATAGAAAAAAAATAACTAAGAAGTTGATATTATGGGTTCACAGCCTGGCTTCCCTTAGTGTTGTGACTGTGAGCAGATGACTTGACCTCTATGGTCCTCAGAATTTTTATCTTTAAAGGCAAACAGAGCTTTGAGGATTAACTGCCCCACGGTTATTGTGAGGATTCAAGAAGTTCGTGAATGGTGGGTGGCACCGAACACTTCAGCATTTGCAAGACATTTATTGGCATCACCCCAGCATCAGCTGGTATCTGATAATGCTTATTTTGGACCAAGTCAACATGTACAGTTTTGCTCTCTTAGGGGTAAAGTCTAATGAAGCAGTCCTAAGACTTCTGTATCGAGAATGGTCTGAGATCCAGACCTTATAAAATTAATGTCACCACAGAGCAATTGAGCAGTGTCTCAGTAAGTCACACAATATGACCTGAGCTAAGGAGAGTCTCTTATGAATCAAAACACATCAAGCTATTAGTATACCTTCAGGCCTTCAGGCCTGCTGAACAACATCCCTCCTGTAGGCTGCAGAGATCTAGGGAAAGTACTCCTTTCTGGGTACCAAGGAACCTCCTACTGCAGGGAAGTCACCCCTTACTTGCATGTCATTCTACAGTAGAAGACAAAAGTGGTTTTGGTCTTTTCTCAGGTACCATCTTGTGGTGGCATCTGGGTAGGTAAACTCTCCTCCACAAAGGCAGAGATGCAGTGGGCAGGATCTGGATTCAGAGACAAGTCCTCACAGCATTCATTTTGCTTCTCTACCTCATTTGTCTCCCTGGCAGCAGGTCCTTGACAAGAGTAGGTTGGGAATGATGGTGTCCTAATGAACATCACACAGCCTGGGAGATTCAAAGAATGTGGAAAGGCTGGATCAAGAGATCAGTGTGTGGCTGGATGAAGTGGCTTCTCCCTGAGATCCCCAGGTGGAATGGGATGAGAACTTAGGTATTTGACTCTGTAGGGATTGGATGGAATGTTATATGAAGTAGAAAGCTGTTTGGCAGGAAGAATGATCTGGTAAGAAGGGAAGACTTGTACAAAGGAAGATGCCATGTTTAGAGAGTGACTGAACATGTTATCAAAGATCAGATTGGGAAGGGTCAGGTAAAAGATTTTAATATTTGATTTTTAAGGTGTCTATCCATTTCTTTAGAGTAACTCTCATGGCTCATAAAGCAAGAGACCTAGGCTGGCTGGTCTTTTGTCAACTTGATACACAAATTAGAGATATCTGAAAAGGGAGAAACTTAATGGAGAGAGTGCCTCCATAAGATCTGATTCTGGGACATTTTCTTAATTATTGTTTAATGGAGGAGGGCTTAGACCATTGTAGGTGACGGCATCCCTGGGCTGGTAGTCCTGGCAACAAAAGAAAGCAGGCTGAGCCAGCAGTAGAGCCTTAAGAACATGGGCCTCGACTCCGTAGAAAAAGAAGTTGAACGGGCCAGAGAAAGCAGGCCAGTAAGCAGCATTTCTCTGTGGTCTCTCCTGCCTCCAGATCCTTGACTTGTCATCTCTTTTTTTTTTTTTTTTTTTTTGGTTTTTTTTTTTTTTTTTTTTTTTTTTTTTTTTTTTTTTTTTTTTTTTTTTTTCCGGAGCTGGGGATCGAACCCAGGGCCTTGCGCTTCCTAGGCAAGCGCTCTACCCCTGAGCTAAATCCCCAACCCCGACTTGTCATCTCTTGATAATGGACTGTAATTTGTAAGACAAATAAACTGTTTCCTCCCCAACAACACTTTTGGCTAGTGTTCTATAACAGCAACAGAAACCAAAGTAAAACAGATATTAAGGGACATCATTGGATATATACTGGTAGAAAGTTTTAAAGGTACAGTTAGCTAAAATGTTAATAAAAACCCACAACATACCTCCCCTCAAAAGGAAAATCTCTGGTCTTCTAGCCCTCTAAGAAAATTATAAGTATTAATGTGGGGGGGAAGGAGATCGTAGAAAAATTCACCTTTATTTTGTTTGAAGCTAGACCCCTAAAGCCAGAATACCCTGATGATGGGGGCAGGGTGTGAACAATAAATAATAAAATAAAACCACTTCCTGCAGGATTTGTCCTTAGAACCTACCATGTCAATCAGTGACCTTAGCTGCTCCTGCCACCTAACGGTGCCCATGGGAAGGAAAGGAAGAACCCACTGAAGCTTCTGCAGAATGAGCCCCGCCTGCAAATGCCAGGTTCCTGAGTAATGTCGGGCGAATGCCAGCTTGGCTGAGCTTGGTGAGTAACTGGGGATTTCTTTAAGGGGAGTAGGCTTTGGCTAGAATCCTACAGTCAACCATCCAGTTAATTTTTTAAGCAAATAAGGGAGTGCTACGACAGAACCAAAGCCATGTGCTGCTGGTGACTATGCTACAGAAGTGGTCTCTTGGCCTGAAAACTACATAACCATTTACATTTACATGCCCTCAGGCCTCTTAGGGAGTAGGCTTTAAAGTATTTAGGGTGTGTGTGTGTGTGTGTGTGTGTGTGTGTGTGTGTGTGTGTGTGGAGGTGTAGGGAAAAAAACTGTCTTTCTCATTGCTCTACCATTGATGATTAGAATAATACTAAGAGTGTGCTAGGTATTCAATGAATATTGAATAAATGAAAATAATGAATGTCTTGCGCATGAATGATTGAGTTTTCTATGTGCGTTCCTGTGCTCATGTTGTAAATACTATCACATAACATTAATCTCAGCAATTTGCCTTATTTTTTGAAGATTTATTTATTATTTTATGTGCATGTGCCTGGGTATAGGTAGGTAAAACATGCATGCAGGTACCTATTGAAGCCAGAAGAGAGTGGCAGAGTCCCTAGAAAACTAGAATCACAGGTGATTGAAAACTGCTTAAGGTACAGGTGTTGGGAACCTGGACCTCTGCAGGAGCAGCAAGTGCATTTAACCACTGAGCCGTCTCTCCAGCCTGTCATGACTTCATGTGAAATTCTTTTAATCACTGTTAAGTAGTGACAAATGAGTGCTATAGACTTTTCTAGGTCTATCTCTCTGACAAATCCCTTTAATATCAGCATTTTCTTGAGCTGTATCTTTGTCGCTGCCTTCTCCTCTCTCCTCCTTCTCTGTCCTCCTTCTCTCCCCTTCTCGTCTTCCCCCTCCTCCTCATCATCCTGGTTGTCTTTCCTCTACCTCCCTCCACCCTATTCTCTCCTTCTCCCAGTTCAACCACGGCTTCACCTGTCACCTATATGTTGGCCACTAGGATCCAAACTCCATGTCAAAATTCACCAGGACTTTTAGATCCAGGAATCCACTCACTGTCTCTATTTGTACATTCAGATCTTTAAAGGTGTCTCAGAACCGAGGTATTAGGAACGAAGTTTAATCCCTCATCATTTCCAAACCTGTTCGTTCTCACTTGTTATTTTAAGAGCACTAGTTAATGGAATCGTGAAGGAGTGACATCATCACTAGCCACCACAGAGTGTATCATGTCACTCTCCACTCTACAATGAGCTGTTTCCTAGTTCTCGTATCTTAGCTTTGGTGTTGGTCTACACTGTGACAGAATTATGGGTTGCTACCCCAAATTTCACTTCTCTCATGCCCTAGGACACCCAAGAAGAGTCTAGGAGGGAATCTAAGAACAAGTACCAAAAGCTTTAGAGCAGCAGTTGTCAGCCTGTGGGTCGTGACACCCCCCTCATAGAGGTCACATATCAGATATACTGTATATCAGGACTTTACATTATGATTCATAACAGTAGCAAAATTACAGTTATAAAGTAGCAGTGAAAATAATTTTATGGTTGGGGTGGCTACAATATGAGGAACTGGGTTAAAGGGTCACAGAATTTGGAAGGTTGAGAGCCATGGCTCTAGCATGGACCATTATCATCTATTTGCTGTAATCTTTCATCACCAACAGAATTTAGAAGCAGCCATCTGGTCTACCACCAAGTTTCCACTGAGCCTCCTGCCACAACATGGCAGTCAATATTCATACAGAGACTTTCACTTACAGCGGGACCCTCACTAGTGAGTCTTCAGGTGACAGGCAATTAAACTCCTTCACCTTCAGGGAATCTGACTAAAGAGTCAAAGCTGCAGTCACCTCTAGGCTGTGACTATCTTTTACGTTGAAGAAATCGGGTGGGAGGTTAAGTCATTTGCGGTAGATGACAACTGACCCAGGGTTCACAAGCTCCTGGAATCATTTATCCCTGATAGGACTGGAGCAATCTTTAAGAGAAAACTTTTACTGAGCAGAAACATAGTGATTGTTAATACAAGCACCAAGGTGGGCAGGCTTTCCTTCCCTGATTGTGTTTGCTTCTTGATGACCCAGTTCCACACTGAACCAGTGGCAAAGTGAATAGTTTTCACAAAAAAGGAACTATTTTTGTATTTGGGATAATTAAATTCCAGAGTTTGGGCTTGGCTTTTTGAACATATTTTGATTTTTACCCCTGAGCATATTTTTTCCCTCACTAGTGCATGTTTTTAATTTTTGCTTCAGTTTCAACTTGAGGAGCGTGGAAATCATTTTTAAATAGTTTATTTTACAGGTGAGAATGTAAGTAGAGTCATGGTCAACACTGGAATCCAGTAAGGGAAAGGAAAACAGCGTTGAGCAGAGACCACACATTGACATCAAGGCCAAGGGTGAGGTCAGATTCCCAGTGCTGGGAAAATACCTTTGTCTGCCAAGGATTGTTAACTTGTGAAGACTCCAGCAGAAGTTTATTGAAAAGTTAGACTTAGAGCCTGTGGAGATGGTTTAGTGTTTAAAGGGCTTGCTAAATGAATGTGCTGACTGGATTCCCTAGGAGCCCATGTAAATGCTAGGTGGGCGCAACAGCCAGCCTGGAACCCCAACAAAGGAAGGCAGACACAGAGGTTCCCCCAGAGTAAGCTGGCTGCCAAGGCTAGCCATATTGGCAAGTTCTGGTTTGATTGATGGATCCTACCTCAGCGAATAATCAGGAGGGATGGAGGATGACATCAACCTTGGACCTCCACATGCATAACCATGCAAAATCACACACTACGTGTACACACACACACACACACACACACACACACACACACACACACACACACACACGTAAAATAGAAAGGGGTGGGGGGAAAAACTTAGGCCAAGATGTGCTTCCACAAGCTTTCACAATCAAAGGTGAGCTTTCCATCATTTTAATATACATTTACTTTGAAGAAAGTAACTGGAATCAGAAGTACCTTGGGAGTCAATCACATTATACACATCTTAATGGGGAAAAAATAACTTAAAAACTGAAAAGTGAAGTAGCTGAAGATCTAAGAAACACTAACCTTCAGTCAAAGCACCTAGGCCAGTGGAAATATTCAAAATCAAAATACACAAGAAAGAATAAAACTCATGTCCTGGCACTAACAGTTTTCACCACCACAACTGGTTTACCTGGTGCTGGAGTTTTGTGCACACTTATGTTGTCTCTTTCTCTCAGTCCACATCTCTCATTTATCTCCTGCACTTCCACATCCTCCAAGCTTCCTCCTTTTTCTCAGCAGTGACCTAAGCACACTCAGATCACTTTCTATGCCTTGGCACAAGGCAAACCACATTAAACAAGCTGACAGAGACTCAGACCTCATGGAAACATGTACTTTTCTGTGGATGTCGCTGACTGCTCAGTCTGGAAGCTCACTCTAGGTCTGGTCTTTTTAGAACAGTCTCCTGCTGGGTGTTTGTATCCAGGCAGACATCACAGAACAAAGAAGCCCATGGCCACCTTTACCTCACTGTCTCAGCTTCTGTGTCCTGTCATCCAATGTCATCTTTATAGAGTGACTCACCAGCCTTTCAAACCTGTGCTTTGTTGTTTCGGCCAGACCTGGTCCTCCAACAGTTTCTGTTGCCTTTTCCTAAAGCATCCAGTACATGTATGTTTGCTCCCCTACACTCTTTCCTAGAACCAATGAAGGAAATTTGGGAACTACTTCCCCAGAATTTGGGGTACTCATGTATTGGTACATGGTGATCTCATGGGTGACTGGCTCTCTGGACCTGCAGCCAGGCTGGACTGAGGACAGGTGGCCTCAGCTCTACCACCTTACAAGCTATCCTGCCCAGATCCTCTGTGTTGAGAAACGTAAGAATCTAATGGCCTCAGCTGTCATCTTTGTTGACTCCCTTCTCTGTCTCTCCACCACTTGCTTTCACTGCTACCAACCAAGGCATACTGGGCTGAGTCACGACATTAACCCAAGCTCTTACTGATGTTTTCTCTTCAGAACCCAAGCTGTTCTATCATCCTGGACTGTTTCACTGGGTCTCACTGGATTTCTTTTTTTATGCAGTGCCTCATGTGTCCCAGGCTACACTTGAATTTACTATGTAGCTGAAGATGGCCTTAACCCTCTGATCCCATCCCTACTTCCCACATACTGGGAGTCTAGATATATGTTACCACACTCAGTTTATGCAGGGCTGGGAATCAAACCCATAACTTCCCTCATGCGCAGCAAGAACACTTGCAACTGAATTACATCCACAGATCTTCTTGTTGGATTTTAATGCCACCCAAACCAAGGCCAAGTTTCCCCTGTATTTCTAAACACTGGATAGTGAGTGCATAAGCATCTGATAGAGAGCTAGACCTTCATGGAAGCCAGCTCTACTATCCCTGTTCACCATGACCTTACCCTGAATCTATCCGATTGCTAGGATACCTGTTCGCCTGACAGCCAGCCTACTCCAGGGAGCATCTGACTTTCTTGATGTGCATCTGGGGCTGCCTGTATTGTCTTCCTTCTCTCACAGACCATGAGCCCTGTCCACCTTCCTGTGGTCACTTCCTTTTTCAAGTGGAGAAGAGCTTCAACAGCATGTACTACTTTGATCATCTTGTCAATTACTAACCATATAATAGTCACCACTTTCTATGATGAAAACTATTATATAAAACTGATTTTCCATTTGCAAAACACAGGTCTTTCTTGGTTCTTGACAGTTGATATTTGTCATATCAGTAAATAAAACTGTAGAAAGTCCACTGGTACTTGAGTTTCAAGAAACAGTCACTTTTTAAAAATCGCGATCCTGCTGTATCTAGGCCTCCTCTGCCAGACTGGATCTAATCAAATTTGAGTGAAGTCCACATGCACGGTAACCAACTTAGCCTCTTTGGTACTGGACATGGAATTCATCTGTGCAGTGCCACATGCTTGAGAGGTAGGGGTAGGTGAATCAGGAGTTTGGGGCCAGCATTAACTGTACAGCAAGTTTGAAGCTATCCTGGGCTATATGAAACTCAACAAACTAACAAATAAAAACACCATCCATCTGTTCATAGGTGTTCAGTGTCTAACAGACACACGCAGAGCAATGCCTTGCCCAAAAAATTATAGACTTAGGAAGACAAATTAGGACCTTTCTTAGAAATAATGTGAAATAAAGAGAAGTGAGTTCTGCCAAGCCAAGGTATCACAGGAGGAAAAAACTTAACTTTCCCACATTTTTACCTCATTATCATTCCTAGAATCACACCATGTAACTGTTCTGGCTTATTTAAATCTTTATATCTGCATCGCTATGCTATTCTTGGTGTCAACTGACTACATCTGGAATTAACTAAAACCCAGTGTCTAGGCACACCTGTGGGGGATTTTTCTTAGTTAAAACATTTAAAGTGGAAAAATCCACCTTCAATCTGGGTCTTTTGAGGTTGGGAAGATCCATCTTTAATCTGGACCACCCCTTCTGGTGACGGCATTTAAGGGACGTAGAAGATAGAAGATAAGGAAGTGCTTACTCTTTGCCTGCTTGCCCTCACTGGAAACTGTATTCCTTCAGGGATATTACAGCCCACTTCTTCATGATGCTGGTGCATACTGAAGGAGACCAGCTGAGACATCAGCCTCATTTGGATGTTTCATCCAGTCAACTACTGGATTCTTAGACCTTCTGTTAGCAGACAGCCATTGTCGGACTAGCTGGACCATACCCTGTAAGCCACCATTTAATAAATCCCGTGTGTGTGTGTGTGTGTGTGTGTGTGTGTGTGTGTGTGTGTGTGTTCATTCTATAAGTTTTTTTACTCTAGAGAACCCCAACTAATACACCAAGATAACGATTGCTCATATAGAAAAAGATGATTCTTCTCTGATGTCTGAGCTGTGGAAATGTTCTAGCTAGTCCCACCTACCTGGCAGGGCAGTCCTGACCTAACAACATCAGAAACACATGAGTACCCAAAAGGGTTAAGAAATAGTGGGGAAGACATTTGCTAACAGGCATGGTTGAAACCAGTGTTCTAGGGTCTATTCTTGGGATGCCCATTGGCATTCCATAAAAGTGAAGCTGTGACATCATTCTTTAAAGTGTGTGTGTGTGTGTGTGTGTGTGTGTGTGTGTGTGTGTGTGTGTGTGTGTGTAGTTCTTGACCCTGGAGAGGTGACTTAGCAGTTAAGCACATTTTCTGCTCTTCCAGAGGACCCAGGTTTGATTCCCAGCACCCACATCCAGCAGCTCACAAGCACCTGTAATTGCAGCTCTGGGGGATTTAATACGTTCCTCAGTGCTCTCTGGGCACCTGTACACATGTGGCACTCGATAGCTCATGAGGGCACACATTGACTCATAAATAAAATAAATCTGTTTTTTAAAAATTGATTGGCCCTGGACAGCAGTGGTGCATGTTTTTAACTTCAGCACTTGGGAGGCAGAAGCAAGCATATCTATGTGAGTTCAAGGTCAGCCTGGTCTACAGAGTGAGTTCTAGGACAGTCAGAGCTATATGGTGAAACCCTGTCTCAAAAAATAAAAACCAAAAAAACCAAAAAAAGCTCAAAATAAATAAATAACAAACAATTGGTTGATGGTATTATGTATAAATAGTAAATTTCAGTCATGACCTTCCCACTTCCAACTCCTTTCCTTTCCACTGGAACTCTTCTCAACAAGACTCCCTGTACACACACCATCTCTCTCTCTCTCTCTCTCTCTCTCTCTCTCTCTCTCTCTCTCTCTCTCTCTCTCTCTCTCTCTCTCACACACACACACACACACACACACACACACACACATATATATTAGACATTTGTCTCCATTTTAGGCTTGCAGGAAAATTGAACAGAAAGTAAAGTATCAAATTTCCATACCCCTCCCCAGCTTCTCCTATTACTAATATCTCGTTACAATTTATCAGTCAATATCAATACATCATTAACTGGAATCCACAGCTCATAAGAGAATTTACTCTGCTGTGCATTCTATGGGGTTTGAAATTCCTAACATGTAAAGACACGTAGTATTACAGGATCATTCAGTAGCTTTGCTGCTCTAAAATCCCTCTGTGTTGCACCCCTTCATCTCTCCCACCCTCTTCCCAACCCCTTGGCCACTGTCAATCATCTGTCTCTCTGTGGTTTGCCTTTCCAGCGTCTCCTACCAGTGGTAGCCTTTTTGGTTAGACTTGCTAATAAGATCTTGAAATCAGGTTTGGCTTTCTTGGAGGTTTGCTTGATTTTTAAACAGGGCATCAGCCAGAGAGCTCCTTTCCTTTGCGCTTGATTCATTTTTATTCTTAAATAAGCTTATTCTAAAAGTGGACTTTATATCACTTTTATAGGAAAATAGTGTCTCCCACCATAATAGGACAGCTCTGAGATGTATCCTTTAGATAGATTTAAGTGTAATTATAAATGACCAGTCGTGTACTGTCTAAAAATAATCTTTCTCACCACCTGTTGATGCCAACACTTTAGGACACACTGGCTTAGATACTTCCCAGCCCCTGCCCTCCCCTCCAACCCTTTGATCCACAGTAGAGCAGCTCAGGAAAAGAGAACACCAAAGGCAGGAGACGTGCTGTCTTTGAACATTTGAAGAGCTTCCAAGTAGAAGGAGGAGGGGACTATTCTATAAATGCCTACCATGTGCCAAGCACCATGATGGATGGCTAAAACACATTATTTCTTCCAAACACCACAATAGACCAGGTGGTAGAGGTTCTGACCTCCATCTTAAAGATTGAGAGCCGGTTCTAAATTGCCTGGCTACTTAAGTGGAATCAAACCCAATATCTCCATTTACTTGTCTCGACTATACAGCCCATCAGAGAAAGATTTATTCTTCATTCCTTTAGAAAGCAGAGCTAAGATCAAATGTTATGTTAAGCGTATTCAACAGAACTGTCCTTGGAAGCAAGCTGCCTCAGGAAACAGGAAGCTTCCCTTTCCTTGAGAGTGCAGAGACCACAGCTAGAGACCACCTAGACTGGAATCCAGAGGCTATCTTCCCAACTAGGATGTGGGTAAGGGGCCCACAAGACCTTCTGAGCCCAACATTCCATGATTCCAGGCTTCTGAGCCCCCTTTTGCTAATACCTATGTCTCTAAAGAAGAAGCCGCTGACTTGTTTGAGTGTCAGCAGGGTATTATACACTACTTTGGGACACTCCAGACTTTCTTCAGCCTTTTAAAGAAGGAGGTTCACATGAAAGACAGACAGGAGGCATCAAAACAATGATTTCCAGATGGACCTGACTAGTTGAATTATTTGAAAAAACATGTCACTGGACTGCTGACAAGCTTCTGGAGACCAGGAAAATTCATTCCATAAGTCTATCCACGGCACCTTGAATAGGGATAAAAATAGCCTTCCAGCTAAGAAATATGTTGAACTATGATTTGAGTATCAGCAGAAGACTCTGAAATTATTTTTCCCCTTTGTCAATAGCTATTACCACTGACTACAGGACAGCACATAGATAATGCTTTACCAAGTCCTCCAGCATCTTTATCTAACCACCTCTTAAGCAATGGACTTGGTAATACAGAAAGGGAACACCAAGATAGAAAAGATTCTCATATTATTTCTGCTTTGTTGGGTGATCAAGTTCACATTTCCAAAGCACAGGCGTCTCTTCAAATAGTTCAGCTCAGTTCTTTAAAACCTGCATTTTCTTTGTAATGTTTTAATACATAGAGATATTTTTGCCTGCATATATGTCTATGCACCCCATGTGTGCCTAAAGCCTGCAGAGGCCAGCAAATCATGTCTGATTTCCTGGAGCTGTGGTTACAGGTAGTTGGGACAGCCATGTAGGTGCTGAGAATTAAACTGAGTCCTCTGAAAGAGCAGCAAGTACTCTTAGCTGCTGAGTCATCTCTCCAGTCCCTAAAGCCAGATTTTTATGTGAGTTGCTTACATACATGCATGCACATCCAAGCAGGCACCCGGGACAGGCGTACGCCACGGGAGTAATTCTGTAACCATCACTCGTTTGGAGTAAGTCTTCATTAACAATTACACAAATTACATGATCGTTAATAATCACATAAATCAACGTGCAGAGACCCCGAAGGCCACAGTTTCACTCTTGGCTACTCTGAAAGGCTAAGTCACTTCAGATCCTCCCACCACCTCACTAAGAGCCCTGATAAACGCAGCAAAAATGGGGGCTCGGAATCCTCTGTGAAAGCCAATACATATTCAGCTCGATGGTCGGCATCTCTTGGCTCTGAGGCAAAGCACAAGCTCTCAGAAGGCAGCTTTCATGAGAGTACAGGATGTGACCTTTCTTCCCTGTGCACCTCCCCTCCCCAACCCCCAACCTCTCCTTAGAGTTGCAAACTATAGGCCTCTAACATCACACCAGAGTAAGCTTGGAAAAACAGACTTAATGCCATCCATCGAACATCTGCCACTTAACACCAACGGATGGCCAAGTGAACAGTTTACAAGCATGGATTAATATCATTTCACCACACTGTGCACTTTTAGGTTCAGTCCACAGAGATGCTCTCGAGCTCCAGGGTGGCCAGTCAGACTCCATCTGGGTACACGTGAATTCAATTTTCTTTAACACGGGAGCCAACAACAACCCCCTCACACGCCTTGTTTTGTTTTTTAATGAAAAAATTTCATTCACCTTGCCTGCCAAGACAATACCACCCAAATATGAGCCTCCTGGAGTAAAGGAGCCCCTTTCCCACTTAAATTCCCTCTGAGGCTGACATGACAGCCTTGTGTTCCTTATGAAAAGGATTTAAACCAGATCTATACATTCTGGGTGCTAGGTACAAAGCCAAGGTGCAACGATCTCAAACTGTGGCAATGTTCGGGAGGTGTTTAAATGAGATGTGTTCCCGACAGGAGAGCACATAGATGTGTTCTCCACGTAGTAGAACATCCTGTCCAGCAGGTGGTGCTGTTTGAGAAGCGTATTCACCCTTTAGAGCATGGAGTCTTGCTGGAGATTGTATAGCTTCACCCTACTTTGTACTTTCTCTCTCGTTTCCTGGGTGTGGATGATATGTTGTGACAAGTATTCTTCTAGTACTGTCAGGTCAGCCTCAGCCTCCTATTTGCATGACTTCTCCACCATGGAGGACTGATTTCTCCTAAAACTGTAAGTCAAAATAAAGCTTTCTTCTCCAAAGCTACATTTCGTCTGGTATTCTGTCAGAGCAACAGAAGCATAACCAATGCAGGAAACAGTAGTTACAAGCTGAAGCCCTACTTAGCTGTTGTCTCTCTTGGCAAGGACGTAGGACTTCGCTCTTGAGCCAGACCTAATCAGACAGTGCAGACACTACTCATTGCTGTTCCAAGAGGGGCCAAACATTCCTGGGCTGAAATGGGCTTCCAGCATGGGCTTAAGCAGCTTTCTTTCTCCTGACAGTGCTCATACTGATTACCCAGTGTGAGGAGGAGAAGAAAGGAAATGTGTATCTAAGAAAGACAGGTAGGGCTTCACTCCTTCTTTAAAAGGGGAACAAGAATACCCTTGGCAGGGAATAGGGAGGCAAAGTTTAGAACAGAGGCAGAAGGAACACCCATTCAGAGCCTGCCCCACATGTGGCCTATACATATACAGCCACCCAATTAGACAAGATGGATGAAGCAAAGAAGTGCAGGCGGACAGGAACCAGATGTAGATCTCTCCTGAGAGACACAGCCAGAATATAGCAAATACATAGGCGAATGCCAGCAGGAAACCACTGAACTGAGAACGGGACCCCCGTTGAAGGAATCAGAGAAAGGACTGAAGGAGCTTGAAGGGGCTCGAGACCCCATATGAACAACAATGCCAACCAACCAGAGCTCCCAGGGACTAAGCCACTACCCAAAGACTATACATGGACTGACCCTGGACTCCAACCTCATAGGTAACAATGAATAGCCTAGTAAGAGCACCAATGGAAGGGGAAGTCCTTGGTCCTGCCAAGACTGAACCCCCAGTGAACAAGATTGTTGGGGGGAGGGCGGTAATGGGGTGAGGATGGGGAGGGGAACACCCATATAGAAGGGGAGGGGGAGAGGTTAGGGGGATGTTGGCCTGGAAACCGGGAAAGGGAATAACAATCGAAATGTAAATAAGAAATACTCAAGTTAATAAAGAAAAAAATATATTAAGAAAGACAGGTAGGACATGAAGTCCTACACATTGTCATGCAAGTCTGTTGGTGAGACAGTAAAGTCAACAGAAGGATAATTCTTATCAGACTGATGGATAAGTGTCATCTCCCTCCTCCCACCTTTCAATTTAGAAAACACTTTGTTCTACTGACTCTCAGCCTTCATCTGTCCCTAAAATCCAATCATTTTTTATTATTATATCCTGGCTCTCTCTAATTCTTTGTCTGGATTTAGGCTCTGGTTCTCTGGTTTCCATCAAAGCCTTGCTGAGCCATGTTTGAACTAGCCTACGAGACAGGAAGCTCAAAGCCAGCAGTCATGCTGCCAGGAGGTCGAGTCTACCTGCTGGTCAGGAATTACTTTCCTAGATCTTATGCACCCAGTGACTGAAAAGGGACTGAAGCCAACAAGACATCTGTCCTGACAGTTCTGAGGACTTCACATCCAAAACGTCAAGGTCAACAAGGTGACTTCCTTCAGGAGAACTTGCAGGAAGCCTTGCTCCTGAAAGCTATGGAAAGTTGTGGCATTTCTTGTCGTTGCAGTCTCTGCTTCTGCCCCTGTCTTCTAGGCAACTCTCTTCTTTTTATAAGGATGGTTGTCACTGAATTGGGACACTCTAGAATGATCTCATTTTAAGATCCTTAATTGCATCTACAAAGACCCATTGTTCCAAGAAAGATCACATCTACAGGTACTGACTGTGAGGACCAGCACGTATGTTTTAGAGGGTCACCTCTCAGGCCAATACACTTCATGGATGAAGAGAATACTTTGTACTATTCCATCCAAGCAAGATGTGTTTTTCTTTTCCGCACAAAGGCACCCATAGATGCTACATTCCATGACTCCTGCAACCCAACATTTTAGGCTTTTTGGCTCATTCCTTCTATCCAGGCCTTTGCCAGGGATGTGGCTGGCAGTCCTTAAAGAGGAAGAAACAGATGATACTGATGGAAAGGCACGCCTCAGTCACAGGCAGTAGCTCTGGTGGTCAAGTAGATGATCAAGTCACTCACTGGGCTCAAAGGTCAAAGCAGCAAGAACAGAATGGTGGCGCTCTTGTGAAGGTCACATGGGTGGCAGTACCAAACAAGAAGGGAAGCATGAGTAAGCAACCGGCTGGATTTCACCCAGGATTTAACAGAACATTCTCTCAGAGAATCACACTGAGTGCTGAATGTCATGACTAGATATAACAAAACAGACATGTCAGAACCCCCTGGGCTGGAATAGATTTTCCCTCTGGGCTCCACAGTAATCCTACTGAAGGAAGAAAAGCATTGCAAGACAGAAGCTAGTCATGGCCTCACAGCTCAGCCCCTCCACAGGCTGAAGTACCTTCCCACTGTGGGTGACCTTGTCACCTCTAACCTGCCCTGCATAATTTCCCTTGCCTCCTTGATCTATCTTTGGCATGCATGGTCCAGTCCTTGGCCTCCTCCTGCCAATCCTTGTTTCATCTTGCTTCGCACCATTCCTGACTTTGTCCTAAGCACAGGCTTCAAATAACCAGACTCTGACAGTAGCAGAAACAAAGGAGACATTTGGAAACTTTCCAGTGCCACTGAAGTAGGAAGCAAGCAGAGTCTCTCGGTGACTTTATTTTGGGGCCTTGCACCACCAGTTGAAATGCATAAGAATAGATGCTCAGAGGCTTTCTAAGAATGCTCATGTGCACAAAGGCTGGGCTGGACCGGTTTCAGAAAGCAACCCTAAATTCCGTTCTGGGAATTGAATAGTCTCACAAAGTCTTCGGTTGCTAAATAAAAAAATCCCAGTGACTAATAATAAAGGCTAGATGGTGCACATGTCTTTACGGTGTTTATACTTAGCAAACATTTTCCATTCTGAGATGCGCTCCTGCCAAGAATATCACATTCCGATACATTTCGCTCTTGTTTTATTGCTCCCCCAATCATCATGGCCATAGAATTTGGAGTTTATGATGGAAACATGAGGAATGAATTCAATATTTTGTCTTCAGTCTGTCTCCAGATTAAGGATATTTATTGAAGGCCTACTGTCTGTAGTAAATTCAGTCAAACTAACAGAAAACAGGCCTTAAGGCACGGGATAGACTTGTTTTGAATTAGGAAGAGACAGAGAGGCAGAGGAGAGAGCGGCATTAGATAAAAGCAGCCGGTGTCTTTCTGGAGTCTGGTCACCTAGACAACAGGAAGTGGCTGGAGACCGTTGCACAGGAAAACTGGAAATACTTTTATAAAAAGCCTGGCAGCAAAGCTTGCAATACTTTAAAGGAAGAAGAGAGTTAGAAGGAGAGGGTAGGGGCTTCCTAGCTGTAAATAATGGGTAATTAGATAGGATACCAAGGAAGACGGAGAAGAAGTCACAGAGATCCAACCGGAAGGACACACGGCTTCCCTTGGGTTTGAGTCTTCATTCCCATGAGGCTATTTTCTCTGCATCTAAGTCCCTCAGTTATTGTGAGAGGTATATGAGATCATGGGTAACACAGAGCAATCAGGAGCGTATGGATGACAGTGCATGGAGAGCCGGAGACTATTAGGGATGCACCAACCACATCAAGCAAGACTCTTAGCCAACAGAGAAACTGACAGAAGGAAGGGGATTGGGTGGAAGGATATTAACGGGTTCACACAATCACCAGGGAAGTTAAAGAGCTACATTGTGAAAATCGGCAGGAGCTGCTAGGAGCCTAAATAGGATTGGATCACAACTTGACGCATGCTCAGAATGAGATCTCCCGCCATCGAGCAGAGGGGAGCCTTCCGATTGGGCATAGAAGGGGACCCCTTGTGTTACAGCCATTGTCTGATTACAGACACAGATGCTGTTCCTGAAAAACATTGCCCACTCCCACCACTCACCTGTCATTAGAACTCTGTCTACAATTCTTTGTTTCAAGCACCTGACTCTAGGTCTGGGGTAGGTTGTCCAAACCTACACCGAGATCTGCATCTCCAGTCCAGCTGCAAGCAACTTTCCAGTGTTTTTCAGTTTTCCAAATGAAAACCTCTCTAGCCAGTTTATACAATAAAAAGATACCTGAGTCTGAGAAGTTTATAAGTACCAGAGTCTCTCATCGTTCTAGAGGGTGAAGTCCAAGATCAATATCCTGGCACATTGTGGGTGGCAAATGCCTTCTTTTCTGTCGTGGTTTTGGCTTTCGAGACGGGTTATCATGTAGCCCAGACTGGTCTTGAACTTGCTGTGTAACGAAAGTTGGCCATAAACTCCTGATTCTCTTCCTGCCAAGGGCTGGGATTATAGATATTCATCGGCATGCCTAGTGAGGCTTCCCACTATATCCTCGCATGGCACCCAGGCATAAAGGAGGCAAAGGGATGCCTCAACCTCTCATACAAGCACTATCCTTAATCCAATCACTGCCCACCTTCTCAGCAAGATCACACTGACAGGTCACGGGGATTCACAGGTTCATGCTCAGCCCGTGCCAGAGGTCTCTGCTGCATCCCGCCGAGACTGATGAGTGGGGAATCTTCCCACATCCCACGGACATGGATAGAAAGGTCACCAGAAATGTGACAAAAAGTCCAGGAGAATCACTGATTGGGAAGGGAGGCCATATGGTAAGAATGATGGGACATGGCTATTAAAAGCTGGACACTGTAGCACGAACCTATAAGATAGTGCCAGACGAGCTGAGACAGGAGGATCGTGAGTTTGAGGCCCAGCCTAGACTGCATATCAAGATCCTGACTGAAAAAAAAAAAAAGTAAAAAGAAGAAAAGAAAGGAGACTGAATGACTACATATAAAGTCCTACTTTCAAACGCTTAAGAAAACAAATTGATTTTAGCACCTTTAAGATAGAGTTTCCATGCAACGAAGTTTGCCTACTTAAGTTTCACCATTCAACAGTGTTTCGCATAAAGTATTACGTATCATACCCTGCTGGACACTTGGGATCTGGTTTTTTTACTATTGTAGATAAGGCTGCTATAAACATCTGTAGACCATTTGGGGGCACATAAGTTTCATTTCTCTTGAGGAGAGATGTAATCATTGACCCGCCAGGTTGTTAGGCCACTCTGGGTTTATTATTTTGAGTAACTGCCAAATGGCTTTCCAAAGTGGCTGCATCGTTTTCAATAATGTAAGGCTGCCTTCCCATTTCCCCACATCCTTGCCAGCAGTATAGCCATTTTAATTTGCAAGAGTGATAAACTGGTTTTCAAGCTTGGCTGTGAGTATGCAAGGAAACCTAAGCTAAATGTACCATCATCACCATCATCACCATCATCATCACTAACACATCAACATTATTACTGCAACCATCACCATCCCCTCTCATGGAGTCAAGTCATTAAATCAAAAATGTAAATGCTTTTTATTTTCTTAGAAATTGAAATGATGCCTTTAAAACATCTTAATTTCATCTTGCATAGAACCCTGAGGACATTTTCTGGGGGAGAATTAACCTTCCAAGCCATTCAAGCATCTGTAGCCCAAGTGTGACTTAAGTCTCTCCCTATAATCCCTCCACATGCCCTTTGCACAAGTTTGACCTCTAACCTCATACACAAGCAAGAGTGAAGCACGTTTTATTCCTCCTCTACTCCTTTCCTCCCCTGATGGAACTCAGGGCCAACCCGAAAGACCAGATGGGGAAGTTAAAACAGTTCTGTCACCATTGTTTTTGACAGTCTTTGGTTCGATTACATTATGCGGTAGGCATGACTACTATTATCTTCCTTTGAAGAAGCTGGAGGCACTCGGAGTTCAAATAATTCAACTGAAGGCATGCAAAAGGCAGGTTCACACTTAAGTAATTTGGCTTTCCTTTAAAAAAAAAATCTGTGATCTTCACTACCATGCTATATTCAGAAAAGAGACAAAGATCGCCTTACTTAACAGTGCTCCCACGGAAAGGTATTTAGCTTCAATTGTTGCTGCCTTTTAGAATGTGTGACACATAGCAACATTGTATCCCACTCAGCATCCTCTGAAACCCTCCGCATGAGTCACGGAAAGAGAAAGAGAAAACTGTTACAAATAGAAACGTGGCTGGTAGCCCAGCAAGATGTCGCTGACACGGTGGCCCCTGGTGCTGAGTGGGGCAAGGTAATCCATGGAAAGACAGCATGTGGAGAAGTTTGCACCAGAGCAGGTGGCAGAAAGTGTGGGGGATGGTGGAACCTGGGATGGAAGTAGTGGCATCCAAGATCACAGGTTTGCAGGTACAAATAGAAAGAAATAGAAAGAGAAAGTGGGATGAGGGAACTAAGACGGACTAAAGGAGAATACACTAGGGGCACTTCCTGTTCTCAGTAAATGACGAAGGAGCTTGCCCACTCATTTGATGGCACTCGCAGTCATATATAAGAGTCACAGGGTTCTTTACATGTGACCCTAATAGGCTCCTGCAATCCTTAAAAATTATGTTCTCTGTGTTAGCATTGTAATTCTCCAGATGTGATTGGGAAACTGGACCAAGTCGTGTAGATGGCTACAGTCAAGTATGGTCTGACGATCACACCTGTGCTCTCAAGGAACTAACGCTGCTGGTTCTCTGCAGGTGGGTTGGGGGTAGGGAACAGGAATGGCTTAAAGCAGATCCACTGGAGACCTGTTAAGCAGAAATGGAGAGAAGCACTGTGAGAGCTGAGGCCAGGTGAATGGAAGCTCAGCGGACTCTGGGTCTTCGTGGATGTATGTTGTCCTTGGAATCTTAGAATACAGGATCAGAAAAGAAAAACCTGATCAGTGATCCAGCTGGAACTGGAGAGTGTCACAGGTATGGAATGAGACGGTCTTTCCACACTCAACAAGACCTATATCAATACCATAAATCTTTAAGAGTGAGCTCACAGTTGAGGGTCATCTGATTTTAATCGCACAGCAGACAGGCAGAGGGAGGTGAGAAACAAGGGTTCATCTAGCTGTGGCTTAGAAGCATTGTAGTAATAGAGAATTGGAAAGAAGCATCATCTGGGGCATCACATCATGGCTGAGGACCTGCTGTAATCAAGGACCACTCCCACTTGCCCTGCTGGCCAATCTTCTGCTTCAGTGTCTTCCCAGGAAGATCTCTTCTTCCTTTCAGCCCCTGTGCACAGGCATTTTCTACCTTAACCTCTATCCCATGCTAGGAAGTCATCATTTTCTTCTTAGAGTGGTCCCCGACCACCGTCCCAAAGCTGAAAGGCTGCAACATGAGGCCCAAGACACACATGCCTGGCCAAAGAACTTTCTGGAAGAGACCAGTGAGTTCTTCCCCTATGTTCTGGATGGCAGAGGACCTCTGGATTTCCCCATGACAGTCAGGACACTGACACAAAGTAAACTAAAACTGACTCCCATATCCCCAGACAGGCACAGAGAACAGGACTATAATTATCCAAGGATGGTATAATTCAACTTTTCATGTAGATTAATTGAATTCTTTTCAATCTGTCAGTCTAGTGAAGAATTTTTTTCACTATTTTACTTTGTAACTGTTGTGAATGATCTTTGCCAGCATAAACCTGAATCACTTACAAATGTTACATTTTAGACTTCAGTGTGTGTCTACATCTCTGTAGTCTTTCCCTCTGACACCACTCCTCTTTCTTTAGATAATGATTTTGTTTCTGATACAAATAAATAACCAGAGTTATTCCCAAAATTCTAAATCAGCCCCTAGGATTGGTAATTTGTCTATTTCTTACTCTTTTTTTTTTTTTTTTTTTTTTTTTGGCACAGGACAAAGATGTTCTTCTGCCCCAAATTTTGTTATTAGTTAACATCATTTTGAGACATTTTAGACACAATGAAAATATCACAAATGCATATTTCCTGAAATGTGCAATAAATATCCTAGACTTACTAAGCCCCACTCTATGATTTTTATATATTAAAAAACAAAAACAACCCTCTTGAGTCACAAAACAGAAACAAACCAAATCAAAACTGTTTACACCAAATTTAAAAAAAAACATTGTTCTTATGGTGAATACATTTTCTCGGGAATGTTAACCTGAATCCTCACAGCTCCACAAAATAGAACTGTAAGCTATTTTATACATTTGAATTCCTAAGTTTAACCAGATGGGAAACACTTAACCAGATGATTTTTTAAAAACTCCATTATGTCAAAAGATTTACTCCTAACCATAAAATAATACAGATTGTTTTATTATGTCCAAATATCATTTTTATATCCCAACCTTACATTATCTCTTAAAATTTAATACTTAGTTCAAAATCTTCTCTTGAACATTTCCCCATCTATAAAAAATTGCATTTAGTGCCAATTTCCAAGGGTGCCATGGCGTGATCCCAAACACTGTCCCTGCCTCAATCCCATCCATGTTATTGACCTGATGCGTTTTTGCAAGCTATATTCATGGTTCGATTTTTCAATAAAAAGTCTATTTTATTTGCTATTAAACATGGGCTCTGAAAACATAAGATAGGAAGTAGGGAAACCAGAAACCAAGAAATGATGCATCTGCTCTTTTGGGCCGAAGGATACTCCAAGTCAAAGACCCCCAGGCAAGACAAAGCAGCCTAAAAATCTTCAAATAAATACACATGGAGGGCGCAAACATGAGAAACAGCCCTGTACTTCAGTGAGGTACTGGATGTAGGACTGTAAGCATGGAGTTAGATCTGGAGGTATTTTGAGATGTAAAATGCTGAATTCAGCTTTCTGGGAATCTTTAAGGATTATAGCCAAAAAAAAAGTCACTGTAATCCTTTTTGTATGCAAATCTCTGCACTGAGTAGAGTGAATGTGGGATTATTTTCATCTCTTCCTTATCATCTGTTACGGTTTTTTTTTTAATATATTATCAAAGTGACGTCTGTTCACAGTTGAGACATGAAAATACAGGGCAATGAAAAACAAAAGAAAAAAATCACTCCTCCCATCATGTGTAGCCATCCAGGCCACGGGGACCTTTCTGACCATTTCCTGTCTTCCGTGTTTTCACTTCATGTTCATGGGATAATATGTCTTAAGTGGTTTCCCATAATCACAGCCCTGGAAATGCATGGATATTTGTGATAGAATAATGTTCCATTGTATAATTTTGCTTAACCATCCAATTTTGTAGCCAATCATTAGCAATTTTTCATGATTCTAAATAACGCTACAACAAACAATTTCATACAAAAGTTCTTTCATCCACACCTCTGACTACTGCCTCAAGATAGAACTCTGAACGCAGAATTGCAGTCGATCAGCAACAACTGGGTTCAGCTTTTGATTTACACTGTCTAATCGTGCGCCGGCTGCCACCGGAGAGAGGCGCCGATGTACATTGCTAACTATTGCACTCACTCGTCAATCACATCCCCCTGGTGACATTTTCCAGTCCCGGCACTCTGCACCTTCCAGGGAGACAATGGTCTGCCATTGCTGGTTTAGTGCACTCACTCTGGTGAATTGTCAGTTCGTGACTTTCATTCATTCTTCTCTTGAGATGTCTGTCATTAATTCTGAACAGTGGCCCACCTTTTATTATCCAGCATGCCACAACCAGTGTCACCTTTTTTGCATGTGTGCTATACTTGTATATACATGTGTAGGAGTATACAGGTACTTGCGTGCAGGCACTTGTGTGTACACATGAGCACGCCAAGTGCACATGTCGAGGTCAGAGAACAATTGCATGAGCCAGCCCTCCCCTTCCATCAGGAAGTCCTGGGGACTGAACTGAGGTGGCAAGGCTTGGATGCAAGCACCTTTACCCACTCCCATCCCAATGGCCTCACCTTACCTTTAAGACAGTCTTTCCCTGAATACGGAACCCACCGATTGTCTAGACTGGCTGGCCAGCAAGCTGTAGATCATCTCTCACCTCTACTACACGGGGATCATAGAACGCACTCAGCTTTTTTTACATGGATGCTGGGAATGCAAACTCATACAGGAGGTACTTTATCAATAGAACCATCTCCCTAAACCCTCAAAGCATCATGTTGAGCCTTTCAGTTTTGTCTGTGGTCATACATAGAATTTCCCTCTCTCTCTCTTTGTGTGTGTGTGTGTGTGTGTGTGTGTGTGTGTGTGTGTGTGTACTATGTGTTGATATCGTTTTCCCACATGACTTTAGAAGTCTGATATAGGTGTGTGTGTGTATGTGTGCGTGCACATGTGTGTGCAGAGTTGCACATTTGTGGAGGCCAGGGTTGGCCCTAGGGATCTTCTTTAATCATTCCTCCACCTTACTATTTGAGACGGGACCTCCCACTGAGCCTAGAGCTCATCGATTGAGTTATTTCTGGCTAGCAAGCAAGTCCCCCAAATCCTCCTGTCTCTGCTTCTCTTGCCGTGGTGTTCTGCTTTTTGCAAGGATTTTACTATACTCTTTGTATCTATGGTAAGATGAATAGTAATGACAACGCTGTAACAAGAGGCAAGGAGGAGGTAAGAGGCCTGCACACATATGTAAGTTGTCACACTGTGTTTATAGTTGCATGATGTTATTTGAAGAGTGTGTGTTATTAGTTGAAGGTAAATGTGATGGGTTTTAAAATGTACATTACAAATGCTATGCCACCACAAAAATATAAATACAGTGTGTACCAAACAAACATTGGGGATGGGATCACTATAAGTCAGTTAATGTAAAAGAAAAAAACCCTTGGATTTCAAACAGAAAACAAAGATAGTAGATTTACACCAAGCCAAGTGGAAATTACAATAAACATTGCTCCTCTCAACAGCACAGTTAAAGGAGATCGGATGCTATATTAGATTGCAAATGCAGGAATTATGAAGTTGCTCAGTGCTGTTTATATAATCACAAAATGATACCATAAGTATAAAGATATAGAGTCAAAACCAGGACGTGAGTTTATGAGGAAGCTGTTGTGGTGGATCTGAGAAAAGTTAGATGGGAGATGGAAGTGAAGTATATTATATGTACATAATTAAAATAATTAATAATAATTTAATAATTATTAAATATGAATAATTAAAACTTATTTAATTAAAAATTATAATTGTTATAAATATAATTATATATTGATTTTTCAAAGACATTAAATATTAGAAAAATACAGACATTGAAATAATGGAAAATTCTGTCCACGGAAAACACCGCAGGAGGCTGAAACGGTTTCTCTCCCAGGACCCATGAGCCACAGAGTTATTAGACATAAACTAAGTCCTCAAGGTGGGATGAGACTCACAAGAGACGGGGAAGGAGTTCCTGCTCCCCACCCGGTCAGACCGTGCGTGATTCAAGCTCACTCCACTCTTACGCTGACAGACGAGGATTATCTGCAGAACATAGACGCACTATAGGTTGTTTACAACAGTGTATAAATCAGATGTGTAAACTCACACACCTGAGACTGGACCGCTTGAGGAAACATTTGTATACTATCATTGTGTTTATGATTTAAGATCTGTTCATTACGGTTGGGGATTTAGCTCAGTGGTAGAGCACTTGCCTAGGAAGAGCAAGGCCCTGGGTTCGATCCCCAGCTCCGAAAAAAGAACCAAAAAAAAAAAAAAAAAGATCTGTTCATTACAAGTCAGTTGCCATTTTTTTTTCCACCGTCCTTTTCAAATTTCTCCCTCCCTGCTTCTTCAGAATTCACCAGGCCTCTTCCCGAAGGCCCTTCATTTTCATAGCCTTTGTTCTGAGGCATACGCATCCATTCTTCATGATGAGAAGGGGTTAGTGTGCATAGACAAGCATATTTACTGTCTCAGAACACGTAACAATATGCAACTAGGATCTCGCTTCGTCTCGTAATGCTACAGAATGCGGCCATCACTCATAAGCCATTCCCGAGAGTGCCGTGTGCACACACGGGAGGACAGGTCTCAGGGTTCGCATCACCATGTGCTCTGCATATTTACTTATTTGAAACACTCAATCACAAGCGTCCAGACAGCTTCCGTTAGCCTGTTTTTTTAATACTTTTAGATTTATTTTACTTTATGAGTGTTATCCCTCCGTGTACCACGTGAGTGCCTGTTGGCTGTAGAGATCAGAAGAGGGTGTTTGGTCCCCTGGAATTGGAGTTAGTAATGACTGCGAGCCGCCATGTGGGTGCGGGGAACTGAACCTGGATCCTCTGCAGTACTAGGAAGCACTCTTAACCTCTGACCATTACTTCAGCCACCTAGGTAAGTTTCCATCTTTGAATTCAGTCTAAACAAAACAACCTCGACATGTGTGTCTTGGTTAGGGTTTCTATTGCTGCAATGAAACAACTGACCAAAAGGCAAGGTAGGAAGGAGAGGGTTTATTCAGCTTACACTTCCACACTGGTGTTCATCACCAAAGGAGGTCAGGACAGGAGCTCACACGGAGTAGAGGCAGGAGCTGAGGCAGAGGCCATGTGCTGCTTACTGTCTTGCCTCCCATGTTACTCAGCTTTTCTTTCTTTCTTTCTTTTTCAAAGTTTCTTAAAACGTTTTTTGTTGGATATTGCATTTCAAATGTTATCCCCCTTTCCTGGTTTCCCATCCATAAGCCCCCTATCCTATCCCCTTCCCCTTTCTTCTATGAGGGTGGTCCGCCACCCATCCATCCACCCCTTCCCCCTCCCTGCCCTGACACTCCCCTATGCTGGGAGATCCAGCCTTGGCAGGACCAAGGGCTTCTCCTCCCTTTGGTGCCCAACAAGGCTGTCCTCTGCTACATATGCAGCTGGAGCCATGGGTCTGTCCATGTGTTCTCTTTGGATGGTGGTTTAGTCCCTGGGAGCTCTGGTTGCTTGGTATTGTTGTTCTTATGGGGTTGCAAACCCCTTCAGCTCCTTCAATCCTTTTTCTAACTCCTCTAGTGGGGACCCCGTTCTCAGTTCAATGGTTGACTGCGAGAGTCTGCCTCTGTATTTGTCATGCTCTGGCAGAACCTCTCAGGAGACAGCTATATCAGACGCTTGTCAGCATGCACTTCTTGGCATCAGCAATAGTGTCTGGGTTTGGTGAAGATTATATATATACTGAATCCCCAGGTGATGCAGCTTCTGGATGGCCTTTCCTTCAGTCTCTGCTCCAACCTTTGTCTCAATATTTCCTCCTATGAATATTTTTGTTCCCCCTTCTAAGAAGGACTGAAGCATCTGCACTTTGGTCATCCTTCTTCTTGAGTTTCTTGTGATCTATGGATTGTATTTTGGGTATTCCGAGCTTTTGGGCTAATATCCACTTATCAATGAGTGCATACCATGTGTGTTCTTCTGTGATTGGGTTACCTCACTCAGGATGATATTTTTAAGTTTCATCCATTTGCCTATGAATTTCATAGAGTCATTGTTGTTGATAGCTGAGTAGTACTCCATTGTGTAGATGTACCATATTTTCTGTATCCATTCCTCTGTTGAAGAGCATCTGGGTTCTTTCCAGCTTCTGGCTATTATAAAGAAGGCTGCTATGGATGGTACCACCCACCATGAACTTGGCCCTCCCCCATTGATCCCTAATTGAGATATGGCTTATAGCTGGATCCCATGGAAGCATTTTCTCAACTGAAGCTCCTTCCTCTCTGATGACTCTTAACTTATGTCAAGTTGACACTCAAAACCAGCCAAAACTACTGAATCCTTGTCAATTTGATGCACAAACACATCATTATTAAGTCACAACCCTTCTAATTTAACCCAGGGATCTCTGATTAAAAAACATTAATAACTGTAAAAGTCCCACAGTCTTTACAAATTCAAACACAGTAAAAATGTTAATCTCTTTAAAATATCCAATCTCTCTAAAAATCCAAAATATCTTTTAAAAGTTCAACGTTTTCAGCTGTGGATGGATGCTTGTAAAAATTGAAATTAAATTAAGTATCTTCTTCATGAAGGAAGAATCAGGGCACAGTTACAATTTGAACCTAACAAGACTATACTCCAACAGTACAAATAACTCAATGTCCAATGTCTGGGATCACATGATCCTCTGGGCTCCTCCAAAGGGCTTGAGTCACCTCCATCTCTGCCCTCTGTAGCACACAGCTTGTCTTCTAGGCTCTGGCTGCCTCCACTCCACTGCTACTGCTGTTCTTGGTGGTCATCCTGTGGTACTGGCATCTCCAAAATGCTGAGGGGGTCTTCTGCTGCAACTTGGATGCACATTCACACATAACCTCTTGTAGACTTTCTTTCATGGTGCCAACCTTCTACACGACACCTTCAGCCTTGGGCCTTCAACTGCCACTGAAGCTGCACCTTCACCAATGGCCTATCCTGGCCTTTCAGAGGACCAAGCCTCAACTGCACTCCATGACCCCTTCATGCTTTCAAAACCAGTACCACTTGGGTGATTCTTACATATTACCAAGTCTGGCTGCCAACAAGAGTTACAACCTTGACAGTCTGTGGAACACAGCTTCTCTATGCTCTCAGAAAACACTTCCCAGATTTCATCCCAGTAATAACTGGTCCCTTCTTAGTCACTGATAATTTCATTATCTTCCAAGAGCCTACAAAACATCCTACTGAGGTTTCAACACTAGGTTTCAGGCTAGAAAAGTCTAGCCTGAAGTTTCGAAGCCTTTCCACAATCTTCCACAAAACATGGTCAGGTCTCTAACAGCAATACCCCACTCCTGGTACCAACTTGTCTTTGTCAGGGTTTATTGCTGCAATGAAATACCATGGCTAAAATTCAAGTTGTAGGGGAAAGGGTTTATTTGGTTTAAATGTCCAGATCATAATACAGCATTGGAGGAAGTCAGAACAGGAGCTCAAGCAAGCCTGGAATCTGGAGGCAGGATCTGATACAGAATCCATAGAGAGGTGCTGCTTATTGACTTGCTTCCCATGTCTTGCTCATCCTGATTTCTTATAGAACCCAGAACTACCAGCCCAGAAATGGCACCACCTACCATGGCCTTGGTGCTCCCCCATCAATCACTAATTGAGAAGCTGCCTCACAGTTAGATCCCGTAAAGGTATTTTCTCAACTGAGACTCCTTCTCTGATGACTCTAACTTGTATCAAGTTGACATGCAAAACCAACCAGTACAATGTACATATGAGATAAGTCACTGTTGAATATTTGTTACAGATTATGAACCTCGAGTGCTTTTCCTGGTTATGGAGTACTAAGCTATACCAACTAAAGGGATATAAAAGGTCATTTTCAAAATATGAATGTTTGAAAGCAAACTAGATATTTTGAGATTAAGAGGTACAAATTTGGAGAATAATTCAGATAGGCTCTTGGACGAATCCAAGAAAATCTGTAACCATTTTCAGTCACCATTCATGAGAGAAAAAGACTTTTTATCCTAACTTCATAATTATATGAATATACATTTTAATATTTTCAAGATATGTTTAGCTATATTTAATTTCTTTTAAAGTGCTTTACTATTAGAGATTTTTGAAAGTATGCATTTCTAAGTGGAAAGATTTTTCTTTTAAAAGATCACTTTGGTCACAATCCAAGGCAGGGTGGTACACCAGTGTATAGTAGCAGGCCAGGAGGACAGCTTCCTGAGAGTGGGAGCAAGGCAGTCTTGCTGACACGGGGATGCCCAGTAGCAGCCAGAGGGCACACAGTGGGTGCTCACAGACTGAAGCATCGGACTTGCTGGGTTAAGATTGAAAGTTCTCACTCCTATTGACCCTCTATATGTAGAGGAGGCTTTATTTCCCTGGAGAGAGACTCAGTAGAGTTGTGGGGTGGGGGAAGGGAAGTAAAATTGAACATTTATTGATGTTTTCAAAAGAGGGTGAGACCCCAGAGAACACATAGCTTACTCAGCTCCTTCAGGGACCAGCTTAGTCTCCACTGAGGACCTGAGACCAGGGAATCAATAGCTCATGTGTGAGTCTCACACTGAACTAGGATGGATCTCAGTCTTTTGTGTCTATAAAGGTAAAATGTTTGCTCTCCTCTTGCCTAATAATTCATATGCCTTATTTTCATGATTTTGAGAATATTAGCAAGTTATGGAAGTACTGTATACTGTGCCCCCCTCAGGACTCTGGTATACCGTGCTGTGACCTCGTCAGGACACTGCTATACATTGCCCCCATCAGCACACTGTTATACCATGCTCACTGGTATGCTGTGTCCTCTTCTAGACACTGGCATGTGATGCCCTCCTAAGACCCTCAGGACCCAGGTCTACTGTGCCCTCAACAAGGCTTTCTAGGTTTTCCAGTCCTTCTGACCAGAGGGAAATTTGAGAAAGCCTGCAGTGAACTCCTATAGTGTTCATCACAGTTACTCCTCTCATGCAAATGTGATTTTGCAGCATTTATCCTCCCTCGTGGTGGCAGACTTTAATTCCCATACTGCTGATGGTGGGTGTACAGAAAACTAAACTGTCTTAGTCAGTGTTCTATTGCTGTGAAGAGATACCCTGGCTGTCTTACAGTTTCTATTGCTGTGATGAAACCCTATGACCAAAAAGCAAATTGGAGAGGAAAGGGTTTATTTAGCTTACACTTTCACATATCTGTTCATCACCAAAGTCAGGGCAGGAACTCAAACAGGGCAGGAATCTGGAGGCAGGAGCTGATGCAGAGGCCATGGAAGAATGCTTCTCATTGGCTTTCTCTTCGTGTCTTGCTTTCTTATAGAACCCAGGACCACCTACCCAGGGATGGCACCACTCACAATGGGCTGTACTCCACCCTCCACTGCCATTGATCACTGATCAATAACTGAGAAAATGTCTTACAACTGGATTTCCTGAAGCCATGTCTTCAACTGAGGCTTCTTCCTCTATGATGACTTTAGCCAGTACGATGACAATGACAACTCTTATAAAAGAAAGCATTTAACTGGGGCTTGCTTACAGTTTCATAGGTTTAGTCCATTGCTATCATGGTAGCAGCATGGTAGTACACAGGCAGATATGGTGCTGGGGAAGTAGCTGAGAGCTCTACATCCACATCCACAGAAAACAGGAAGAGAGAGAGAGAAAGAGACTGAGCCTGACTTGGGCTCTTGAAACCTCCAAGCCCATCTCTGGTGACACACTGCCTCCAACAAGACCATACCTGCTGCAACGAGGCTACATCTTCTAATCCTTCTCAAATAGGGCCACTCCCTTGTGACTAAACATTCAAATCTGAGTCCATGGGATCCATTCTTATTCAAACCGCCATATACAGCCACCTCAAAGATGACCATAGAACTTGGAGTCTTAAGTGTTCGTGAGCCATTACAACAGGAGAATACACTTGCATGAAAGATCACAAAGGCTATAGCACAGGATGTCTTTCCTTTGAACTTTAACCTTTTCTTATCTTCCCTTCAGTTTCTAATTTTTTGGCAGGTTAACAAATCAGATGAATATGTACTTTTCAGAAGTGAGTATTTTTTGTCTTTTATCCATGCCATAAATATTTACTAGCATCTACATTCCTGGAAGGGTTTCTTACCCCTACTTTAGGATTAATAGTGCTGCCCCATTTCAGGGAGCCAGAATTATATTATCCTGGAAAAGGAGGTCGCAATAAAACCCTCATACTTCAATGGAGCTTGAGGTTCTATTCTGAGATCATAGCTCAGCCACATAGACATCTAGTGTCTTTCTACTGATGTATCTAAGAAACTCTCTCTGACTCTTTGAAGAACTATTTTAAAGGTCAAATTGTTGTCTATTTCTGATACTAACCTGTTAGACCCTGAATTCTGAGCTGCAGCAAATGGGACACACACACACACACACACACACACACACACACACACACACACACACACACATCAAAGACAATTATGGAAGAGGAAACAGAAAGATTGTAAGAAGCAGAGGTCATGGAGGACTGGAGGGAATTGATGTGCTTTGAGCATGACAGGGCCCCCTGTACTCGTGATCTTATAGCATCTGCAGTTGCTTGACAAAGACCTCCACAAGAGGAAGCTGGCCAGCAGTCTAACAGGAAAGGAGAAGGGAATTCATGAGTTTCCACCCCTAACTGAGGGCATATTCATCATTGATGGCTTCTCAAGGAGGAAAAGTCTGTTTTCTTTAGGCCTGTTAGGTTGACCAGGTTCTAGTAGATGGCCCCACCCATGAGTATGTGAGTGGTGTGCAGTTAGAGCCGAGAATCACCACCCTAAATGCTTCACGGAATGCTGTTCTTGAAGATCTGTCAGCTCTGAGGTGATCTAGGGATAAGAAAAATTCTTGGTTCAGAAGAGAGAAAAACCCTGTCTGAGAGAGGATTCCTCCCTACAAAGAGCTTGACAGCAAACAGCAGCTTAGGGCACTGTAATACCTGTTACATTACACAAGCACTTGTGTGATTTGGGTGCTATGATGACCACTTTACGTGCAGTATAATTCTTCTCCTTGTCTCTGGGTTTACTTTCTATAGTCTCAGTTAAGCCAAGCCAACCATGGTCCCCAAATATTATTACAGTACAATGAGGAATTAAGCTACTTTGAGGAATGTATTGCAATTTTCAATGCAATACATTGCTATAATTCAACTTTGTATTGTTCATTTCTTACATTGCATAACTTATAAGTTTAACTTTATTACCAATATGTATGTGTTGAGGGAAACATACACTGTAATGAGTTATCTACAGTTTCAGAGATTCACTGGGTGGGGTATTGGAATGTGTCACTATCTTATTACAGCTGACACCATGCCCATTTTACGTTCGAAAACCTTGACTCGGAAAGCAATAATTCAGTGGCCAAGAGTCATGCTTCTCACTGTGGGAGCAAGAATTGAGCACAGTGGGCCTGGATCTGCTGTAAAAGACACAGCACATGGCCACTGGCTTCAACCTCTACCTCTCTTGTCATGTGACCTTATCTTACATGTCTCTGTGCCTCAAACTTCTCTCTGCTGGTCTCTAATAAAGGACAGGTAATAGTGAATGTAGGGTCCATCCTGAATGACACATTATCTAATTTTCTTATCTTTGTTGTTCAACCTCCTATAGGAAGGAAACTCAGAGACAAAGACAAAAAGTCAGAGATGAGGGGAGGACACCCCACAATGATAGCACTTCTCAACTTAGTGCAGAATAAAATGGCACTGGGCCATTTGGTTCAAAGTATATGACACAGCATTTAGAGGGGGTTTGGGGGAGAGACAGACAGAGACAGACAGAGACAGGCAGAGACAGGCAGAGAAGGGAAACAGAGAGACAGAGATCAATTGTCCTAAAGAAATACCCACATGTGGACCTCTGCATTGGCTGAACCTCATCCGGAACCTTGCTAAGAAGTTATTTGACAATGGGGAAGTCTTTTCTCTGGGCCAGAATCATTATGTGTGGGTTTAAATATGATGAAGCTCTTTCCTGCTGTAATATTCTGTGACTCTACTCACTTGAAGGCCAAACATGCTATAGATAAATGATTCCATAGGAAGCATGTTTTCGGAAGACATAGTGGATGGGTTACTTACTGAACTGTGTACAAGGCTATTTTTTTTCCAAGAATGAGCAAGGCAAAGTGATTTGGAAACATCAACACAACAAATATTTCAGCACTGACACCATTGTCATGATTAACGTGCTGGTCACTAGAGTTTATAAATTGTGTTGAGCTTCCTCAAGCTGCCAGACTTTGTTATCATTCAGTGTCCACCTCAGGGTGTTCTGTCAGGGCACATGGCACAGATGATGGCCCCTTAGTTGCCATCTTCCTGGGTGGTACAAGATAGTGAAGTCAGATCAGGTTACTCCGTGTTATTAAACTAAAATGTTTTCCTTTCCTAAAATTGAACTTTATTTCATACAGTACCTTTTGATCTTACACACACACACACACACACACACACACACACACACACACACACACACACACTGGAGTTTGTGTTGGCTAACTGTAACTTGGTGTTGAGGCCTGCCCTGGAATATAGTTAATATAACAAGTGACACTTCATTGAAAAAAGTGACTTTGCCTTTGCCAGAGAGTATCAGTTGCAAACAACCTCTGGGTTACCTGTGGAAACTTGGGTTTACTTCCCTCTCTTAGTTCTAGGACATCACCTGAATTGAACCTGCACAGGTCTTGTGTGTGCTACCAAAGTCTCTTTGAGTTCATATGTGTCAGTCCTGCCGTATCTGAAAGACAGATTTTTGTAGCAATCTGTTCTAATTGCTCTAATGGAATTCTATTGCTGTGAAGAGACAGCATGACCAAGGCAACTCTTATAAAGGAAAACATTTAATTAGGGCTGGCTTACAGTTTCAGAGGCTCAGTCCATTAGCTTCAGAGTGGAAAGCATGACAGTGCACAGACAGATATGGTGCTGGAGGAGTCAAGAGTTCTACATCTTGATTCTCAGGCAGCCAAAGGGGACTGTTGTTACCCTGGCCAAACTTGAACATATATATGAGACCTCAAAGCCCCACTTCCACAGTGACATATTTTCTTTAACAAGGCTCCTCCAATAAGGCCACACCCCCTAACAGTGCCACTTTCCATGGGCCAAGCATATTCAAACCACCACATGATCTAAAGTATGTCACTCCCTGTACATTGCCAAATTGTAGGTCTCTGTGTTAATTCCTAGCTACTACAAGAAGAAGCTTCTCTGATGAGGAATAGAAGAGGCACCGATTAATGAGTACAGTAATATGTCATTAGAAGTCTTCTTATTGCTGTATTCCTTGAGCACAATAACATTAGTATGTTTTCCCCTAGGCCTATGACCTCTCTAGTCTCAGGCTCTAAGTCTCACTGACAGTGTCAGGTATGGGTTTCATTTTATGGAGTGGGTTTAAATAAAAAATAACAATAAAATAAAAAAATAAAAGTTTGGTTACTCCCATAACATTTGTGCCACTATTATAAGCAGGTCACTCTTGAAGGTCTCACAGTTGCAGTTGGGTGATATTATCTTTCTTCTCTGGTAGCATCAGAGTTCCTTCCCGTAACATGAGCACTAGTCAGTAGGGATGAAGCTTCTAGCTGGGCATTTGTTCAACTTCTCCATGTTTGACAACGTAAGTGTTGTCTTCAGCAAAAGGGACTCACCAGAATGTTGAAGAGCGCAACCAACAGTCTTGGCGTTAGCCTATGATGTTTGATGGTGTACCATGGGACCCTTTTGGCCAATGATTAAACAGGAATTCAGTGTGATTCCACACATTTCTAGCACAGGAAGTTTTACTTGTTTTCTTTTAGTTTAGAGTTTTGAAGAGAAACTGTGAAGAGACATTAGGACCACAGCAATTCTTATAAATGAAAATACTTAATTGGGGGCTGGCTTATAATTCAGAGTTAGTCTAGTATCACCATAACAGGAATGGTGGCATGTAACCAGACATGGTGTTAGAGAGGTAGCTGAAAGGTCTTCATGTAGATCTGAAGGCAGCAGGAAGAGAGAGTGACTCTGGGCCTGGCTTGAGCATTTGAAACCTCAAAGTCCACCCCCCAGTGACACACTTTTCTCCATCAAGGCCACACCTCCTAAAAGTGCCACTCCCTAAGCCTTTGGGTGCCATTTCATTCAAACTACCATATTCAGTGATGTCAGATGCCTAGTTGGGACATTATCTCCCCTACTATGTATTGATCCTATTTAGATTCCTTTCATATATATGTATTTTTAGGAAGCTTCTATAGTAGTAGGTTTTTCAGGTGGTTTTTCAGAAGGCCTCTAGTGTAAATTTATTATATTTAATTGTGTAAGTGTGTGTGTGTGTGTGTGTGTGTGTGTGTGTGTGTGTGTGTTGGTCTGTCTGTCTGTACACATAGGGGAGGGATATGTATATGCCACAACTCTCATGGGAAGGTCGGAGGACAATTTGCAAGTGTTGATTCTCTCCTTTTACAGTGTGGATCCGAGGGATCAAACTGGCCCACCATCTTAAATTTTTAACTTTGGGAAATGGCCATGAAGTATTACTGTGATGCTTTGTCACTCAGCCTAGTAGCTTTCTACAGCATATAAATGACAAGGCAGGGGACTATCTCTTCCTGACAGAAATCCAGAGCCACCCGGATTCTTCAAGCAAGGCTTCCTTTGGGATGGAGGGAAGGGTGTTCAATAACTTAACCTAGACACACCCAGGCCCTATGGTCTTCTTGGATTCCCCAACAAAATCTTTGCCATCTGAGGTAACAGTGATTTGGAATGAGGCACAGAACAAGATATGGTATAGTCAGTGGTGTTTTTTTACACTGTGCCAATTACACCTGAAAACTCTGAGCTCAACAATTCAAGTCTCAACCTAGCTCTCCCGCATTTACTATGAAAAATGGGGTGTTCCAGAATAAAATACGCTGCTCAAGCCCAAAGCCTTTTGTCATATTTATTCCTTAGCCCACCCTTGTTCATCTTATCCCTTTAATTAGGCTTTCCTACTGGACCATATGCCATCTGCCAGCCAGAACTGTGCGTGTCTCATGTACGCGTCTCTCATTGTGCTATCAGGCTTAGCACAGTGCCTGCCATGGCTCACAGCCCATGAACCCTCACTGCCTCAGAATTGATTTGCTAAGTGGGGCTAGCTTACCATAGCATTAATGGATATATATATATATGCATATAATATATAATTATGTACCATATAGTATGGTATATAGAAAAATATACAATTTACTCAGTGAGGGCTGTTGGGTTGGCTCAGTGGAAAAAGCACGGGCTATGCAAACCTGACAACCTGAGTTTGAACCAGGACCCAAATAAAGGTGGAAAGAGAGACTCAACTCCAGAAAGCTTTACTGACTCCCACTGTGGCACATGTCCCTTCCTCACATTTGCACACATACACACACTTACACACACGATAATAATAAATGAAGCAACTAAAAAGTACATCAAAAAGATGGTAAATAAGAGCTATTGAACTTAACTGTCAGAGATTAGTGAAACCCCTCCCTCCTATCTGACGAAATATTACAAAACTATCAAGATGACACTTGGAAGATGTTCAGATATAATCCAGGTGACGTATTACGTATTATACTTTGTCCATTTTGTACTCGGCACTAACTGGGCTCCTGTGTCACAGATTAATTGTGCCCTCAAATAGCTCACAGCCCAGGCGAAGAGAAGCAAAGAATGAATTAAAACGGGAAGCAATGTTTTTCTTGGTTTCTTTAGCAGATAGTTTTTGAGATGACTATTGCAAAAAGCCAAGCTAATAACAAAACTGACATATATTTATTGCTTTTTAAAATTACGTTAATATTGTTGTTATTAATTTGAAGCATAATTAAAATTATTTATGAACAACACTAAAAAAGAAAGCTCTCCATTTTTCTTAATTTTTTCTTTTATTATCTCAGCATAGGAGCCAGAAGACAGACAGACAGACAGACAGACAGGAAGAAAGGAAGGAAGGAAGGAAGGAAGGAAGGAAGGAAGGAAGGAAGGAAGGAAGGGAGAAAGGAAGGAAGGAAGGAAAAGAGAAAGAAAGGAAAAAATTGGGGGTAGAGGTGGATCAGAGAGGAGTGGAGACAAATATGATCAAAATACACCACATGCATGTATAAAACTGAAGTAATCAAAATATTGCATTTTTAAGTTAATTTTTTAAAAGAATCTAGGGGTAATAAAAGAAAAAACAAATTTACTCCACTAATCTCTAACTGAAATCTAGCCTTTCTTTGGATGCAGACAATAAGGCACTGTGGGATCAGTAGCAGCTATGACTTTGTCACCAAGGAAATAATTCGCAGGTGCCCTCGTGTGAGTACTTTGTTTGCAGCTCTGTGGAAACAGCTGTGATGAACATCGCAGCTTCTACATTGGTATTTGAGCCACTGATGGACTTGAGTTTAGTTCAGAAATAAAAGCCACATGACTTACAAAACCACAAATCTATTCTTAGACTATTTTAATGTAATTAATTAGTGTGTGCACACAGATACACACACACCACACACACACACACACACACACACACACACACACACACAGAGGCACACTTGCCTATGCAGTCAGAGGTCAACTTTCAATTATCCCTTCCCATCTTCCATCATATGGGTCCCAGGGATTGAACTTAGGGTCAGTGGGCTTGACTACAAGCATCTTTCCCCACTGAGCCATCTTGCCAGCCCAGTACTATATAATTTATAGAACATTTTAAGGAGAACATAAGCCTTGCCAGATTACTGAAGAGACTGACAGCTCAAGAAAGTCTAACTCTTGCTCCGTGTCCTGACAGTAGCTGTTCTCAGCTGAAGACCTCTAGCTAATGTCTTTTTCTGAGGTGACACTCAAGAACAGGAGCTCTGGGACTCAGTCGTGTATGGACCCGATGTGCAGCCACATGTTGAGAGAACAGAAGATGCTGTATGTTTCTGCATCCCCTTGTGGCCACCCTGCTCTGTGCTCTGAAGTCTGGACATGTCTCTGGGTGAGCCTGGTGTCACCACTGGGGAATGCAGCTAAATCTATCCTGCACGATTTGAATGGAAACAAAGCCATACACATCCTGGTGGGAGGAAGCTGGCTGGGCAGAGCCAGGCACAACAGAGGCACCTGAGAATCTTGGTGAGCCATAAAGCTAATGTGAGCAGTTATAACTGCCTAGCTCCCAGAATAAATGTCAAGGAAATATAAAATAGCATTAGCACAGGGGAGAGCTGAAAATGTTTATTCTCCTTGCATGAATTTGCATAGATTAGATTGTTATTCACGGTGAAGGACAAAGCGTGTATCTGTAACATAGAAGAGAACAAGGTCATCTAGATGACTCAGGAACTAAGAGGCAAGCCCGCCTTAGGGCTTCTTGAACACACAGACGCAGTCATTTCATCTGTCCATTAATATCTTGTCTTTGCTCCTTTTGTTGGGAAGCTTCTGTTTCTTTTGTTTAAAAAACAAACCACTTTTCCTCATACAATATATTCTGATCATGGTTTCTCATTCCTGTACGCCTTCCAGATCCTCCCCACCTCCCCACCCACGCCACTCCATGCCTCATCTTTCTTTTTAGAAAGCAAACAAATCAGAATTAGAGGAAAAAATACAAGTTACACACACAAACACACACACCATCCATAAAATCAGAAACTGTAACATACCATCAAAAGACCAATAAAGCAAACAAAAAAATGCCCAAATAAAAGAATATTAGATTAAAATGCCAACAAAAATACCATTGAATTCACTTTGTGTTGACCATATAATGCTAGACATAGGGCTTCCCATTAGGTGTGGTTTCATAATCCATCGGAGAAAACTAATCCCTTTGCCAGCAGGTATCAACTGCAGATGGTGGTTTGGTTAGCGGTGGAAGGCTGTGTCTACTTCTCCCTCTCAGTGCTGGGACCCCATCTGGATTGAACTTACACAAGCCCTGTGTGCGCTGCCATGGTCTCTGTGAGTTCACCAGCACTGCTATGTCTGGAAAACATTGTTTCTTTGAAGTCATCCCTTCCTTTCTGCTCTTACAATCTTTCTGTCTCCTCTACTACAGAGTTCCCTGAGCCTTGAGGGGAGGGCTTTGAAGAAGACGCCCCAGTTAGGACTGACTGCTCCAAAATCTCAGAATCTCTGCACACCACTCAGTTGTGGGTCTCTGTGGAAGTGAAGCAACTGTCTTTAATGCTCGCCTTTCTTGCACAGAATATGACTCCAAAAACGAAAGCATTTTTCACCTAGTCGACACTCGAAAGACAAAAGCCCTTCCCAGCCACGGCTTGGCAGTCTATGAGCTGCAATGATTAGGAGATGAAGCACCAAGCAGAAACTAATACAGCTCCCAACAGTGACTCAGCCCCTGGAGATGCAAACTCAGAGAGATCTAACTCTTTTAAAATCATTTTTAATTTTAACAGGCACATAACTATTGTTTCTATCCGAGAGGTAACCAGGTGATGTTAACATACATGTCTGTGGTACGTAATGTTCAGAACAGGGTGGAACATAGAGATTTCTAACATGGTCTTGGAAAGGTAAGGGTCTATTTGGGAAGACATGAGTCTGCCATTGGTATGTTTTATTTCTTGGAGGACTTTCTCCAAGGATGGGTAGAAAGTTTCCCATGTTGAACCTTACTTACCCTGAGATAAATTATTTCAAAACACACATGCTATTAAAAATGTATTGATTTTCAGCCATCTGTGGTTCCCCATCCATTAAACTTATCAAGCCCAAAACATCAGCAGTGTAATTAAGTGTTGGCTTACCTCTAGTAAGGGAAGAAAGCCACCTTAGCAGTTGGAGGAAAAATGATTTCCTCTTCCTAGGCCTTTAATTTCCTCTCTCTGTTCCTTGTCTTCGCTGGACACTGGCAAAGGCCCATTGATCGCCTCTCTTAGATAAGTTATGTGTTCCTAGAAATGGCATCTATTTGAAAATCTTAGTGATTATAAATGAGACTTAGCGTTCTTATCAGCTCCTTGTCCTTGAGTGCAGCTCGTGATGAACAATGGAGGAGACAACTGAAGGCTGATAATCTGTTAATCCGTTCTGAAATGAAGTGGGAATGAGCTTCACATCTGAAGGGGTTTCAAGGAGAATAAAAGCCCAGTGGAATACTGTATGGACATTGTTTGAGGGATGGTTTTGTATAAGCACTAAGACTGGTGACCTAACTTCTTATGTACAAAGCCCCCAGTGACCCCAGCCAGGATTTCATTTGTCCTACAGTCATTTCCCATTTTACTCCCAGAGAGGCAAAGTGACAGAACTGCTCTAAAGCCGGCCTGTGTACTGATGGTGAGAATATGGAACACGTGAGAGAAGTGCACTGAGAGTTTAAGTGTTAAGAAAATGTGTTTTCTCCTTCATGCTGGCCTGGCTTTGTCATGTAGACATTGTGAACTATGTCACCAGTAGTTTTCTCTTCCTTACTCAGTCCCTAATAACCTTGACACCAAATCTGCAGCCCATCTTTATCTGCTAAGGAGAACAATGTCACACCAGTTTGCTGTGTATTAATCTTTCCCGGCTTTAATTTATATTCCAACCCCAATTTCCCCTCTGCCTTGATGTTATCACCCCTGTCTTTTCACCCAACCTATTGCTCATTCTAATCATGCCAACCCCTGTGCAGAACGGAATGATTTCTACTGAGTTGTTCTGTTAGCATTGTAAATGCTGATGATGCATGCTGAAGTTATGGGGCCTAAGATATAAAGGATCTCTTTTTGAAAACACGGGACAAGATTGATCCCATTCTTGGCATAGCAGAAAGCCAAATTGTATGTTAGAGCTCTCCATGAGGCTGGTGCCGGCGTAATGTTATCTAAGAGCTCAACAGTCCAGAGATCTCTAAAGAGCTCCTGCAAAGCTACTGAGCAAAAGTCCCTTGACCACACATGTACCTGTCCCTGTTGTCAGTCCACTGGGAACTCGTCTGTCATTCTGTCTCCTTCATCAACCTCAGTACCCTTTCAGAAAAAGTCATTGTATTCAAGTCTCTGTCATGAACAAGAGAAATCTCCCTTTGTCTTATATAAGTTTCCCTCTCCTGCTCACTACTTTCACTTTCTTTTTTTCTTTTTTCTTTTTTTTTTTTTCGGAGCTGGGGACCAAACCCAGGGCCTTGCACTTGCTAGGCAAGCGCTCTACCACTGAGCTAAATCCCCAACCCCTACTTTCACTTTCAAAGTCAGATTACATCCTCAATCTGCCCATCTCCTTCTCTTGAGCTCTCACCTGTTGTTGTCAAAGACGACCAGCCTGTACTGCCCCTGTCACCTGTCAGCACTCACCTTACTTAACCACTCACAGAGCACACATGTTAGCCGACCTACTTCATTATTCCCTCTGAAGAAGCCACGGCTGTGAACCACTCTTTCTTTTTAGACACCCTCTTCCTTTGGAATCTGAGACATCACACTTCTCCACCATTCTAATCTCTTTCTGTGTCACACTAACCTTGAATGTCCATCACCCTTTGCTTACACTTAAACTGTTGGTTCTTCATGGGATTTTGTTGTTGATGTTGTTCAGATCCCTTTTCTCTACTCTCATCTACACCTATGGTTTCAACAGCCACATGTTTCCCTAATCCACATCTATTCTCTTAAATGCCAACCAAATGACCAAGTACCTACCACATCTCCTGTGCCTATCTGAAATGTCTTAGTGATTATAAATGAGTGTGAAGCACCTCGGGTCTGAACAATTATAATAAAACACCACAGGACCCTCTGATTCAGCAGGCACAAGCTGAATTCTTTGTCTTTTATGTCAATATGCTCTTCTGTCCTTCTTAATGAAAGACTCTCCCTCACCATCAACCCAACTATCTTTCCCTTGCCCTGGCTGGATTCTATCACCAGCTGCGCATCAAGAAAACAGCAAACAATAATCACATTTGTTTTTCTTCCACTCCATTTTCTGGCCACAGCGTGGTCATAGAATAGACTTCTAGAAATGGATGGCGATAAAGCAGCCTGAGTGTTTAAATGATGCCAGTGATAAAGCAGAGAGAGCAGAAAGGGAAGTATCTTTACTCTTAAGGTCATGAGTTAATCATTCCTAAGCAAAGCATAGGCAGGACATGCTGTTTTCCTCAGTTCAACTCCATTGACTATAATTCATGGAAATTCCTTCTAAGGGCTACAAAGGTCATTTGTCTCAATTTTAGGTGTTGAAATGTTTCACCTTCTTGGTCTCTTCTGGATATTTTTTAAAAGAAATGTAGTATGGCAGGCTGTTTCAGGAGCTGTTAAGGTAGTACCTACATGAGATCCTCTGTCACCTTTCAAGAACTTTCTTCAGATGATGTCAAAAAATGAAGAGTCATTGCAGCAAGGCAAGACTCACAAAAGAGTTTAAGAGTCTACACTGAAGACTGGCATGCAGAACTCTCATTGTGTCTGAGTAGGACTAGAAAAGGACTAAGCAAAGTCTGGCTGTAAGATGCCCACACCAGTGAGGTAGAGACACTCTTGTTCTTATACAGTGCATTAGAACTGATGGCTGGAGCCTGCTGTGCTGTTGCACGCCTCTAATTCCCCATTCAGGAGGCAGATCTCGTGAATTCCAGGCCAGCCTGGTCTACACGGCAAGTTCCAGGCCAGCAGGAGTTACCATGAGACCATATCTCAACAGAAACAAACAAAGCAGATGACTAGGATAAAGTCTGAACCTTGCCCAGGAGGCCAAGATGTTGAAGGCAAACAGCTCTGAGTCTCCAACTGGAGGCAGGGTTTTGCCAACTTAATAATGACACATTTAATTAGTATGTGATCAAAAGGAAAAAGGGCACTAAAAAAATAATAAACACAATATCAGTGATGGCCAGGCAGAGACCAATGAACACTTTCATAATTTAGAGATTTTTTTCTCATTATTGAAGTGCTCAATTAGCATCTTGTCCACTTATATAGAGGCACTCAAATTGTTAATTGACTTAATGTCCTAAAGACTTGCACATATCTTCTGAAAAAAAAAATCCAAGCACCTTGGTGTCTTTTAATTACAAATAAAACACAAGGTGCTTTTAAAAGTCCTGGGCTTATATTATTCCATTAATTTTAAACACTAATTCTCTTATTTGGAATATAAAAGTGAATTTCCCCCAATTTTCCTCACTCAAATATTTTTCACATTTTCATAAATATTTAAAATATATATGGCACACTGAGGATGGCTATAGCTTAGTGGGAAAACACTTATCTAGAGTGTGTAAGGCCCTGGGTTCATAAAATATAAACAACTAAATATACCATAAAATACATGTGATGAAAAGAGACAAACAAGGCAGGATTAGAGCAAAGGCAACATGGAACAGGAAATAGGCAAGGTTTTTCTATAAGATACTGCCCACGTAAATATATTTACATATATTTAAATATTAAATATTCTTACCAATTCCTTACACTAAGGAACTTGTTAAACACCCTAGAATTCTGACTAGAGTCCCAAGGGACCATACTTTGGAGTCAGTATGTATGCCCTACATAAAGGGACAGCAATCATGTCCCACCCACACGTTGTTCAGCATATGATTTCATTAGTTTCCAGGGTCTTTTCGCATTCTTGCCACAGATCAACAAAATACCTCCTTGATTAAAAGTTACAATATATAATTGAAAGCTGTGAGTCAAAGAAAGAGTAATTGACACTGCTATAGTCTGTATATGAAGTGTCCCCCCCAAAGACTGGAGGGTTGAAAGCTGGGTTCCCAGGTGACAGGTTTAGGGGAAGCAAATAATTTCAAAAGCTGATGTCCTGGGGAAGTTAATGATCAACATTAATAATCTGAAGCTAATAAAAAAAAGAAAATAGTACTATATGAAGAATAAAACACAAGGTATCCCTGTAGATCCTTAAGACATTAAAAAGATAAAGGACTATCATAAGAAACCTTGTCAACTAACTTAACAACCTAAATCATGTGGAACTTTTCCTTTGAAAATATGATTTACTCACCCTAGCACAAAATCTAAGTAACTAGTGTTGAAAATCTTTTATCAATCAAAACAATCAGAACCATTTTTACTAGCGAACTCTGCTGAATTTTTTGTCAGAAACCATGATGCCCTCCCGTAAGCCCTTCCAGGAAATAGGGAGCACTCACACTCCCCTGTGAGCACTGAGGCCATCATTGCTCTCTCACCAAACCCTGATAAGAATATTACAAAAGCAGCCCATCACAGGCAACCTTTCTCCTGAACATAATCACAAAAGAACTCTACAAACTATTAGTAAAGAAAACCATATTGTAAGATCTAGGAAAATGCATTTAACAGATGTAATGCTTACTTGAAATTTATAAAAACAAAACAAAACAAATCAAACATCCCCATCAGCAAACAAAAACAGAAGGAAATATCTTGAATTTCACTTTTCAAAGACATCTATGTGTTGCGGGATATTTAATCACATTGTGGACCCTGAGACTATGAACTGGAAAAACCTACTTCTTGTTATGGTGTGGCTCAGCCCTAGCTCACACCTAGCTCACAACCCAAGAGCTCTCTGTAAACAAGAGCTAAATGAAGTCAGTGATGTGTCTAGAGTTGAAGTTAGCAACCAGGTGACAAGGAGTGAACATAAAGAAACCAGGAAAGAGAAAGGAGGGACTTAGAGTTGAAGGGTATTTAAGAGAGTGTGGAGAAGGAGAAAGAGCCTTTTCTTTCTGAGACATTGGTGGAGTAAGATCAGCCGGGTGCTTCCTCTGCCTCTCTGAGCTAGTAGGTTTTCACCACAGCTCCTGGTCCCTGAGTCTTCATTTGGTAAATCAGATGGTTGGGATTTTGTTTTGAAAACAACATCTACGAGGGCTGGAGAGATAGATCAGCATTTAAGAGTACATATTGCTCCTCCAGAGGATCTGAGCTCAGTTCCCAGCATCCTACAGGATGGCTCACAATTGCCAACTCCAGCTCCAGGGGATCTGATGCCTTCTTGCCTCCTTGGGCACCCGCATACACAGATGCACATACCCGCATGTAGACACATATGCATACATACAATTAAAAATTAAAATAAGTCTTTTTTATAAAATCTATTAAAATATCTACAACTAAAATCATACTTATGATGGCAAAGGAAAACTCTTGTACCCACAAATGTATACCTATGTATGAGCTTACCCTGTAGCTGGATTTATTTTCCTCAGTAATAAATGGGTTTTCACCTAGGACCAGGCAACCCCTATATTCTAATATATAGAATAATATAGGCTATTCTACTCCAAAGATCCTTAAGCCTGGACATGAAAACCAGCAAAGATGGAAACACACAGAGTGTCAAGAAGGGCCCCAGGCCATGACCTCCAAAGTCAAGGTACAAGGCTCAGATCGAATGAGGATGGATAGTGGTGAGACCTGGTCTTACCACTGTAGACACAGAGATATCAACACAAAGAAAGCATCCTTTGTGTACCATGAAATCACAGCATTCCCAAGACAGCTTCAGATCCTAAAACTGCTATCCCACAGAACACATCCCCTTGAAAATGTTGCTTGACCAAGCAATTCTCTCACAGACAAAATTAAAGAGACAGGGTAGTGGAGACGTGGCTCAGCTGTGGAGTGCCAGCCCAGCATGCTCAAGGCCCCAGGTTGAAGTCCCACAGATCTCGCTTTCATATATTCCAGCTTTGCCTAGAGCCACTATCCCTACATTATTCATCTCAATCATATATAATTAATCTTCTCCTGTAGACTACCTAAAAGTCTTGGTTTTGCCTGGTCTCTTAATGACAACATCTTATTTCCGATGACATAAAAACAAGATGTTCCCTTTTGAATGAGGATGTTGTGGACCCTCCTACTATATATCAAACCAAATTGTCATCTATAAACCAATGTCGCCCTTATAAACAGATTAGTAGTGAGTTTTTGGCTTTTCTTCTTGGATATTGTCAAACAGATGTGTGATTTGGTTACTAAAAAAGAAAGTCATCACAAAAAAAAAAAAAGAAAGAAAGAAAGAAAAGAAAAATCCCTAATGATGACTCCACCATGTTACCTCGTCCCCTTATGTTTTGCAGCTAATTTATCCTAAGCCATGGCTGCCTTATTTCATGTGTTTAAAATGTTTTAGTTGGTTGGTTAGTTGGTCAGTTGGTGATTATTTAGTTAGCTGGCTTCCTTGGGATAAAAACTCACTTCACCAAACCCTCTGAGGTAGAACTTAGGGCCTGGATCATCCATGTCCTCCTGTAGTAGACAAAATCCTCAAGTATCCCTTGAGGAACAGTTATTCAACTCTCAGGTCACTTCTCATGCCAGTAGAATGGTGTCTATAACTCCAGTCCCAGGAAGGTCCCATAACCTCTTCCAGGGCACTACACATACACAGTACACAGACATACACACTGCAAAACACCCACAAACATAAAATAAAAATAGTTTTTTTAAAAATGGGAGAAAGAAGTGAGACTGGGTGCAATCATCTACTGTGGAAGATTGTGTGTGTGTGTGTGTGTGTGTGTGTGTGTGTGTGTGTGTGTGTATGTGATCTTGTCCCTGCAACCAATGCAAAACAAGAACACAAGGATATTTATTCCTTCACCTGAGCCTGAATCTTTCTCTTTCATGAAAAAATTAAGAGAACATTTGAACTGAGATCCATCAAGATCTGAGGTTCCCTATCTAAACCGCAGTCTGTAAATGTGATCTCATTCCCCCATGTCAGTGTAACCTTCCGCCCTCATCACGGAAATCTCTTTGCTACAGACGGAGACCACTATAGAAAAACCACAGCCAATCAAAAGGCAATGCTACAGAGCCCAGTTCCAATGTATTTATCTACAAAGCTTCTGCACCTAAAGGCCAGGGGACATTGCAGAAGAGGAGTGGAAAGATAGTAAGAGCCAAGGATCAGTTTGCTGTGAGATTGTGTCTCCTAGTAAAAGTCTCACCATTATGAGTGCCCAAACACAAGCTATGTTTGTCAGGATGACAGCAAGGACATGCCAAAGAGACCAGGGGAAAGCCCATGAGGCCTTAATCATACACAGAGAATCACTGGCAACTAAGGAAAGCCAGGAGTGGGAGAGGAGGCCTTTCAGGGAAGAACACACCAATTGGTTGTCTGGTGCCAAGAGATCAGCCCTAAAACACACATACAAGTAATGTCTTAGTCAGTGTTCTATTGCTGTGAAGAGACACCATGCCCATGTGTCTTAGTTAGGGTTTCTGTTCCTGCACAAAACATCATGACCAAGAAGCACATTGGGGAGGAAAGGGTTTATTCAGCTTACACTTCCACATTGCTGTTCATCACCAAAGGAAGTCAGGACAGGAACTCATACAGGGCAGGAACTTGGAGGCAGGAGCTGATGGCAGAGACCATGGAGGGAACTGCTTACTGGATTGCTTCCCCTGGCCTACTCAGTTTCCTTTCTTTTAGAACCCAGGACCACCAGCCCAGGGATGGCACCACCCACAATGGGCTACCCCCTCCCTTGATCACTAATTGAGAAAATGCCTTAAAGCTGGATCTCATAGAGGCATTTCCTCAAGAGAGGCTCCTTCCTCTATGATAACTCCAGCTCATGTCAAGTTGACACACAAAACCAGCCAGTATACCATAACTCTTACAAAGAAAAACACTTAATTGAGACTGTCTTACAGTTTCAGAGGTTCAGTCCATTTTCATTATGGCAGGAAACATGGTGGCAGCGTGTGGGCAGACATGGTAATGGAGAAGGAGATGAGAGTTCTACATTTGGATCCACAGGCAGGAGGAAGAGAGAGTGACTCCAGGTCTGGCTTGAGCATTGAGCCTCTGAGACCTCAAAGCCCGCCCCCACAGTGACACGCTTCCTCCAACAAGGCCACATCTCCTAGTGTCACTCCCTGTGTGCCAAGCATTCAAACATGTGAGTCTATGGGGGCCAAACCTATTCCAACCACCGCAAGTAATATTATATTTAGGAGTATATGTATATAAGATGCAGACAGTAGCAATTAGTGAAAACAGAGGTTATAAATTGGATGAAGAGAAAGAAGATGCATATGAGAGGGTTTAGAGGGAGGAAAAGGAAGGGGGAAATGTAATTAAGTTGTAGTCTCAAAGGTAAACTGTAAACTAAAGACCTCTAATCATGTTTAAAAGATACTCGGTGGGGTAGGGGGATGCAACGATACATCAGTGGTTAAGGGCACTTGCTGCTCTTCCAGATGACCTGAGCTTGGTTCCCAGCATCCAAGCAGCTCACAACCACCTGAAACTCCAGCTCCATGGAATCCCACACGCTCTCTGGCTGCTGTATATGGATATGCCACACATATGGCATATACTCACTCAGACACATGGACATAGAAATAAATCTTTAAAAATAAATAAATAGAGGCTTAAGGTGTGGTTCAGTGGTAAAGAGTTTCTCCTGCAAAGGAGGAGGGCACAGCTCAAAAGTGCCTGTAACTCCAGTTCTAGAGAATCAGATCCCTGCTCTGGACTCCATGTCCTCCTCTTGTCATACATGGTGCATAGCATATAAACATTTGGGCATGCCTACACACACACACACACACACACACACACACACACACACACACACATGTGCAAATCTAAGTTAAAAGATACTTTGGGTTTGGGGATAAATATTAGTAGTCAGATACTTGCCTAATATTTGAGAGGCCCTAAATTTAATATCCAGCACTACAAAATAATGATAACCATGAAATAAAATATAAAATACTTTGTTGAAATCTATAGCTCAAGGAGTCACTGGAAAGAACTGTAAAATAAAGCCATTTTTCTAAAACACCTTCATTTAAGTGCATTTATTTTATTTGTATTAATGCATAATCGTTTGCTTTCATGTGAGCATTTTATGTGCACTTTATACAAAAGGGGCTTTTTGTTGTTAATCTTGAAGTCGCTAAGTAGCCCAGGCCAGCTTCACGCTCTCAATTCTTCCAACTCATGCTTCCCAATGCTGGGATTGTGGGATGCAGTACCAGTCCTAAAAAGTGTTTCTTAATGGAACAGCATATTTTTTGTCAGAATAAAGTATGCATGAGTAATAGTCATGGATTGTGTAATTTTGCTTAGAGCTGATTCACATCTTTGCAAAGTGTTCAATATTTAAAGTCATATTGCCTATGTAGTGGGGTATTATTCGTCAAAGAAAGATGAAGTCCTGGGAGATTCTTCAGCTTCAGAATCACCATGACCAGAAAAAGAAGCCAGCCACACTCGATCAGACGGTCTCGTTGTTTCATAGGAAGCACCCTAAGTCGTGGGCTGGGAAACTGGGGCGGTAGGGGTGAGCGGAAGGAGCATGGGTACTTTAGGATAGTTAAAGTCTTGTAAAATTGACAGCGATGAATGCCCTAAAACACATTGATTTGCATGTGTTCTGGGGATTTACTGTGCAGCCTTTGTATGACATCCCGACAATTGTATTTTAGAATTCTGTTTCTGGGGCTGGAGAGGTGGCTTGGGGGTTAAGAGCACTGGCTGCTCCTGCAGAGGACCTGAGTTTGATTCTCGGTACCCACACGGCGGCTCACGGCTGCCTGCCACTGCAGTTTCAGGGGATCTGAACCCACTCTAGCCTCACTGGACACCAGACACACCTGTGGTGCACATCTGCACATGGAGGCAAGCACTCCTACTCCTACTATAGCATAAATATCCTTAGGGGCGAAAACAATAGAAAAATTAGATTCTTTTTAAAATTTCTGCTTAGCCTAAAAGGTAGACAGTGCATATTCTCACTCATTTATGGAAAATGAAATCACTTGACCAGATGGAAGTAAAGATTAGAGTGGGTGGGGGAGGGTCAGTAAGGAAGAGAGATCAGAAGAGTCAGTGAGCTGTTCTAAACTTCAGTCAGGGACAAGTCCTGAGCCCTAGAGGTTCTCAGCACAGTAAGGTTACAACAGCTTAAATAGCTTCTTACAGCTAGGTGGGCGTGATAGTGTGTGCTTGTGATCCCAGCACTAAGGAGTCTGAAATGGGAAGATTGGGGATTCAAAGCTAGCTTGGGCTATCTATCAAGTTTCCAGCCAGCCTGAGCCACACGTAGCAAAACCATGTCTCAAGAAGTTTAGTATATATTTCAAAAAATCTAAAATAGGGGACTTTGTCCCTACCACAAAGAAATGACAAATGTCTGGGGTGTTCAATGGACTAATTACCTATCTTGATTTGGTCACTGTATACCTCAAAGTGTCACAGTCCCACGGGAAAGCAGACACTTAGTACATGCTAATGTCACTTAAGTAGAAACAGTTCCACTGGTTTATCCTACTCTCTGAAACAATCCGTCCTTCTCATGCCAAAGACGCCGTTATATCATATTTTTACCATATTTAGGATATAAAACATGTGTTTGGATGTGGATAGAGTGCTAAGTCAGATCAAATGTCAACACCTTTTGATTAGTGTCCCTTGTCCACTGGGAAGACCTTTTCCTGTCTCTATTATCACAGTCAAATCTTTCGCAGAGGTTCTCAGAGTTAACCATTGACCTATAAACTGTAATAAGTTATTTTCCTTACATAAAAATCTTACACATTTGTCTACAAGTACTTTTACTTTTGTTGCTATTGAAATTGCATTTTATATTACACAGTAGATTCCATATTGTGTATACTATGAGAGAATACTTAAATTGAAACTTTTGTATACTTATTGTAGATCTAGAAATGCTAAACACTCAGTCACTTTGTTACCTCAGCCAATAATGACACTGTTATTTCTTCCTAGCAAACTTCACAGAATTCCTAACTCATTTTCTTGTTTGACTGTTTGCCTGAAATGTTAATTTCTGCATTGAAATGAAGTCATGATGTGGAAAATATTACCCTAGTCTTGCCTCTGAAGGGGCTGCTTGCCCTTTTAAATTATGGCTGTTGTAGATCGTTTTTTGTATATAACTGCTTCTATTTCTGACATGCCACGTATTCCGAATGGACACTAATGTGCTCACTCCATTATTCTTAAGTCTCTTGAGATAAAAACATTGATACATACACCATAATCATTCTTTAATTTTAATCATTAGGGGACAGAGGGAAGGGGAGCTAGAGTTGTGTGTGACTTTTGGGGCTGCGGTGTCTCAGATTCATTCTTAAGGAACTGAGAACTTAATCTTGCAAAATGTTAAAAAGACCTTCTTACCCACCAGCTCCTGCAGCACAAAGGCCCAGCAGACCATGGTTTGTTGGGTTCAATCCATACAATCATCTCACAACAACTACAGGCTGGAAGAGAACCCAGGCACCAGAAGCTGGGTCAGCCATCCTCTGGCATTGCAATTCCAAAGCCTCCAAAGCCACCAGAGAAGCGGCTGATGCCTTACGTGAGCTACAGTACGAGGTTCTGGGACCAAGTAAAGGCTTCTAACCCTGACCTAACATTGTGGGAGATTGGCAAGATTATCGGTGCTGTGTGGTGAGGTAAACGAATATACAAAGCATGAAAGATAGAGTGCTGTGACTCTGGGAAGGCCTGCTGTAATGCCCTGCATACCTTGCATATATTAATACAAAAAAGTCATGCATACACTGTATGAGAGGAAGAAAGTCAACAGTGACGGTCTCACATGGAGAACAGGAGCCTTATATGAGCGTTCAGCCTGCCAAGAACCCAGATGATTACGGGGATGGCTTTTCAATGAAGCATACAGCCAATGCCCGTTTCCAGAGAAACCCCGCCTCATCGGTGAGATCCTCAATGGGTGTGTGGTACCTGGCATGCGGTCAGTCATCTCAGCAGCTGGAATACAGGTCCTCAAGCAACAGGTCCAATCTTTAATGGTTCGTCCGCAGAAACTAGAAGCCGAGCTTCTTCAGATAAAGGAGCAACACCAGGAAAAGAAGAAGAAATTCCTGGAAAGTACATACTCTAACAATGAACTTAAAGGTCGTGCAGTCAGAAGTTGGAGGTAAACATGGAGAAAGTTGCAGCTGAGATTGCATGGGCGGAGGAACAGGCCTGCAAAAGGCAGGAGGAGAAGGGAGGAGGAGGCAGCAGAGCAAGCTGAACCCAGTCAGAGCAATATCGTCCCCGGGAAAGAGCAGGTGGTGAACAAAGCCAAGAGGAGAAGGACGAGGAGAAGATCCGATGGAAACAGAGGAGACACGCATTGAAGAAATGGCAGAGAGCCAACAGAAGGGCGAAGAAGGCCTTCTACTCCTGAGGACAAGGAGAGTGGGTAGGAGGGGGTTGACAGCTCAGAGGGAGAAGGGACCAGTGATAGTAATACCAGCTCAGAGCATCACTACACCCATAGGGGAGCCGCCCTCAGACCCCACATGAGAAGCCGAGAGTAAGTGTTGCCTTATTTTTTTTGTCCTAAAACTTTTTAAATGAAATACACGGGGTATTTTTTTTCTTTAAAATGGTATTTAGTAAAGCCTCTTATGGAGATGGACATAAGGTTAAAGGACAAAATTATTGAATAGAAAAGATTTAAAAAATGTATTAATCAATTTGAATCTTATCTGTCTCTACATCATAGTCTACCTTCACTTAGAATAGCAAAAGGATCTCAATTCCCATCGAGGCCCCCTAATTTAATTGCTTAATCTCCTTGAACGACATTAATAGGACTAAGCCCTTCCCAGACATTTGCATCTGGCTGTCCATTAAGTGCTCACATCCTCAGGGCCAGCTCACCCCTGTCCCCGCCACCCAGTCAAGGTGCAAGGCCTGCTATTCTGAGCAATGCATGGAAGCATTTTTTAAACGACTTTCCCTCCTTTCAAATGACTTCAGCTTATGTCAAGTTGACATAAACTAAGCAGCACCACACACAAACACATCACTATTAAGCCATACCCTTTCTTGTCCTGTTCATCCCAAGATCACGAATTAACATGAACATTACAATATAAAATAGCTCAGATTTTGAAAGTCCCGATCTTTAAAAATTCAAACAAAAGGTCAAAGTCTCTTAAAACACCCCAAATCTGTTTTGAAACCCAAAGTATTTGCAAAACTCCAAAATTCCTTTAGAAGTTCAAAATCTCTCAACTATGGGCTCCTGTCAAATAATAAAAATCTTAAAATGCTTTCTTACTCCAAAGAGGAAGAACCAGGGGACAGCTACGACCCGAACAAAGTAAAACGAAACTCCGACTGTGGAAATAGCAAACCATCTAATGGGCGTGGGTCACTTCTCTGACTCTGCCCTCCTCAGCGTGCACGGCCTGTCTTCCAAGCTCAGGCTGGCTCCACTCCCCTGCTGTGGTTCTTCTTGACGGTCATCCATGGTATTGGCATCTCCAAATGCTGGGGTCTCCCGCTGCAATCGGCCTGCACTTTCACCAACAACCTCTCCTGGGCACGATCCGTGGTGCCGAGCCTCAGCCGCCGCTCTCCATGACCCCTTCGCGCCTTCACAGCCAGGACCACCTGGTTGAGTCTTGCACGTAATGAAGATCAGCTGCCAGTGTGAAGTACCTGGAACTTCTGGAACAGCTTACCTGCCGACCCGGAGTAAATACTTTCCAGAAGATTCCACCTTAATGATGCTGGGCTCTACTCAAGAGCTGAGTCTTCAGCCCCAGCTCAATGGGTACTGACCCATTGTCCCAGCAAACCAGAGGTTTCTTGTTAGTGGTTCTGGTATCTTGTTAATCACAGCCAATCCTTCAGCCCCAGCTAACCAGACTCACACAATCTTCACACAAAGGACCTGGTTAGAGTCTTGGCTTTCCTCTGCAACTCCACAAGCCAGGCCTCCATCTTCTGCACTGCTATCAACATTCTTACCCTCAAAGCTCCTACGCAATACACCCGGCAGAGCTCTCAACACCCAGTGGCTTTTCTATCCCCAAATTCCAAAGTCCTGCCACAACCCACCAAAACAACGCAGTCAGCTCTACCACAGCAATGTCTCATGACCCTGATACCGATTTCTGTTTTATTTAGAGCTGCTATTGTGGTGAGGAAACTCCATGACCAAAGCAATGTGAAGCAGAAAGAGTTTACTGAGCTTACACTTCCACATCTTAGTCCATCGTTAAAGGAAGTCGGAGCAGGAACTCAAGCAGGGAAGGGACCTGAAGGCAGGATCTGAGGCCATGGAGGAGTGCTGCTTCCTGGCTTGTCCCCCTGGCTTGCTCAGCCTGCTTTCTTATAGAACCAAGACCATCAACCCAGAGGGGGCACCACCCACCTCCCCTGGGCCCTCCTCCATCAGTCACTAATTAAGAAAATGCCCTACAGGCTTGCCTCCAGCCCAATCTTATGAAGTTATGTTCTCGCATGAAAGTACCCTTCTTTCAGATTACTTTAGCTTGTATCATCATAAAACCAGCCAGCAGAGAGCTCAGTCTTACGATGTTCCCAGTCTAACCCTTCGCTGTGACCTCCACTGCCACCTCCTGGTTGCCAGATAGAGCTACTTACCTCCTGATTTCCTGAGAGCCACAGAAACCTGCAAACTGTCAGTCCCCTGCCTCCACCCCAGTCCCCTAAAATCTAATTGACATACTAACTCTCCTAATATGTAAACTTCCCTTTCCTTCTTTCTGTCCATTTCTTCCTAGTTGGTTTCTCAGACCCTTCCCATGACCCTCAGTTGATCACACACACACACACACACACACACACACACACACACACACATGCACACGCACGCACGCACACACACCATGACTAAGCCACTGGCTAATTTTTCACAAGTAAGGAACACTTTCTTCTCAACCCAGAGATCCAGTGGTTTAGAAACTGAGCATTCTCTTTTCTCAAGAAAAAGAAAGTGGGGATGGGAAGGAAAGAAAAAAAGAAATCTCTCATAATATTTCACAGCCCAGACGAGAGGCCCCAGCTATGGGGTAAAGCAGGGAAGAGTCAAGAATTGCAAATGACAAATGCCTGAGTTTTACCTAAAGCTGAAGGAGTCTCAGAGTGTTGAAGAAACTGTGGGTAGTGAGCCACAAGGAAGCCAGCCTGGAGGACCCCGAGCTTTCCTTCCGCTCACTGACATCTACTTTACAGAGACTTCGATTTTCAATGCCCAAGCTCCCAGCCTCCAGACAGCGTAATCTGAATAGAGACTCGGGTATTCATGGACTCTGTTCTAGGTCAGCATCGTATCAGTGAGGAGCATTGGGAGGGGCCACGTAGCTCCTCAAACCCAGTGCTTGACAATGCGACTACAAGATCTGGAAGAGGAAGCTGGAGAGACGAGATGAGCTCCAACGTTCCCTCAGCAACAGCAGTGTGCTGGCAGCGCCACCCCGCCACTGTGTCCGCGATGTCATCCTGTCATTGTGCAACCAGTTCCGAATTCTCGACTCAGAGACCACAGTGCATTTGACTCCTTCCCACCATCCTTACTGTCATAGCTTCAGCCCAGGTACCACCAAGTCTCAGCCACCACAGGGTGGAGTGGCATCCTCGCTGTGCCAGGCCTCCTCCTCCATCCACGAGTCATTGTGTGGCCTTTCTGCTTAGACTTTCCCAGAAGTTTCCTTTGATGGGGAGTGGCCGGGGGGGTGGCTTGTCCCATAAGCATGGAAACATCAAATTTCTGGCACAAGACATAAATAGTCAGATGTGGCAGTGTGCACCTAGAGTCCCTGAGCTGGAGAACTGGAGGAGGAGGATCCGAGGGGCCAACCCATGAACTTGAGGTTCAGTGAGAAGCCAAGTCTCATAATGTAAGATAGAGAAGGGATTGAGAAGTTACCAGATGTCACCTCCAGTCTTCACATTCATACACACACACACACACACACACACACACACACACACACATGCACATGCACGTGCTCATGTGAATACACACATGGACACAGAGATGAGAATGCTACTCAAAGCTGTAAAGTACTTGGATGTCCCTCTAGGACAGACTCTGCTTTCTTTACATTAAGGTCCTCAAGTGTGTCAATCTGAGTCAAAGAGCGGAGTGTCAGGGTCTCCTGACCCTATGACCATATCTTGACACCTACGCCAGGACACCACTGACCTGTGGAGACATGAGACCACAGATGATTAGATTCACCCATTATTTTTTTAAATATGGAAGAAAGGATCCAGGAAAACAAAGGTCATGACCACAAAAATTGTCACACTCATATTTTAAAAGGCACAAATCCACCTACCCTGGAAATGGTTCAAACACACACCCTGTACTGCTCTGACGTTCTAACAAATATCTATTTGTTGGACCCGCTCGTGTGGAAGTCTCTGCTCGGTTCCATCACACAAAGGGAGAGGCAGGGTTCGCTTTGTACGTGTGTTAGTTGCACACTCGAGTCACTGGACTTCAATTCGTTAGTGAAAGCCCTTACCTGGAAGCTTATTTAAGGACGTATAAGAGATGGAGAGGCCCTCTGCTTCCTGCCTCGTAATAGCCCTACACTGGGGATTTATGGCTCAGTGGTAGCATGCTCCCCTAACATGCATAAAGCTCAGGGTTGAATACTTAGTTGGAGTGGGGCTGTCTGTCCTAGGGATGGCTGTAGCCCAGTGGTGGAGTGTTCACACAAACAGCCCTGCATTGTGTCTCTACACCGTGAGCAGCACTCTGCCAAGGCAGCACCCCCATCTTTAAGATGTATGTTGGGAAGATGAGACTTCAAGCCAATCCCAGACCCACACAATCACAACTCCTCTTTTGACACGGTCGCTGGTGCTGTGTGCACGCCATACTAACATAGGTGCTGTCTTGTGCACTGAGCTCCTATTCTCCTTGTCACTGATCTTTGTTAGTTTGTTTTAGAGATAAAATTATTACAAATTCATAGCTAGAAACTTGGGGGAGCAGGGGGCACCATGCCATTCGAGTTAGGCATGGAGGTCAGGCCTGTGGCAGGAGAGGAACCTCAGGAAAAAAGTGAACGATGTTCCATAGAAATGATTCTTGGGCTCTGGCCAGCATCTGAAGAGAAAGATAAATGAGAAGAAAAAGGGAAATTTAGGCCTTTCTGAGTCAAGATCCAGACAGAGCCCCACAGGAGCCCATGGGGACTGCTGAGGCCATTAATTTTAAATGCTCTGCACCGCCTTCTGGAAGAGAAGAAGTAAGGTCTGTATTAGAATACAGAGATCTTAAAATTCTTCCCAGACCAAGCTCATAGCGGCTTCTCGGAAGGGATCATAGCGACACTCTGGCAGTTTTGATGCCTTTCAAAAGCTTAGAGGTTTGGGGGCCAGGTGGGGTGACTCAGTCAATGAAGTCCTTGCTTTGCAAAGACAAGGACCTCAGTTTGATCCCCAGAGTCCATGTAAAAGATGCCAGGTATGGTGGCCTTTACTTGCATTAATATTGGGGTGTAAACAGGAGAGGGTCTTACTGGCCAGTCTAGTCTAATTGGCATGCTCTAGGCCAATGAGAGACCCTGTATCAAAGGAAACGGGCAGGTCGTCTTCCAAGGATGATACTTGAGCTTGAGCACCCAGGCTGTGCACCCACACCCAAAGATATGTGCATAACGGGGGGCGGGGGAGGGAGAGAGGAAGGGAGAGGAAGGGAGATCAAGGGCTTTTATGTGATTTCAAAAACAAATTGCCTCTCTACCAAGCTGCTTGTAGTGCTTGTAGACCAGAAAATCCCCCACCTCTATTTTTCTGCTTTATGTGGTTTTATTTGCCTTCCCCACTCCCCACCTCTGTTTTTAATGACTCCAGTTTGCACTGTCATCTGTTTCTGGTTCCTCAAGGGGGCAGGCATTCTCCACCTCCCACAGAAAGGAATCATGCAGAAGACTCAGTATAAACAAAAATAATAGTTGAAGGTTAAGTCCATTTTTCAAATTCTGTTTAATGCTGGCTAAAATACTTGTTTATAAACAAGGGTAAAGCCATTGTAGGACAATCTGGGGCACTAAGCAAGAGCTTGGCTTAAATTTCTCGGCTTCTCAGCATCCCTGGACACTCAAAACTCATTTTAGCTCCTGTGCCTGCCCCATGAGCCTCTGACAGAATCCCATCGCCTTTTCTCTGTCTTCAGGATGCTGCGTATCTTAAGTGTCGTCACTTAATCCTTCATGTTTGTTTCTCCTTGGAATGTAGAGGCAAGGATGGTATCATCTTTATGTTTGTGTCATGGGTATAAGCACAGTGCCTAGCACACAGTAGGCGTTTAGAAGTAATGGGTTGAAGGGGTGATGAGTACAACAGAAAAAGGGAAGTTCTGGAAGTGGAACAGGCAGTTTGAACAAATTATGTTCCAAGTAGAAAATGCTATATAAAAAAAGATGGAAAAATAACACCTTTAATTTATATTTCCTTTATTCAGAATGTGTGAAAATACTTCTGTACAATAGTCTACATTTTATGTTTTAGGACTATCTTTGAAAAAGAAGATTAAACAAGATAAATCTAAACAGAGCGACTGATACTTTTACAACCTTGCCACTCAGGAGACAGGCGTAGGAAATTATTAAGCTTGAGGCTAACCTGGGCTATATAAGCAAAAGCTTATGTCAATAATAATAATAAATTTAAAAAGAAGAAATAACTGACTTGACACCAAATTAGAGAGCATTCATTTATATTTATGTTTAAACAGTAGATCAAACACTATGAAGGTGCACTTGTGCAAATAGAATATTAACTAGGAAGGTTCCTTCCTATAAAGAAATGAAGTATCTCTTTAAATAAGACTCTAAGCCCGCTCATAATGAAAATAGTTCTTTCTCTCAGGAAATCAAATTGGGTAAACTTTTATCATAAGTCATAAGAAAAATGCTCATTTCAAAAGGGAGCAAAAGAGTATTTTGGAATCCTCTGGAACTGGAGCTTCTTCACTGCTGAGTTTGCTCAGAATAGGCCTCAGATTCCCGTCCTGTTTTGTAGCGGGAAGATCCAGCCATCAGAACGCATGCGCAAACAACCTCGGCCAAATCCCAGGCCGCGACTGTGAACTGTATTTCTGGAAGGCATCAGACCATCACTGTTTCACACTCTTGTTGAGGATTCCAACTAGAACTAGAAGATATCCTCACACTGAGAGGTGGAGGAAAGCTTCCGGAAGAGCCTATTTACAAGGGGCAAGGGCAGAGAAATCAAAGGGAACCGGGAAAGGCAGGAAAGGTAGCCATGGCCATGCCTAGCCCCAGGGGAGAGCAGGAAGATGTTCAGCAGGAGCTGTTGAGGAGACCGGAGGCAGGAAAGAAGCATGGGCCTGCCCATCACTCTGCAGGAAGGGTGGCCCTGTGTTAAGGATTCCCACCTCAATTCTTCTTTTAATGAGACTCCCCTGCTAGTGCCTTTTGCTAATGGACCCAACAACAAGATGGCTGAATGCACAGATGGCCTGCGTCCAAGACATAAAGTGCTAAGTCATATGTGTGGGGCGGGACATGGACTTGAAGTGTCAGGTGGAGAGTACCTATCATGCACACTTCTTCCAGATTCTTCCATTGCAGAGAGTTTGCCACTTCACTCATGAACTATTTTGTCATATAGAAACCTCTAAATATATAATAACTGAACTTGCCAGTAAAAACAGTATTTGATAACCCCAAATATTATTTCATAGGAATGCAAGATTCTTGACACATCCCCTCGGAAATATCGCACAGGTGATTTTTCTCTGCATCTCCCCAGAATTGCAGAAATGAACTAAAGAGCGAGAAATTAAAAAGTTGCATCTCGGGGTTGGGGATTTAGCTCAGTGGTAGAGCGCTTGCCTAGCAAGCACAAGGCCCTGGGTTCGGTCCCCAGCTCCGAAAAAAAAAAAAAAAGTTGCATCTCCCATGGGATGAGTAGAGTTCGGATTCTGAAATAACGGAGTATGAAATTATCTTCCAGAAGAATAAAATGTTTGCTTACCCAATGAACAAATCTAAAAGATAGTATGTTTTTCTAAAGACACCCCCCCCAAGGGTTTTCAAACGTCTCTCCTGGTAAGGAGAGGGTTGGGGGAAGCATGCGGTTGCAATGGTGAGGAGGACATGGCAAAGTGGGAAGTAATCTGTGTGGAGTAGCTGGTTTCAGGACAGAGTAATGGCTTCCAGAGGGACTTACGCTTACGCTCTTTGTGTGAATGGAACTGAAAACTGAAAGCTCACCACAGATGAAACATGCAAAGGCAGAAATCAAGGGAATCACAATGGCCTTGATTGATGATGTCCCCTCTGTCACCTCATAGATGCTATGATGAGCGCACTCCATTGCCAACTTAATGGGACTTAGAATTGCTACAGAAACACGCCTCCATGTATGTCTGTGAGGCATGTCCAGAAACGTTTAATTGAGGATGGAAGGACGGCATTGAATGTGGGGGACACCATCTCATGGGCTGGGATCCTGTGATGGTTTGAATGAAAATGGCCCCCATAGACTCATAGGGAGCAGCATTACTGGAGGTGTGGCCTTGTTGGGGTGGGTGTGGCCTTGTTGGAGTGGGCGTGGCCTTGTTGGAGGAAGTACATCACTGAAGGTGGACTTTTGAGGTCTCAGATGCTCAAACCAGGCCTAGTGTCTCACTCTCTCTCTCTGCTGCCTGCTGACCCAATTGAAGAAGTCTCAGCTTCTTCTCCAGCACCGTGTCTACCCACATGCTGCCGTGACTCCTGCCAGGATGATAATGGACTAAACCTTCGAAACTGTAAGCCAGCCCCAATTCAATGTTGTCCTTTATAAGAGTTGCCATGGCCATAGTGTCCCTTCACAGCAATAAAAAACCTAATAAAGGGGTTGGGGATTTAGCTCTGAAAAAAAAGAAGAAAAAAACCCTAATGAAGACAACTCCCAAACTGAATAAAAAGGGAAAAGCTTTTCCTTGAGCACCAGCATTCACCTCTCTCTACTTCCTAGTGGTGAATGAAACGTGACCAGCTGCCTCGGCACCCAGACCAGGTCACTCCTGCCTTAGTAGCGAGCACCTTCAAGCTATGCCCAAATAATCTTCACTGTCCTCTGTCCTCAAACTGCCTCTCTCAGGCATTTTATCACAGCAGAGAGCCGGCTGGAAGCAACTAAGAGGTAATAAATAAGAACCAAAGCCTTACCTTTGCTGCACACAAACATGTCCACGGAGTCAGCCAGAAAACGTGACCCACATCGTCTGATCATTCATTATGAGATTTTGTTTGTTTTGTTTTTAACAAAAAGACATGATAGAATTACAAGAAATAGTCATGAGACAAAAATATCTAATCTATTCCTATCTTCCTAAAATGGCTGTCTCCGTCTTTCTTCCTGGGAAAGCTGCTCCACTTGTAAGCAATAAGAATGAAGCACTCAGCATGCTTGAATGTTTGTGCATGGATTCATTCTTAAAGGAGAAGAATTGCAAGCAAGGAGTAGACATGGGGAACTCAGAGCACAGTGTAAGAAATACACGAACCAAATAAACCATTCTTTGTAAAATTATGGGCCTTTTAGAAAAACAGATTCAGGGGCTAGAGAGACAGTTCAGTGGTTAACAGCTTTCACTCCACAAATCATGGAAATGGGGCTCTAGCACTCAGGTAACAAGCTAGGTTACATGTAGCAAATGCCTTTAATGCCAACTCTGAGAACCAAGATAGGAGGATTGACGGAGCTTGCTGGCTTCTGGTCTAGCTTAGAAAAGGCAAGCCCAGGTTTAGGGAGAAACGCTGCCTCAAAAGAATAGACAGAGAGCATCACAGAGGAGGACATTCGAGGCTCTCTATAGGCTTCTACACACACACTCAAGAGTACACTCACACATCACATGTGCAAACATTCACATACATACAGACACACACACATAAATAAAGACCTAACAAATTAATCTTTAGATAAGAGTAAAGAAAGAAGTGCCAAGTGAGGTAGCAGAGCTAAGAAAGAACTGAAAATAACCATAAAATCACTATAAATACAAAAACTGCATTAGGATAACAATAAACAAATGCTGGCTTACAGAGAAAGTGTCTGAAATCCATCGACTTTTCAGTGTAATAAAGTCTTAGGGGTAAATCAAGCAAAGAACTATTTGTGGAAGGCTACATTTGGGTTTTATTGCTGTGAAGAGACACCGTGACCACAGTAAGGAAACCATTTAACGGGGCCTGGCTTACAGTTCAGAGGTTTAGTCCATTGTTTTCATGGTGGGAAACATGGCAGAATGCAGGCAGATATGTGCTGGAGAAGCAGCTGAGAGTTCTCAGGCAGCAGAAGGAGACTGTGGGCCGCACTGGATGGAGCTTGAGCATAGGAGACCTCAAAGCCAGCCCCCACAGTGATGCACTTCTTCCATCAAGGCCACACCTTCTCCAACAAGGCCATACCCTTGCCACTCCTTATGGGCCAAGCATTCAAACACATGAGTCTGTAAATGTCTCTTTTATTCACCACACGTAATTGTCATCTCAGAGGCTTAATGGTGAATAAACTTACCCTTTCTAGTTTTTATCTGAACTCTGGCTGGCAGGGTCCAAGCTGACTGATTCTAACTAGCTTCTCTCGGCTTCTCATTGAATTGATCTGCTTGGGAAAACTGACTGAATTCCACACACTGAGCTGACCTCTACTCCTGACTCACTCTGTGCTGCTCTCAAGTAACCTCTCTTTCCTGTCTGTTCTCATGAAAGTTAAGCATATTCTGTCTTTCACTCATTTTGTCAAGCATTTCTCCTCCGACTAGTCACTTTGTCTGCCCTTTACTTTCAAACATGGTGCTTCCTTCTACAAACTAACTTTATCTTCATTGTTTGGGATTAAAGGTTTGTGCTAAGGGAGTGTCGTACTCCCACCAGGGGGATTAAAAGTGTGTCATTCCAGTTTGATCACACAGACCTAGAAGTTCTTTGAATATGATCCCTTGCCAGAACAGCCATGTTGCTGTATTAAAATTCCTCTACAGAGTCTGTGGGGACCATCCCTATTCAAACCACCACAATGATGGTTTATGATGACAATAGGTTTGTGATTACAGCAATCACTAAAAAAGAAAACAGAGTAAGCAGATGTTTGTATGTTGGAAGGCATAAAAATTATCTCCATGTATGGAAGCCATCAAGAATGATGTCACACAGGTACAATGCCAACACTCAGGGGCTAAGGTGAAAGGATCGTGAATTTGGGGCCACTTTGGGCAAAACCACAGTACAATGCAAAGCTGGGTTACATAGCGAGACTCTGTCTCCAAAAACTAAAACAAGCAAAGAAATGAATGCACAAATGGAAAGAATGAAACTTCACATTAAAGGAGTCACTAATTTCCAGGAAAACCTAACATAGTAACTTGAAGTGATAAATACAACAGAGAAGCTTTAAAATTTTCAATGCTTAAAAGTAATTTTACCAGCATAAAAGGTTTACAAGAATATGGGAGGGTAGGAGACAGACCACTCACAAAGATGAAGAAGTCAGGCTAGACTCGGACTTCACCACAGCAGTGATTTATGTCAGAGCACCAGAAAGCAACACGTAATAGAATTACAAGAGGGAAAGACATGATTCTAATTGTTTTAGACGGGGTGTCAGGTAGCCCGGGCTAGCCCCAAACTCTCCATGTAGCCAAAGGTGACTTTAAACTTCTTAACTTCTTTCCTCAACCTCACAGATGTCTAGCACCGTGCCTGCACCAGGCCTAGTTTATGCCTCACTGAAGATCTAACACCGCTCCTGCCTGCTAGGCAAGGACTCTGCCAACTGAGCTACGTCCATAGCTCTGTGATCCTAAGACTTTATACACAGTCAGTGCATTCATTCGTGGAAGGAATAGGGTTGGGTTAGAAATGTACCACCTTTGAATCTTGCTTGGAAACGAATCTTTCAACCAAAGACTAAACTCACAGAAGCAGCTCAGGAAAGATCATTGCCCCTAGCAACAATACTCCCGGGGAGCCGACGCCATGCATACCCATGCCAACATACAAAAGGCTTGTTAACGTCACGGTGGCAATACGAATTTGACTACTGGCACAGCCTTTTTGGAGGCCTTGATGGTAGTTGACAAAATTTATAATATGCACATTCATTCACCCACTCTGCGTTCCCAGAAAGCAATTTTCAGATTCATATTTGATGCATCCAAGATGTCTACTGTGGCATTGCACCTAACAGGAAGACACGGAAGCAAAGCCCATCTCCAATGAAGAGAGGCAGTCGGTCTGCACTCCCAAAGTAAAACAGACGTGTTAATGAGTGCCAACGAAGTGAACGTGGATACACTGCTATGTCAAAATATGCACAAGATAGCATGAAGATCAAACGCAAGCTATGGAGAAACATACAGGGAGGTTGTGGATGGAAGGGAGAATTAACCCACAAAAACACATGTCCCTGTTGTGGGCATCTAAATTACCTGGGAGGACATCTCCAAGCTGTCAATGACAACAGCTTCCAGAGGCTGAGGTTTGAAGCAAAGAATGGAAAATGGAGATGTGTGTACCACAGATCCTGTGGCCTTCTGATTGTTTATGATCCTAAATTAACTTTTAAAATACTTTTGGTGGTGGGGGGGTCAAGCTTGGGGGTTTGTGCGTGCTAAGTAAAGCACTATCATTGAGCTCCCACACGTTATAGAACATGTCGGATACCCATAATGCACTGAGCACAGGACATTCCACAGGAGGCAGGGTTAGAGAGCAAAACCCTTCTAACTTTACACAGCATCTACCATCGCATGCAGCCTAACCCATGGGCTCCTTGAAGACAGGGCCAATGGAGATTTGTCGCCGTTTATTCCAGTTTACCTCTCACGGCATTGACTCAGAGAAAACACGAAGCAAACGCTCATGAAACACTGGAGGCTGCACAAAGAGAGGAAGGAGTGGACTCCGGTCCTGAGCTTGGGATTCTATGTCCCCAGCACACGGTTTGGTGGACCTGGATTTGTCCATTCACAAAACTCAACTTTAAGCCAAATGTGGGGATGCCCATTTGTGAGTACAGAGCTCAGGAGGTGGGAGCAGGAGAATTGTGGGTTCAAGGCCAGGCACATTGGACAGTGAGTTCTCAGTCAGCCTAGACAAAGGAGTATCTCATTCTCTCCTTCCACAATGCCTCTCCAAAGTCTGGTTGATTTATGATCTCCTCGGAGTGCTTTAAACTCACAGGCCTGTGACTGAGTGGATGGGGAGCGTCAGTTGAGCCCAAGGCTGCCTTCGACATCACCAGAGCCTCAGTGTTTGCAGGGGCGGCCACAGTTTGAAGATTGCCCACGTTAGATTTCTTCATGCCTCTCTGATCCCACGCTGTTTTGTAGACTGCCGCAGAGAAGTGTGAGGCAAAGCTTCAAGAGCGGCATCAAATTAGCAAGCTTGAAGACTGCAGAGCGCTCTCCCAGTCACATCCACCTCACACTCAAGCCACCGAGAGCCACAACCAAGGAACCGCCACCCCTGACATGTAATGCACTGCACCCAAGTGCTGGCACCGCACAGACCCCGCCGTCCCCGTCCTTGGCTTACCACAGTGGGGCTTCTCAGATCTAAACATCCACGGAAGAGCATTACAGCCAGGAAAAATTTAAACTCAGTGATTGGCTACCCTCTTTGCTTAGGTACCGTGGAGCCTTTTCTTATCTAAATTAAGAAGCTATTATTTGGCCAAAACCAATGACGCTCATGAATAAATGAGTAGGTCCTTTTGATCCCATATAGTTTCATTTCATTGACAACCTTGGCTTGTTTAAGACTATGAAACTCTGGCACACAACCAGCCGTATTTTTAAATTGATTGTCCTCTTTCCTGGGGCAGACACTTAGAGCTTTCAGGTAGTTGGCCATGACCGTTTCTAAGTCACCTGTTTTAAGTACCTGAAGAAGAAGAAGAAAAAGGGACTTTATACAATTTCTAGAATTGAGGTTTTATCACTGCCCTCAGCAACTCTCTGAAACACTCGGATGAAATCTGAAGTCTCAGAAGTATCGAGTACTTAGTTTTTCCCTGCCGTGGTTGGTATGCGTGTGAAGTACTCCTGTGTTTGGATACTTGATGACCAGGTGGTGGCGCTGTTTGGAAAGGTTATGGAACTTTTAGGAGGAGCCTTGATGGGGCAAACTTGGAGGGTTTATAGCCTGGCCCAACCTGCTATTCTCACTCTTCCTGGGCGACAGATGCGATGTGACAGGCTGCCCTCATGCCTACCCTACCACGATAATTGTATCCCCTGCTGAAACTATACGCCAGCCTAAGTCCTTTATCACCTCAGTTTGGCCTGCGTACTTTTATCACAGTAGAGGAAAAACCATCCCTCGAGTGCCTGGGCGCACCACGCCACACAAGCCCTTACATAACCCACACGTATGTCGACACATGCTCACACCACACACAAGCGCTTACATAACCCACACTCACACACACTCAGACACACGTATGTCGACACATGCTCACACCACACACAAGCGCTTACATAACCCACACTCACACACATGTCGACACATGCTCACACCACACACAAGCGCTTACATAACCCACACTCACACACACTCAGACACACGTATGTCGACACATGCTCACACCACACACAAGCCCTTACATAACCCACACTCACACACACTCAGACACACGTATGTCGACACATGCTCACACCACACACAAGCCCTTACATAACCCACACTCACACACACTCAGACACACGTATGTCGACACATGCTCACACCACACAAGCGCTTACATAAACACACAGTCACACTCACACCTTTCTTCAGCCTTATCCCTGGGCCATCTCTGCTCATTCTCTAGAGCTCCAGACACACACATCGTTCCTTCAGTTCTTCCAACATAGCCAGGTAACTCCGCCTCCGGGCCTCGGCACATGCTGCTTCACAGTTGCCTCTTCCCTCCATGCCTCACTGGGCTAACTCTACCCCTTCTTTAGCACTCATGTTAAATGCCTATTTCTCAAGGAGGCTTCTCTGGCCTCCGATCCAACCCCCACGCTCTTCCCGTTCATCCCTCTGCATCCCTTTTTCTCACAGCATGTGTCGCACCTTGCATCAGATAGCTGCGTACTTGTCTAGCATCTACCCTTACATGACTTTGAACTTTATGCCACGAGAATCATGACTGTTTTATTGACCAACGCTAATCTCAACAAATACCCACCGATGAGATGAAGGAACTAATCCAAATGCACTCCTTCTCTTCATGGTTTTTTCACAAATCTAAGCTGGTCAGAGTAAGTGAACGGGACTGGGACTATCTCACTCAACTCCAGAGTAGCCTGGCCGCCTGGGGTGGGACTGAGGGGATGGGACCAGAGAGGTCCAAGTGCGGGGCTTGATTGATCGTTGAGAAATTTTGTTAGACCCAGAAAAACATAGTATTGTGAAGGAAAGAAAAGAGTGGAAAGTTACTCGCACTAAGGAAGTGAAGAAAGCATGGCAGACAGACAGCTGGAAGTTAGGCAGGTCTGAGGGAAGGTAAGGGGGACTTTCAAATGTCACACGGGGTGAAAAAGCCAAGGTCAGGCTGACCAGAGTCTATAGGACACTGTATATACCCAGGGAGGAAGAGGAGTATGAAGTAGGCACACCTGGTACTAACAATAGCTAAGACCAGGAGAAAACAGTGGGGAGTCCCTGCAGGGTCTGAGCCACGGCTGTGGAGATGCTAAGACGCTAAGTCTAGGACAGACACATTAATGTGGGGATGGAAGTCACTGTTCCTCACTCACACAACAGAAACAGGCTGCCATGGACCCAACACTATGAGACAACCGGGCCAGCATTCAACCCCTTGGAAAGGGCGGTATCCACAGTGAAGAATGTGACCCATGAGGATGAAGCATTCCAGAGGCCAAGCTGCCCAGTTTCTGTACTGAATGACAGGAGCTCAACCCAATACTCACTTCTGCAGTGTCGTCATGGGAACTGCAGTAGGAAGTTGCCCTTAGGACATTGTGTTTCTCTACAGATTATCTGTGGTCTGGAAAGCTAGCATAGCAGGTAAAGGCGTGTGCTGCCCAGACTAATGTCCCAGGATCCACACAGAGGAGAGAGAGAACCAACCCTCTCAGGCTGACCTCTGACCTCTATGCCTATGTTGGGATGCACACGCAAAATGGGTAAATAAATATTTTACATTATGAAAATTGTCTGAAAACTGGCTTTCTGCCAACCTGAGACCCTGTGAACTGCCAACAGGGAAAGCTTGGGACTGCAGCTATAATAATAAATAATAAATATTACTTACAGACACAAGGGGATACTTATTAAGCATACTTTGTCCTGGGTCTGTTCTAAGATGTGTATGTATGTATATATTATGTATGAATTATGTACATATTAATACATGTGTTTATATATGTATATGTATGTATAAAAATTGTTTAATTTTTACTGAAAAAAAAATCCCTGCACACAACAGCCTACTATTATTTCATTTTCCAGGTGGGAAAACGAAACCGAAGAGATTGCCATTATTCAGCAATGCGTCACAGGACTCAGTCCCAGACAACCCGACTCTGGAGACCAGCTCTTAACCTCTAACTCCTCTATTTGTTCTCACAATTTACAAAGCCCTTCGAAGGAGAGGCAAACATTATCCGGTCCTCTCAGTAACACTAACTAATAAGGAATATCTTTCCTGCTGTGCAGTTGGGGAAACCGAGGCTCACGGGCATTAAAACTGTGGCAAGGGAAATCAACTAACACTGTTGCCAGCCAAGAACTATTTTCCACACGCTCCAGCTCGCTCCTAACACACCACACCACCTCTCACTCCTCCTTCCTTTCCACCGCGTGAAGATTGGATTGCATTCTGTACAATTGGCTATGCAGAAAATAAAAGCTGAATCCCGAGTTTGGGGGTTTGCCCTGGAGACCTTAGTGTCTGAAAACATGACATTATCTCCAACCTGAAATGTTATTTCATGCGGCCCCGGAGTCAGTGAGTATCGGTGGGAAGAGAGGGAGAGGGAGAAACTGACCAAGTGAGAAAGAGGTAATTGCTGGCTTTCTTGGAGCCTCGGGCGGATGCCTGTCACAGGAACCTTGCTGCAGGATCGGCCTGGGAGAGTGACCAGGAACGCGGAGGTGCAAAGGGAGAAGCCAGCATCCAAAGTCTGGGTCCACACCCGGAGCCCTCATTGTGTCTTTTTCTGGTTGCCGCCTCTCTTGTCTCCAGGCCATCTTTTCCCCACCCTCCCATGCAATGCGGGCGATGCCCAACGTTGTCATTGAACCTCGGACTGCCGCTAGGACATTTCTGTCTCATTTCTCCGACCACCCCAAGAGCAAATCAATTATGTGGGGTCCTCTGGTGGCTTCTAGTAGCCAGTTCTGGCTCACATCTCCTACAACTCCTCATCCTTCCATCACACCATTCGTATCGAACCACATCTGCTTCGAATCCGCAGTGACACCCCCCACACACACACACACACACACACACACACACACACACACACACACACACACACACACACACCTCTTAACTGCAGTCTAATAATGCTGACATGGTTGGAATCGGAAGTAATGGCTATTGAGGCCAACTCCCCAAGAACGGCAAGGTCGGGGCAAAGACTCAGGGAAGCTTAGAACAGGGCTGGCTCCTTAACAACATGACCCACCATGTACCCCTAAGGCAGTGGCACAAATCCCCCAGCTCAAGACTGCCTCATACCCGCTCCACAGAGGCTGCTTTAGAAACATCGAGACGAACACACTGGACTGAAATTAAACACCCAGGCTGGACCGAGATGAGCGGGGATCGGTCACCATG